>NC_088384.1:107875576-108481538 GCF_037993035.2 Macaca fascicularis | reverse complement strand
GGAGAATGGTGTGAACCCGGGAGGCAGAGCTTGCAGTGAGCTGGGATCACGCCACTGCACTCCAGCCTGGGGGACAGAGCGAGACTCCGTCTCGAAAGGAAGGAAGGAAAAGGAAAAGGAAAGGAAAGGAAAAGGAAGAAAGTCGGTTTCATGACCATGAAAACCAATAGTAATTGTTAAGAATTCTAAGAAGCTGACTTAGTAAATTGTGTTAGTCCATTCTTGCACTACTATGAAGAAATACCTGGCCAGGCGCAGTGGCTCACACCTATAATCCCAGCACTTTGGGAGGCCGAGGTGGGTGGATCACCTGAGGTCAGGAGTTTAAGATCAGCCTGGCCAACATGGTGAAACCCCATCGGTACTAGAAATGCAAAAATTAGCTGGGCACGGTGGCAAGCACCTGTAATCCCAGCTACTCGGAAGGCTGATGTGGAAGAATTTGCTTGAACTCAGGAGGTAGAGGCTGCAGTGAGCCGAGATCACACCACTGCACTCCAGCCTGGGTGACAGAGTGAGATTCCGTCTCAAAAAAAAAAAGAAAGAAAGAAAAGAGATACCTGAGGCTAGGTGATTTGTAAATAAAAGTGGTTTTATCAGCTCATGGTTCTACAGGTTGTACAGGAAACACAGTGCCAGCATCTGCTCACCTTCTGGTGAGGGCCTCAGGAAGCTTACAATCATGGTGGAAGGTAACTGGGAGCCAGTATATCACATGGTGAGACCTGGAACAAGAGAGAGACATGGGAGGCCCTTGACTCTTTTCAGACTCTTTGAAACAACCAGGTCTCACATGAACTAGCTGAGGGAGAACTCACTTATCACCAAGGGGATGGCACTAAACCATTCATGAGGGATCCGCCTCCATGATCCAATCACTTCCCACCTCCAACACTGGGAATCACATTTCAACATGAGATTTGGAGGGGACAAACATCCAAATCAGCAATAATTCATGATTTGTTTGATTTTTGTCTAAGGCAGACTGTTGAATTTTGCCACAAAAGACAGTTTCATCTTGGCCTGATTTCTACAAGGCCAAGACTTAAGGTTCTACCTGTGGTATCCCAGACAATACACCCTTCCACCCACTGAGGTGCACTGAAAGAGAACATTTAAAACTCATTTGTGTTCCTTAAAGGATCAATTATAAAACTGCAATTAATAACAGTCACCTTTTAAAAGGGAGATTCTCCTTTCACAAATGAATTTTTAGATCTACAATGCATAATACTGTCTCCTGCTTTTTTAAAGATGAAAGTAAAAAGCAGCAGGAGGTGTCTACAGTTCAGTGAGTATTTACTTCATTTGAATTGCAGAGGTGGGGAAATTCCTTTTCAATGGGATGAGCCTTTGAAGCTGGGGTTATTAGGACTTACAGGTGAACTGCTCGTGTGATCAGCAGTAGAAGTTTATTCATAAGGCCCTAAGTACAAGGCATCATGTTAACCTTGCCCCTTCATCTTGGGCCAGATGAGCTTTTGTTTTCAAATAATGGCATAGATCCCCAGGGTTCCTTCTATTTTCTTCCAAAATTCTCTCAAAACCTTACAAAGAGTGCCAGGAGCCTGCAATTTGAAAATCTGTTCTCTTACACCTTTATGTCTAGTTTTACTTTCCACAGTTTCAGTTATCTGTGATCAACCTTGATCCAAAAATATTAAATGGAAAATTCCAGAAATAAATAATTCATCAATTTTAAGTTGTATGTCATGCTGAATAGTGTCATGAAATCTCTGACCTTCCCATTCTGTTTCACCTGTGATATGAACCATCCCTTTGTCCAGTGTATTCCACCCTTTAGTCACTTCATAGCCATCTCAGTTACCACATCAAAAACCGTAGACTATCTAGGGTTTGTACTCTCCATGCTCTCACACATTCACTGGGGGTTTTGGAATGTATCCTCTTTGGATAAGGAAGGACAGCTATACTGTCAATTTAGTTAACAAAATTTGTCCTGATGGAGCTAGTTCCATCCTGTGGCAGGACTTTTTTCTTCCTTTTATTTTTAAACACTGTCTGTGTGTTGGTTAGTACGTGTTTGGCTTCAAGTATCAAAAGCTCAAATAACATATGGGTCCACTTTTTTCAAGTAACAAGAAATCCAGAGATAGGCAGTTCTGAGCTGTTTTAGCTGCATACGTGAATCGGCAAGGATCAAGGTTCTTCTACACCCTGTTTTTTCATTAGTAGAGTGAATGTTTTATTCTTATGATCACAATATGGCTGCTGAACCTCTGAGCATTGTGTTTTGCCTTCTAGGAAAAGAAAGAAAACAAGCGGAAAGGCAAGGGGCCAAAATGATGTGCCATCCAAGTCTAAATATTTTCTTCAAAATTTTTCTTAGAAGCCCTTCTGCTTACAGCTCATTAGATAAAACTGGGTTAATTGGACATCCCTAGCTGCAAGGGAGTATTAGATTTGAGTATTCTAGTTGAGTATATTTCCTCTCCAAAGACAATTAGAATTTTATTAGTATGTAAGAAGGAAACATGGGTAATGTCCAGGCAACCATCAGTATCTATCATAGTAGGATCTAAGAATGAGAGTCATATCTTAATGGAAAAATCACTTGCATTAAAAATACTAAAACCTCTTTTTCTTGAGATATGTCTACTTTCAACAGGATCATAAGCAGAGTTAGCCAAAGCATCAAAACAGGAATGCTAACTTGGTTGAAATCAATGAGCCTTGAACATCACTGAAATAATGAGCTTTGGATTGCATTGCCTTTCCTAGAGTCATAAATATGACTCTGAAAACATTTAATTTAAATTTAAATAGGTATTTTCCATCATAAGATGAGTTCATTCCTAAAACCACTTGCTTTAAAAGCAAGATTCTCTGTGTTAAATCTTATCAGCCCCACTGTCTCCCATTTTAAAATTAGAACTCTATTCTTCAAAGAATTTTGACCACCTGGAATCATGTCTAAGAAAGCAGCAAACTCAAAAATTGTACCTTTATTCCCCTGTTTTCCTCTCTAGATTATTAAATCCATTAGGGAAGGAATAATGTTTACTTCATTCACTATTGTATTCTAGGTACTCACCACAAGGTCTGAAGTATAAAACATAGTCAATTAAAATTTTACAAATAAATTTATGTACTTAAAATAAAAATTATTACTTTCCAAAAAGCCTTCTTATTGGAGCTCAAAATAAATCTAAATTATGACTGTAAACCAGAAAAACATCATAATCTTACTCATCTTAATCTGAAAAGTATTAGATAAAATTCAAGATAAATCTCTCATTTAATAATAACAAAACACTCTAAATAAGCTTGAGATAAAAGTAAACTTCTAAAACATAAGAATATCTATCTCAAATCAACAGACAAGACCATACTTTTAAAATTGTAACAGCAGTTCCATTAAAACCAGAAGCAGGATCCCAAAAAAAGCATCTCTTCTTAACAATATTATTAAACATTTTTTTTCTGAAATGTGGCTACTAACAGTTAGATTAGAAAATAATGATAAAGCATAATTATTTGAAAGTAGAAGATGAAAGTATTGGCAGATTATATGACTATTCTCTAGAAAATTCAAGAGGATAAATTAAAAAACAGTTAGAAATGAAAGTTTAGTAAATTGACTGGATACAGAATAAATGTTGAGAATATACCAGCGATGATCAGTTAGAAAATATTTGTGATTTAATATTGATGAGAAATGCTGGCTTTAACATACACACACACACACACACACACACACACACACACACAATTATATTAATATTGAAACAGAAATGTATAGAGAGATACAGAGATAGATGTAAGTAAATTACTTAATCTCACTAGTGTTAGCCAAACAACATTAAATTAAGAAATCCTTCACGCCTGTAATCCCAGCACTTTGGGAGGCTGAGGCACGCAAATGCCTTTGGGAGGGGAGGATTACGAGGTCAGGAGATCAAAACCATCCTGGCTAACACGGTGAAACCCCATCTCCACTAAAAATACAAAAAATTATCCAGGCGTGGTGGTGTGCACCTATAGTCACAGCTACTCGGGAGGCTGAGGCACGAGAACCACTTGAACTCAGGAGGTAGAGGTTGCACTGAGCCGAGATCATGCCACTGCACTCCAGCCTGGGTGACAGAGTAAGACTCTGTCTCAAAAAAAAAAAGAAAGAAAGAAAGAAATCCTGGTTGTCATTCACCTGTGAGCTTTCTATAGAGCAGCCCAGGTAAGACAAGTTTCATCAAAACAATCAACACAGGGCATAGGTGCATATAGAACTGAAACATTTAACCATGGATCCATATTTGAAAACTCATTTCTTCTGGCCACAGTGTCTTCATAAGTACATAGATCTCTCCTGGTGTACCGTTAGCTCCACATTCTACCTTAGTTTCAACCTCTTACAGAACGATCACCTGCTTTTTCAAGTTGTCTTTCAAAAGTGGGTTTTGTAAATGGTACATATCCTGTATCGTAAGGGAAGTCACCCTAAATCCACCATCCACATTTGGTTTAAATTAATGCAGGCCAGGAGGCAGAAAGGTAATTCTATTCCCATTGATATATCAAAGCTTGAGACACTTATAATGGGATTAGAGATTTATAAACATTTTGTGCTTTAATTATATTTTCCAATTTTCTACAATGAATAGACATTACTTTTAGAATTTTTAAAGATCTTGATCTGTCCCTTTCCTTCAAACTCCATGTAGTATCTCTCAGCAAGCCTCGCCAGGATATGCCTCAAGTTTCAAATTTCAAAATACATCTAAAATCCTGCCAGCACTTCTCTCTATGGCTGCCCTCTGGTCCAAGGCATGGTCAAATCCTTCCAGAAGCTGTAATAAACTCCTGATCCATCTCATCATTCCCTCTCCTGCTGCTATCAGTTCTCCAATCCAATATAAGTCAAGATGTCGTCTCTCTATAAGCTGAGAAGCAGCAAATATTGTGAATGAGCAGGCAAACCATAGGCAGAGGTAAGGGCTATGGAGTCAAGAGATGGACCATGATACCCACAAGAAAAACAGAAGAGTGGTCCAGGCCCATTCAGTTCCAACACCAAACCACATTCATTCTCCTAATAAATTCCTCCTTCCTGGCTTAATCTGAGTAGGTCTCTGAGACCAGTGAAAACAGACTAAAAGAATAAGTGAATAAGCAAAGACTGGACATTTTTTCAACAGAAAACTGATAAATGAGCAGAAAGACTAATTCAAGGTAACAGTTTATGGGGTACAATGAGGCAACCATTAAGTCCATGAGAAATTATAAAGCATCCAATAAATGGGTCTGGAGGAGTTGGTAAAAAGAGACAATTTCAAGTTAGATCCATGCAACAAAACAAAGTTGAATATTTTTACTTGTAATTTAATTAAGTGATGTTTATTTTTAGATATATAATTATATAACTTAGTTAAACATGTTTAATCATATATGTGTCAAAAATACCATAAGTAAAAACAAAATGCAAACGACCAGGTATTACCTGATATTGCAATATATGTGATAAAAGTTATGATCTTGTCAAAAAAGATATTCTTATTCATCATTAATAAGAAAAAGAATGCCTCCCTTTGAAAAATGAGCAAAGAACATGAGCAGACACTTTATAATAGAAAAAATACACGGCCAATAAAAATGAAAAAAAAAGTTCGACTTTATACTCAATAATTGTGAAATAAAAGAATGTGAATAAAACTGGCAAATATGAAGATAAAAGATATTTATTATTGGTAAAGGTGTCACTATGAGACAGGCACTCATACTCTGCTGATGGAAGTATAAATTGGAACCAGAATTATCACTGTTCTTAAAACATATTAAAATATTAATATCCACTCCTAGAAACTTGTATTTGTCCAATACAAGCAAGGACTTCTTTCCAAAAACGTTTATTGCAGTATTACCTTTAACAGTGAGGAGCTGGCAACAACCAACAAAATCAGCGAATGAGAACATTTAAAACATCCTAAGTCTATTTAATTACATTAGAGAATTATCATGGCTACTGATTTTAAAAACAGCTCACAAAGTAATAAATTTAGTATGATGCCAATTTCATTAAGTGTTATGCATTTCTGTGGAGACAGAAAAAACCTGTAATAGAGATAAAATAAAATGTTAACAATGGCTATATGGTGAGATCATGGGTAAATATTATTGCAGTCTTTCTAATTTTTTCTATTTTTCTAATATTTCACAAAACTAATACACACATGCTCATGGCAATCTGGAAGAGACACTATAAACATACACACTTGTATGTATGTAGGTAGGTTTGCATTCTCCTAAAAACTAATAGAAAGAATTATCAGGAGTGGGTTCATGTCAAATCAAATAATGTCAAGCAGCTTAAAAGAAAACAGTTTTGTTAAAGCTCTTTTCCATACTCCTGCTACCCTCTTATTTTAAAATAAATTTTATCCCAATTATTCTAATTACATAAAGTCATTTTGGGACTATCTGTATGCATACTTGTATTAGTCTGTTCTTGCATTGCTATAAAGAAATACCTGAAACCGGATAATTTATAAAGAAAAGAGGTTTAATTGGCTCACAGTTTTGCAGGCTGTATAGGAAGTATGGCTGGGGAGGCCTCAGGAAACTTAAAATCATGGCGGAAGACAAAGGGGAATCAGGCACATCTGACATGGCCAGAGCAGAAGGAAGAGAGAGTAGGGGAAGGTGCCACACACTTTCAACAAGCAGATCTCGTGAGAATTCACTGTCACGGGAACAGCAAGGGGGAAATCCACCCCCATGATCCAATCACCTTTCACCAGGCCCCTTTTCCAACACTGGGGATGGCAAGTCAACATGAGCTTTGGGAGGGGACACAACTCCAAACCATCTCAATACTCCTGTGCGCAATGCCTGACACATGGTGAGTCCTCAATAAATATTGGTTGGAAGAATGAATAAATGCTACAGCACAGATGAGGACAAGGGTCTTCTAACCCTTTGATGGTAATTTCTCGACACAAGTTTGACTCTACCTAAATAGACTATTGGTCCTGCTGTTTAGCTACTTTTAGAAATGTCTCAATATTAACTACTTTGAAAACAAAAATCATTATTTGTAGCAGATGCTCTCTAAACTTTAATTGGTTTAACACCTATAATCCCATGCAGCAAGTTAATTTAGTTAGCTACTTGGGGGCACATTTTGCAATTAATACTTTCCCGTGAGTTCACTGTGATGCTCATTGCTTAAACCCAAATGATTCACAAAAGCATCATTGAGATTTTTTACAACTGCTGCACTGGGTGACAGAAACACCTGTGGTGAAAATTGTTCAAGATAAATTACCTGGGCCCAGCTCTATAATATGGGAATTTCAGGAGTTAATTGATCAATCATTTATTTGTAGAGATGGTGCCAGAAATTATGATGGGGGGGTTCTGTCTTTGCTTATAGATTCTAAGGCCCATATTTATAAAATAGTGAGATAGTCTGACAGAATAAGCTCTGAAAATACATAAACATGATGCAAAATGTATCCCCTGCTTACCTATCAAAACATATGAATCTGGTCGTCACAAAAACATACAAAACTTTCACAGCAGAATCTCATTAGAAGATGTACTCAATTATCTATGACCCAGCTCTCATCCCAAGCCTATTGAGAGATATTCATTGTATAAACCTTACAATCACAGATCTAAATGTAATTTTCTTTATTTTCTTATATTGAACTTAACCAAGAGCAATAAGAGAAAAACCTAATCCAGTTGTTTGTAGCAAACAGCTGCCATGATGGCCTCAGTGATCTTTACCTTCTTGTATTCCTGGCTTAGGCAGTCCCCTCTCATACTGAATAGCGTTGACCTGTGTGACCTAGAACAGTGTTCCCAAACTTTTTGGCACCAGGGACTAGTTTTGTGGAAGACAATTTTTCCACAGACCAGGGGATGGAGGAGGTGATGATTTCGGGATGATGCAAGTGCATTATATTTATTGTGCACTTTATTTCTATTATTATTACATTGTAACATATAATAAAATAATTATACAACTCAACATAATGTGGAATCAGTGGGAGCCCTGTGCTTGTTTTCCTGCAACTAGACAGTCCCATCTGGGGGTGATGGGAGACAGTTGACAGATCATCAGGCATTAGATTTTCATGAGGAGCACGCAACCTAGATCCCTCACATGTGCAGTTCACATGAGTGATGGGGAGCAGCTAAAAGTACAGATGAAGCTTCACTCTCTCATCCACCGCTCACCTGCTGCTCTGCAGCCCAGTTCCCAACAGGTCATGGGCCAGTATCAGTCCGTGGCCCAGGGGTTGGGGACCCCTGATCTAGAAGATATTGTTGAAATGAAGGTGTATGACTTCTGAGACTAAGTCCTAAGATGCCTTGCAATTTCTGCTTTGTCTATCTTGGAAGCCAGATACCATGTTATGTGGACATTCAAGTAGCATATGGCTTGGTGGGAGGAGTTGGGGAGTCCACATTGAAGGAAGAGAGATTGTACCACAGCTGCATGAGTGAGCCATCATGGAAGCAGGTCCTCTGTCCCCACATCCCTGTCCCACTGACAGATGACTGCAGCCCTGGCCAGCATTTTTACTACAACCTCATGAGAATCACTAAGCCAGAACCATTCCGCTGAGCCACTACTCAATTCCTGCTTCTCAGAAACTGAGTGATAATAAATATTTTTTGTTTCAAGCTGCTATCTTTGGAAGTAATCTGTGGTATAACAATGAATAACCAATGCATTCCTTCTAAAAAAAAAATGCATTTAAATTGGTGACTAATCTGCCATTTTAGTTTTAAACCTCAGTTACTTCTGAATTCTCCACTTTTTCTTCTTTCCTTCTAGGGGACAGCAGGAATCTAAGTTCCAGGGACTTTATTTACTCTCTTACTATTAGAGAAAGGGTCTCCTGATTATTAATTTCTGTATCAATTAGGATGATTTGGGCTGTAAATAACAGAATGGCAGAATCAAAACTGTTCAAATAAAATGCATTTTTATCTCATAACAATAAGTTTTGAAGTAAGTACTTCCAAAGTCAGGTAATTCAGTGGCTCAACCACCTTAGGGCTTCTGCTGGTTTCTATTCTCTTGGTTTCTCCTTTATGGTTCCTCTTCCTGTGGATCATCTATTATTATCCCTTAACTGTTTTCTTTTTGGATTTTTGGTCATTTTCTTATCAAATTCTAGGAGGTCTTTGTATAATAAAAGGTTAACTTTTTACTATATAAGTTGCACTATTACCCAGTTTATTATTTGACATTTTACTTTGCTTTTGGTATTTTTGATCATGCATATTTTTAACAATATACTTAAATTTATTGGGGTTGTTTTATGGTTTCTAGATTCTGAGTCACATGGAAAATATCTGCTCTTAGGCCAAGGTTACCAATAAACGATCCTAGTGCTTTTATGGCTTTACTTTTTTAACATTTAAAAGTTAATTCAGTTTTTTGTTTGTTTTTTGTGTGTGTGTTCAAGATGGAGTCTCGCGCTGTCACCCAGGCTGGAGTGCAGTGGCACGATCTCAGCTCACTGCAACCTCTGCCTCCCACAATCAAGCAATTCTCCCTGCCTCAGCCTCTCGAGTAGCTGGGATTACAGGCGTCCACCACCACACCCGGCTAACTTTTGTATTTTTTAGTAGAGATGGTGTTTCACCATGTTGGTCAGGCTGGTCTCAAACTTCTGACCTCAGGTTATCCGCCCACCTAGGCCTCCCAAAGTGCTGGGATTACAGGCATGAGCCACTGCACCTGGCCGTTAATTCAGTTTTGATTCATTCCTTCACTCATTCATTCATTTATTTGTAATTTCATTATCCATTCATTTATTTGTAATTTCATTATTCATTCATTCATTTGTAATTTCATTATTCATTCATTCATTTGTAATTTCTCTTGGTATACAGATTTGAGGTATGGAGGCCACTAAATTTTTCCTTCAGAGCCTCCACACTGCTTAAAGAGCAGTTTACACTCCCACCATTTTGACATCACACACCACTAGCTCATAATCACCACCCCATTTTCCCTGTGGCAACCCGAGAGGCTAAATGCAGAACAGTAGTTATAGACAGTCTTCAAACCACTATGACAATTCAATGAAACTGCATCATATGCTTCAGAACAGGAGCCAGCAAACTGGCAGGTGAGGCCAGATTCAGCCTGCCACTCATTTTGTAAAGAAAGTTTTATTGGAACACTGCCACACTGACTCATTTATGTATTGTCTGTGGCTTCTTTTGTACTGCAATGGCAGAATTAAACAGTTGCAACAGAAACATACAGCCTTCAAAGCCTCAAACATTTAGTATTTATATACAGAAAGTTTCCCAACTCCTGCTTTAGACTTTACAGAACACTTGAGCTTACATCAACTGTAAAATGTAAGCAGCCTCATGAGAAGGTAACCTCCCCGTTTCCCCTGTAAAGAATATGAGACTGGGCCGGGCACGGTGGCTCCCAACACTTTGAGAGGCCGAGGCAGGTGGATCACCTCAGGTCAGGAGTTCGAGACGAGCCTGACCAACATGGTGAAATTCCCATCTCTACTAAAAATACAAAAAAAAAAAAATTAGCTGGGCACAGTGGCGGACACCTGTAATCTCAGCTACTCAAGGGGCTAAGGCAAGAGAAATACTTGAACCTGGGAGGCAGAGGTTGCAGTGAGCCAAGATCATGCCATTGCACTCCAGCCTGGGCAACAGAGTGAGACTCCATCTCAAAAAAAAAAAAAAGAAGAAGAATATGAGACTGGCAGAGATTAAGTAGGTCATGGAGGGGCAGACCCAGGAAACAACCCAAGTCCTATCACTTAAATTCCACAAATGCTTCTTCTATCATTTATTCTGTACAGATAATTAATGGTTTTCAAAGTCTTTTCACACACTTCAATTCTCTTGACATTTCTAATAATCCCATGAATAAAGTCAACTGAGTTACACAGAGGGTAAGTAAAGTCTCTAAATGCTCACAGCTTTTAAGTGGTAGAGCTGGCATCAGAAACCAGGTCTCTAGCAAAAATATGTTTTAAATCTCCCGTTCTTCCTACAACTCATTGCCAGTATCTTAATGCAAATTGTAGCCCAGTCCAGCTCAGAATGCTCTCAGCATCTCAGTTATTCTCTAGTTAGAGTTAATATAGAGATCTTTTTTTTTTTTATTCTGACTATTTGTCAAAAGAAAACAAAATTAAGCTGAGAAAAGGGAGGAAATAGTAGGAGGGAAAGGGAGAGCATGAAAGCAGATTTTTAAATACAATTAGAGTAAATATATATATATCTGCTCTTCAAAGCAAGTAAGAAAGGAAGGATTGGAAAAGTTGCATTGAATTTCTTCTGGCCTGGGACGCCCACCAGTACAGATGTAAAATCCTTCCCCAGTTACTTCCAGCCAAACTAAGAAAGAGTGCTGCACCACTGTTTGCTAACTTTCTCAAGGCAATGTTTGTCTTTTGCAAGAACCAGGAGGGTTCACACTGGGACCAGAAAGAGGGATATTAAGCGCATTTTTTAAAGCTATCTTTTTAATAAACTGTATCCATAATATCTAAGCAATTCACACTATTCCCCCACAGACTCTATGTTTCCACCCCACTGGCCCAACGGCTCAATAAAGTCACATCTTTCTGTTATTAATAAGGCAGTTCACCTCAGGTACTTCTTTAATTTCCTGTGTTTTTTTTTCTCCAATGCAAAGTTAATTTACTTTATCCCTTATCCCAAGAATGATAACAGGGTTTCTATAAAAGTGAACATTCATGATCAAAGCAAAGCTTGTATTATAAACAAATTATTACAACTGGGCTCCCTTTGAAATATTTTAACTTAATTAAGCTCAAACACTTTTGGCAAAGGTTTAAAAACTTGAGAGTAATTGAAGAGCCATTTCAGTTTGGCTGGATTTTTCTTTTAATGTTGGAGTGGAGGGAGGGTGGTTTACATGGTTATAGCCTACAATGTTGCACTGATATTGTTCTGTAGTTGCTACCTTTTTAAACAAAAGATATTAAGCAAAATTGAATTTGGGGATGATGGAATTGTTACATAGCTTGATGACAGTGGTAGTCTATATGACTGTGTACATTTTTCAAAACATATAGAACTGTACAGTTTTAAAAGAGTTGAATTTTACTGTGTGTAAATCATACCTCTATAAACCTGACTTCAAAAAGCTGAATTTGGACTACTCAGCTGAGTTGAAAATACTCTTAAGACAGTTTTTGCAGTATTGTCTATAGTGACCAAAACAAAGAAAAAACTAACTGGAATAACTAGGAAGAAAAAAATAACTAAAAAAAAAAAAAACCAACATAAATGCTGATCAGTAAGGAATTTGACTTTTTAAAATGACTAAAATCTATATCTATATTGACCTGGAAGAATCTGTAAAATATTGTTAAATGGGGTGGGGGGGATGCAGGGGGGAAAGCAAGTTGCAGAATAATGTGTTGGTAAGTGATAATACCAACAACTGAAGAAGTGGTACAATCTCATTTAATAAATCAATAGAAAAAAATATTGGTAAGATTAAAAGTAACTAATATTTATTGACCACTACAATGTACCATGCATGGTTTTAAGCAATTAACAAGTATTGCCCTATGAAGTAGGTACTACAGAGCCATCTGAGTCTTGGGGCCAGATATGTTTTGTAAGTCAGAATGCTTTGAATTTTAGAAAGTAATATAGTGCTGTATTAGTTATCCATGGCTGTATAACAAAATGCCCAAAACTTAGCAGCTTAAAATAACAACAACAAAAAATGTATTATCTCACAGTTCCTAAGGGTCAGGAATCTGGGCAAGACTTAGCAGGTTAGCTAAGTGCCTCCATCTCAAGGGTTCTTGACATTGGTTACAGTCAGGATGCCACCCAGGGCTGTGGTCTCATCTGAAGGCTTGACTGGGGCTGGGAGGATCTGCTTTCAATCTCTCTCACATAGCTGTGGCTCACCTTAATTCTTCACCACTTGAACTTTTCTACAGTTACTTCACAATATGGCAGCCAACTTTCCCCAGGGCAAGCAATTCAAGAGAGGATGAGAGAAAGCATCCAAGATGGAAATTACATCCCATCTAATCTAATCTTCAAAGTGGCATTCCATCACTTCTACCATATTCTGTTCATTGGGAGAAAGTCAACAAGTTCAGCCCACATTCACAGGGAAAGTTGTGTACAAGGGCATAAATACCAGGAAGAGGGCATCATCAGGGGTCAGCTTGGAGGCTGCCTACCCCAGAAGCACTTACTATGGATTATCTAATCCTGCAGTGGGGTCTGGGATAGCAAAAGCACATCAAAAACATTATTATTTCTGCATCAAAAGATCTGAACATTCTCACTAGCTGGGATAAATAATGACTATAAATAGCCCTATTTCAGTTTAGGGCAGGTTTTGTGTCCAAATGAATTATTTTAAAACTTGCGGTTTTCAGAGATTGTTAGGTTTCAACAGTATGAAAAAAGATTGGAGAACTGTATTATTATCCCTCACTCTACAGATAACAGGTGCCAGGGCACAGAGAGGTTAAATGTGTACATATGTGCTGTGTATCTTTGTATGAGCACAGGCAACAATAGAGACCCACATACATCAAGTTCTTAACACTGGTGTTTCCATATCATTAGAAATGGAAGGATAGAGGTTTCTATACATGTCTTCATGAAATATTACAAAATCATGCAGTAGCCCTCTTTGTAATTTTTAAATTAATAAAATAATATTGAAGGGTTAAGTGGTATTTCTTCCATAAGGCAAGCAGTTTACATTTCTGTTACAAGAGCCAAAGATTGCACATAGAGTAATGTTCGCTTCTAACATGGAGGATCGTTTGAACCTTGCAATATCATAAAATGGAAGAAAAGAGTAAGAATAACAAAAAGAATAAGAGAAACAAAAGTGTGGTAAATTAGAAGCATTTCCTCAGCTTACATATGGTTGGGAGTAGTCGAGACAGAACAGAAATGAGCCTGCTGTTTTATAAAACACCAAAGAATGTGTTGGGGTGTAGTGGGGGAAGAATTCTGACTTGATATGATTTTAGTAGGAGTTAATGAAAAACACTGCATCATTTAAAGGTTGGCCAACCTTAATTAGAACACAAATAGCGGTCAGACTGAAACTTCATTTCTGCCTTTTAAGCTATTCTCTCTCTTCTGGTTTGCACTGATTCTTAATCGGAATTTTGAATATGTATTAAATATCATAGGAAGGAGGGAGTTAGTCCTGTATTTCAGATTTTACTTTTTTATGACCTGTTTAAACAGATAAAAACTGACTTTAATAATTGCAAGCGATATTAGCTACAGTGAATGGCCCTACTTCTGATTCTGTATATGTTTAACAAATTAAGCATTTCGCCTTTATGATTAAAGGTAAAGTGCTTAGCCAGGCACACCGAGAAATTAATACAATCTCCTTTAAGGGACACTGATAAGCCAAATGTCATTGGCCTCTATTGTAATCCTGGAACTTTAATGTAACACCTCAATTCCAAATACATTCCCATCAGACGCTGAAGTGGCTTTGAGACTGTGACACGGCAGATATCTTTTTTCAAAGCACATTTTTCGGGCCTGGATAGAAAAGGAAATTTGCAGGAATGCCAACAGGGCAGTCAAGGCTGTTTTGTCATGCCTCAGCCTGCCACGAGGTGGCGATAAGCCCCAATGGCGATTACATATTTTTTTATTAATAAGCAAAATGGGCATTCTCTGAAATATGTGATATGACTATTGTAGGTCTCAAGGAACTCATTCGTTCTACCACCCAAGAACCACCTTTTTCCCAAGAGAAAAGTATTCCTGAGTGGATTTGCTTTAGCACTGTATTTTTAAGGCATAATGAGAGATGATACTAATAATAAGAGTCAACAGTTTACACACTGAGATGGTGCAGTATGGGGGAAAAGATCAACCACCTAACTAGGTTCAACTCCTGACTCTGCTACTTAATGGCTGTGGTGTCTTGGGCTAATTATTTGTACTCTCTGTGTCTTAGTTTCCTCATCTATAAAACATACAATAACAGAACCTAACTCAGAAGGTTGATGGAAGGCAGTAAAGCCCTTGGAATACCGCATGGCACATAGCTAACATTTCTTAAGAGATAACTATCATCCCTATGTGCACCCTGAGAATGGGTCCTTTTCCAGCTATTACACTGAATCCTGCCAACAACCCTGAGAGTAAGAACCAGCATTAGACCCATCTAACAGATGAGGAAACCAAGGCTAAATAAGTGAAATGAATTACCCAGGGTCCGAGTCTACGGCAGAGCTAGGATGTGAAATCATATCCACCCAACTCTAAATCCATGTTCTTAGCCACTATAATATATCATACAGGCCCCGCATTACAAGCAATAAAAATCAAGAACTGCAGAATTCAAACTGAGAGAAGAGCATCACACTCCTCTCCTCCATCCAATAAAATGGGTCTTCGTCTCTCAAACATAATTCTATTTCCCTTTCTTTACATAGTTTAGCTCCCCGAAATTAAATTTTTGCCTTAACATGTATGCCTGAAACCCACAGGAGGTTATCTATAACCTAAAATAACCTAAATCGTTAAAAATTTGAGATACAGTTTTGAGGTGAACTTAAGAATCTCCCACTAAAACAAGGTTACATTATTTAAAAGCCAAGAAAAGATGATTCAACAATTCTGCACAAGATAAAAATAGAATTCCAAGTCCTCTACCCAAAAAACTGCACCACCTTCCAACTGCTGGGGTTTTTTTGTTTTTTGTGTTTTTTTTTTCCCCCTGTCAGTCCTTGAAATGACCTTGGTTTAATTACCTGCATCTCAATGAGTGAATCTACATAGAAAGTGAAGGTTAATTAATGAAGGATCATTTATTTCTCTAAGCCCACCAGGCAGTGGCTGACAGCAAGTCTTGTCCACGCAGTATTATCCTATATCTCATTAGAAATGGTCAGATTGATGTACTCGCTTTGGACCAGGGGAAAGAACGAAAATAGTTTACTAATGATGGCCACTCGCAGTGAGCGGTCACAAAGCTTCCCACCTGGCACCTCTAACCTTGAATGGCACTGCCCCTGAACTCACAGACTCCAAAATGTTAGACCCAGGTAGAAATGCAGAGATCAATTCTAATGAGGTTCAGACACTTCTATACCAGCTGCAGTATAGTCACACAACTCCTATATTATTATTCTCTTAACACCCTTTGTGTTTATATATTTTTTAAAAACTGAGTTGTTCTAGAACAGTTTGTCAATCTCAGCATTGATCATATTTGAGCCCAAATATCATCAATGTTTTGTTGTGGTGGGCACCCAGTGCACTGTAGGATGTGTGGCAGCATCCCTGGCCTCTACCCACTGGTTGCAATGGCCAGACATTTCTCCAGACATTGCCAAATGTCCCCCAAAAGGCATAATTGACCCACATGGGAACCACTGGTCTAGGAAAAAAAGGAATTTTTACAGTTTGTTTTAGTTTTTCATGTAGAAATAATTTCAGACTTAGAGGGAAAATTGCAAAACTAGTGTACCTGTACACTCTTCACCCAGATTCTAGATTCCCAAAATGCTTCCATTTCACATATAGTCCAATTATTAAAAAGCAGGAAATTAACATAAATACAATACGGTTAAGTAATTTACAGATCTTACTCAAATATAACCAAATGCCCATCAATGTCATTTCTGGTCTAAGACTCAATCCAGGATCCACACCAAGACCCAACCCAGGATCCACACCAAGACCCAACCCAGGATCCACACCAAAACCCAACCCAGGACCCAAACCAAGGCCCAGCCCGGGATCCACACCAAGACCCAACCCGGGACCCACACCAAGACCCAACGGGATCCAAATCTCCAAATCAAGACCCAACCCAGGACCCAAACCAAGGCCCAACCTAGGACCCACACCAAGACCCAACCTGGGATCCAAACCAAGACCCAACCCAGGATCCAAACCAACATCCAACCCAGGATCCAAACCAAGACACCACCCAGGATTCAAAGCACATCCACACCAGGATTGTGTGCAGTTGTCATGCCTCCTTAGTCTCCTCCAATCTGTGACAGGTTCTCAGTCTTTCTTTCTCTCAGGACCTCAACATGATCAAAGAGCACTGACCAGCTACTTTGTAAAATACCTCTCAGTTTACATTTGTCTGATGTTTTTCTCATGATTAGCTTGAAGTCAACAATTTTTGACAATGGTGCTGCGCCTTCTCAGGGCCTCATATAAGGGGGATTAATGTACTATTAACTTTGATCTCTTGGTGAAAGCAGCGTCAGCCTCTTCTCCACTGTAAAGGTATTATTTCTTCCTTTGTACTAAATAGTGCCTTGTGGGGAGATTCTTTTAGACTATGAGACTATGCAAATATCCTGTTTCTCACCTTAATTTTACCCACTAATTTTAGCAGTCACTGATGATTCTTGCCAGCAATAATAATTACTGTGGTGTTGGCCAAATGGTGATTTTCTATTTCTGTCATTCAGAATTTATAATTGGAATTCCAATGTAAGGAATAGCTGCTTTTTCTCTCTCATCTTATAGCTATTTTTAAAGGAAGTTGTATCTCACTACCAAAAATGAAAACCCAGAATTAAAACAATTTTACAATAAATAATAATAAAAAATAAATTCAATGAAAAAAATTCCAATTTCTAACTGGCTATTATAGCCTTTAAATCTCCCGATCTGAAGTCTCATTTCTCTTTGTTAAAAAGAGAACAAGCATTAGAAAAGTATTTAAGAAAATCTACTAGAATCAAACTGAACTTCTCCTTGACATATAATCAGAAGGACTGAAAGACATTTAGAAATGGAAATCACTATGCAATTCAATAATATTTGGTGTTGGACCTAAATATCACCTAAGATCTTCTCAACTTTCTCCAGTGGTATGTGACCTGCCTTTCGGGAAAACTAGCTAGCTTCCGCCATTTCCAGATGAAGTAACTGAGGTCCGCCGAAGGTAAGTTACCTGTTTGATAGTCATTGGTAGAGGAGTTCTGCTGCAAGGAACAGTAGTAACTCAAACAAGCCTAAGAGACAAGTGCTGGGGGTGAAGTGGGTTGGTAGGTGGAGATTTGTTATCAGCATGGTAATGTGTCTCAGAAAACCCAATGGTAAGATTGCAGCCAGACTAGGGAGGAACCGGAATCTGGAAAAGAACTGTGACCAGCGCCTCTGCCTCTCATTTCTGCTTTTCTCTGTGCATCTATTTTATTTTTCTTTCCCTGTATCCCTCTCTCCCTTCTATATCTCATAGCTGTCTAAGCTTCTCAGTTCACATAGCAAAATATGGCAACCCCAGGACAACCAAGTTCACCACACCACACTCAGAATTCTCATCAGGTCTCCCTGGGTCCCAACTCTAAACTCCTGAAAAGGAGAATCGGATTGGCCCAACTTAGCCCAGGAGAACACCCTTGGTCCAATCAGCTATGATGAAGGGGCAGCATCGCTTAATTCAAACATCCCTAAACAGGAACAGCAGAGCAAGCTTGTGCATCCAAAGGGCAGGAAAACTGATTTCTCAATCACCAGTCCAGTTTCTTAAAATATTTTCCCAGCATCAGTCATTGGTATATCAGCCACCCACATACCACCTATCCTAATTTTTCTTTATACTTTTTTCTTTGACCTGAATCAAATAAAAGCATTGAGTCAGGAAACTTAGGATAGTTTGACCTTAAATAGAAAAATCCAATTTTTTTTCTAATACTCATTAAAATACATACATATTACTAAAACCAGGAATGCACATTCTGGTACTGGAAAAAAGCTCCAATATTACGTACCCCCTGCTTCTGTGACTGCTAGGCACTCTATCCTTTGGAGTCTCTGTCCTCTGTTTATTACGTCCCCTGCAGCCAAAACATTCTACGTTCAAATCATTCCATTTTCAATCCATCCTGGCCTTATTCTTCCTAAAATTAAATTCTTCTGACTTGAAGAGTTGCACAACGTTGAAAAATTGACTTCTGATGTTTCTTAGAGCTCTTCACACCAACTTTTTTTTTTTTTTTTTTTTAAATAAACCCTGCTCCGTTTTTTACTTGTTTTTACTGGTGTTGCCTCCAGGTCCTTAAGGCAGCGAGGGGGTTCTTAAGGGTGGATTTAGTACATGTTTTCGGCTTCGGTTTGAAAGGTCCATGCAGATAATTACCTAATTATTTTGGAAGGTCCAAAGTTCTCAGGATAAATGAGAAGACCTTGAGCTTGCCCTCAAGGAGGAGCCCTCAGGATCTTGAGCAGCAACAGAAACCAAAGTAGACGGCCACAGGGAGCACGGTGAGTGCTCTGCAGAGGTCCAACTGCCCCACTCACACCAGGGAGTGAAAGCAAAGGGGCACTTAGTCCATCCGAGAAATCTGGGCAGGCTTCATGGAGGACAGGGCACCCAAGCTGAGACCGAAGGAATTGCAGAAGGCTGGAAAAACCAAGATGAGAAGAGAGCACCCTAAAGAGGAAAGATCTGTCTATGTGAAATAAAACAGGAAAGAACCGTGCAGCCAACGGAGCAGCTGGTACTGCCAGAGGATCGATTCAAGGGCGAAGTGAAGTGGGGTGAGGATGGAGATGTCTCCAGGCTCAGCTTGAACGCTCTACTGGAAGAGGTATCTTTAAATTTAAATTTTAAAAAAAAAAAATCAACATGGCACCTATAGAGAGGCCAGGAGAGGAGACCCAGGAATAGAAAATGAGAGGAGGATTCTGATGTTCACTGATGTCACCAAATATGTTTGGAAAACACTAGATTTTTTTCTTTCTCTCTCTTTTTATTTTTTATATTTTTGAGATGGAGTTTTGCTTTTGTTGCCCAAGCTGGAGTGCAATCGTGCAATCTTGGCTCACTGCAACCTCCACCTCCTCCCAGGTTCAAGCAATTCTCCTGCCTCACCCTCTGAGTAGCTGAGATTACAGGCACCCGCCACCACACCCAGCTAATATTTGCATTTTTAGTAGAGACGGGGTTTCACCATGTTAGCCAGGATGGTCTCAAACTCCTGACCTCAGGTGATCTGCCTGCCTCGGCCTCCCAAAGTGCTGGGATTATAGATGTGAGCCACTGTGCCTGGCCGACTAGATTTTTTTCTAAAGCCACGAATGCAGGACTTCTCAGAGCCCAAGACGTGGACACACCCTGTGAATGTCTAAGTGTGGGTAGAGCTCTTCCCAGACTCTCAAGCCCTCACTGCTGAGAGTGCACTCAGACGCAGCGGCGATGGGCTCATCTGGGTGACAGTCGGTAAGAAATGCAGGATCTGCATCGTCATCAGATCCCCAGGTGATTCCTGTGAATACGAACGTGAAGGAAGCAGGCACTGGCCGCCATCATGTTAAAATGCAGATTCGAATGTCATTGGTCTAGAATGAGGCCTCAGAATCTGCATTTCTAACTTGCATAACAAGATTCTAAGTGGTAGACACTTTTGTTTAAAGACAATCTCTGGTGATGAATGTTCTGAAGGAAGAGTGAACCCTCCTGGAAAAGTGGAAGACATCACCCAACTATCAGCCATCTATTCCCTGACCACTTTGCATTTGGAAACAAAGAGAATTCCAAGGAATCCGTGTCAGTCTCTGCTGAAAAGACGCTGTACTTGGAAAACTAATACTTAATGACAAGAAATAACTCATGAACAATAAAATCACATATTATAAAATTTATTTTTTTCAGCAAGTCTTTATTGAGCATCTACCATGGGCTATCTCTATTTGATGGCTGGGAGATAGCATTGAAATAAATGATCAAAGCCCAGCCCTCACTATTTTTACATTGTAGAAAGGGCATGGGGGAGCATTGTATAAACAAACAAGTAAATACATAGGCGTTACGGAGAAAGAGAGCAATGTGAAGGAGACAGGACATGCTTGTGGGAGGGGGGAAAGGTGTTGCCCTACAGGTAGGCGGGTCTGTGCAGGCCTCAGTGTCAAAGTGACATTTGAGCAGAGACTTGGAGGCGTGGGCGGAAGGAGAGATGTGGCTCTCTGAAGGGAAATCATTTAAGTCAGAGGAAACAGCAAACACAAAAGTCTTAAAGCTGCAGCAGGGTTGGAATGTTCACAGAAGGTTCACATAAACCCTAAGAGGTTTCCATAGCTGGGACAGTGTGTGTGAGGGGAAGAGTGACAGGACACGGGATGGTAGGAGCAGTTGGGGGCATGGTATGTGAACCACGTCGGCTCTTATCGGCCACTGGAGGACTCTGGCTTTTCCACAGCTTGACAAACAGGGGGCACGGGGGAGTTGTGAGTAGAGGAGCAACTTCATTTCAAAAGGCTTCCTTTGGATGCTACACAGAAGTTGAGTGCAGCAGCCAGTGGTAGAAAAAGAATGCCTGTTTCAACCGCTACAAACAAACCAGGCTGGGCGCGGTGGCTCAAGCCTGTAATCCCAGCACTTTGGGAGGCCGAGACGGGCGGATCACGAGGTCAGGAGTTCGAGACCATCCTGGCTAACACGGTGAAACCCCGTCTCTACTTAAAAAATACAAAAAACTAGCCGGGCGAGGTGGCGGGCGCCTGTAGTCCCAGCTACTCGGGAGGCTGAGGCAGGAGAATGGCATGAACCTGGGAGGCGGAGCTTGCAGTGAGCTGAGATCGCGCCACTGCACTCCAGCCCAGGCGACAGAGCGAGACTCCATCTCAAAAAAAAAAAAAATTAAAAAACAAACCAGGTAAGCAATCAAGGCAGGGTGGCTTCCGGTGGTGTCAGTGGAGATGGTAAATGGCGACTGGAGATGGTAAAATGTGACTGGAGTCTGGATATATTTTGAAGGTGGCACCAAGAACATTTCAGAAGATTGGATACGGGGCATGAGAGAAGGCACAAAGTCAAAGCTATATATAAGGTTTGTGACATGGGCAGTAAAATGGATGGAGTTCACAGTTTCTGAAATGGGAAAAGACTTTGGGAGCTGTGAGGTAGGAGGCTGGAAATTAAGGGCTCTGTTTTGGACACATTAAGTTTGCAGTATTGAGGAGATACATCCATGTGGAGACAAGGAGAGGGCAGTTGGAGAAACAGGCTGAGGTTCAGGAGAGGGATCCAGGGCTGGATATATTGAGTACTATAGACTCAACGTGTTAGTTCATTACCTGGATAGAGTAGGAATTCACTAAATGGGCGTGAATGTCATGGTTTAGGCCAGCAGAAATATTTGCTTAACATTGGGAAAGAATTGGGCCTTCGCACCCTCTAATGGTGGGTCAATAACATTTCCACATGAGAAGAAAAGCACGTTTTTTTCTTGTTCCAAGTGATCTGTAAAATAAGTTAGGGTGGTTTCACTTAGGTTGTTTTCTACCTCCAAGATAACATTAATAAACAAATGTGAAATCACACAAGTATGAACATAAATTATTTACAGTGTGCTCGAAGAGCTCAGAAGGGCTTTGTAAGGTAAATAATTTATAAACTCACAGAAAGAGTTTCTTTTTTCACTAATTAAGGGTGAAAATTTTACCAACAAATCATGAGAGGTTTCGGGAAGTACGTGGAATGGAGATCAATTCAGTACAACAAACATTTACTGAAAACCTCCTATGTGCCAAGCCCTTGGCTGAACGGGGTGATTGAGAGAGCTGGTTGAGGGGTTTCTGCTTTCCAGGAGCTGCCTGTGCAGTGGGAGACTGGCATCCTTGGGGTTAAGTGCACACACTGCTATAGACATTGGTGCAGCTCAACAATGAGTTCTGAGGCTCTGCTTGGCTGGTGGTAGGATGGTAACCCCTGCCCACCCCGAGGGAAGGCATGGCCAGCTGGTTTGCATTAGCCAATGAAATGTAAACAAAAGTTACAGGTGTTCCTTCCAGGTGGAAGCTTTAAGAGGCGCTGAGTGATTTACCATGTCTGATCCTCTGCTGCAGTGATGAGGGTCACTGTTGAAGTGCTGCTTCTTTCAACTTAGGTACGTGGGTGACTGCTACGAGCAGAGCGTTTCCCCCACTCCACCTAGATAGCCTGCTGCATTTATGGCACAGGCAAGAAATAAGCTTGAGTGTGTTAAGGCACTGATACTTGGGGTTGTTAGTTACTGCTGCTTCCTAGCCCATCCTGAAGGATACCTATCCTATGTTGATAAAGGGTATCATTATCTGTTTTCATTAATCGACATTTGTCCTTTGTGAATTTCCACCTTCCAGATACCCCAAAGATCCTCCATTCTTTAAGTCCTTAGTTATCTATCTCTGTTTTAAATTCTAATGTCTTCCCTGACCGGACTGGGTTTTCCAAATATTTTAACTACATTCATTTATAGAAACAAAGTTACAGATCCAAGACATCATTTGAATACTTTCTTCTACTCCTCAATTTATTTAAAAGCTCTATTTTCTAACTAAAAACCACCTTTTTTAAATCTCCACTTGTCCTTCAACTTTCATCACCTGTAGGTTTTTCTTGTTCATATTACATTTGTCACCACAAGCAAATTTGTAGTTGTTTTGTTGTTATTGTTGTTGTTACTTTCACAAGAATTTCCAGGTATATGAGAGGAATAAGGTCAAGGATCATGTAAAATCTGGATTACAGTTGACTAAGGGGCTCCCTTCTGCACCCTGACCTCATTTTAATATATTAAAATTGGATCTTAGCTGAAGTCATAAATGATTCTTCCTTAAGGGCATTCAAGGGCCAAACCTTAGTGAAACTATAAAGGAACATTTTCAGGTGTCTTGTTGCCTGCCATCTTTCTAGTGCTTAGAAAATGCCTAAATAAATACAATAAATATTGTAGACACTAAATAAATATTGCAGAAGGAAGGAAGAAAGGAAGGGAGGGAGGGATGAAGGGAGGGAGGGACTGGAATGCAGCCCAGTGCATGCAAAGACAGAGGTAAGCATTAGTCAAGAGTGTGCTACGAATACCCAGAGGAGGTGCAGGAGTTGCAGAGGGTGAGGCACGACATATGATGGCTTCTTGGAGAACACACGGAAACAAAAGCAAAAAGATACTTTTCCTAACAGTCCTGAGAAAGTTCCACCATTATTAATTTCAGACCATAAGAAATTTCTATACAGATCAGCAGTTGTTCTAATGGTTTGGCAAATCTACTCTGGATCAAGGGCAAATGCTACCTATAGCAAAGGTACCGGGTGTTTCCTTAAGAGCAACGAAGTGCCATTTCAACTGTTCTGCTAGGTTGGCTTGGGAAAGGTCAAGGCAAAGAGGAAAAATGCTTATAGCTGTGGAGGGGTCAAGACGTGGGGCGGGTAGAGTTCATGGAGGGCTTGAGCCTGCCTCCACCACATAAAATCCATTATTCTTCCTCAAAAGTCACCACAAATAGGCAGTAGTAAAGCATCTCTGTTTTCATTAATTGACATTTTCTCGATCTTAAGAAAATATGATGAAAAGCAACCTTTCCAAACAGCTGTTTATATTGATCTGCAATGCAACCTAAATTCTTTGTTCTATCAATGTAAATTGAGCTTTGAAACAAATGCCATCACCACCACCAGGTTGCTCTCTCTCTCAGTATCTCTTGTTCTGAATTTTGGGGCAGACCCTGATTTATAGTGGAATATTCATTTCCAGCATCAACACAGTGGTCACATCCTCAGAGCCCCTCCTCCAACCCCAACCCTGACATGGGAGCCTGTATTGTAATATCCTGTGTTTCACTGCAGGCCTGGAGATAGTAGAAGTTCACTCTGTCTATATTAAGATTAGTATTTGACTACAAGGATAGAAAACCCAAAATAACAGTGGGTGATGTTTCCTAAGTCTGGCACTAGGAGGCCCAATTTGACATAGTGGACAGAGGGGCAGGGTTCCAGGCTCCCTCTGCCTTGTTGCTTCCCCATGTACAGCTTCCATCCCTATGATCACCTCATGGTCCAAAATTACTGCTGGAGCACCAGACATTGTATCAACATTCCAGCCATCAGGAAGGAAGAGCCAGAGGTAATAAAGCACCCACCACTTCCTTTTGAATATATTTCCGGGAAGTTGTCACTTCCTCTCAGGACTAATTGAATGAGAACTTAGATTCATTGTCTCACTTATGAACAGGAGAGATGGGAAAATTTGCTTTGTTTGGGGCTGCCATGTGCCACTTAACAAGTGAAGGTCAATCATGGGGAATACACAGGGAATAGCACTGGGGGATAATTGGCACTTCCACCCACTTCAATATGGTTTATGCCAAATTTTAATTTGTCTTACCCTGCTTCTTCTTAAGTGCTAAGAAAAATAATGAGATATATAAAGTTTCCTGAAACCATGAAACCGAACTCATTTACCTTTATAATTTTCTATTAATCTACCACCAGAATTCACTTTGCATTTAATTCCAGCCTCTAACACTTTAATACCATCTCTTTAGTCTTTACACTGTAGTGGTCTCACTCGTGTCAGACTTTTTCATCTCCTTTATGTTCATTTATTTTAACTTTTAGTGGTCTTCCAGCCAATCCTTTATCCTTTTTATTACAAGAGCATGAAATTGTATAATCCCCTAGAGCTTTGTTCGTCAGCTGCTACAAGGTTCTTAACCTTCGCTAATTTCTTCCCTCATTTTTGACTTCAGATCTGAAGCATGCCTTAATATTTTGTTTTTGAATATGAAAGTAACTTTTATTAAGTAGGTTTATTGCATTAATAGATTTTTATTTCATTCTTTACAGTTATATGTAAGTTCCCTGCTAGTTATGCTGCAGATCATTTTAATAACAATTTATAATGCTATGTAATATAATTTATATTTAATACAATAAAAATGTACATATAAATATAATAAAGCAAGAGTAATTTTATAAAACTTTACCTGGAAATCATTTCAAGTAAGCATGTATTTTTTGAACTCCCAAACAAACAATTTTGTTGATATTTATTATAATAGAAACTCCCTAAACAATAATAGCTTCTCTTTTTAAGAAAAAAATAAAGGCAGTGCCTCTTAAAATACCACACGTTTTGATTTTTTATTTGCCTCATCCTTTCTCCTCACTGTTTTGATTTCTCAAAGGCAGAGAGGGAATTGTATTTCCTTCATCATACAATTACATGAATGATCAATACCTGACTGTGAAAATTCCTAATTCAGGTTACAACAGCAAGAACAATCATGTCGGCATTAACTGAGATATATATGTGACAATAAAATAATACTAATAATTATAAAACACTCTCATGAAAATCTGGCAAGGAAATACAGAAAGACTGATAAAAATGCAAATGTTAGGCATATATTTGCACACCAAGGGAAGGAAAAACCGAGGCATGAACTTGCGGACTTTTAAAACCTTTGGACTTGAAAGAAAGAATGATAACAAGGAAAAAATTGGTCACCAGGGAATTGGACGCTGACAGTATTTCTCTTCAGGCGAGAATCTAAGTACCTATATCAGTTAGCATGTGTTGCATAACAAACCTCCCTCAAAACTCAGTGGTTTAAAACAGGAACTTCTATTTAGTTCATGTGTCTGCAAATTGGCAATTGGGGTTGGGAGATGCTGCTGATCATGGCCAGGGTTGTCTGATCTTGGCTGAGACTCACTAGTGAGTTTGTGATTGGTTTCTGGATTAGCTGGGAGGCTTGCTGGCTGTTGGCTTGGGTGCCTCAGCTCTCTTCTACAAGGTCCCTCATCCTCCAGCAGGCTAGCTCTGGCTCATTCAAATGGTGGCAGAGATCCAAAAGCTGCAGGAGGACAAGCCTGGCATGTCCTGCACGCATGAGTGTGTCTCAAGCTTCTGCTCCAGTGATGTTCACTAATGTCTCATTGTCCAAAGTTGGTCATGTTCCCAACTCAGATACGAGGATAGGGAAATAGACTCTACCTCTTTATGGAAGGGGTGAACAACTGTGGGTATTTTATAATCTACCATATCGCCCCCAGGATATTCATGATATTTTCTACTAAATCCTAAATTCCCATGGTCCATTTGAATATTTCATTCACTCAATTAATGAGTGTTTACTTTGTGCCAAGCCCTATTTTAGAAGTAGTGAATAAATGAAAACTCTGACCTCATGAAGCTTACATTCTAGTGTGGTCCCCTATTTCCCAAATCAATATTCTTTCTGCCCCAGGCCAATGTCTCTGCCTCGTAAATCCGTGAATAGACCTTTGATATCCCTTCATTTTTCTTCAGACAATACATTCTTCTTTTCTCTTTTAGGAACCTCCCCTTCTAGATCCTGGGGAACTGTCAAACATGAAATGTCCCTTGCTGGTCACACATCTGATCATGACATCCAATCTGGCCAATCAGAATACCTCACCCTGGAATAGGGAACGCTCCAGTGTTGGACAGATGAGCCAGGGAGGACCAAGCAAAGACATTCTCGAGAACTAATACAAAGCTGTTTAAGAAAATTTGGGATCTCTACCTATAGAAACAATGTGAGCTAGCAATGCCAATAACCTTAGACACTCCATGAAAATACATCAACTGGAGGAAGTGAGAACAAAATAATAAAGAGAAACAAAGTTTTGGTGATGTCACTTGAGCTCCTGGAAACAGCCACCTGGAGCTACATCCACTGCTGCTCTTGTTATACAAGTCAATTACTTATCAAATTTGAATTGGATTTTTGTCATCTACAACCAAATAAGTTGTGAGTAATATAATCTTCCAGCACTGAACACTGCTGTTCCAACCTCCCAAAGCCAGCTAGAGCCCCCGGAAACCCTATGTGCTATTTGCGGAATACTACAAAATACATGATACATAATTTTACCATACATATAAAGAGCAATCCATTCGGCAGAAAATAACTACATGATACAAGTACCATGTAGCAACCATAAATGCACCTTTTTAAAAAAGATTATCAAACTAAATAAGGTCTGCCATTTCCAATTTTTTATTAATAATCATTTGATTCTTGTTTATCACCTATAGCTGGTACTCACAGACAGGCTCAAGAAAAATGTATGGGGAGGAAAATAAAATGCACAAAATTCTATCTGGTGGGTTATTTTTTTCCTACAAAGTCAAAAGAGATTAGCTTCTGCCCAGGTCGTAGAAAATCCCAGTGATCCTTTGGACCACAGACTGAGAACCTTTTTCTAAATATTAGAGATTACATTAAATTAATCAATCTGAAATTACAAATGGAAAATTCTACTCTTCTCTAGCCACCTTCCCAAGGAAGACCTAGGAATTCGAATGCTACCCTTTAGGAAGTATATTCCCCAAATTATTACCCAATCCAGGCTTTCCGAAATGTGTCTTATGAATCATTACTTACACCACGTACACACACACACACACACACACACACACACACAGAGTTCTGGGTTCAAGTTATGCACAATCTCTTCATCTTCTTGAGGAGAAACTACACGCATCAGTATAGTAAAGACTCTGGGAAGAGGTCTGTTTAACTTCGTTTGAACCAGCATTTCCTTAACTGATTAGATCACAGAACACCGTTTTAAAAAATCATGTCATGCCTGTTAATATTCATGAACCCAGTTGTTCATGAAGTACACACTAATCTATCATCTACAATAGGGGTCTGGAAACTGTTTTCTGGTAAAGGACCAGAGAATAAAGTCTAGGCTTTGTGGGCCATGCAGTCTTTGTGGGCCATGCAGTCTTTGTCACAACTACTCAACTCAGCCATTGTAGCGAGAAGGCAGCTGTAGAGTGCATGTAAACAAATAAGCATGGCTGTGTTCCAATAAAACTTTATTGATAAGAACGGATGGAGGCCTAGATTTGGCGCTGTGGCATAGTTTGCTGGCCTCTGTCTAAACCAACAGGGATTTCAAGTCTAGGACAAAAGAGTAGAGAAGACGAGGGACTTAGAGTCAGACATCTATGTTGGAGGCCCAACTCCACGTACAAGCAAGTTACTAAAATTCTCAAAGCCTCCGTCTCATATCTGTGAAATGAGGATTACATGTACAATGTTATACCAACTGAACTTACATGTCTACATGACTTCTCTGAGTGAAGGGTGTGAGTTTGTGTGTAAAAGAGAGAGAGAATATGTATAATTCAAGAAAGGATTCAATTCAACACATGGGCCATCATGGGTCAAAACAAAGTGGAATAGTGAAAAGATTCATAACCAAACTAATGCAGCAAACATAGCACTCAGATCGAAGGACGATAGATAACAAAAGCATTTTAGCCTCAAGAGAATTTTTGCAATTTGAGGAGAGCGCTCAGGGCTTCCACAGCACATGGAGCAAGGTTTGAGCCAATCTTACATAGCTCCCAAGGGCCACAGAAAATAACACTGTGTTTCCATAAACCTATCAGGAACTATGCTTAGATTTATATGAGGCCTAAGGAGAAAAAAGAGAAATGCCTTCCAACTCACTTACAAACACGTATTTTCACTATTTAATTTTCAGCCAGACCCTCTGATTACCACGTAGACCAGAAAGATTCTATTTTCCTCTTATCAGTGGAATAAAATGGACATCAAGCCAAAAACAGAGTTAAGCTATTAACTTAACTGTGGTTCTAAGTTGGATTTTTTTAATGCCAACGTTTGCTTTCATAAACTTTTCTTTACTCTCATTCTGGCAAAATTATCTTTTTATTTTGCCACACTAACTGTGTTCATGTTTTCCATGTTTACTACATTATGTAGCTAGATCTTCTCTTCCACTCATTCTATTTTTTGCATGCAGAAATGATGGAGGGAAAGAGACAAGGAAATGCTCAAATCCCTCTAGAGTTCTCTTTTTGCTCCATAGGGACCTAACATTTAACATGATTAATTTAACCAAAAAAAAAGAAGAAGAAGAAGAAGAAATGAACATTTATTTGCAGGGAGAAGCTTTTAGTCATCCTGACACCAGGCTTTCATGCAGCAAAAATATTACTAATACTATTTTCTCTCTGAAGTGCATTTGTTATCAATATGCACTTAAACTGGTGATCAAGTCTTGCTAGGAGAGACACCTGCTCTGCATTTTCTATCTGTTTAATACCTCAGGGATACATCACTTAATAATTTAGTGCTAAACCATTTAGCATTTTATCCCATCATCCCTTATATTACACACAGGATTTCAGTAATGTCTGATAAAATTATGTGTTAGCTGCCTTATGTGTGTGTAAAACTTAATAAGTCTTCTTTCCCCCCTCAAGTTTAATAACTGATTTTCTTACATTTATGGATGTGAAATTTTATTGCTCATGGATATAGTTTGAACCTAAATCTTCATATCTTATAAATTGATTTTTAGTTTCCTTTTTGACCTTATGAATTTCAATCAGACATTGACCTCTTGTTGCTCATGAATCTGACTGATTTAATGCCTTATAACAATAATAGTGGAGAAAAGCATTATCATAAGAGCCCACAGGGTTTGCAGAAACCCATAACTAGATCTCGGAGGCCTTGAGCAATAATAATTCTTGACCTAAGACCATTCTCTAAAGCCAGCATTCTTTACTGTACTGGGATAGCCCATCCTTGTTACAGACTAACCAGCGTGAGCGATGGGGAAGTCCCCGAAGGAGACTGGTTAAAACTGTTTCAAAGACACAACCTTGAACGTAAACCAGTAATGGGAAAGGCGCAAAAAAGCTAATTTTATCTCGATTGTATTGTGAATGAAAAGAAAAGAGAAATAATACACTAGAGCTGTCTTTTGGGGGGGCAGGGAGGCATTTTAAGTATGTTAGCTGGAGAAAAAAATGAAAAATTAATATTAATTGCCTTTACAGACTGTATTGTTACTCCTCTCTCTTGTATTGTGACTGCTGAGTCTATGGTATAAATGGAAGAGTTGAAGGATTGTTCCTTTGTTTCCTGGCTGTGCTAATTTAATTTAATTGGTTTACTGAATAACTGGGTGTTGATGTTCATTGTTCCTTATTAAGAAAGACTCTTAAACCAAAAGCAAAAGCAGCTCCTTTTTACTTGTTCTTTCTTTTTTTGTGAATACAAGAGTCCAACTTTTTACTGCACGGCAATCAACATTTCTCAAAAGATAAACAGCTAAAACCTGGGCTTACCCAAGGGCTTTGCCTCCATGATTCATTCTCTGAAAAAATCTAAAAATTCCTTAAATTTCTACAATATCATGCTGGCAGTGAAATGCTTGACTAAAACTGAAATTACCTGGGGGAGAGAATAATATTTTTCTGCTGAGAACTGAAGTTGATGTCCTATTTAACACGGTTGCTTTGTAGGTAAGTGCTTAAAAAGAAAAGGAAAGCAGGCCTTCAAAAATCTTCCTCTGAATGAATCCCACTTCAAATCCAATGTAGAGTTCAACTATTGAGAGTCCAAAGTACAATATTCATACCCCATTTCAACCAACCATAATGCAAGAGACTCAGAACCATAGCCATTGGTTCTGTTCCTCAATATTTTAATTCCACTTCCTTCCAAACACCTGATAGGATTAATACTTTCCTGCCACCTGGAAACTAATGTGACTGCTTTGACCAATGAAATGTGAGCAAACACATTTAAAAGGCAACACACAAGGTACAACTTCCTCTTCTCCAACCCATATGAGTGAGGAAGCACCTATTGATTAGGAGGTGTAATGCAGAGTCATGAAATGCTGCCTTGAATACACCCATGTAACAAATCTGCACATGTACTCCCAACTCTAAAATAAAACTTGGAATTACAAAAAAAAAAAAAAGTCAGCAAATTATGGCAGACTTTATATGAGCAAGAAATAAATGTTGTTTTAAACCAATGAGATCCGAGAGCTATGTTTTTACCACAACATAAGGAAAACTCATGTGTCTGATTCATCTACCTTTTTTAACTGTATTTTTGGGAGATTTCTGTGGATGAGGAAATTAAGGAATTAAATATGTAAAACTGAAGCAGAGTAGAGCTCCTGATCCCAAAGAGCAACCCTATCAATAAGAAATCATTACATCTTAAAGATGTAACCTGGGGCCCGGCGCGGTGGCTCACATCTGTAATCCCAGCACTTGGGGAGGCCGAGACAGGTGGATTACTTGTGGTCGGGAGTTCGAAACCAGCCTGGCCAGCATGGCAAAACCCCATCTCTACTAAAAATACAAAAACGTTAGCTGGGGGTGGTAGTGGGCACCTGTAATCCCATCCCAGCTACTCAGGAGGCAGAGGCAGGAGAATCACTTGAACCCAGGAGGTGGAGGTTGCAGTCAGCGGAGATCACGCCACTGCACTCTAGCCTGGGCAACAGAGCAAGACCCCATCTCAAAAAAAAAAAAAGAAGAAGATGTAACCTGGGTGTCACATCTTTAAGCTAATGCATTGTCACAAAAGAATCCTACTGTTGTAAAATACAAGATAAATACACTTATTGATGAGCAGTCATTAATACATCAGAATGTCAGACCGTATTAGTAAATCTTGTACAGAGTGAGTGTCCTAAGATATAAAGTGCAAAAGAAAGTAAAGAAAGTATATTGTCTTTCAGTTCAGAAGTCAAGAAAGCATATTTCTAAGAAAGCAAGAAGCCATCAAAAGAAAAATAAGTAGGAATGGCAAATGAAAGGTGAAGGAGATCGTCATTTTATAAACCTAATTTTTGAGTTGTTTGACCAGTAATTTTTTTAGATTTTTTGTGGTACATGCAGACTTAAGAGTTACAATATGCCCACTAGAAGAGCTAAGAGCAGTCAATCATTCATTTATTCCTTGGACAAATATTTATTAAAAAATTGCTGAGAGTAGCAAACTGTTCCGGAGGTTGGTGGCATGGCAGTTCTCCAATATTTGGCAAATTAGGCAGACAAAGTCTCTGCATTCCGTGAGATTACAGTTTATCAGGCAAACCAAAAAACAAACAGATCACTGAAATGATTTCTCCTATGAAAGTACATAGACAGGAGAACCTGAATTAATAGGCATAAGTAACAGCCTTTAACCCGAGGCCTGATGGATGAGCGATAGTGTTCTACGTGGATTAGCCAGGTTTCTGCAGATCATAAGTGACAACAAGCCAACTTGCAATTGTCTAAGCGTTAAAGGGGAATGTATTGGCTCAAAACTGGGAAAATTTGAAAAAAAAAAAAAAAAGTAAAACATTACGACATCCAAAAAGTACAAAGTCCAAAACATTACGATGGACTTACACAAATAAGTGCATGCTGATTGATTCCATTTATGTGAAGTTCTAGAAGAAACTAAACTAATCTACAGTTGAAAAAAATTCAGGGCTGGGCATGGTGTCTCACGCCTGTAATCCCAGCACTTTAGGAGACCAAGGCAGGTGGATCACTTGAGCCCAGGAGTTCGAGACCAGTCTGGGCAACATGGTAAAACCCCATATCTATTAAAAAAAAAAAATACAAAAACTAGCTGGCAATGGTAGCATGTGCCCATAGTACCAGCTACCCAGGAAGCTGAGGTGGGAGGATTCCTTGAGCCCAGGAGTTCGAGGTTGCAGTGAGCCATGATCATACCACTGCACTCCACCCTCAGCAACAGAGAAAGACACTATCTCAAAAAAATAAAATAAAATAAGAACAGTGAGTGGTGTCTCTAGGTAGAAATGAGGGCAAGAATTGATTGGGGAGGGGAAAGAGGAGACATCTGGAGCTGATGGCAGTGTCCTCTATGTCTCCATAGTGGTTTGTGTTGAAAACTTGTCAAAAGTTCGGCCAGTGGTGGTACACTTAAGATTTGTGCATTTTACTGTATGTAAAGTTTGCTCTTCAAAACCATAAACAAATACTGAATTATAGTTCATAAGATCTATGCTGAACTGCTTAGGAGTGAAGTTTACCAATGACTGCAGCTCCCTTTGAAATGCACACCAAAAAATAGGATGGACTGATTGATGGACGAACAGAGGAGTGAATGGACAGGTAGTGGACAGGGTATGTGATAAAGAAAGTATAACAAAAGTTAATGGTAGAATGTAGATAATGGAAATACACGTTTTTCAATTTCTCTGTAAAGTTGACATTTTTTTCATCATAAAATCTTTGGAAAGGCTGTGATTTGTCCAGCTTAGGTCACATGCCCAAACTCCTTAACGAATGACCAGAGTTAATGGGATGAGTGACTATGAATTGACAGGAACTGAGGGCAGGAAGGCAGAGAACTGACATTGAAAGCCCAACAGAACTGTGTGGGGAATGGAGGGGTGGTGCACACATGGAGGGTGAATTGATGTTACCAGAGGAAAAAGAGAAGAGACACTGGGCCCACAAAAGCAACAGTCAACCTCTATACCAGGTGAAGGCATGGGATGGAGTCAATAAACTGCTCCAGGTGGAGGAAACTATGCCTGAAAGTTCAAAAGCAACTTAGAATGGTGCATTTGAGGGACGGTACCATAGAATGACAATTTAGAAGAAGCAAACCTGGAGATCATGAAGAGTTAAGGAATCTGCTTTATGTACCATGGGATTTGTAGATTCATGATCTATGATCATGGATCCACCCAAGAATTTTAAGCAGAAGAGTGACATGAAGCCTTACATAAAAGAGTACATTATTATTTCATTTATGGGAAGTTCTTGAGCAGACAAAACTCATCTATGATGGAAAAAAAGTCAGAAACATCTTTGCCTCTGGAAAAGTGGGGGTGGCATTGACTAGGAAAGACCTGCAGAAAAATTTTCTGGGATGATGGCAGTGTTCTGTAACTTGAAAGAGGTCTGGGTTACCCAGATGTACTCATTTGTCAAAACTTATCAAATATACATTTAAAATGTGTGCCTCTCATTTGCTGAATTTTACAGCAAAAGTAAAATTGTAAAGAAATTGTAAACTTTAATAATATGAAGATTGAAGTATTTAGGCGGAAGTATACTGGCTACAATTTAATGTGAGTCAAAAACATATGATGGATAAACGAATGGCTGGATAAATATATGATAAAAACAATTATAGTATATTAATGATGGAATCTAAGGGTGGGTATACAGGTTTTCATGGAAAATTGTTTTAACTTTGCTTTGTGCTTGAAAATTTTTAAAAAGTGTTGAGATTTTTAAAAATAAAAAATAATTTTAAAAGTGATTCTAGAACTAATATGCTCATGTAAGTTTAATTTTCATCTCTGCTATGACTGAACTTGAATATAGCTCTTGCAACATACTGAATTTTGCTCAGGACACTACCTTCAGGAGTCCATCGGCCCGAATGAAGCACAAAATGAACTCCTAGTTAAACAGAGCAAGCTTCGGAGCCAGCTAGCCCTGGCCTTATTCAATCATCAATCAATTTTGGAGCAATATGTACTGTGCCAAGCATTGTGCTAAAAGTGTCAAGAATACACTGAGGAGCAAAAGAGAAAAAGATCTTACTGCTATAGAATTTATAGTCTTGTAGGGGAGAGAGACAGACTGTAATCAAATGAGCAAACAAATACATTTATAATTACAATCCATTAACATGCACTGCGAAGAAACATATAGGATGCTATATCAGTTCTCCTATGAGAAGCAGATGCCGTGAATGAAATTAGACATGCAAGAGATTTATTGATGGAAATTCCTGGGAAAGACTAAGGGAGAGGAGGCAGGAACAGGCATGGAGAGACTTCAGAACGTGATGCAGGTCCAACAATGACAAAGGAGGACAGAAAAGAAGAAGGATTTGGTAGGAAGAACCACAAACAACATTGTCATTCTGACAGTCTTGGCAAGGTTGGCAGGAATTCCCTGAGCAAAGATTGCCCACAAAGTAGTCCTGCACTGGGCAGAAATAACCCCGTTCTAGTGTCCTCACCATGTCTGGTCATTGCCAAGGGCAGCCTGGGAAAAACATAGGTTCATTGCTGTGTGAATGCAGCAACGAATCTGAAGGTTCAGTTAACTACACTCTTCACAGCGGTTTCATGTGAGGGAGATCTAAGAGCACATCTCCATGACCATTGCCATGACTATAAAGGCAGTGTAATGAGTAGTGGGAGTATGGACTTCAGAATCAAGCAGATTCCTCACTGAAAAGTGAGGTCTTCTTGAGCAAGTAACAGCATCTGTGAAGTTGAGCTAATAGTGCACATCTCCTGGGACTGTTGTAATGTGTAATTGAACTGACACACTTAGAGAGCTTATAAAGCTGGCTGCACATATTAAGTGCTCAATAAATATTAGCTATTATTATTGTGGAGCCATGAGAGTAAATGAACCTGATATAATCTAGGAGGTAGAATACTGACTTTTGACCTGAGGACACTAGAAACCGGGCTGTGCAAAGACTCTTAGGCAAGAGGTAGCATGGGATGTTTGAGAAAATGAGAAAAAGAAATCCTGTGACATTCAAAAAGGAGACTTTAAGCAGCACAAAAGCAAATTAAAGAAAAATGAGAAGGCGTTGGCAGATTTTCAAGGAAGGTATGGCATGTTTAGATTTGCAGTTTTAAAACATCCCTCTGCCTGCAGGACAGAGAACGAATTTGAGAAGGCTCCTAGAGCCCAGCTAGAATCCATGGCAGAAGAGACAAGATGGTAGTGGCTTGAAATAGAAAGAAGTTGATGGAATCAAGAAATATTTAGGAAATTTAGTATCTACTCCAACCTTACTGACTTAGTAGCCACGTGACCCAAGAATAGAGCAAGTTTCTCAACCATTCTGAAACTCAGTTTCTTTATCTGTAAAGTGAAAATGTGTATACACAATTTACAGACAAGCTGTGAGGATTCAATAGACAATCTAAGTAAAATAATGTACCAGAGGTGACCTTGGCAATATTTGTTCTTTTCACATCTCATCCCTACTTTCATCCTCATGGATAGAGTTCATTCCCTGCTTCTTTCTTCAATCTGTCTGATATTTACATATTGTCACTGTCACACTCATGCAGCTGTGACCTTTTATGGGAGATCTGGGGGGTGGCTCACCTGTCTCTTTCCATCACACAGTGAGGTCCCTAAAGGCAATGACTGAGATCTTGCATCTATTTGAGGGTCTGGCGCCTAGTTAGCCATTAACAAGTATTTGCCAAAATGAATTAAACTGATTTGAGATGGTCTGTAATGGATTTCCTCCAAACACCTGCATGCATCAGAAATGGAGATGGGTGAGGTCAAACATCCTTATTAACAACCCCACAAATCTGTTCTTCAGTTGATCACCATCTGCAACCATTCCACAAATGACCCAAACCACAATAGGGGTTTATGACATGATGTCAACATCCATTCCTGAGCCTTCCCAGACATGTGCACCTTCATGTAGCAGCAAAACACTCTTCCAGGAAGGTAAAAGGAAATGGAAAGCCTTTTTTCAGGTATTCTGGTTGTGGAGAGATCCTTTTAAACATATTCACGATCATTACAACTCTTCTGTAGAAGATACTGATTGCAAAGTGATGGGAACAAGCACAAGGGTTATGCATTTCTAGAGGGAGCCTGTAACAGTTCACAAAACCTTTTCCAATTGCTGAGCACACAAACACACGAAAAAAGGCTTCACATCAGCTATTCTCAATGCTGGAATGGCTCAGCCATCCTAATTTGGCAATCAGGTAAATGGCTCTAGATCTCAATCCAAAGGGCTATTTATTCAGCACCCTAGGGAAGGTTGAAAAAATGAAGGAGCTGTTTATTGCCATGTCTCAGCAAAAGATAAAGAATAGAAATGCATTATTCGTTCAAAAGAATCTCTCCATTCTTGCTTGTGTAGCCAACTGACATTGCAAATGGCAGATGCCAATCACAGACTTCTATTGCTGTCTAAAGCCCAGCCAGTAGGGGACTGCACCACCCAAACATGCTAACAAATGGAACAGCAATTGAATCATCTGATTTGACTGCCTAATTAATAATAGACAGTTTTTTGTTACTGCCTTTCAATTCTAGAGGAACTATAGATTCACCCAAACACATTATTTGGAACTTCAAATGTCAAAGGCTATACATTCACACTACACATTCACACATTTGTATGAGTGTATGGTCCTATGAATTATGAAAGCATCAGTGTGTGGATTTGTTGTCTGAATTCTGGTGATATAATGCTGAATAATGAATGATGTATAGGCAATGGCTAGAAGAATGTAGGGTAAGGTGGAACATTGACAATTTCCCATACCCTACCATTTGCAGTTCATCTTCACAATCTTTGTTATATCTATGTACTATCTGTTTGGTTACTTACTTAATATTTTTGTTTAAATCAACTATAAATTATTCCTTTTTAAAAATTTAGCCTTGTCCTGAGCAACAACACACATGAAGTTATGGATGGGCAGCACTAGTTCTATTATTTTTCAACACACATTAAAATAAACACATAGTTGTGAAACTTTTTTAAAAATGTTCATCTCCCATCTAAAATGCTATTCTTAACCTGGAGTACACAAATCACTAAGGGAGGATAGAATCTATACGGTTCATGAACATGGGAAGAAAAAGTTTACAGCTTTATTTTCAGAAAACCCTAATAGAAATCTAACACTTTCTTCAATTACAAATGTAGATTATAAACCACAGTACCTCCAACTGTCACTAACAGAAATCACAGATATTTCCATTTTATTATAAAGATATGTGCACATACATGTTCACTGCAGCCCTATTCACAATAGCAAAAACATGGAATCAACCCAAATGCCCAGCAACGATAGACTGGATAAAGAAAATGTGGTACATATACACCATGGAATACTATGCAGCCATAAAGAGGAATGAGATCATGTCCTTTGCAGGGGCATGGATGGAGCTGGAAGCCATTATCCTTAGCAAACTAACGCAGGAACAGAAAACCAAATACCACATGTTCTCACTTATAAGTGGGAGCTAATTGATGAGAACATATGGATACACAGAGAGGAACAACACACACTGGGGCCTGTTGGAGGGTAGAGTGTGGGAAGAGGAAGAGGATCAGGAAAAACAACTAATGGGTACTAGGCTTAATACCTGGGTGATAAAATAATTTGCAAGACACACGTTTACCTATGTAACAAACCTACACATGTACCCCTGAACTTAAAAGTTAAAAAAATAAGAAATCATAGATATTTCTTATTTTTTAGGATGGTAATTCCTAAAAACCAGAAGAAAGGTGAGGTAAGCACTATGATTTCCCAGCTTACTGCCTTGAGAGAAGTTCCAGGCTTTGGTATAGGAAGAGGCAGTTGAAGTTGAGGCTGGCAGACTCTCAGATGAAAAGATGGAGCTGCAAGTTTTGAGGACAGCAAAGAAGCTTAATTTCACAGGGCAGCCTGGAGAAATTTCCACCCAAAAGGAGTAGAGGAAACAGTATCCAGTACTCACACAAAGACTGGGAACAGGGCCTCTTCCAACCAGTCAGACTGGAGGGAAAAAAAAAACTCATAATTCATCAGACTAAGATGCACCTGGCCTCAATCATGGGAAATAATTAGTCCAAGACTAAATTCTGCTCTGGTGTTGCTTAACAAACCTTAAAAGCAACAGTTAGAAGAATCAAGTACTTCTCATGTAAATAAACTGAGTCCCAGAATAAAGCTCAAAATTGTTTTGTAGAAATACAAACACATTCAGGCCACAAAAAGGTAAAATTCATAATGTCTGGCATCCAAGCAAAAATTGCCAGATGTATAAAGTAGCAAGAATGGACTGGGCACGGTGGCTCATGCCTGTAATCTCAACACTTTGGGAGGCTGAGGTGGGTGGATCACCTGAGGTCAGGAGTTCAAGAACAACCTGGCCAACATGGCAAAACTGCGTCTCTACTAATATTACAAAAATTAGCCCAGCACGATGGTGCATGCCTGTAGTACCAGCTATTCGGGAGGCTGAAGCAGGAGAATTGCTTAAACCCGGGAGGCAGAGGTTGTAGCGAGCTGAGATTGTGCCACTACACTCCAGCCTGGGCGACATGAGACTCTGTCTCAAAACAATAAAATAAAATAAAACAAAATAAAATAAAATAAAGTAAAATAAAATAGCAAGAATGTAAGATTCAAAATTGGAAGGAAAGTCAATCAATCGAAATGACCCAGAACTGACATAGATGTTGGAATTTGCTGACAAAAGCATTGAAACACAGATTTCATAACTGTATTCCAAATATCCAAAAAGTTTAATAGAAATGTGAAAGATATTTTTAAAAGCAGAGAAAATTTAATATAAAAGATAAAAAACACAATATCTGACATGAAAAATATACTGAATAGGATTATTGGCAGATTAGACATTGCATAAGAAAACATTAGTGAATATAAAGTAACAGGAATAGAAACTATGCTAACTATTTCTTTAAAAATAAATGGAATATCAGTAAGCTGTGGGAAACTTCAAGAATCCTAAATAGATATGCAATTGGAGTACCTAAAAGCAAAGGCAGTAAAGGTAAAAAAAAAAAAAAAAAAAAAAAAAAGAAATAATGTTTAAAAAAAGAATAATTTTCATATAATTTTCCAAATTATATGAAAATTATAAACACATACATCCAAGAAGCTCAACGAACCCCAAGCATCAGACACATGAAGAAAATGAGACCAAAGCATATCATAATCAAATTACTTAAAACCTATGTAAAAATAATATCTTAAATGTAGAACAGAAAAAAGATATAATATATACATATACAATGTATATACACACAATGTGTATAAAACAAAAATAAGAATAGTAGTAATTTCTTATCAAAAATAGTGCAAGCAAGAAGACACTAAAACAACATCTTTAAAGAAATGAGAAAAAAAAGTTTGTCAACCTAGAATTTTATACCCAGTGAAAATACATTTTAAAAATGAAAGCAAAATTAACACTTGAGATTTTATAATCAGCAGAACCACACATTAAGAAAAATGTTAAAGGATTTTTTCAGGCCAGGGAAAATGACACCAGATGAAAACTGGAATCTACACAGAAGACTTCAAAGAGCTAGAAATGGTAACTATTGGAAAAGAAATAATAAATTTTTCTTATTATTTAATATCTTCAAAAGATAAATTATTGAATGACAAAAATAACAATGTAGTGTGGGGTTTACAATATGTGTAAAAGTCAAATATATGACAATTATTTCTCTCAAAAGGGGAGAAATGGAAGTTTACAATTGTCAGGTTCTTATACTGCATATGAAGTAGTGTAATATAACTTGAAGGAAGACTATGGTAAGTTAAAGATCTATACTATGTACCCAAAGTAATCAGTAAAATAGCAAAAGAAAGAGTTAAAGCTAATAAGCTAATGAAGGAGATAAAATAGAACCATAAAAAATTTATCTACAAAAGACAATAAATGCAACAAAGAATAGATGGACCAAATAGAAATCAAGTCACCAAGTAATAAATTTAAACATGATCATGTCAATATTCACATTAAATGTAAATGGTTTAAGACAAAGATTGAGCGATTTCATTTAAAAAAGACCATCTTAATTCTGCCTACAAGACACCCACTGTAAGTGAAAAGACACAAATAGGTTTTTAAAAAAAGATAAGTAAACATATACCGTGCCAACGCTAATCAAAAGAAACCTGGAGCGGCTATATTCACCAAAATGTAGAATGTCTGCTCTTAGAAAGACAGTGTTAAAACAATGGAAAGATATGCCACAGACTGGGAGAAAATATTGGCAAATCATGGATCTGCTAAAGGTCCTGTATTTAGAACATATAGAGAACTCTCAAAACTCAGTAATAGAAAGCAAATAAACCCAAAAAGATTTGAGCAAACACTTCGCCAAAAAATATATGGATAGCAAGTAAGCACATGAAAAGACGTTCAATGTTATTAGTCATCAAGAAAATTCAAATGAAAATCACAGTGAGATACCAATACACACGTTCTGACAGAATCACTAAAAGCAAAAAGACTGACATACCAAGTGTTGGTGAGGATGTGCAGCAACAATGCTGTTGAAAATGTAAACTCACACAACCACTTTGGAAAACAGTTAGCAGTTTCTTTAAAACTTAGACAAAAACTTACTATGTGATCCAGCCATTTTCCTCCTCAGCATTCACCCAAAAGAAATGAAAGCACGTGTTCATGCAACGACTTGGACATGAATGCTCATAATGGCTTCATTTGTGATCACCCAAAACTGGAAACAACACACACGCCCATCAACAGGAGAATGGATGAACAATTTGTAGATATTCATACCATGGAGTGCCACTCAACAATAAAAAGGAATGAACTACTGAGATGTAACAATATGGATAAACCTCAAAGTAATTATGCCTAGGAAAGAAGTCAGACCAAAAAAAAAAAACAGTACATAGTACATACTATATGAATTCATTTGTTAAAACTACTAGACTGCGAGGCTGAGACAGGCAGATTACTTGAGGTCAGAAGTTCGAGACCAGCCTGGCCAACATGGTAAAAATCCGTGTCTACTAAAACTACAGATATTCGCCAGTTGTGGTGGTGCATGCCTGTAATCCCAGCTACTTGGGAGGCTAAGGAAGGAGAATTGCTTGAACTCAGGAGGCAGAGCTTGCAGTGAGCTGAGATCATTGCCACTGCACTCCAGCCTGGGCGACAGAGCGAGACCTTGTCTCAAAAAAAAAAAAGTCTAGAAAACAATAAATGAATATATCCTAACATAAAGCAGATCAGTATTTGCCTGGTCTTGGGAAGGGCAGGGAGAGGAGGGAGGAGTAGGAGTGGGTTACAAAGGGGCAGAGAGGAAACTTTTGGGGTTGATGGATTTGTTCATTACTTCAATGGTAGCAACTGTTTCCCAGGTGTGTACATATGTCAAAATTTGTCCAATTGTACACCTTAAATATGTGTGGTTTATACTGTGTTAATTATACCTCAACAAAGTTGCTTAAAAAGCAAGAGGAGGAGGAGAGAGTGAGGGGAAAGGGCCAAGGGAGGAGAAGCAGCAGCTAATGCAGCAGCAGAAGCAACAGCAGCTGCCCCCAAGCAAACGTCCCCTCAGGTTCCCTTAACAGAAATAAGTCACATGGTTTTGCCCTATTTACAAGGGAAGCTGAAAAGTAAATGTCCAGGGAGCTCACTCTTATTGTAGAAAGTGGATTCTGGCATCAAGGAAGAAAGGAAGAAACCAAGAAAATGGATTTTCAATCAGTAGCCAACAGTGTCTGCTACTTAAATGCTGGGTGATAGATGCTCCTTTAGCTCTGCTTTAACAAGAAACTGTTTTTACTAAAAGTAACTAATTTCCTCATAAGAGGCATTTTGGATTGTTATATTTGTTTGCCTCAGGAAAACCCATAAAAGCAAAAGTGGACATACATGGTCTAATGACAAGAGAAAAAGTCAAATCCCAAATTCTGGTCCTGTTAGAGACTCTCTCAGAAATAGGATCCAGACTGAGCTTCCCCTCTGTTCACTGCCAGCTTTGCAAGATGTCCGCTATGTGCGTATGGTCAGCAGAGGCCTGGTGAAGTGAGGAATATCCTTGGACAGAAGTCAAGATCTTAAGGAGAAAAGCTTGCCACTCTAAGCGTAGCTTGGTCAGTGAGGGCAGGGGAAATACCAAATACATAATGATACTGACATTCCCAATTTCTCCAAAGCCAAACCCCCACACACTCATGTCTGGAGTCAAGAAAAAGCTATAAGAAAAAAGAAAAAAAAAGAGCTGTTTGGCTAAGAACTCAATTAGATTAAATCACAAGCAAAATAGACTGGTATCAACAGAGACATACAGGAAAGAGGGGTACGGAGCGGCTTATTCTCCCAACTTGTAGTTGAGTATTAACAAATCACCAGCATTTCAGGATGGAAGTGCATGTAAAACAGGGCCCAATGGGAGGGGGTGGTCCCCAAGAAAAGCAGAAGGGGGACAAAATGGCCAAGAGACTGAAAAACAACCACATCTGTTCATAAGCAGATGAAAAACACCCACCCAGGGAACATGGAGGGCTGTGCACCGGCGGCTGTGGGAGGGAGCTGGGTTCTGCAATTGCAGGGGTTGGAGTCTATTAGCCAGGCTCTTCCGGTTGAATATAATAGAAACACAACTCAAAACGTCTTAGCAGAAAATAAAAACAACAAAAAGGAAATGTCCTGACTCATGTCACCAAGTTTAAGGGCTACAACTTTCGGGCCCTGCTGCTGCTCAAATAACACCATCAAGCAGCTCTGCTGGTGATCCCTGGTCTTGGCTGCATTCTCCAAGTTAGCACTGAACGTGAGCACTTATATTTTCAAAGCTATCAAACGAACCCAGCACAATGAACAACAGCACTTTTGGCCGGATAATTCCAAAAACCGTAACAGAATTGAGTGTTACTGGGTTGATGGAGGTCATGTGTCTGTTTCGAAGTAACCCCTGTGGCCAAGAGGGTAGAATTAACTAATTGGCCAGACCTGGATTATGCACCCATCCCTGGAGTTAGGCAGAGGAGGTCAGCCCCATCATTTAGACACAGACAGAAAAGTGGGGGACAAGGGGTTCTCAGAGGAAAGCCAAGCTGCTGATAGTAAAGGAAGGGAAAACAGATGCTGGCCAGGCAGCAGCAACGGATTTCCTCTCTGGAGTAACAGCCAGTTTAACCCAACAGGAGTTCAAGCTCGTCCCTCCACACAGGACTGGTCGTCAGGCTAACAATGGTTGGCAATCTGCCTTCCATAGCCTCTCAACTCTCCTTTCCTTTATTTCAATGCACAACTTCACACCATGCTTTCAGGGTCTCTCATGCTGACTTTGGCCTACAGCCTCATATCAAGGAAATATATCGGGTAAAAGCATTTGCTCTACGATGTTAATAGTGATATGTAAACTCATCCCAGGGCGTCTTGTACAACGTGGAGGCATCTCCAATGTCCATTCCAACTTCACCTGTGATGCACAGTCTGAGGAGTTTCAGGATGACCCCAGCTACTCATATAAAGGTTAAATTAGGGGGAGAACTCTTCCCCAAAAGGAAACGGTGGCATTTTTAGAAAGGAGAAATGGGCACAGAGTTATCAGAAATTATCAATCTTACTCTATAGTCAAAGCTATTAACAACGTGGTGGCTCACGCCTGTAATCCCAGCACTTTGGGAGGCTGAGGCAGATGGATCACTAGAGCCCAGGATTTCAAGACCAGCCTGGGTAACATGGTGAAACACCTCTACAAAAAATATAAAAATTAGCCAGGTATGATGTTGCATGCCTGTAGTCTCAGCTCTTGAGAGGCTGAGGCAGGAGGATTGTTTGAGCCCAGAAGGTCAAGTCTGCAGTGAGCCATCATCGCACTAGTGCACTCTAGCCTGGGTGATAAAGCAAGACCTTGTCTCAAAAAAATTAAAAAATGAACAAACAAAAAACTATTAACAGTGTTAATGGTAATAAAGGATGACCTCTTATTTCTACATTTTACTTTTACTTAATTTTTTTAATTTTTCAAAAACATGCATTGATTCTGATATTATATAAAAGGAAAAACATAGTATATTTTAGATCACATTATCCTCTTTCAGCACTGATTGTTTTCATCACTATGTTTGTATTCTAAGCAAAAAATTTCAAGTTCATAGGAAGTGAAACCACTGGCTTGACATCCTGGAATTTAACCATCTATTCCAAAGTTATGTGAATGCCTCCGGCAATAATATCTTGCAAAAAAAAAAAAAAGATTCTATGACATTTCTTTTTTCTAAACCACATCAGATTTTTGCAGAAGATGGGACACAAATTATGAAGAAATCAATCAATATTTGTTTCTCTTGTTCTTCTGAGAGCCTGTCCTGGTTCTATTTTCTAGGGTTCATTGGAAATAAGTTCTTTAGGGGAAATCTCATGGTGTCTGGGATCTTTTTTTATTTCTTCATTTCCTTTCTTGTTAAGCCATATTACTCATAATGGCAGAGTGCTAGCTGACTATATAAATTTGCCCCTTTCTGTTTATCCTGTAGTTGCCTGTCAAAGCAAGTAAGCCTGCTTTGCATTAGAGCTTGGAAATTAAATTGTGGGAGAGTAAGTCCCTCTAGTTAAGGTAAACCAGAGTGGTGTGAGTTCATACCCAAAGGAACAAGAAGGAGAACATCTGTATCTGTGGCAATTAGGCGACCTCAGAGTAGGAAGTGAAATTTTTTCCAAAGCACATTTATATGCCCAGTGTAGCCAATCAGTGTTCTTAAATATAAAAGCATCTGTTTTTAACCATCTTACCTTATCAAGACTGTGGCTGTAAAAGTTAATTCTCACTGATGCCATTCTCATAACTAAGAAGAAAATCTCACTTCCTACTTAACTTCCTCTACCACTGTGTCATAACTTTAAATGGAATCCAAATCACTAAGAGATTCTCTCTTAAAATACAGAAGCACAGAAAAAAGTGCTTCTGATTATGGCTCTATGTTCTTAACCCTGAACACCACTTCCATATTTTCTAGAACACTTTACATTTATCATGAGTTAACAGTAGTAAATATTATTGAGTGCTTGCTATGAACTTTGAATTGCTAGGCCCTTGATATACGTTACCTTTTTTAATCCATACAACTCTTAAGCAGTTAGCATTTTATGCTCATCTTATAGACACCAAAATTGAGTTTCAGTTAAGTAACTTTTCAAGTGGAATTCATCCATGTTTTCCAAATATACATCAAAACAAATATATAACTCTGAAAATAAAAAAGCACTTCATCCATGTACTGTGTGAAACTTATCTCTTACTAGTTGTTTTATATGTACCTCAGATTTTGAAAATTTTAGGGGAAAAGATTTTTTTGATCTACTGAATGCCTTGATGTGCCCACTCCTGCACGGGTGCTTTCCGAACTGTTACTGCATTTGAGCTACACAAATGGAATGATTAAGTTGCATTACTAAGACCAAGTGCAAGCAACGGGCAGTGCTCGAACTTGGACCCAGGTCTCTCTGAGGAAGATATGGAAGCCAGCGTTAATCTATAGGCTGGAACTCAGGTGTATATGTTACAATTCCAGGTCCACTGCTCACTAGCTGTGTGGCCTTAGACAAACTACTGAAACTCACCTTTGATTTATTGTAGCAGTAGATCCTACCTTGTATTGCCACTGTTCCTCTAAAGATTAAATGAGGTAAAGCACATACAGGCAGTGTCTGGGGCATAGTTGGCTCTTACGGTAGTCAGCCTCCAAGATGGCCCAGGTGATTCTAAGCTCCCAGTACTCATATTCTTGTATACGCCCCTCTCCCATTAAATAGGACTGAGCTGTGCAGAAAACTGTGCAGGTGACAGTGGTGTGATTTCTGAGACCAGCTCATAAAACACTCTTTAGCTTATGCCACGGTCTCTTAGCTCACTCTGGAGGAAGCCATCCATCATGCCATGAAGACACTCCAGCAGACTTCTGGAAAGGCCCATGTGGAGAAGAACTGAGGCCTCCTGCCAAGAGCCAGCATCAGCATTCTGGCCATGCGAGTGAGCCTTCTTGGAACTGGATCCTCCAATCCACCATAATGAAGCCTTTGGATGGCAGTGACCCCAGCTGACACTTGGACCGCAATCTGATGAGAGACCTCAAACCTCAACTTCCAGCTAAGCCACTTCTGAATCCTAGACTCACACAAACTGTGAGGTAACAAATGTTTATTGTTGTTTTAAGCCTTGAAGGTTTGAAGTGATTTGTTACGCAACAACAGACAACTAATGCAGCGCTCCAACAAACAGCATGTTCTTTACCAAAAAGCATCTTTCCACAAAGCAAAGACCTTTACGATAAACTTTAAGCTTTCTAGAACAGAGTAGGAGACGCAAATAATGGGATTTTTCTTTTTTTTTTTTTTTTAGGTTTGTGGATTTTGAGTTTTTTACTTTTTTTTGTGGGTTTTAGGTTTTTTAGGTTTTGCGGGTTTCGAGTCACTATCCAGGTGACCACATGCCTGCAAACAGGATCATATCCATTGAGAAGTTCCAAATTCCATTACTAATACCACCAGTTTGGACACCCTACAAATCAACAAACTAGTTTGCATTTTCAATATCCATCTGCAGATCCTAAATATGCCATCTTTCCCCCATTATTCCCGCCATTCACTGCCTTGTTTCTTTTCTTCTGATTTCTCCCAGAAGCCCAAAGCAATGAAAGAAAAGCATGCAAAGCAGTATTTCCAGTGAATAATCTGGCTTTTCCTATATGTTGTATCTTCCCCATCGGCAGCACGCAGGAACAGGCACAAAGGGAACAAGAACAGGCTTCATATTTTTGTGTTAACAAGACTCACAGTAGTAACAGCCTTAGCAGTCACATCAAAATAAATTACTATCTTATCAACCCGTCCAAACACTCCAACTTCTGTCGCCCTGTACAAAACGCCTCATCTATTGTTTCAGAAAAAGTTTTGGAACTGCAGAGAAGTCCTTAGCTTTTTCCCCAGGTTCTAGTGATAAGTGGATTTACTTCTCTCCTACCCCGTCTTAAATTGGGGAAACATACATGAGTAAATGATAAAACTTCTAGATACTCTCTCCTAGATACTCTCTCTGCAGTCTACGCTATTGATGGGAATGTAGCTGGGTACAACCATGTTAGAGATGATTTAGTGACATAATGATATTGCATGAACCACTCATTTCACACTGACTTTGAACTCAAGCATTTGTCAGATGCAATTCCACCGTAGGGTCAGGGATCACGAGAGCAATCACAGGGGCACAAAAATGATGGGGCTGAGCAATAAGTGCCAACTTAGAAAAACAGGTCACCACACTGTATTTTAAAAGACAGTGTGTCAAATTTAAAGCAAATACATGTTGAGCACCTACTGTATGCCAGGCTCTATGCTCGGTTGCTTTTGCAGACATTATTATCCTTGCAATTCTCAGAGCAAACAAATCTATTGGCACGTGTTACCCTTGTGCAGAACAGCATAAACTAAGGGTTGGAAAACGCTTTGGCCCAGGAACCAAATCTAGCCTGCTCCTGTGTTTTAAATAAGTGATATTGGAATGCAGCCACATCCACATGTTACACATTGTCTATGGATGCATTTGCACTACAACAGCAGAGCTGAGTTTGCAACAGAGAAAGTATGGCCCATGCTATGAACTAAATTCTGTTCCCCAAAAATTCTTATGTCGAAGCCCTAACCCCCGCCACAAATATGACCATATCTGCAGATAGGGTCTTTAGGCGAATTAACATTTAATGAGGTCATAAGGGTGAGGCCTTAATCCAATAGGACCGTGGCCTTATATTTTTAAAAAATAAAATGATCGATCTCTCTCTCTCTCTCTCTCTCTCTCTCTCTCTCTGTCTCCACATACCCACCCCCTCAACACCACTCCCGCCAGGAGAATACACAGCAAGAAGGCTGCTGTCTGCAAGTCCAGAAGGCAGCCCTCACCAAAACCCCACCATAATGGTCCCCTCATCTCAGACTTCCAGACTCCAAAACTGTGAGAAAAGGAATCTCTGTTGCTTAAGCCACCCAGTCTATGGTATTCTGTTATGGCAGCCCTAGCTGACTAATACAGCCCACAAAACCTACAGTATTTACCATTGAGTCCTTTACTGAACAAGTTTGCAGAGCCTTGGAAGCTTTCAAGCAAGCCAGAAGCCCTTGAGAATTCTCCACTGACTCTCTACTCACCATTGGGAAACCTATAGTTCTCTTAACATAGGGTGGTTTGATTCGAAAATGCCTAAATATATGACTACTCATTTTCCTTTTGCTTTTTCTTTAGTCCATGGCAGTTCCAAAAAATATGGTGAGCATAACAGGGATCTCGAATGGAACACTGAACTTCTGGTTCCCAAGCCCACCATTCTGTCTCAGCCAGTTACTTCATCTTTCCAGCTCTCAAGCAAAAATCCCTGATGTCTTCTTTGACCCCACTTTCTCTCTCAACCTACCCTCACCCATCCAATCCATCTGCAATCAAATCTCCCTTCAAAGTAGATTTGGAATTTAACCTCTTCTCACACAGCTGCTGCTACCTCCCATTCCATCCCCAACCGGGCTCCGTGATGCTATTCTTGACCCTTTTGGTCCTGTACAGGGAACTGGTGTTTTCTGTTCAGCCACAAGTCAGATCATGCCACTCCTCTTCTCAAAGTCTCCCATGGGCCCCACAGCACACTCAGTAAAAAGTAAAGTCCTACACCACCTGCCCCATCCGCTCCTCCCTGACTTCATCTCCAGCTAATCTCCCTCATGCTCCATCAGCTGACCTCTAACTGTTCCTCAAACACACAAGGCACCTTCCTTCTCCCAAGAATTCTGGTCCCTCAGCTATCCACATGGGTCTCTTCATTCTGCCTTCACATCTCTGTCACCTTCCTGATGAGTTCTTCCATGACAATGCTATTTACAATTGCAGTCTCCCCAGCAGCACAGCAACCACCTGGAACTGCTAACTAAGTGAACAGTAGCAAGTCATCCCCTCACTCAGACTCTGACCCATAAAACAAAAGGGAAAACAACTACATCAGAGGATTACTTCGAGAAACAAACAAGAGAATGCAAGTATACATATTCTATGAACTATAAATCTCTAAGCCAGGGGTCAGCAAATGTCTTCTGCAAAGGGCTAGATAGTAAATATTTTAGGTTTTATGGGTCTTAGGGTATCTTTTACAACTAAATTCAGCCACTGTCACCACTGCAGCATGGAAGAAGCCATAGACAATACTTCATGAATGGACATGGCTGTGTGCCAATAAAACTTTATCAAGTGGTGGGCCAGATTTGGCCATGGGCTATATGTAGTATACAGATCCCTGCCCTAAATCATTACTTACTGTTATTATTGGTAATGATTAAAATATACATGAAGATCTTAAATGCCCAGGAATACAACACATACTCTATATCAGTTGTGTGTGTGTGTGTGTGTATAGTGTGTGTGTATATATATAGTTTGTTTTCTCCTGGTAAAACATAAACTCCGGGGGGGGCAGGTATCTTATTTCCTGTGTGCCTTGCATACCGTTCCATCTTTAGCACCAAAAACAGCACATAACACATAGCTGCCCTTCAAGAAATATTTCTGAAGGAATGAATGAATCCTGTATTTTATCAATGATTTTAATAGATCTTCTGGTGTATTTTTGACTACATGTAATGGTTGTCTTACATTCTGATTTTGCAGCAGTAGCTCTCAACCAAGAGACATGCAGTCATGTCTGGAGACATGCTTGTCACAGCTGGGAAGGGGTGGTGATAATGGCATCTACTAGGTAAAGACCAGGGGTTCTCTAAACACCCTACAATGCACAGGAAAGCCCCCCCAAAACCAAGAATTCTCCAGCCCCAAATATCAACCGTGCTGAGGTTGAGAGACCCTGCTTTGGAGTCTAATGTCCCATGAAATCCTACTCCACTGTGTGTACCAACATTTAAATGCACATAACTCCATATCCATTAGAATCTTGAATTAAAAAGGCATTTTCCCCCTCACATAAATAGAAGCCATCATTAGGAAGTCCAGCATGCTAAACAGCTCACAGAATGTTCCATAATGTCTCTGGCTTAGACAGCTGAGGACCTGTCACCTCACAATCACAAGATGGCTGCGCCCCCTTCAGTATCACATCCCCATTCTATGCAAGAAAAAGCTGAGGGTCAAGCGCATAAAGAATATGTCCCAGATGAGTGTCACTGCCTCCTACCCCCCTGGAGCCTTCCTGGAAGCTATAGCCAATTACTTCACTTTTACTGGTCAAAACTGTGTCTCTATCAACAAAGAAGGCTGGGAAGTATAATTTTTAAAACTAGGCATGTTGACACAGCCAACAAATTGTTGTTGTGTAGGTAAGGAGGAAGGAACACTGGACATTGTATGAGTATCTGGCATTGCTACCACATCCTTCAGTTTAGAATTATCACATCTAAGAATTTTTCACAGCACACGAAGATGTGAATAGTATAACAATGTTCATCCCCAAATGATTAATATAGAAAACTGGAAACCATCTAAATACACGTAGCTTGATGGTGTCCCACCAAGATCTCGTTAATGAACTGGCATTCCTCCCCTTAAATAGCAGTGAGGGTTGGCTGTTAAGAGCTCACGCCACAGCATCATCTCAAGAGGACAAGGGGATTGCCAGGATTCTTCCTCTATCCTCTCCTGCTTCATCCACTCCCTTGATAGATCACATTTATAAAAATGCCCATCTCAGGCAATGGTTCTAGGAAACCAATACTTAAAACAACATACATCAATAGAAGACTGACCATTTAGATTAAAATATAAGCACAAAATAATGAATGCCAGTTAAAAGTAAGCAAAGCTATTTACAACACTATTGACAAGATGTCTGAGATCTTTCATTGAATGCAAGATAAAAAAGCAAGTTAAGAACATTATGTATAATATCCCTTGATTTGTATTTTTTAAAAAAACACTATACTTCAACCTGCTTAAATATATATATTTCGAAAATTTCTACAAAAATGCAAAAGAAAGTGTTAGCATTTGTTTCCTCTGGTTACTTTTCCATCTTCTATTCTTCTGTATAGTTTGAATTAAGAAAAAGATATTTTTACTTTGTGACTTAAAGTTTTTACTTAAAACATCTCCATTATTCAACAAGGTGAGATGTTGAGATTTTTGGTTAACATAGTATTTGCTTCCAAAAGATTTCAACATTTAAAAAATTAAATAGAAAGCTTAGGTTCCAGCCAGGTGTGTAGGCTCACACCTGGAATCCCAGAACTTTGGGAGGCCAAGGTGGGTGGATCATGAGGTTAGCAGTTCGAGACCGGCCTGGCCAATAAGATGAAACCCCATCTCTACTAAAAATACAAAAAATTAGCCGGGCATGGTGGCATGCGCCTGTAGTCCCAGCTATCAGGAGACTGAGGCAGGAGAACTGCTTGAACCCGGGAGGCGGAGGTTGCAGTGAGCTGAGATCACACCACTGCACTCGGGCGACACAGCAAGACTCCACCTCAAAAAAAAAAAAAAAAAAAAAAAAAACAGAAAGAAAGCGTAGGTTCCAGTCTAGTTCTGCCATTTACTGAGTCAGCTTAGGCAGGTTATTCCACCTCTCAGATGCTAACTTACAAAATAAGGGTTAAAACAAATATACTAACCTACAATGTTATATGAGGAACAAATCAAGTAATGCATATGTAAGCATTCTGTGAACTATAAATCCTCAAATGATACTTACTATTGTTATCAATAATGACACAGAAAATACATCAAGACTTTAAATGTCCACAGACACAAATTAAATAGTATTACATAGTAGGCCGCAGACATGGTTCTGTGATGCAAATAAGAAAAACTGACTGCACTCAGAATCATTTAGGAAGGCTACAGAACAAGGCACGGACAGGGAGCTGCACAAAAGATGGCTTTTCATCCCTAACCACAGGAAAAGCACATTACAGCCCAGTCTGGTGGGGATGTGCTGTGGTCCCCACGGAGAGCACTGGAAGCTGCAGCTTGTCCGGCCAGCACCCCCAACCCTGCAGCCTGCAGGCCCTGGAGGGAGGCTGCATCTGTAAACCATCCCTGCTGCAGTTGGCACTGTTGCCCCCAAAGACGCCAGTGCAGCTGCAGCATCGCCAAAACATAACCTCTGGCACTATTTCTTAACCAGCACTGGCTACTCAGTTTTGAATTAAAGAATCGAACTCTAGGCCGGGCGTGGTGGCTCATGCCTGTAATCCCAGCACTTTGGGAGGCCAAGGCAGTCGGATCACGAGGTCAGGAGATCAGGACCATCCTGGCTAACACAGTGAAACCCCGTCTCTACTAAAAATACAAAAAATTAGCCAGGCATGGTGGCGGGTGCCTGTAGTCCCAGCTACTCGGGAGGCTGAGGCAGGAGAATGGCATGAACCCGGGAGGCAGAGCTTGCAGTGAGCCAAGATCGTGCCACTGCACTCCAGCCTGGGCAACAGAGTGAGACTCCGTCTCAAAAAAAAAAAACAAAAAAAAAGAATTGGACTCTATATTATGAGGCAGGAAAATTTCTTCCAACTATCAGAAGGGGATTTAGACATCAGAAATAGCAACAATGAAAGATAAATGTTACCTGTTTTATGCAGGCATAGAAGTCCTTGTGTGTAGACAAAATCCAAGTCACTATACTTATACATTCACAAATATATTTTTTGGATTCTCAGGGAAGCTGACTTGAGACAAAAATGAACATGCAGGACTTGACTAGAAAGTGCTCTTAGCATCTGCACCTATGAAGGGTGGGAAGGAGAGGATCGGGTAGAGGCAGAGCTTGGATTGCAGGGCATCCTCAATGAAGGATTTGTGACATTGTTATAACCAGAGGGCTGCCACATCCTGGCCATCACAGCCACAGGAAAAATCAGGAAGTTGGAGATATAAACACAGAAGAGACAATGGGCTTTTCCTCAACTGGCTCTTTCCTTTCCCAGATCGTAGATTTTTCTCCCAGAAATCTCTGGAACAGTAGGACTCACCTCTCATTGGCCAGAACTGGTCACATGGCTGTCCCTAGCTGAAAGGGAGACTGGGAAAGTGAGTTTCTGGGAAAGAAGAGAGAAGCAGCCATGTTTGGATTATACAAACAGGCAAAATGACAGACAAAATATATACAGTGCCCATCCTCACTTTGCTTACAACCTGTGGACCTCTCAGTGAGCACTTGCTTGGTACCAGCCATAGGGCTAAGACTTTTTACATTAAGCACCCATCTGAATCTTACAATGACTCCATTGCATGGCTTTTATTATCAGGCCCATTTGACAGATGAGAAAACTGAAGTTCAGAGAAGTTATTGGTCCACAGGTTCAAAGTCATAGAATTAGTAAGTAGCAGAGATTCAACTGAAACCCAAGTCTGCATAACCCTAGAGTCTATATTCATAGTTACTTCCCAGCAATGCTTCCGGGCAGGTAGCTATCTAATTATGGTGGCAGTGAGGAAGAAATGAGATCATCTTTGTAAAGAACTTAATATAGTACCTGGTACTGAATATACAGGAACAACGAGCAGAAATTACGTGACAGACTTTAATGAGATTTGAGCCAGTAAACTCTCAGCTACCCAAACGTGGCTATTTGGGTAGCTTCTAATACTAGAAAACTTTTAATACTAGAAAAACTTCGGTACTGGAAATGTGGAAAAGGGACATTCAAGGGATCTGAGAGATGAGGAAGATTTCCTGGAAGTCTGGCATCTGAGTTGGACCTTGCATGGCAAAGTAAAGCAGACAGAAAGCCTTGCTTCTTCTCTGAACCTACTATGGATACAAAGAAAACTAAAGTGAAATTAAAATGTTTGACCAAAACTATCCAGCACCTCTCCACTCCATGAGTGGTCCACAAGTCAGTACCATGAGCACCCTCCCAGAGCTTACTAGGAATACAGAATCTCAAGTCCTGTTCCAGACTTACTAAATCAGAGTTGCTTTTCAACAAGGTCCCCAGGTGATCTGGATGCACTTAAAAGCTTAAGGAGAACTGTTCCAGAGGGCTCATTGAGAGCACAGGCTGAGGATAAGCAGAACACCAACTTTGAGACTAATCCAGTCTGCAATGGAACTGGACATCATAAGCCAGTCACTGTGCTTTAGATAGATTCTCTTATTTAATCACCATGGGCTGTCAACAACCTTATGGCTTACCACTACTATTACCGGCAGATGAGAAAACTCATCTGATTTAGTAACGTGACCAATTTCACACAACTAATAATTTGGCAGAAACACAACTTGATTCTAGAAGTATCATTCTCCACTACAAAACATCCCCTAATTATGGTGGCTGTGAGGAAAGAATGAGATCATCTGTGTAAAGAACTTAATACAGTGCCTGGTACTTAATATACATGAACAATGAGGAGAAATTACCTTACTTTAATAAGATTTGAGCCAGTAAACTCTCAATTACCTAAATGTGGCTATCTGTTGAAAACTTCTGATGCCAGCTTCCAACAACAAGCAGAACACATTTCAACAACTTTCTTCTTCCATCAGCCCATGTTTTACCAAATGAAAATAATTCTTTCTAGTAGTCTAAACAAAATATAATTAGAAAGGTGAATCTGTAGCCCTGAGTCAAAAATGGGCCAAAGAAGTTTTACACAAATGATTTTGGGTTTTCCACTGTTTCGAATTATCCATGTCACTGCTTCCCTTATTGGCACTGATAACCGAGTGTTAACTATATTACATGCAATTAAACTCAAAATATTTGTGCAGCAATTACATGGATTCATCAGACCTAATGGTGCAGTCACAATTTCGTGTGTACTCATCAGTAGTACTCAAAAAAATTGGCATATAGAAATATATTCCCACTAGCTGACAAATATAAAACAAATATTGTGTCCAGTGCCATCATATTAGCTGATATCTATCAATAGGAAACAAATTAGGAGATTCTAACAATATTGATCCTACTATCAGTACTTTTTTGCATTCTTCATTAAAGATCTGATATATCCAGAAGGCATTTGTTCAGCAATCACTAAGCCATACTTGTGTTTACTCTTCTTTTTATTCACTTATTTATTTTCTGTCTTCTTTTGAGACCCTCTCAGCTTCTCATTTTCGGTTACCCAGTAATATGAACACCTTGTAGCAGACACTGCTGATGCCTACCCCCGACTCTCCTGGCCCACCTCCACATTTTCCAGGAATCAACGTGGACATTCTCCACGCACACTGACGCTTCCCACCTCCAGCTTTCGTGACTCTTTCTCTACCCAGGGGCTCCTTCTGGTGCCAGGACAGCTTGCTCGGCCAAGGATGAACAAACTTCTATGAACAAACTTCAGCCAATGAAGAATGAGAGTTGGAGGATACACATTCTAGCTTTCCCACTAAAAAGCTAGTGAGTCAGTTCTGAGGTGAGTCCTACACGATGCTTCAGAGGCTCCTTAGTGGGATGGAGCCCCGGATGCCCACAATGGAAAGCCACTCATTAATGCATCTTTCATTGACTTTCCTTCCTTTTGTGTCTCATTTTGTCCACTCCTCCATTCAATGCTTTCTGGGATCATCTTCCAACACACTCCCTATACCCAAAGCCTTGACACATGATCTGCTTTTGGGAGAAACACAACCAAGCAACCAACACACCCGCCTGCTGTTTAAGGACCTGACCCCTTTAAGCAATGCGGTGGGGTGAGAGAAAAACTGTCACTGTAGAGGTTTTATTCTCTTTCCTGGACTCCCTTGTAGTTAGAACCCATAACATAGTGATACAGGAGTTAAGAAGGAATTACTTAAGCAGAAAGTAAGGGTATGAGAGTCCTCCATAAGGCTTTTCTTTTTAATGAAAAGCAGCCCCAAATCTTTTTTTTTTTTTTTTTTTTTTTTTTTTTTTTTTTTTTGGAGATGGGGTTTTGCTCCTGTCACCCAGGCTGGAGTGCAATGCCACGATCTCTGCTCACTGCAACCTCTGCCTCCTGGGTTCAAGCGAGTCTCCTGCCTCAGCCTCCCTAGTAGCTGGGATTACAAGTGCCCACCACCACGCCTGGCTAATTTTTTTGTATTTTTAGTAGAGACGGGGTTTCGCCATGTCGACCAGGCTGGTCTCCAACTCCTGATGTCAGATGACCCACCCGCCTCGGCCTCCCAAAGTGCTGGGATTACAGGCATGAGCCACTGCGCCTGGCCCCCCAAATAATGATTTCTAACAAAGAGCAGACCGTAAAGTTGAGCTGCAGACACAGACAAGCAAGCTGGGAGCTTGCACGGGTGAATGCCAGCAGGAACTAAGGACTAGACATTTCCAAGATGGCGGCTCCATCCTCCCTTCTCTGCCAGCCACATGTACTGTAAGGAGCAGACAAGATGGTGAGGATCAACTGGAAAGCCAATTTGCATAATAAGATTAGGGTGGAGGGACCAGTCTTCCCCACATGCTATGTAAACCTCATACCTGATCGAACCAATCTATGAGCCCTATGTAAATCAGACACCACCTCCTCAAACTGTACTATAAAATTCCGCACATTTGCTGCCAGTCGGTCCTTTCTGCTGGGAGATCCCTTTGTCTATATAGAAAGCTGTTCCTCTTTCTCTTCTACCCATTAAAACTCTGTTCCTAAACTCCTCGTGTGTGTCCATGTCCTAAATTTTCCTGGTGCGTGACCACGAACCCCAGGGTATATACCCCAGACAATGTAGACACTTCAATAGGCTCCAACAATCAAGTGAATCTTGGAGAGTTTACAACACACAAAAAAAGCAGAGCTTGTGCACAATCTACTGTGGCAAAGGTACCGGCAGTGGTGCCAGAACTACATCCAGTTTGTATAAATGGTGGTGTCCGGTGGTGGTAGCTGGAGTTCCTGTCTCCAGTGAAGCCGGTATCCCTGGCCCAGGCAGCAGCATTAGGACCCCGCAATGATGACAGCAGTGTCTTCATGACACCAGTTCCTTCTACAGACCAATTTTGACCCTTTTTCTGGTTTCTCTGATTCCCTGGCCCTTTTGTAGATCCTCTAATTAATTCCTTCTTTGTTTAAATAAGCTGAATTCATTTTCTGTGGCTTGAAACTAAAAGGGCCAACTTAAATAATGTGTCACAGTCTCCTTATATATCAAAATAACAAGGACATTGATTATGAGATTGTCTGTCAGAGGCACATGTTGAAGACAACCTAAATATCCATCAGTAGGAATCTGATTAATGATGAACTATCAAGTCAATAGCTAAGAACTAACAATATAGCTCTGCATGTGAATATGTGGAATTACTCCAAGATTAAGTTTTTAAAAAGCAAAACCATATATATGGTTTGCTACTCTTTCTGTTTGAAACATATACACATGTAGATACATATGTGTATACATGTATATGAATTAGAGTTGTGTGTGTGTGTATATACATATATGTGTGTGTGTATTTACACACATATATATAAAAGAGTCCCATATGCTTGCACAAGCAATAAATGTCTCCAGAAGGGTCTAGTAACAGGATTCCCCTGGATAGGATAACAAGTATCCTAAAAATCAAATGGGAGATCAAGTCTTATATTTCCCTATATATTCGTTTAAATCCTTTGAGTTTACACTTAGGAATATGTCATCTATTCAAAAATAAATAAAATTTAGATATAAATGTGTAAAATAACTTTGAAATTTGAAGGAAAAAAAAAAAAAGAACAGGCCGGGCATGGTGGCTCATGTCTATAATCCCAGCACTTTGGGAGGCCAAGGTGGGTGGATCACGAGGTCAGGAGATTGAGACCATCCTGGCTAACACAGTGAAACCCTGTCTCTACTAAAAATAAAACACAATTAGCCAAGCGTGGTGGCAGGTGCCTGTAGTCCCAGCTACTTGGGAGGCTGAGGCAGGAGAATGGCGTGAACCTGGGAGGCGGAGCTTGCAGTGAGCCGCGATTGTGCCACTGCATTCCAGCCTGGGCGACAGAGCAAGACTCCGTCTCAAAAAAAAAAAAAAAAAAGAACAGTGATATGGTTTGGCTGCGTCCCCACCCAAATCTCATCTTCAATTCCCACATGTAGTGGGAGGGGCCCAGTGGGAAGTAATTGAATCACGGGAGCAAGTCTTTCCAGAGCTGTTCTCATGATAGTGAATAAGTCTCATGAGATCTGATGGTTTTTAAAAAAGGAGTTCCCCTACACAAGCTCTGCCTGCCACCATCCATGTAAGATATGTAAGATGTGACTTACTCCTCTTCGCCTTCCCCCATGATTGAGAGGCCACCCCAGCCATGTGGAACTGTAAGTCCATTAAACTTCCTTCTTTTGTAAATTACCCAGTTTCAGGTATATATTTATCAGCAGCATAAAAATGGACTAATACAAACAGATTCCCAGACCCTGACACACTCAAAGGTGAGATCAAAGACTGTATTTTCAGCAAATAGCCCAAGTGGCTCTGATGCCAAGGCATGCTTTGGAAACCTGGTATAGATTCTCATAGATCAGGAGTGTTTTGTGCATTGTGCTGCTCCCATATTGTCCCAATCTCTGCAGTGAGCCCAAATTAGTATTGTATTTTTAAAGTCAATATTTAAAAAAAGAGAGAGAGAGAGTTGATGCTGGGAAGAGGCACATTCACTGGCATCCTAAGATTTCACCAGATGTGCAAAGGGAAGCATCAATATATTGACACCAGCAGTTTCCTAGACTGGTACTAACTGCCCAAGGGCAAAGGTTCTTATTTTTACCACCTTTCCCATCTTTCCTGGAATATTAATTGGAGATGAACATATATGCTCATGATGTGCTTTTTATTTCTACATCAGCTCACACACATGCACAAACGTGCACACACACACACACACACTACTTTTAACTCTCATAACCCAGTGTTTTCCACTGGAATGTATTTTGGCCATAAGGACAAAGATCACTCTTGGAAAGTTGAAAGGTTACTATTCTCATTGAATATTAGTGTGGCTGCCTTTCTCAGCTCAAGTGCCCTCTGCCCTATCCCAACTTTTGTCTCTTTCTTACTTTTTTACTTTCTTTCTCTGGGCTTCATGCCAAAGATGTAAAGAGGTGACCCACTTTATCAATCTATTATAATCTTTTAAAACCTCTGCCATTTCAAACCAATTTATTTTTGTGTGGCATCTCCCATTAAAAAGTCATCTCAAAATACTTTGTTGAGAAGAAAGCAAAGTTATGATAAAATGGTTTAAGCATTTTAAAATTTCTTGGAGGTGAGGATCAAGAGTTAAGCACATTTCAATAATTCCCTGTAAGTTCACAGCTCTTAATGTAAGAGTTTTATTATTCTTAGCAATTCCTGTTTTAGAGAACCGTGACTGTCAAAAACTTACACCTAGGACCAGATTATTCAGAGTGTGAGAAAAGTGTAAGAGCTGGATTCAGGAAGCACAACTGCTTCTGCTCCAGACCTGCAACCACTGCGTTAAACCAGGGTCCTGCTCAGCTCCCCGCCACGCATTTCTGTCCTGTTCATTCGTCTCTGGTCCTCTCAGGGGCATTTAACTCTGTTGATAGTTCCTCTCTTACAATTCTTCCCTGCTCTGACCTCTGTGGCTCCAACCTCTACAACTTCTCCTCCTAACATTCTGGTCATTTCTTTTACCTCATTTTTTCTAGAATCTTCCACCTGTCCCTCAGATGTCCCCCAGGCTTGGTTTTGAGGAATTTGTGGAGATCTAACTTGACACCAATACTGTCCCTGATTCTATGTGCTCTCCTTCTTGCTCCTTCATCTTCATTCCCCCAGTGAAGCCTTCTACTCTGCTGACCAATATACTCTTAGTGAACTACTTTTTTTTTGTTCTCAAAACATTCATTGCTCAGCATCCCTTCTCCCTTATTTTGGTATTTTCTCCCAAGATCTCTTTTGGAAAACAAAGCCTCCATCTCCTGTGATCTATGTGTTTTAAAGTGAGGTTTACACCAGGTCCAGGTTATGGAAGTGGGCACAGGACTCTGGTTGGTCCAACCAGAGCTTTGCATTCCCATGGACATCGTGATTGGTTCAAGGATGAGCATGTGGTCCAAGCTAAGCCAATATATGTAAATTTCGGAATTTTCCACTGGAGTTGCTAAGCTGGTAAAACATCAGTCTAGAGCAGACATCAGCAAGCTTTTTCTGTAAATGGCATAAGCGAAAATATTTGGGTCTTGGTGGGTTGTAAGCTCTGTGTTGCAACTACTCCATTCGTGAAAGTAGCCATAGACAATATGTAGCAAACGGGCATGGCTGCGCTCCAGTAAAACTTTATTCTCAGAAACAGGCAGCCTGCATTTGGCCTTAAAATCACAGTTTTCTGATTCGTTGTCTAGAGTTTCTGGTAACAGTCTTTACCATCTCATGAGAAGAACCTATATGAGAGTGATAGCCTGAATAATGGTCCTCCAAAAGATAGGCACATCCCAATCACTGAAACCTGTAAATATTACCTTATATGGTAAAAAGGAACTTTGTGGATATGATTAAGTATCTTGACTGAGATGGAGAGACAGAGAGAAATGTGACACATACAGAAAAGGAGAAGGCAATGCATATAGAAAAGGAGAAGGCAGAGATTGGAGTGATGTGGCCACAAGCCAAGAAATGCTGCCAACCACCAGAAGCTGGAAGAGGCGAGGAATTAAATTTCCCCCAGAGCGTCCTGAGGGAGCACAGCCCAGCCAACACCTTGATTTGGCCCAGTGATACTAATTTCAGATATCTGACCTCCAAAACTGTGAGCAAATAAATTTCCATGGCTTTAAACCACAAAGTTTATGGTATTTTGTTACAGCATCATAGGAAAACAGTACAACTAGCAAAAACTTAAAATCTGATTTTTACTTAAAGTAGTTTAAATTGGGTTTATGTCATTTTCAACCAAATGATTCTTAATTCATTCAATATTCAAATCTTTCTTATGATAACATCCTTTCTTCATTTCAGCTTCTGCTCAAGCTACTCTTTCTTTACACAGCCAGAATTTTTTAAAGAAAATATTACATAAGCCCATATCTCCTTATCTGAAATTCTAAGAACTGGTAGCTTTTGAATTCAGGTTTTAAAAAGATCTGAAGTTATGGTAGACTGCATCCGTTATACAAAACATTCACTGCCCTCCCCTACAGGAGGAATATACGTCTTCATTCTATTGAGCTCCAGTAGTCATGTGACTTGGCTTGTCATGTGAAGGGTTAGCAATAGTGACATGTGCCACTTCCAAGAAGCTCTGAGAGCCAGCATGTGTTTGCATCACGTTCTCACTGCCCTCTGGCATAATACTGGCAATATCCCACGTAATAGAGGCTCCACCAGCCTGGGTCCTTCACAAAAATGACAGGAAGCAGAGTCCCAACTGACCCACAATGGGCATGTAACACTGTGTAAGCCCCTGCTATTTGGGGCTTGTTTGTTACTGCAGCATAAGCTACCCTATCCTGATCTATACTTGAGCATCTACTGCATATTATGTAATACCCCAGGATGCCCAAGGTACCACCCTAAAACAAATCACATTAGTACTTTCAAGAGCATGTAAATACCTGCACTAAAGGGAGTGGATTAAAAATGTAAACAGCCTCATATTAGTTCAAAGATTTTGAGGGTTTATGAGTTTGGGATTTCAGGCTGTATTTGCTCTATCATGTCTTTACCCACTCCTCCACCATTTCTAGTTTGTCTTTCATCCCTATCACTCTACAGCACCTGCTGTCTCACAACCACTGAGTTTCTTACTCCCAATTTCTTCACTTTGTTTTAACTCTAACCCTCCCTAAGCTCAAACCAGTAGAGCCATTAACAGTCGATGCTGCCATTCACTACCTGTTCAAAACCTGTCCCTCCTCTGACTTAAATGACCCCATGCAACCCATATTGTCTGTCTTTTCTATCCCTTTTCCATCTAATTACCTGATTTCTCTTTTCTCCTCATTACCCAAGCATTGCTACAGAGTTGATTATCAATTCTTGTCTGTCCTCTTCTTTTCCTATGCTTTACCCCAAGCAATCGTTTCATCCCCCATGGCTTCAACTCTCACCTCTACATGGATGGCTTCCAAATCAATATTTCCAGAACAAATCAACAGCTCCAGATGTAATCTTTTTCCTGAGTTTTACCTCATGCACAGATAAGGGTAACGTTCTTCCTATCCCAGCATATAAATAAGCCAACAAGTATCTCTTGAGTGTCAGGTGACTAACAATATACCATTTCAGTAATACTCACTAGAGGGGCAAATCTCTTAGGATAATAAGTTTAAATCATAGATGAAACTATTTGAAATAGCACATTCAATATTATGGGTTTATATCTGAAACCTCTTTAGGTGAGATTTGGTTTGGTTTTGCTTCTTGATACAAATTGCAAAAAGTAAAGCTTAACAACATCTTCCTACATAGTTCTTAGTTTGGGAAGTATACTCCTGAAGCATACTTTGAGACAAGGATTAGAGAGCAAGTAGTTCATTTTGTATGTAATCCCCAAAAATACAAGTAGGGGAAAGAAGAAGTGAGACCCAGGATGGAAGGCAGCCAATATAAGGTTTGTTATTAATGCTGTTTCCATTTTGGGTACTTGGAGATCAATTCTTCTCAGAAGCTCTGGCATCCAGTGCAAAACATGCCTCAGAGTTATCCCACCCAAGGGATCAAGGAGAAGGGTTATTTATAAGCCAGTGACTCCCATTGGTCATTGATTAATGGCCAATCCCAGGGATATTAATTTCCCAATATTTCTGGCTTGCTTTGCAGGTGATAAAGCAGGCTCTGGCTGCAAGAGAAAGTCGTTTGGCAAAACAATGCAAACCTTGGAGGTTGAATTTGGGCCAGCGTGCAATGAACTGGGGATGGCTCAGGATAGAGGCAGGACATTGGGAACACCTACTGCAGCTCATAAGACTTAATGGACATTGCCATGCTTTCTTGTCTGCCCTGAATATGAACCGTCTTTCATATGCTCAGGTAAAATCCTGGTTATGAGTCTTGATGGGAGGTCGTGGCCATTTACAACTATGGAGACAAAATTCCAGCTGCTCAAGTTACCCTTGCAACTAGGATGCAGGCATGTGACCCATGTTTAGCCAATCAAATGCATCCAGACCATATTTAAATAGGGAACTACTGGCACTCAATAGCAAGCATCTGTTCTGGCGAGGTTTTCTGGGCCATTGTAAGTAGTCAACAAATGTCTGCTGTTATTATGATTATAGGAATATTTCCAAATATTTTCTTAAAATATGGGACCTTTCCCTTTGACCAAAAAAAAAAAAAAATCCTATGCCCTAAAAAATGTTATTTGATCTTCAAGAAGAAATAAAATACCATTGTGGAAAATAAACCAAAGCAATGGGATAAAGCACTGCACTGTTGGCAAACATGCCCAGCCCAATCTCCCTACCTGTGCTGATATACCCACCTTGGACACCTTCCCCTTACTGAAAAATAGAAGTGTTTGAAAGATGATTTATTATACTGACTACAACAGCTAGTTGAGATTCACCTTGTTCTAGATCCTGCTCAGTGCTGGGAGTAACAAGATGAAAGACAAATTGCCCACCCTTAAGAACACAGACTAGGCAGGGAGAGACACTGGTAGAGTAAAAATTACCAACACGTAACCGCAAAGATATTCAAAGAGGGCAGTGAGAATGCCAAGGTGAGTGCCTAAAAATTACCAACGCGTAACCACAAAGATATTCGAAGAGGGCAATGAGAATGCCAAGGTGAGTGCCTAAAAAGGTCACCCAATGCTGGTTGCTTAACCTGTATTTTGAAGTTCAAGTAGGATTTTCCAGAAAGAAAGAGAGTACAGAAACATATACCAAAGAAAGGGAATGGCATGGGCAAAGGCAAGGAGATTTAAGAGTCTGTGAGAACTTTGGGTAGAACCACGGCAGAAAACTCCAGTTAGCCCCTGCATCCATTCCATCTAGACAAATCCTATCAAAGCTTCCATTTTCCAGAAATAGAGGAAGAAAAGGAAGGAAAAAAAAAACAATGAATGAACAAAGGAAAAACGGAAGGACTGATTTTCAGAGAATAAATCAAGGCTGTTGCTTGCTGTCCTCTTTTGAACGAACATTATTAAAAAAGGCATACCTCAAATATATAGCAGGTTTCATTTCAGACCACTGCAATAAGGTGCATATTGCCATAATGAAAATCACACTAATTTTTTGGTTTTCCAGTGCATATATAAAAGTTATGTATACACTATAGTCTCTTGAGTGTACAATAGCATTAGGTCTGAAAAAGGAATGTACATACTTTAATTTTAAAATAGTTCAATCCTAAACAATGCTAATGATCATCTGAGCCTTCAGTGAGTCATAATCTTTTTGCTGGTGGAGGGTCTTGCCTTGATATTGATGGCTGCTGACTGATCAGGGTGGTGGTTGCTGAAGGTTGGGGTGGCTGTGGCATTTTTATTTTACTATTCTTAAAATAAGGCAACGATGAAGTGTACCACATCAATTGACTCTTCCTTTAATGAAAGATTTCTCTATAGCATGCAGCGCTATCTGATAGTGTTTTACCCACAGTAGAATTTCTTTCATAATTGGAATCAGTCCTCTCAAACACTCCTGCTGCTTTATCACTAGGTTTATGTAATATTTAAAACCTATTTTTGTCATTTCATCAATGTTCATGGCATCTTCACCAGGGGTAGATTCCATCTCAAGAAACCACTTTCTTTGTTCAGCCGTAAGGAGCAAGTCCTATCTGTTCAAATTCTCTCATGAGATTGCAGCAATTCAGTCACATCTTCAGGCTCCACTAATTCTGTTTGGTTTGCCATTTCCACCATGTCTGACGTTATTTCCTCCACTGATCTCTTATGTTCCTCTAAGTCATCCATAAGGGTTGGAATCAACATCTTCCTAACTCCTGTTACTGTTGATATTTTGACCTCCTCCCACAAATCATGAATGTCCTTCATGGCATCTAGAATGGTGAATGCTTTCCAAAAGGTTTCCTATGTACTTTGCCTCAATCCATCAAAGGAATGACCATCTATAGAGCTATAGCCTTATAAAATGTGTTTCTGAAATAATAAGACTTAAATGTCAAAATTACTCCTTTACCTAGGGGTTACAGAATGGCTGTTCTGTCAGCTGGCATGAAAACAGCATTCATCTCCTTGTACATCTCCATCAGAGTTCTTGGATGACCAGGTGCATTGTCAATGAGCAGTAATATTTTGAAAGGAATCTTTTTTTTCTGAGCAGTAGATCCCAACAGTGGGCTTAAAATAATCAGTAAGTCATCCGGTAAACAGAGGTGCTGTCATCTGGGCTTTACCACTACATTTCTAGAGCACAGGCAGAGCAGGCTTAGCATCATTCTTAAGGGCCTTACGATTTTCACAATGGTAAAGGAGGACTGGCTTCAAATTTAAGTAACCAACTGCATTAGCTGCTAACAAGAGAGTCAGCCTGCCTTTGGAAGCTTTGAAGTGAGGCATTGACTTCTCTCTGGCTACTGAAGTCCTAAATGGCACCTTCTTCCACCTTAATGCTGTTTTGTCTACATTAGATATCCGTTATTCAGTATAGCCTCCTTCATCAATGATCTTAGCTAGATCTGAATAAGTTACTGCAGCTTCTCCATCAGCACCTGCTGCTTCGCCTTGCATTTTTATGTTATGGAGATGGCTTCTTTCTTTGAACTTCATGAACCAACCTCTACCAGCTTCCAACTTTTCTTCTGCCCCTTCTTCACTTCTCTCAGCTTTCATGGAATTGAAGAGAGTTGGGCCTTGCTCTGGATTAGGCAGATTAGGCTTTACTTAAGGGAATGTGGTGATTGGTTTGATCTTCTATCCAGACCACTAACACTTTCTCTATATCAGCAGTGAGGCTCTCTGGCTTCTTATCGTGTGTATGTTCACTGGAGTCATACTTTTGATTTTCTTCAAGAACTTTTCCTTTGCATTCACAATTTGGCTGTTTGGCACAAGGGGCCTGGCTTTCAGCCTGTCTTGGCTTTCGACATGCCTCTCTCACTAAGCGTCATGTCTAGCTTTTGATTTAGTGAGAAACTTGTGACTCTTTCTTTCACTTGAACATTTAAGAGGCCATTGTAGGGTTATTAATTGGCCTAATTTCAATACTGTTGTGTCTCTGGGAATAGGGAGGCCCAAGGAAAGGCAGAGAGATGGGAGAAAGGCTGGCAAGCGGAACAGTCAGAACATACACAACACGTACCCGTTACATTTGCCATTTTATATGGGTACAGGTCGTGGTGCACCAAAACAATTACAGTTGTAATATCGAAGATCACTGATCACAGATCATAGTAACAAATATGATAATAAAGAAAAAGCTTGAATTAGTCCAAGAATTGCCAAAATATGACACAGAGATATGAAGTGAACAAATGTTGTTAGAAAAAAATGCCATTAGACCTGCATGATGCAGCATTGCCACAAACCCTCATTTGTAAAAAAAGGTGACATCTGGCTGGGCGCGGTGGTTCACGCCTGTAATCCCAGCACTTTGGGAGGCTGAGGCAGGCGGATCATGAGGTCAGGAGATTGAGACCATCCTGGCTCACACGGTGAAACCCCATCTCTACTAAAAATACAAAAAAATTAGCCAGGCGTGGTGGTGGGCGCCTGTAGTCCTAGCTACTCAGGAGGCTGAGGCAGGAGAATGGCATGAACCTGGGAGGTGGAGCTTGCAGTGAGCCGAGATTGTGCCACTGCACTGCAGCCTGGGCGACAGAGCAAGACTCCATCTCAAAAAAAAAAAAAAAAAAAAATGTGACATCTACAAAGTGCAATAAAGCCAAGTATCATAAAATGAGGTATGCCTGTGCTAAAAACTGTCCCTACATGGGCAGCATGTTATGTTTAAGTGTTAGCTATTATTAAAGGGATTAGGTAACAATTTATGTATTATAGATGTGTAGTCCATGTATTATATTTGTGACATTGCTGGTCCCATTACTTTAAAATACACATATACAACTGTCTTTGAAAGTTTAACTTTTATGCAACTTCATGGAGAAATTTTATTTTGGTCTTCACATATGTCACCAATACAAGAAATGCCAATTATTCATTTCTCTTTTTAATTTAAATCAAATCAACATGCCTTATTGAATACTGGTTATACTACACCACTTAGTATTGAGAAACTAAATTTATTCTTGTCTCTGCAATTACTACTATATTTTTAGCCATGAAATACATTTGGGAGACAAAAGAAGGAATTTTATCCAATTTCTTATCATGTAGGTAAATAATAAATAATTTTTAACTCTGAAAGGCACAATATTGATCAGCAAACAGAGCATACATATGAATTTGTTTTTTAATACATTCTGTTTGGAGTCTACTTTAGGATCTAAAATTTAGATGGGATACTAGGCTTAAACAAAATTTAACCAAATCATTCTTCTCCTTTCAGGTTTGTAAAACAATTTATCTGGATGAGACTCTATAATTCAAACTTTCACATAATTTTGGATTTTTTTTTTTTTTTTTTTTGGCAAGTGGGAAACCCAGATGTTAAGGGACTAAGAGGTATATTTGGAAGATGTGAAATGGATGATTCAGATGTCGAACACACATCTATATTATTTCTACTCTATGGACACAATGCTAGAAACCCTTTGAAATATGGGATTCTCTGGGCTTACTATAGTGCAAAAAGATAAAATGATAAAATGTGGGACTTATTTGGCCTAGAAATCTCTAGAAATAAATGGTGACTTTAAGAAGGGGATCCTTTTGCATGGTTTTACATTGACTTTCATCTTCCTCGAAGGTGGCTTTATGATACTTTCTCAATTGAAGGTATACTGGTTGACCAGGTACAAGATGCAAACATAGTGAAGTGGCAACTTACACAGGAGTTGAGCTCTAAAGGCGGCACATGAAGTGCAATTTACAAATGGCCAAAATTATCCTTTTAGAGTGTCATGTCAACTACTCACATGCCATCTCCCAGTAAACCCATCACAGACCATTTTTCCTACAAAATTGAAACAGATGGTTGCTTTTCAAGTTCACATTATAGCTTACTTACATTTAAGGACCATGCTAGAAGACCAATATACCTCTTTTAGTGTTAGAACCACAGCAGATGGGGGAACTGCTCAGTCTTTGAGTGAAATGCAGGAACAAAGATCAATTGAAGAAACAGCAAATTCTCCTTTCCCATCCTACATTCATTCCCTCTGGAGCAGAGTTAAGTAGACTCGGGAGTGTATTCACTAGCTTTATTAAATTGTGTTTTTTTACGCTTAATTGATAGACATTAAAAGTACATATGATTGCCTAATGCAAATGACGAGTTAACAGGTGCAGCACACCAACATGGCACATGTATACATGTAATAAACCTGCACATTGTGCACATGTACCCTAGAACTTAAAGTAAAATAATAATTTAAAAAATTTTTAAGTATATATGATGGACTCGACTAGTCCCTATCTAAGACAACTGTGTGATTAAAAGCACACCAAAGGCACTAGCAGCGTAAGTGCATTTAAGGCCACATTCAACTGCTACACTCCGGCAAGGCAATGCCAGCGGTTCACTTCCAGCATGTGTTCTGACAGGCTGGGTTTCTCTCCTGACTGGCTGGTGCTTGTGGTTTAACAGTTTTAATATCCCTCAACAGGCACAATTTTCTAAATTCAAGGATACAAAAAAAAAAAAAAAGTACATTAACAGAGTTTTCAGGAAAAATCTAGATGTTTCAGCCTGACCAGGATGCAAACTTTTGAAACCTAAGGGAGTCAAGATTTTCAAGAACAAAGAGAGTTTCCTCCCATCTCTCCATGCCATCAAGGTGTAGTCAAGTGGGCTCACTTTTTCCAGTTCTCCCGCCTGCCCTCCCCACTCCCCATAAAAACCAGCTTCTAGGGGTACCTCCTGCTGGTTATGTGGGTCTCATGGCATAGCCTGATGCTGTGATGGTGGGAGGGAAGATATCTGTCACATGCCTCTAGTGGGCTTCTCTGTCAAGAAACTCAGCACAGACATCCCCATTTAAGGCAGCAGGTCACCCTCCTCTTGCATGGAAAACTCAAGTCTTCCTCTTGGCAGCCACACAAAGGCAACTCAAGAGGAAAAAGTAAGAGAGAAGGGAACTCAAATGGTAAAAGAAAAAGGCTGGAGTAATATGAGAGAATAGATAGAAAGAGGTAGAATTCAGGAAAAACGTCCCAGTTACCTCCCAACCAGTCACATCAAATTTGGCAGGAAAACAACGGGTCATCCCAATGGCTTTACCGATGAAGAGCACATTTCACCCATTCATCCCCTAGGTTCTGAGAGCCAGCTCAGTCCCTCTTCCTCCGTGGTCATGCAGAGGTTTTGCAGTTTCCTGAATGTCACATACCTGTGCCAGAAGAGGGAGGTACATGATTTGGTTTCCAACTTCAACCCGAGCGTGGGGGGAGGAGGTAGGAGAGTGTCCTTTATCATACCCAACAGGCTTCTGGTAGAACAGCAATCTTGTGTACTCGTTCTTGCTAATGAGAAATTATTAGCTGGCTTCCAGAGAGAGGGTACACGTGTAGTGCCTCAGCATCTGTCGTGCTGTCTGCATTCCATGGCTGTATTTATTGAGAATCTAGGAACCAGCACCAGAAGTGCAGAATATATGCAAACTCCAGGTAAGTTTTCTCCCCTAACCACCAAAATCAGTCTGTGTGCTGTTCTCCTCGCTAACCAGATAGGCTGTGGGCAGCCTGCAGTGAGGACTTCCTGACCCCATCCCAAGTCACAGTCCCATGAAGCCATACCTGTGTGTTCATGATACTGCCACACCATGGAGTGACATGCATAAATCAATGATAGGCCGAGAGAGTGACAGAAAGGGGAAAAAACACGGCATGCTGGTGATTTTGCTCCCAGTTCTCCTCTGTGAAGCACGCACCCCAGAACAGGTGCGAGGGTGAGGCATAAATCTGTGTTTCCCTCCATCCTCCTCCATCCTCACATCCCTCCCACAGGGTGAGCATCTCACCTTGCAGAGCATAGATTTTGTGTTAAAAGATGTAAATTTTTCATACAGCACAGTCCCTAAATGAAAGCCAACTCTTTCATCTGGAGTTCCACCAAAGAAACTGTGAACCACACTAACACTGGAGGAAAACCTGCTTCACGTGGACTTACTGAGAGCTGATGCATTTTTATGTTACATTTTGGGACTTGGTGAGGGCATTGATTCCATGAGAATGTTCCCCTCAGTGAGGACTTTAGAACCCAACTCCTGTATAGGACGAGTCTTCCTAAGGGTTGATGAGAAACTAAAGCATGACCCAAGGTAACTTCCATGAGGAATGTTTACAAAGCTGCGACCCAGGGCCAGTCCTGTGAAGTCCCTGTCTGTATCACAATTAAAGGAACATGTTGGGCCGGGCATGGTGGCTCATGCCTGTAATCCCAGCACTTTGGGAAGCTGAGGTAGGTGGATCACTTGAGCCCAGGAGTTTGAGACCAGCGTGGGCAACATGGCAAAACTCCATTTCTACAAAAAAAAAAAAAAATACAAAACTTAGGGGGGCATGGTGGTGTGCGCCTGTAGTCCCAGCTACTTGGCACACTGAGGTGGGAGGCTCACCTGAGCCCAGAGGTCAAGGTTGCAGTGAACTGTGATTGCGCCACTGCACTTCAGCCTAAGAGACAGAGTGAGACCCTGTCTCAAATACAAAAACAAAAACAAAGGTTGGGAGGGACATGTTTCACACAAGCAAAAAAGTGATTTCAGAATTTCTCCAATTCTTTATTTGGACCTGTTTTTTTCCTCTCTCCACCACTGCCTCACATAGGCCAGAGTCTTACCTCAAAGCACCCTGAAATGCTCAATCTACCCAAACACCTCTTCTTACCTGCCTCCTCTTTCCTTCTCTTTATTCACCACTGCAAAGATCTGAGGGACATGGATCCTCTTTCAATGGCAGAAAAAGGGAAGAGATAGCAACAAGCCAAGCCAGAGTCTTTGTAGCAGGCAAGAAATGTGGGAAGGGTAAGGAACATTCTATCATTCATATTTCTACCATGTCACCCATTTGGGAGCTCTTGAAAATCACAAACATTTTTAGGCTCTGAGGACTTCAGCTATGATGGTATGTCAGGTGGTCGAGGCACCTATCTGATGCCTTTCAAGCACACTATAGAAGCAACGAAGCTCCATATGGTCAGGTGGTTAAGTCCAAGTTTTATATTTTGTCAGTTGCAGCTCACAGGAGGATACCCTGATGGGTATCATTCAATCTGAGTCTTCTCTCTCCCTAGGCATTTCACTCCTGCAAAATCCACCTCCTTGCTATGCCTCACAGTCACGCTTTCCAGCTACCACTCCTTAGCCTGTGCTGTTCCCTCCACCCTGATGTTATTTCCTTCATCCCCACATGTTCAAAATCCTTCCAGTCTCCAACACCCCAATCAAATGCCACATCCTTCATGAACCCATTCCTAACCCCCAAGTTCCTCCACTTAGTGGCACTTACCACTGTCTAACTTGTGTTCTTTGGAGACCCATTTTATTACAGTTCAATGAATATGACTAAACTCCAACACAGATCGAGACAACTAATGGTCAGTTATTAAATGAAAAAAAAATATTCAGTGAGAAAACAAAATATGCATATGTCAAAGACAATCAGGGAATTTTCTTAAGCCATCACTATAACCATGCTTCTATATTAGGGATTGCAAATGTGTAGCATGTGTGCCATCGTGCATAACTCCGACATCCATGGCAGACATTACCAATCAACCATGCCTCTCTCTCTCTCTCTCTCTCTCTCTCTCTCTCTGAACTCCAGCACAACCATGCCTCTAAATCAGGGATTGAAAATATGTAGCATGTGTACTGTCCTGCACAGCTCCTACACTCAGGCAGACATTACCAATCAATCATGACTTCCTGCCTCCCCAGCCCCTGGCACAATCTCAAAAGCCCTCCAACACAGAGCTCTCGGCAGACACTACTAAGCAATTTTGATTACTATGAGATGAAACCCATTGCTTTTCCAGCTCTCCTCCAGTCAGAATTGCTTACTCCTATTTTATATAACTTATTCCAGTCTTCCCTCATTCCTACTGGCTTCCAGACTTAATGCTTAGCCTGGCCTCAACCTTTGAACCTAGCACTGGGCATTGCTTCCCATACAACAAGCTCTGCAAGGCACTGACCACAGTTGGGGTTTTTCACCCACCAAAACTGCCTTGGGTAAACTGGCCACTAAGTTCAACCCATGTGTAGGACCCCTGCCCTTCCTTTGACACTGTTCCTAGCACAAGAAAAGAAACTCCCATTACATGCCCATCCAAGAAACAAGAAGTGGACACTTAGGTCAGGATGGTCAAATACCTATTGTATAAATGGCCTCCAGCCCTTCGCAAGCTCATGGCAAACATTGCTGGTTGACTAAAGTCATCTCTTACATGAATCCAGAGGCATCCTCAGAAGTTTTCTTAGCATAAGACCCCAGACAACCATTAAAAACCAATCTCATCTTGCATTTGAGATAAAATTTGCCAGTCATTCTGCGTAAACCAATGGAAACTCTAGTTCCAAAATCATATAGCCCGGTAGAGTGAATTGGGTTGCAAAGAATCCTCTTGATCCCTGGGAGATTCTTAGAATAAACATAGAATCCAAATGAACCACAGGAGGGTCATAGCAAACAACACTAAGGACCCAGCAGAGACTGCTGCCTGATGTACCAAGCACCAACACTGTGGCAGCCTGGAAATGTGGTCCTGATCCAGAGGTCCTGGGTACTGCAAACCTTCTCAAATCCACTACCTGCTTTACACTGAGGAAATCTTACAAAAATAAAAATTACAATCTGTCACATTACATCAAAGCATGATGTAACACCATAATTTTTTAAAGCATATGTTTTAATTTATGATGTTGCGTGATGCCACAAAAAGCTTGATTTTCCCTTGAGTACCAATGAATTCTGACAGTGATGGTTTATCCCAAAACTTGAGCAGACTGAAATACAAGGAAGGTTGGCCAAAGACAGGTATTTAGCCACTACTGAAGAACTGCTTATGAGTCACCAGGGCACCAAACTGTCCTTGTCTTTCAAAAGCTCAAACTCTATAGTCCTGCGCTGTCCAACATGGTAGCCACTATGGCCAGCGAGGATCTGACAAGGGACTAGTCCAAAAATCTAGAAACACTGCAAGTACAGAATACACATCAGATTTGAAAGGCTTAGTACACAAAATATATAATATCTCATTAATAGTTTTTTGTTTTGTTTTGTTTTTGAGATGGAGTCTCACTCTGTCACCCAGGATGGAATGCAGTGGTGCAATCTCAGCTCATTGCAACCTCCCAGGTTCAAGCAATTGTGCTGCCTCAGCCTCCTGAGTAGCTAGGATTACAGGTGCATGCCACCATGCACAGCTAATTTTTTTGTGTATTTTTAGAAGAGAACGGGTTTCACCATGTTGGCCAGGCTGGTCTCAAACTCCTGACCTCAAGTGACCCACCCGCCTTGGCCTTCCAAAGTGCTGAGATTACAGGCATGAGCCACCACACCTGGCCTTCAGTATTTCTTTATAGCAATGAAAGAACGGACTAATACAAGGTAGAAGATGACACTAGAAGGGGGAATGAGCATATTTAGATCATGTAGGGCAATAGTCAGCAAACTCAGACCAGTGGGCCACATCTGCCTGGTTTTATAAATAAAGTTTTATTGGAACAGAGCCACACCCATTCATTTATGCTTTGTCCATGGCTGCTTTCAAACAGCAGGGCTGAGGTGCAGCAACACAGATGGTGTGGTCAAGAAGTTCAGAGATTGGCAGATTAATTCCCATAGCGTCAAGCAAACGGAGTCCTAAATGCCTGGCATGGTGTCCTTCATCTTAAAGACAGAAAAGTGGGAGTTTATGGGGATTTTTGGAGAGGGTGGGTTCTTTTTTTTTAAGACAGAGTCTTGCTCTGTCGCCCAGGCTGAGGTACAGTGGTACAATCCCGTCTCACTGCAACCTCCGCCTCCTGGGTTCAAGTGATTTTCCTGCCTCAGCCTCCCAAGTAGCTAGGATTACAGGCATGCACCAAAACACCTAGCTAAGTTTTATATTTTTAGTAGAGACAGGGTTTCACCATGTTGGTCAGGCTGGTCTCGAACTCCTGAACTCAAGTGATCTGCCTGCTTCAGCCTCCCAAAGTGCTGGGATTATAGGCGTGAGCCACTGCACCCGGCCCCCACTTTTGTCATGTTCTATATGAGGAGCAGACAGGGCAAATGTAGCCTGCTGCCTGTTTTTGTGTGGCCCAGGACCTAAGCATGACTTTTATATTTTTTAATAGGTTTTTTAAATCTCCTAAAAACAGGAGTATTAACCAAAAATACATGAAAGTTAAATTTCCACATCCATAAATAAAGTTTAATTGGAACACGACTATGCTTATCTATTTATATATTATCCATGGCTGCTTTCGAATTTTAAGGGCAGAGATGAGTAGTTGCGAGAGACACTTCATGGCCTCCAAAGCAGAACTCTCCGGCCCTTTACAGGAAAAAGTTGCCACCTTCTGGGGAGGGCCTTATAAAGTACAGTGTGGACCTGGGTATTTGCTCGAAGTGAGAAGAGGAGCCGAGAAGGTTTTGTCCAGACGTGGCATGACCGGACACATGGCTTCAAGGGGGTACTGATAATAAGTAGCAGGAAGACATGCTGGACACATGGACACTCTTGGCTCAGCCCATACATACGCAGTCTTTTTAAAGACGAAGTTCCTGTGTGATTAACCTCCAAGCCTAGACAGACCCTTCTTCCTGAGAGGACCTCAGTGAATGTTTGTTGAATGGCTGACAGTGAATGGGAAGCTAGTCCCTGCTGTTATCACCAGACGTCATGAGCTGGGACATAGAGTGTGGGTTTTCTTAGGTCAGAAATACTCTTCCTGTGTGTCCATGAGAAAGTTGTTCTGCCTCTCCACGTACATGCTTCCCAGGGTGCAGTTTCTGTCCTATACGCCCGCCACCTGCACTAGCCTAGGAATTTCATCTTATCCCTATTAAAGTCGGCTCTCTATTACCTGATACAAATGAGAGGCTGCTTCCTTTCCTATACCAGGCTTGGCCTGTGGCACACACAAAAAAATGTAAAGTAGCTCAGAATATGAGCAGTCAGGACTGACCCAGTACAGCTGCCCTGATGACGTTCCTACAGCAGTGCCAGGGACACGCCTCTGTCCTTTATCCTGCCAGTAGTCTTTCTGAGTGCATAGGGCCCCTGCCACATGACCCTTAAGTATTTTTTTTTTAACATCACCCTGAACAAGCCCTCACTGTTCAGTCCTTTTCCCTTCACCTGGCTCCTCAGAAATGGAGGCTTCCGTGTTCCCTCCTGCCAGAATTCCACAGACACCTCCTTGCTGGCCCTTAGCTTCTGCACTTAGATCCCTTACTGACCCTATGCAGACCAACCCAAGCTGGAGTGTGGCTCTTGAACTCAAAACTCTTTCTCAGGTCTCTCACTGCACTCAGGCTAAAAACCAAGTCCTCATGAGGTTCCTACAGCCATGGTTCTCAACTGGCTGTGACTGTACTCCCCAGAGGATATTTGGCACTGTCTGGAGACATTTTGGTTGTCATCACTTGGGGGCAGGAGGAGCGGGGCTACCCACATCTAGCGGGTATTGCTGTAATGCTGTTAAATATCTTTCAGTGCACGGCAAAGCCCTTCCAACAAAGAATGGTCTGGCCCCAAAAGTCAACAGTGTCGAGGTTGGGAAACCCTGCCCTGCAGGGCCCCAGGGATGTTCCCCTTCTCACCCACAGTTTGTCTGACCTCATTGCCTTTGGCTGATCTTCTCTCTCACCCCACTCTAGCCACGCTGGTTTCCCAGCTGGTTCCTGAATATGGCAGGTGCATGCTGCCTCAGGACCTTTGCACCTGCCACTTCTGCTGCCTGGAAGACCCTTCCCTCAGGTGTTTGCATGGCCCTTCTGTCACATTTTTTAAACCTCTTCTTAGAAGTCTCCTCATCACTAAGGCATCCTTGGCCACCCATTTTGAAATGGCATCCTGCCCAGAACTCTCTCTCACTTTTCCTGCCTTATTTTCTATTTTCTTCACAGCATGCATTGCCATCTCACATACTGCCTATTTGACTTTTCATTTTATTGTTGCCTATCTCCGAGATAGAACTATTTCTCTTTTAGTTTTCTGCTTTTTTAATTCCCAGCACCTAGAACAGTAGCTGATACACAGTAGCCATGTAATCAATTGGGGCTAAATTAATGAACGTAGTCACATAGTGATTTGTTCAAAGAACGAGTGATTAATATAAAAAAAATTTTTAAGATGGAACAGTATTTTCATGAATTCTTTCTGCATAAAAATAAAGACAATGCATGCCCATTTATTTACTTTAATAATAAAGCATCTAGTATTTATTGATCCCTTACTATATACCAAGAACTCTGAAGAGCTATTTAATACATTATTATATTTGTTGTCCTAATTTAATTGAAATTAAAGAGTATGAGTATCCCCATTTTATAGATGCGAAAGCTATAGCTGAGAGAAGTGAAGTGGCTTGTCCCACATCCTGGAGCTAGTATATAATGGAGTTGAGACTCAAACCCCCTTCATTCCAACTTTAGACTGCAAGATTTGCAACCCTCACCCATGCTGCCTTGATTTTACCTGCCTGATCCTGACAGTTTATCACGTGCACTCTTTTCTAGATATTTCTATGAAACCATATCACCTCCCAGTTCTTGCAAAGACTGGCCCTGTGCCTGGGCCTTCGAAAAATTGAGTTTCCAAGATCATTTTACACCTGCTCACTTCAGTTCACTGAGGAAAAAAAAAAAATATATCCACATGAAGCAACTGCATGTCGTCAACCTGCTTTCACTGCCTAAATGTCTGCTTCTGGGCAGAGAGATGTTCCTTCCAATGTGAATAAATACATGACTCTGCCTTATAAACACAGTGGATGCAATTCTCACTCTCTGCTCCCACCAGCAAGTCATCTGTGGAATATTGGAGAACAGGAAATTTTCATAACTGTGGACACTTTTGATCCTAGACTTGTAAGGAATAAGAATGTGTTATGCAAAGCCAAAAACCATACAGTAAGCTTTCTGAGCCTTGGCACTATTGAGATTGCTGGCCCCATTGTTCTGTATTGGGGCACAGGGACAGGCTGTCCTGTACATTGCAGGATCTATAGCAGAATCCCTGGCTTCTACCCACTAGCTGCCAGTAGCACTCCCACTCGTGACAACCAAAAATGTCTCCAGACATCATCAAATGCACCCCTGGGGACAAAATCACCCCTGGTTGAGAACCAGAGCCATAGAGCTCCAAAATACCCAACCAAAGTCTGCTATTTGCAAAAGACCCCATTTTGATCCCATTCTCTCTGTTTCCCAAGAGAATGATTTTACACTAGCATATCAGCATTTCCATGCTGAACCTGCAGTTTAACAAAAAAAAAAAGAAAGAGAGAGAGAGAGAAACATCAGTATCTAGTGGCCCTGCAACTAGGGAACAGCACAGAGCCCAGCCATGTCCAGCCCCAAATTCCCAGCAGCACAGGAGGGTCCTCCCCACCTGCTGGAACCTCTGAGGGGCCACTCTGCAATTTCACCTAAACAGCTCCTCTTGCCCAGTGGGTTCAAATTCACTTGGGTCCCACAATTTCATGCTTTGATGCAGGAAGCCCATGAAAAACAATCCTGAATATCACAGACATTCTGACTTTTCATCTTCAGAGTCCAAGAACTGAAAATAAAAACTAAAATGTCTTTAGCTTTCTAAAATCTATTTTCACATTTTCTTCCTGGCTACCTGATTGTTTGCATCAGGATTTCTCAGCCTGGGCACTATTGATATTTGAGGCTGAATAATTCTTTGTTGTAGGGCTGCATTTCATATTACGGGATGTTTAGTAGCGTCCCTGGTTTTTACTCAATTGATGCTACAGCCCCACCCCCCAACTCCACCCCCGCCCACACTTGTAACAATCAAAAATGTCTTTAAATGTCCCCGGGAAGCAAAACTGTTCCTAGTTGAGGACCACAGGATTATACAGATTTCTCTTTCCCAACTATTCTGTTTGGCTTTCCCGGCTATTCCATTCTTGACTTTACCCAGCCTCCAACGCAGGATCCCAGGAGCCATTTAATTTTTGAATCCTTGGTCAACCATTAATACATATATGTTGTATCTATAGATGTACTCTATTAATAAATCCTTACATTTCCTTTTGGAAGAGAGGAAATGATTTTCTGTAGGTTATCACAAAATAACGGCTTGCAGGACATACCAGGAAGCAAAGGCGGCTCCTTTCTGGAGAGTTCGGCCACTCTCCCCAGCACCAGAGCGTGTGCTGCACTGCCTAACCTTTGCAGCTGCACAACGATGATCCGTCATTTCAGAAAAATAGGGAAAGAGCCTCGAATCCTTACTGCCCTCTAGAGAAATTCCGGCAGAAGAGCTCAATCTGTCGCAGTCAGCAGAAAAACAACGCCGCCAGAGGCAACTGCGGCTGGCAGTTGTAAAGCAAACAATTTATTTGCTGAATTTTTTGAAAGACGAGTCTAGCAGACCCTTCCTTTACAATCTCACACCTGAACAAGAAGCTGACCTGGGCCGGCACGTTGACGCAATCATAATTTTGCCAATTCCAGGTCTACCGCCAACGCGATGATTTTATGCCCACCAATGAATCAAATCCTGATATTCTACAAAGTAACTGTAGATCATGTTTTAAATGCAAATTCTCAAGTTTATACAAATGTCTTCTCTAGCCTTTGTTTACTGGCCTACCAATGGTGATATAAACAAAGATTTCTTTTTCTTGCTCCTCAGAAAAAAACAGGGCTGAAAAAATATTCACTAATTCTTCATGTTTGTATTAGGTTTTCATGGGTGAGGATGTTAGGACACATTTTGGAGTTTAGAGTGACTTTTTTTTAATCTTCTGGGGGTGAGGCATGGTAGCTCATGCCTGTATTCCCAGCAGTTTGGGAGGCCAAGGCAGAAAGATCACTTGAGCTCAGGAGTTCAAGACCAGCCTGGGCAACATAGTGAAACCTCATCTCTACAAAAAATGTAAAACTTAGCCAGGCATGGTGGCCCATGTTTGTAGTCCTAGCTACTCAGGAGGCTGAAGCAGGAGGATCCCTTGAGCCCAGGAGGTTGCAGTGAGCTATGATTGCACTGCTACATTCCAGCCTGGCAACAGTATCAGATCCTATCTTAAAAAAAAAAAATTAATTAATTAACTTTGGTTATTGTTGTTTTGATAAAGACTTTCCTGTTACTTAATGGCCGTCTATATTCCAAGGAGAGCTTTGTCACTGAGATTAAAGTGAGCTTTCTCTACCAAAGTCCTGAAAAAGTTGTGCCAGGTCTAACATTTCTAGCACAGCTGGAAATCAAAAGAAGTAAGTTTGAAAAGTATATGCTTGAAGACATACACTAGATAGAAAATCTTGCAGGTTTAATCAGAACTTTCAAATCATTGTTTCCATTATGACAGGCAACAGCAAAAAATGCTGAATGTTTATGCCTAATGGGTTTGCCCTTTGCCAGACAAATCCTTTTAGCTATGGCAGGAAACATAATTTTTATGGGCTCTTGGAGAGAGTGCACACTGCCCTCTAATGGTGACATGTGCTCACAATTTTACGGGGTCCCTTGATCAGGTTTCAGGAGGCTGTAAGTAGAATGTTATTACCAAAGGCAGACCATAATCCTGTAGATTGATGGGAGCCAATGGTTATTTTTACTATTTCCATTTTTTCCACCCTCTTGACAAGGAAATAAGATATTTGGTCCTTTCCTTTGTTATCAATAGCTGTGAGGATAATTTTGCTAAGATGGAATATGTCAGAGTAATACTTAGAATATTTGAACTCCATCAGGCACAAAATAATATGCACACACATACCACAGGTATAAAGCCTCAATGAAATAATGTTTTACTGCAGAATAAAAGACGTTTCTCTCTGGATTTGAACTATCAATAAATAAGCTACTAAGGTATCAGAAACTCAGATTCAAAATTAACAAAAATAAATAAATAAAATAACATGGGAGGGTGGGAGGATTTGGGGGTTTAAGGGATGCTTTAGCTAAAATCTATACAGATATTCTTTAAATGAATGAGACAGAAAATGCAGTATAGAATAAATTTTCCCCCAAGCCTTTTTGAAAGTCAAGATACTGGTTCATTTTGACCTCTTTCAAAATATATGAATTTATAATATTCAATTATTTTCATATATCAAATGACAAATGCCTCCTAATTTTGCTAATTCCCCACAGCTAAGAAAGGGAAACAGGGGAGAATAAAAGCAGGCATATTCACTGTCACAGCAAAGCTCCTGGAACTGTATCCAAACAGGAGCTGTTGATCTGTGGAAATGTAAATGTCATTTCTAAATATAGCATTGGGAAGCCAGAGAATCAGCATTTCTATGGATGAAACACCTTTTCAGGAAGTAACACGTGCAAGCCAATGCCTCCCTGTGACACATGGGAGAGACAGGAATCTTCCTGCCCAGTCCTGCATCTGGAGAGGCTCACAAATGCCACGTGCGTGCACAGAACCCTGCTCGTTCTCCCCGACTTCCTTAACCTGCTCCTGCACCAGACCGTGAATCAAAGCAAATCATCTCCTGCACCTCTCCCTCCTCGTCTTAAAAAGTAAAAAGTAGAATTTCATTCTGACATGCATGAATTCCTTACGAGTTAGAGATGCTCTCAACCTCACAAATGAAACCTGAAGATAAAGCCACATGCTGAACTTCACCAGTGAGTTTGTAATGGGGTGTGGGGTTGACTACACAACCCTACACAAACATCAGCTACAAGGACCCAACCACTGGCCTCGGCCCTGACCATCATCTCAGCCTTGACCCGCCCCCCCATTCTTTCCTCCCTCTACCATTCTGGAATGCTTTTAGGTTCTTGAATATGCCATCCCCTTTCCCACCTGGGTCCTTTGTGGTGTTCTCTTTGCCTAAAATCTTCTCCTACACTCTTTGCATTTTCTCTCATCTTTTTCACCTCGTATGATTTGTTTCTTTCTAGCAGAAGCATTTTAACATCTTTAACTACAAAAGGTCTCCAGGCCCCTTGGCTTTAGTCTGTTTCAGTCAGATTGAGTGTGCAACTTGGGCTCAGAAGGACCCCAGACTTCTTTAATGTTTGGCTGTAGCCACTTAAAATTCTTAAGTTTTTTTTGAACGGGGGTTCATGCATTGCCATTTTCCACTGGGCCCCACGTAGCCAGCCCTGATCACAGACCTTGGCTTTCCTCATAAAACAGAATTCGTAATGTTGATTTGTCCATTTATCGGCGGTTGGGAGTGGGTGGAGGGAGGCAGAGGGCTGGTCTATTTTCTCCATTAGGGCATAAATCGTGTCTGTCTTGTTTACTGTCTAATCCAGAGCTGTCCAGTAGAATTTTCTGTGATGATGGAAATGTTCTATATCTTTGCAGTCCAGTATGTTAGCCACTAGCCATCTGTAGCTATTGAACACTTGAAATGTACCTAATGCAACAGAGGAAGAATTTTTTTATTTTATTTTATTTTAATTAATGGAAATTAAAAGTGAAACAGCCTCATGTGGCTGGTGGCTACCATATTGGACAGGTCTCACCCTAAGGCCTAGCCCAGCAACTGGTAAATGCACAGAGGATATTACGAGACCTTTTTAAAAGAAGCTCCATGGCAATAATATGGCACTCTGACATGCATCAGAATTTCAAAAATATAGGTATCCTTGTTCCCACCCTTTAAGACTCTGATATAAAAAATTTGCAAAAGATCCAGGCACCTGATATACCTCAAAGATTGAGGAGCAATCTCAATTGCTCAAATATGAGTCTGTTCTATGGAAGAAGCTTCTTGGCATCAATTATTCAAATCTTTTAACACATCCAAGTCAAATAATAGCAATACAAAAATCATCCTTATAAGAATTTCGCTACCCAAAAAATGTTCCAGCCACAACTAATGGCTTATTTCAAGCAATACCTAACCCAATGGAAAATTCCAATGGAAAAAATACATTTTGATCACCCCTTTGGTTTTATTATAATAAACTTTGACCTATTACTTTGACTTTGCGAGGTCAGGAGTGATAGACAGCTCCTTCATCAAGACTCAAAAGTATTGATTAAATGTATTTGTAACACCTGGCATTAGGTAAATGGCAGGACTTTATTAAGGAGATGCAGAGAGCTCAATTAGGACAGTGGGAAAATAGAAATGTCTTTGTCCATAAATATAGAGTGTGTTTTTTTAATAACTTGATATAATCGTATTCTTTCTTCTCATAAACACACAGACAGGCAAAAATGTAAAAGGCGGTTAATGTCCCAGCCCCCGCTTGATGTACCTTTGTCTTTAACCATTATTGTAATTCAGCCCTCTAACATGAGCACTTTTTCCTCCACTGAGCTATCAAAGACACCTTCCTAATCAACATCACACACAGTAGCATAATAGATGGCACCAGAATGAACACAAGGATGAGCCGTAATTCACTCTGGGGCTCTGCTGATGTCATAAACTGCACGACCAGCTTTATGGAGAAAGGCTGAGCCCAGAAAGTGAATTCCGATCTCAGCTCACTCTGGGAGCCATCTGTTAAGGAAACAGATTTAAATGCCGACCTTTTCATCTCTGTCGTTTACAGAGATTTCCAACTTTTGCTGTAAAATTTAAACTTTTCAGCCATGAACAGATTAAAATTCCTTTCTGGAGGCACTTTTGGTTGTGTATTCCCTCTTTTAACGGACAAACAGATTAGTGGACTTTCCACCCTATGCTATCAATCTGTTGAAAAAGAGAAAAATGCACTGTGCTCTAGTGAATGTTGCGGCTATGTACACCCGTTGCCAACCCCCTAACCCACCTCCCACTCCAAAGCCTGAAAAGACCAGTGATTCCCTTCCCAACCTCCTTTGCAGAAAGTGCTGGCCCATATGGCCCAGTTCTAGTCAACAAGACATAAAGGAGTCACTTCTGAGAGTTTTCTCCTTGTTTCAGGGAAAGGTGCGTGCAAGGAAAGACCCTTTTTACTTGCTGCTCCTCCACTCTTAGGCCCACCCAGCTCTTCCAACTTTTCATGCACAGGTGAAGATGCATTATCCAAAGCTGCAGCAGCCATTTTGAACCAAGAAAAGACCTGAATAAAGCCTAAATGTCCACTGCCGAGGCAGAAAAACTGGAAGGATAGAAACGTCTGGGGGCTTGATGGCCTTGCTGAGCTGCTGAGTTAACCATCTCTAGTATTACCTACCTCCAAGCTTCTTATTAAGTAAATATTTTACATTGAGGTTCTTCAGAAACAGAGCCTGAGACCGGGCGTTTGGTGCAATTCATTTACAAGGGAGGTGGTCCCAGGAGGCACCCAGGAACAAGAAGGAAACCCATACAGAGTGTGTTAACGAGGAAGTAACCCCTGAGGGCATCCAAGGCCCAGAACTGCTGGGGATATGCTTCAGTACTGCCCCACCAAGGGGCAAGAGGACTGGGATATATACCCACCAACTTATATCTGTCATGGGTTGAGGACTGCTACTGAGAGTGCTAACTACCTACAATTTCCCAACTACCTACAATTTCCCAACTACCCAACCCAACAAGCATGCTCAGACAGCCAAAGAAATCCATAAAGCAGAGAACCCCAGGTGCTTTGAGTAATAAGCTGGTGACCTGCACGAGGACATTGTGTGGGGGCTGGGTGATCAGAGGGTATTGAAATTAGGCAAGACTCCAACAGCTTCTTTTAAAGTAACTATTTGTCAACAGTCTGTTATTTATAGCAGAAATTGTTCCTAACTGGCATTACTATGGAATTGTTCCTCTAAGTCATTCACACCCCTCACATTTATCTACAACTCCATGCCAGTGAAACAACACAAATGCTCATTCAGTTAGCATTGGCTATGCATCCAATATCAACAATGAAGTGGTGAACCCAATGAATGTGGTCCTTGCCTGTGTATGGCCTACCCTCTAGTGGGAAGATGGACACAGAACAAACACTCTCACACATCAAGCAATAACACAAGACAAAGCAAAAGAATAATGAGGCCAGGTGTGGTAGCTCATGCTTGTAATCCCAGCACTTTGAGAGGCAGAGGTGGGTGGATCACTGATTTCAAGACTTTGAGACCATCCTGCCCAACATGGCAAAACCCCATCTTTACTAAAAATACAAAAACTAGCCAGGTGTGGTGGTGCACACCTGTATCCCAGCTACTTGGGAGGCTGAAGCATGAGAATCACTAGAACCCAGGAGGCGGAGTTTGCAATGAGCCGAGATTACACTACTGCACTCCAGCCTGGGTGACAGAATGAGACTTGGTGAAGAAAAAGAAGAAGAAGAAAAACAAGAAAGAAGAAGAAAGGGAAGGGGAGGTGGAAGTGGAAGGGGAAGAAGAAGGAGAAGAAGCAGAAGAAGCAGAAACAGCAGAAGAAGCAGATGAAGCCGAAGCAGAAGCAGAGGGAGGGGAGGGGGAGGGGGAAAGGGAAGGAGAGAGAGAGAGGGAGAGGGAGAGGGAGAAGAATAATGAAAGATTGCCACCAATTTAGAATGTGAAGTCAGGAAAGGGCTTGTGAGTCAGGGACTGGAAGGATGAGTGGGAGACAGCCAGAAGGAAAAAGAGAAATATTACCACTAATCTTTGCAAAAATGGGGAAGAAGTGACGTGGGATAGGACATGATAAAGGCCCCAAAAATAAGGTCATTAAAATAACACCTTGTATGGAAAAAGAAAATAAAAATTGGCCCTACTCCAAACCTTATCACTAGGTTGGCTTGACTGAAAAGTAAGTTGAGTCATCATAGGAGCCATCATTTTCTCTAGAAGCAAACAAGTCAAGGCTAAACTAAACTAAATTCTGATCTTTCTACTTCTCTGGACTAGAAGACAACTGTTTGAGGACTTTATTCTTTAGAAATAAAAATGATTATTCATAAAAAATGTTCTTGTGGAAAAAAATCACCATTTCTGTACCACCACACATGGGCATTTCTATGCATCCACATATCAAGGTCTGATTCTAGAGCTCAGTGTCTGGAAATACCAGGTTCATGAACATGCCCAGTGCCCTTGCATGAGGCTCCTTCTCTTGGGCCCTCATCCTTCCAATACCTCTGAAGACTTTTATGCAACTCCACCAAAACCCCAAGGGATTACAATACACGATTTGAAAAATCCTAATATAAGATATTTTTTTTTATTTCCTAATAGTAAATCAAGACACATATAAAGACACTGCTGATCATCTAAGTCAGGAGTCAGAAAACCATAGCCCTCTGGCCAAATTCGCCCCACCACCTATTTTTCTAAATAAAGTTTTATTGGAACACAGCCACATCCATTCATTTACCTGCTGCCTTGGCTTCCTTCATGTGGCACAGTTGAGTAGTCATGACAGAGACTTGCAGGGCTTGCAAAGCTTAACATATTGACTCTCTGGCCCTTACAGAAAGAGTTAGCCAATCCCTGATCTAAGTCATTGTTTGCAGAAAAGAAGCATAAGACATGAATTCAAGCCAGGCACAGTGGCTCACGCCTATAATCCCAGCATTTTGGGAGGCGAAGGCGGGTAGATCACTTGAGGTCAGGAGTTCGAGACCAGCCTGGCCAACATGGTGAAACCACATCTCTACAAAAAAAAAAAGAAAAATTAGTCAGGTGTAGTGGCATGTGCCTGTAATCCCAGCTATTCTGGAGGCAGAGGCAGGAGAATCGCTTGAACTTGGGAAGCAGAGGTTGCAGTGAGCCGAAATCACACCACCACACTCTAGCCTGGTCAACAGAGCAAGACTCCATCTCAAAAAAAAAAAAAAGAACATTAATTCAAACCCCAAACCTGGCTTGTAACCAAGCCACAGGGTTGTAATGAAAGCTTGAAATAGTAAGAACAAAAGGAAACCACAGCCTCTGAGAAGTGGTGGTAAGAAAGAGGTATGGCTTGGGGCAGAGAATTTCCTCAGAACACCGGAACACACTGAGTCAACCTGCAGCTGACTTGCCTCACCTCCCATCTGAGACAGAGCACCAGGGGCCTCGCCTAGGGCCTGCAGTGGGATCCGTCCCTCACTAGGCTCTTAGTAAGCTCTTCCCTCCCCTACTTCCTGGCCTTCGGTGTTGTCTTTAACAGCATGAGCTTTGAGAGTCTTCCCTGAGCTTTGAACCTGGGAAGTTTCCCTCATCTACACTCTCCTTCCCTTTTCCTCCAACTCCACCAGTCACTCTGTGCTATATCTGGTGATTACTTGCGTGATAGCTCTGTAAGATTATAAGCTCCATGTGGTCAGGGCCATACCTGTCTGGTTCGCTGTTGCACTATTCCTGATTCTAAAACAGTTCCCAGCACATGGTAACACATAAATGTTCATTGAGTGTACTCCTTTGTATGAAGGTTTGGGGATGAAATAACAGAGAGGAATAATGTGATATAAATGTAACAGGGAGAATTACACATGGGCTGCCTTGGTATTGGTCCCTCATCCTATTCCCTTAAAGTATGCATGAGAGGCCCAGAAAGGGAGGCTAGCTTGTGCAAAGGTCCTGAGGCAGGAAGGGGCATGGAGCATTGGAGGAATGGAAAATAGACCAGCATGGCTGGAGAAAGCAAGTCAATGCAGAAGGGTACAGGAGAAAGTCAAGGCCACATCACACAGGACCTGGTATACCATGTTAAGGATTTTCAGTCTTATCCTTCTTTCATGGAAGGTTTTAACTAGGGTAGTGGATAATTCTATTTGTACCACCATCAGCAGAAGTTGTGAATTTACAGGCAGTAGATACTGTGTGTAACAGAATGCCTACCATTGAGTTAGATATTAGGGATGTGATCTTGATGAATCATTGTCCTTGCCCTAGGGATATTTTATGTAAGGAAAATACAATCACAGTTTGATAAGGGCTTCAGTAGAGTTAAGCTTAGGGGGCCATGGAGCAAGTGTTTAAAAGGAGCCTCTACGTTTTGCTTACATGCATGGAAGGATAAGATTCCTGCAAGAAACCTCTAGTATTCCTCCTTACCTGGGGGCAGAGAGTCATTCAACCCAATGGAAGTTTTCTGTAGACAAAATATATCATAATTATTAAGCCTCTGAAAATATGTGAGGTTGTACAAATAAACTGTTAATTTTTAAAAGCACAATGCTAATTCTAATATATACCCAGGGACGGCAAATTTTCTCCATGAAGGGCAAAACAGTAAATACTTTTAGATGTCATGAACCAAACAGTATCTATTGGAACTAATGAACTGCTGTTGTAGCGTGATGTTTTCTATAGACGGCATGTGAGTGAATGGACACAGCTACATTCCAATAAAACTTTATTTACAGCAGTAAGTGATGGGACAAATTTGGCTCCTGGGCTGTAGTTTGCTGTTCTCTGATCTATTCTACATTATAATTATAACCATATAAGAGTGTGATCTTTATGAACATAGACAAATGGGAACAGAAAAATGGAAGCTCTCATTCTCTTTGGGGATTGGGATTATCGGTTGGGTGGCTCCCTGCTGTTTTTGTCTATTGATTTATTCTTCTGGGAATGCCACCCTGATTGGGTAGGAGGGAGCAGAGAACTACTTGTCCATCATCTTTAACCCACTGAGTCCAAGAGATTAACCCACGCTTAGATCCAAAGTAGGGCACATACCCGAGACCTGACCATCCCCCATCCCCGCCGCCCCGGTCATTCCACTGTCTTAGCCATGGTCATCTGTTCAGACAGGAGCATGAGCACAAGCAGACAAATATGAAACTCACTTCCTTGTTTTGCTTTGATTTTAATATTAAGAGAGAGAGAACCTCATGCTGCTGAGTTTACTGAAATCAAATCATAGGAAGCTAAGAGTTTCTCATGGCCATTTTGCACCCCCAAGCACTGGTCCTGCTCAAGAATGATGCCCACACATTGGGAAACAGATCTAACAAATGAAGAAATGATTATTCTACTTGAGCACTGTTTGAATCTCATATCAAGTGATATCTAAAACTAATTCTGTTCCTGGATTTTTCTGTGACTCAAGCCCGTATGTTTTTTCTCCATCCCAGCTTGTTCCAATTCAGTTTTTGTCACTTTCAACCAAAACTTCCAAATGAGATCATTGTTATGGGTTTTTTTTCTTATTTTAAAAAGTCTTTCAATATCTGTATAATATCGCTTTAGTAACAAATAAAATTGAGAGAAGATGGATGAAAAGGCAGCATATTTTATGTATTCATTTCTGAAGCAAAACTCATGTTCCATTTTGGCAGGGGGTGGGGCCGTTCTTTGTCATTGGAGTGACTGAGCCACTTGCAGTTCTGAAATTTGACCGAACAAATCTAAGTATTCTCTCCAAAAATGGACTGGGAGCCTATTTTGAAGCAAATATATAAAGACAGGACTATAGTGGAGATCACAAATGATGACAATAGAAAATAATTCACAAAAGACCATCTGACTCTGCAAAAATGCAGTGACATATGTAGGACAGCTGAGAGTCTCCAGGAGAGGATGAAAGTGACCGTGACGATCATGTGGCCACAACCTCCCAGAAAAAAAGACTTCGGAAGGAAGCACAAATCTGACAGTGTCCCTGCCATGCTTAAACCTCAGTCCTGATTCCCAGCTGCCTTCTTGAGCCCAGACTCCCATCGTGGCTACAACTGTCAAAGAAGACAAACTTGAGTGTGCAAGAAATAAAATATTTTAAAATTCTTCTGTAACTCCATTTAAACTGTTTTTATGTCAAGCCCTCCATCTACCTAATGGCAGAAAATTTAGTCACTTCCAAGTAAATGCCATCATTCTGAGTTAAATACACAACCAATTTAGGATTCTGCACACACACACACATACGCATAGTCACAAACGCCTTCTTTCTTGGTAAGCCTCCGAGGACCAAGACATTTTGGAAAATAATCATGTTAGAAAGCAGAGTCTGGCCTGTCGCTATACTTTGCTCTCTAGTAGCATCTGGTGGCATTTTCTGGTCTTGGGTGTTGTTGGTGTTTATCTTCCAGTATGTTCTGAGAAGCCCGTGTTACTCACTGTGTCTCTAGTTATCAAGTCTACCAAGGCCAACATGTGGCCTCCACATCAGGCCCGAGTGAGGCATTCTACAGCCAGCCACCCAACCACATTCCAGCCAGGGAGCAGCAAGTGGCCGCTCTACACAAAGAGGCCCCCAAACAGTTGCAAAGAACACTTCCACTTAAATCACTCTGGCCAGAAATTAGTCACATAGTCACACCCAGACACACACAAAAATGCTGGGGTTTGTCATGTTATTCTCATGTGCCTGGATAATCTCTGTGCGTCCAATTACTAAGAAAAAAGGGTTATATTCGCAGAAAACTTGTACTTTCTGTCCAGATATTTAACATGCACCTCGAAATTATTCAAAGCATAAATGTTACCGGAAACGGGTCCCAATCCAGACCCCAAGAGAGGGTTCTTGGATCTCATCTAAGAAAAACTTCCAGGCAAATCCATACAGTAAAGTGAAAGCAAGTTTATTAAGAAAGTAAAGGAATAAATAATGGCTACGCCATTGGCAAAGCAGCCCTGAGGGCTGCTGGTTGCCCATTTTTATGGTTATTTCTTGATCATATGCTAAACAAGGTGTGGCTTATTCATGTCTCCCCTTTTTAGACCATATAGGGTAACTTCCTGATGTTGGCATGGCATTTGTAAACTATCATGGCACCAGAGGTCATTCTCATCGCCATCTTGGTTTTGGTGGGTTTTGGCCGGCTTCTTTGCTGCAAACTGTTTTATCAGCAAGGTATTTATAACCTGTATCTTATGCCAACCTCCTATCTTATCCTGTAACTGAGAATGTCTAACCTTCTGGGAATGGAGCCCAGTAGGGCTCAGTCTTATTTTACCTAGCCCCTATTCAAGATGAAGATGCTCTGGTTTAAATGCCTCTGACATAAAGAATCACAGAGAAGCAGTAAGTCAGAATACCGAAAACAAAGAAAAAAAGAACATGGGCAGACGACAAAATTAAAAGAACAAAGGTAACACTCATAATTTAAAAGTAAAGGTTTTACGATTCTCCATGGCCAAATGTTGAAACAGAAAAGAGAAAATAAAGAATCAATAGCTGGGGAGTGAGAGAGGTGGATTCCAACCAACAGCAGAGTAAAATTGAGGCCACCTCAAAATGTGAACAAACTCTTCAGTCACTTTCTTGATCTTTAATGGAAATAAACAGAGTGTGAAGCAGAGAAGGTGAGAAAAACACGGCTTATAAATGGAAATACACTAAACAAAGTGGAAAATTCACATCAAGCCCACAGACAAGTCTCTGAACAAAGGGAAACTCTTTAGGGTCAAAAAATAAAAACAAGGTTATTTCATAGAAAAATGTGACCAAAGGGAAAGGTAAGCTTTGGGAAGAAACTAACCACGGTGCTCCCACCTAAAGCGGACACAAAGATTGGTAAAACTTGAGGATTTGGTTTAGCAAAATAGAAAACCAAGTTTTATCCTGGAGTTTGAAACCTTGCACATTCACCCTCTGGTTTTACACAGTTCTAATTCTCAGAAAGAGAGAGAAGAACCTGCCTGCCTTAAACAACACGCAAATTAAGGTGAGGCTTTGGCTCCATTTTTTATTATATATAGCTATCATCTGCTCTAGAATGAGCTGGATTTCTTCCACTGAGTTCATATCTCCTTCTGTCTTTTTAAAAATGCATTTTAAAGCTTCATGTTTCTTTCTGGAAAATCTACCATAATGTAACAACAGATTTTAAAGCTTAAATGTATATTAATCATGATGCCAACAACCACAATCTAATATAGTCCTTACCTTTTACTGACAATGTGAATTTTAATTAAGTGTATAATGCATAATTAAGATCCGAAGTGCAGAATATATTTTTGGTCCTGTTTACTGTGTGTAAGAAACTCTAACATGGAATGAAGTTAGCCTCCCTGCTGCAAAAGACTCAAAATTTTACAAATTAAATGAATGGTGGCTACAATTGGGTTTTCAAAGACATTTTGACTACTCATTCAAGATGGTTGACAGAAATTGGAAACAAGCTTTATGTTCATCTGTAGAGTAGGGGAGTGATTAAATAAATGATCGTACACCTGTACTATAGAAAATAACAAAGTAGCATTATAGGAACAGATACAGAAAAATCTCCAAGGTACATTATGTACATCATTTCTATAGCATGACTTCATTTAACTAAAAAGATATGTGTGTATGTGTGTATATGCATACATATATGTGTGTGTGTTTTGTATAGGTATTTTTGCAATTACATATATATGTGCATAGCCAGACATATGCAAAAACATGAGAAAAGGTATGAAATTACAGACATAAAATTTGAACACTGATTAGCTCTGAAAAAAGGGTTGGCAAACTTTTTGCATAAAAGGACAAATAGTAAATTGTCTTCAGTTTTGTGGGCCAGTCTCTGGCATAACCATTCAACTCTACCCTTATAGCCCAAAAGCAAAACTAAGTGCATGATCATGGCTGGGTCCCAATAAAATTTGTTTACAAAAACAGGTGTGGATGTCGGGAGGAGAAATTTGGTCTGGAGCCCATATTTGCCAGCCCCCTCCTCTAGAGAAATGAGTATTATTTGGGCAGTGAAGATGCTAGCAGGGAGTCAACAAAGCAATGAAAGGGAAATTCTACTATTTATTCTATATTTTTTAAAATTAATTAAAAGACATATTAAAATCAATTAAAGTTTTTTATTTGAAAATTCTTTATTTCAGATTAAGATTATGATTACTTCACATTTTTTAAGTTTAAATTTAATTAATTGTAGCCTATCATTGGAATTTATTTAACTATTGGAAAATAACTTATGGCTTTGTTTTTTTTATTTTTTTATTTTACTTTAAGTTCTGGGATACATGTGCAGAACGTGCAGGTTTGTTACATAGGTATACATGTGCCATGGTGGTTTGTGGCACCCATCAACCCATCATCTAGGTTTTAAGCCCCACATACGTTAGGTATTTGTCGTAATGCTTTCCCTCCCCTTGCCCCCCACCCCCTGACAGTCCCTAGTGTGTGATGTTCCCCTCACTGTGTCCATGTGTTCTCCTTGTTCAACTACCACATATGAGTGAGAACATGCGGTGTTTGGTTTTCTGTTCCTGTGTTTAAAAATTACAAAAATAAAGAAAGAAAGAAACTACTTTGTGTCCTCTCTCATGCTTTATCCTGATACAGTGTGTGTACATTTTTATTTATTTTAGAGACAGGGTCTCACTATGTTGCCCAGGCTGGAGTGCAGTGGCTATTCACAGGTACAATCATTGTGCCCTGCAGCCTCAAACTCCCAGGCTCAAGGGACCCTCCTGCCTCAGCCTCCAGAGTAGCTGGGACTACAGGCGCTCGCTACCATGCCCAGCTCTAAAGTACATATTTTATCCCCATTTCACAGATGAAGCAGTCTAGCAGACGGATTCAAGCAAGTAGATTCTGGGGCCCAGCTCTCTGGCTTCGGATCCGGGCCTGACTTCCTAACTTTTAGACCCTGAGCAACTCACTTAACCTCTATCAGTCTCAGGTTCCTCATCCATAAAATGTGAATTAAAATAACACTTTACTCGTAGTGGTGTGAAGAGACTTAAATGAGCCAATACATATACAACACAAAACCCAGACTTCCACTCATAGTGTGCTGCTATAACTGTTAGCTATTGTCATTACACTGCCAAACTAAATACAATGTCTTTTATTTTTAAAAACAAAGGGAAACAGTGCTTATTTTTTGCTATAAGTGACTTAACTTACTCTGGACTGTAAGTTCTGAGTCATCATCATGTGTATGAAAGGCAACTAACTGTGCCCACCACCCATTCCCAAATTCTTCCTTTTCTAAATTTTTTTTTTTTTTTTTTTTTTTTGAGACAGATTCTCATTCTGTCACCCAAGCTAGAGTGTAGTGGTGTGATCTCAGCTCACTGCAACCTCCGCCTCCCTGGTTCAAGCAATTCTCTGCCTCAGCCTCTTGAGTAGCCAGGGTTACAGGTGCCTGCCAACACACCCAGCTGATTTTTGCATTTTTAGTAGAGATGGGGTTTTACCATCTTGTCCAGGCTGGTCTTAAACTCCTGACCTCATGATCCACCCACCTCACCTCCCAAAGTGCTGGGATTACAGGCGTGAGCCACCGTGCCCGGCAATTTCTTCCTTTTAATGGTAGAAGTCCATGAATTGCAGCTGGGCAGATGGCCACGGAGCTGCAGAGTACATTTCTCAGTCCCCCTTTTAGCTAAATGTGGCCATGTGACTCACGTGGCTAGCCAAGAGAATGTGAACAGAAATAAAGAGTAGAACTTAAAAACAAGCTGTGCACCCCTTTCTCATGCTGGAATACAAGGTGCTGGTTATGAAGGCAGCTCCACTGGGTCAAGGGCAATGCTCCAGGAGACGGCAGAACCGGAGAGAGAAGAAATCCAGGTCATGGTTGATATCACGCAACAACCCTGACTGCCTATCACTCTAGTCTTTAGATGAGAGAAAATATACTTGGATTAAGACATCCTGACTGCCTATCACTCTAGTCTTTAGATGAGAGAAAATATACTTGGATTAAGACATCCTGACTGCCTATCACTCTAGTCTTTAGATGAGAGAAAATATACTTGGATTAAGACATCCTGACTGCCTATCACTCTAGTCTTTAGATGAGAGAAAATATACTTGGATTAAGACATCCTGACTGCCTATCACTCTAGTCTTTAGATGAGAGAAAATACACTTGGATTAAGACATGTTAAAATCGGGGCTAATAGCTATACAGCAAGCATAATAATAAAACTGCATTCATTAGAGAAAATCTAGCTGATGGCACAAGTTAACCCAAAAATATAAAAATGGCTCAAACACAATTGCCACGTATTTGTTGCTGATATAACAATACTAAGTGGTTCCAGATGGGTATGTCTGTGGTAAGGGGAGAACGAATCTTGGCTCCATACTGTCACTCAGGGCCAGCAGGATAAGTGCTGCCATCTTCAAGAAGTGAATTCTAGCTTACTGTGGTCATGTCTCTGCAAGAGGAAGAGCTATGAAAGAATACATACAGGAGATTCATATGGGCCAGGCCAGAAAATAGCCCTCATTACTCCTACTCATGTTTTATTGGTTAGAACCATCCTATGGTCACACCTAACTGGAAGAGAGGCTAGGAAACCCAGAATAGCTATTGTGCAGGCTGAAGTTATCCATCTCTGACACAAGCATGGTCAAGCCCTCCACGCCAAAGATTTTTGTCTTTCATTTTTCCACGTTGTGCCCCCAGCATCTAGAACAGGGATCAGCAAACTTTTTCCTGTAAAAACCCAGATAGTAAATATTTAGGCTTAGTGGGCCACACATTCTCTATTGCAACTACTCAGCCCTGCCATAGTAGCATGAAGCCAGCCACAGACAATATGTAAACAAATGAGCATGGCCATGTCCCAATAAAATTTTATTTACCTAAACAGACAGAAAGCCAGATTTGACCAGCAGGACTTCATTGGTTGATTTAGAACAGTGCCCAACACAATGGTTGGTGCCCAATAAATGCTGGCTAAATGGGTGATAGGGAATGAATAATACAACTTTATAAGTTTGACCTAAGAAATAAATAAAATATTACATGAAAAAAATTAGCAAAGTGCCTAATGTATAGCAATTGCTCAATAAAGACTATTGATTCATTATTTGGAGATATAAAATAGGAATAAAATATATTTCTCAAGGAGCAATCAATGTAGTAGAGAAGACAGGTATTTCTAGGAAAGCAATTAAAACCGTATTTACATGGAATAATAGAAGTACATACAGTGCTCTGATATAGTATAGGGTGGTTAATTCTGGGGAGGAGAGAGTGGGCCTAGAAGAAAATCACAGAGGAGATGAAGCCTGCAAGGGGGGTAAAAGAATTAGAAGGCATTCTAAGAAATACAGGCTTTTTTTTACATTTCTGAGCCAGAAACTCATTAAAGGCAAGCTGATGGCAGACGCCAGAGTCTGTGTAGGAGATGTTCTGTCTGCCTGTAACAGTCTTCCCCTCCCACACTTCCATCCTTTCTTTCACACTCCTTTCCTTCCTTTGAGTAAGTATCAGCTCAAACATCACCTCCTTGGGAAACTTCCTGACCATCTTTTCCTGCCCTGTGACCCCCGGCCCGGTCAGCCTCCACTACTGCATGCTCTCTAATGTCTGTTTCTTATAAATTTATACTCAGCTGACTCTGTGTGTGTGTGTGTGTGTGTGTGTGTGTGTGTGTACAATGTCTACTTCCCATAAGGACAAACAGCTGGACTGAGTTGCTCACCACTTGGTCCCTAACTGACATAGAGAGCAGTCAATCATTATGTGTTGAATGAAAGAAGAAATTTTGCATTGTGTTCTCTGATGGTGCCTTAAATGTGGGTAATTGGAGCCTCTAATTGAGGTCAGATTGATCTACGCTTCAGAAGCTAGATGAGCTGGTGATGAAGTTGACATGATTTGGTAAAAATCTTAGAGGCTTAAGGAAGAGGAAAAAGCAATGGCTAAAACAGTAGGCTTGTACTATAATATATGTGCAACTTTTCAGCGAATCTAAAATTATTCCCAAACTGAAAGCTCATTTTGTATAAATGGCAAGCCCTAGAGCTGACCACTGGGGCCACAATCTCGGCCCTGCCATGTATTTATTGAAGGTCATTGGGCGTTCACTCATGTCAGCCTCTTCATCCATCACCTGGTGATGGCAATAAGAAAGGTTCTGGCTACACAGGGGAGTAAGGGAATTTGCACAGAAGTGCTTGCCCATGGTGAGTTCTCAGTAACTGTTAGCTACTCCTGTTATCATTTCCCTTCTTACCACTGGAGAGCCTAAGAAGAGAGTCATTCCCCATTCCCACAGAGGTGAGTCACGGGGCTAATGCAGGTGAGGGAGGCACAGGGTGAAAGAGATTGAGTTCCGAGTAATCACCATCATATTGCATTCTCTAGATGTTACTGTGACTTCATTTCCTTGAGACGATTTGCAGATGTTCACATACCACGGAGGGGAAATAGAGCCACCCCGGATAAAATTAGGTCAATGTATTGATCGAGAAAGCCAAAGGATGTTCAGACACACTGCTATGTGCACCCATCAAGCTGTGATATAATTGACTTTTCAAACTTAAGACCACGGGCATAGAGATGAGAACACGACTCACAGATAGTTCATATACATATACATTTGTTTATTGACTCTGTGTGTTATATACATACACACACAAACCATGCATTAGTCACCTGATAATTCAAGATTAGGTGCGCATAAGCCAACAGTATCATTTCTATTTAAATAAAATGAGTGTGTGTATGCCAGTGTTTTGTAATAAAAGCTTACATGAGTCAAATGTTTTACTATGTTATAGGCTTTGGACTACGTATTCTATATATACAAAGTCTGTTTAAAATAAAAACTTATAGGCTGACATGTAAAGAAACTGATGAGAGGTAAAGCAAAGCACCCAAACAGCACAGCTAGAAGAGGGAGAGCTAGGACTCTTAACACTTGGAAACAGTACAACAACATCTAACACTGGATACTGTTGGTGTTGGTGATATTACCAGCTAGTATACAGAATACACTACAAATACCCAATGAATATCATAGTAAAAAAAATTTAAAGTTAAGTGTTCAGGTACTGGAACTGGAATGATTCTAAAGAGTAAAATTTAGTCCCATTTGCCATGATGAACACAACCTTTGAGATGAATATTTGGCCACCAGATCCAAGGCCAGATGACGTGCATCATCTTGACTGAAAAAAAAATAAAAAATAAAAAGTACCTCTAGTGTTTTAGAAACTGTGAATTGCTGAACATAGCTTATAAAAATACCACAGAAAGAAAACAGGTTCAATAAAAGGCTAAATTCTAATTAAAATAAATAGAAACACAATGCAGAAGGCAAGAGAAAAAAATGGGGAAAAACGAAAGCTGTGCGACTTAATCTTTTTATCATCACATGGAAACAAATAAACCATGATAAGTGAATTTTTCTTTTCCCCCCTCCTCTATTTAGTTGATATTGCTCAAGAAAAAAAAAATGTCCTTTTGCTAATTTGAAATAGTATATCTGGGATAGTTCAAGAAAAATAACAAAACACTACTCTTGACAAAACATAGATTTGCGTTAATATTTTATTCCAGTATTTTCATGACATTGAAACTCAAAGATGGGTGATTTGGAGGTTCTTAAGGTTTTTGTTGGATGGAAACACTCAAATTTCTCTCTGTTAAGGAAGAGAAGTCAGTAGCCAGGGACATCCGCATGTCACTGTCAGGGCCATGCCCTGATCACCTGAGTGCTTGATGCAGGACTGGAACATCAGCAGCAATCGCATCTTTTTGCCTAAGGGATTCCTGTGGCCTCTGGAGACCAGTTTGCCATAGGCATGGTTGTCCAGAAGTACCAAGAGTTAATGGTCCTCTAGAAGCTACCCTCAACCAACAACTGACAATGTTGGTGTATAAATACCCCAATTCCCTCCCTCCCCAGAAGGAACAACTCTGAGGCATTTTTCTCCACTGGCTTCCAGAGTTTTCCAGAAGACATTAAGCTCCAGTCTTCCATGGCGGTAACTGTCTTGATGACTCAACTTTCCTTCCCTGGCTCACTTCCCCACCTCCTTCTGGGTATTTTCTGTTACAACCTCCCAAATAAACAACTTGTACTCAAATTTTTATCTCAAGTTCTGCTTCTGGGGAGAACCCTAAATACAAATAATCTATCCAGATATTGAGGGGGAAGAAACTCACAAGTACCTAGTTTTGTTCAGCTCCCTGATAGGGCAGGGGAGGTCAGAGAGGGAGGATGGGGTGATACAAGGAGATTAGAAGGAGAAAATAAAGTTTATTTCTCACCCCATATCCTCTTTTCCAAACTCTCTCACGGGAATAGTTTCCACAAAAAGAAGCTGGATGAATAGTGATTCTGTAGCTTACATATACGTAAGAGACTCCACCAGGAATTGCATTTCCTCCTGCAAACACCTCATTTAAGGCATTTATTCAACAAATATACATCTACAGAGAGGCAAAATAATTAAGTGGGCAGGGAACCAGATTGGTATGTTGCCCCTGAGCTTGAGTTTCTGGCTTTCCCAATATTCTTTGAGCAAGCCAGTACTCTTTTAATAAAACATCCTTTTGTCTAAATTAACCAGAGTTCATTTCTGTTGCTTACACCCAACAACCTTCACTGATAAGATGTTCCCTTCTATTACCAGACTGTAGTACCTCGTAGGGCAGTGTCTCTGCCTTAATCACCTGCATGACAAAGAACTGGATTTTAACCCAGGTCAGAGTGCCAGAACTTTTGAGAACGCGTCTGTGCATGTGTGTGTGTACATGTGCGTGTGGATACGCACATGTGTTAAGGCGGAAAGAAAATAGATGGAGTATAGTTTGAAATAAACATTTCAAGTTTATTTCAAAGTTTCATAATACAACTTTGTAGAATAAAAGGTAATGTTTCATCACACAAAATACAGCAAAACAGCTCTACAAATCTTCCTGGTTCTTGAGACTCCCAGGATGCCTACAGGGCAAACGCAAGGCTGGGTAGAGGTTAAGAGTGCTGTATCTAGCATCAGATAGATGTGGGTTTAAATCTAAGCCCATTGTTTACAAGCCAGTGTATGCAAGAAATGCACTCCTTGGGTTCTCGCCTTTCTCACTGGCGAAAGGCAAATACTCATTGTTCCCATCTGACAGGGTTATTGTGAGGATTAGAAGAGAAATGGTGATGACATTAAGCTCCAGTCTTCCATGGCGGTAACTGTCTTGATGACTCAACTTTCCTTCCCTGGCTCACTTCCCCACCTCCTTCTGGGTATTTTCTGTTACAACAAGGTGATGATGGCACCAGTATGTCTGATCTGCGTGTGGCAAAGCCTGCAGGGGGCCTGTTTGCCTGCAGGTCTGAGGGGGACCCTGGGAGACAACGCATCCTAAGGAAAGGGGCATCCAAACACACTTAGAATGGCCAGGCGTGGTGGCTCACGCCTGTAATCCCAGCACTCTGGGAGGCCAAGGTGGGTGGATTGCTTGAGGCCAGGAGTTCGAGACCAGTGTGGCCAACATGGCAAAACCCCATCTTTACTAAAAATACAAAAATTAGCTGGGCGTGGTGGCACATATCTGTAATCTCAGCTACTCGGGAGGCTGAGGCACAAGAATCACTTGAACCTGGGAGGCGGAGGTTGCAGTGAGCTGAGATCCCGCCATCGCACTCCAGCCTGGGCAATAGAGCGAGTACTCTGTCTCAAAAAAAAAGTAAATAAAAACAAACAAACACACTGAGACTGACCTTAGCTGCCTAAGAGAAAGGGAGATTCTGAATATAACATGGGGTGGGGCTCCCGGATGTGCCTCCTGGCCAACACCCCACTGGACTCTTGCCTCCAAGTCTAATGGACAACTGGGAAAATGCAAGTGAAAACTGAAGACACCGCAGCCCCATGGACTCTGTAAGATATGGGGTACCAGCAGACTGCCTGGGGTCTTCTCCATCAGAGGGTATTATCATGACAGCCCCTTACACATCCACAGAATACAACGTGCCTTGGCATCTTAAGGCTACAAGTTCTCAGTATTCCCTTACAAAAGATGGATTTGCCCAGTGGGAAGGGCTGTGCCCTGTGTCTGCCCATTGAGTCCCATGGTGCCCTCTGAATGCTTTGCAGGTCCATGGTATTAGCCAGAGGGAGGCCCCTGACAGGAGCAGAATTTCATGTAAGGCCATGTGGGAGAGGCTCAGGGCCCAGACCAGGGTGAGACCAATGGAGAACTCACTTTGGAGCAGAAGTTAAGGGGCCACCATGGAACACAGTAATCAAGAGAAGTCATATTTTAATACCACATTGTTAAAAAATTGAAATTACCAAAAACATGTCAAACAAAATGTCATACACACAGACACACATACATACACACATATATACTCACTCAATGCATATATATATGATATATATACACACACATATATATGATGGTGTATATAAAGACAGGATCAGTCACAGCACTCTGCTGAGCCACGTTAGGGCCTGATGCATATGGAAACATCACTAACACTGATCCTTTCTTTATCTGAAATTTTAATCTTTTCTTCATCTAGGTTTTTGGCATTCATTTTTATTTTTTAATTACATCATAGATATTGTAAAACAATTGTTTTGACTACAGAGTTTTTTGGTGCCCCATGAAATTCTGTACCCAAGGTGAGTGCCTCCCTTTACCCTGGACGGTGCCCAGAAATATTAACCTGGGGAAGGAGAGGGGCACTTCACAGTGGACGGCCAAGCAGATGCGACCAAGAGGCAGAAATCTGTGGATTCTTCCTGTCGCTGCGACCTGCCCATTTGCGCCCACCAGTACAGATGGACCACATCTATGACGGAAACCATTTCAGAATGATCGGTGTTTTGGAATAGAATTGATAAGTTACTTTGCAAGTTAGATTTGCGGTTTGGTGCTCCAGGGTATGCTTCCGTTACCTGCCCTGTCCTGCCCACCCCCCTCGACCTCCTCCTACCGGGCACGCACACACGCACACGCACACACACATGCGCACACACACACGTGCAAACACACACACACACGCACACACACATAGGAAGTTTGTCAGCAGCTAATCTGAGCCCATCTACTGCTCTTTTGTCAGTAATGGCATATCTCTGTGTGGGGACACTGTGCTGCATATGAAATAGGGCCTGTCCGCCTCGCCGTGCACACTCGCTCTTCGGGAGGCTGAGGCTGGTGCTGACAGACAAAGGCTAATTGGCAGGATCCAGCAGTCAGTTTCTGATGACACAGTAGAAATAATAAAAGACAGGGATGGGAACAAAGAAAGTTTAGAGGGAATAATAAAGGAAATATCTATACCACGAACATTTGCAGACAAGAAGAGAGGGCAATTTGAAATTGAGGGTGGGGGGAATGTGGTCTCCGTAAACAAGAAGGAATAAGAAACAAAGACGTCGAAATGCCTTCCTTGATAGATCGTGTTAAAATAGATCAATAAGCAGACAAATACATAAATGGACAGAAACACAGATGAAATAGATAATTTGGCATTTTATTCTCAGAGCCTACCATTTGAGGGAATTCAGTGACAGACACACACTGGCATATACAAGTTAAATTTAGTAATACACAGGGAGTTCAAATTAGAAAGTCAAATAGTCCAGCAAATGATGTAACTTAAGGAAATGGCTACAGTATCTGTTTATATCCCCATGTATGCCCTAGAGTGTTCAGGAATATTTTTATCTTCTCATTTGTTACTTCGCCCATTATTAAATTCTATAAAATGAAGGTGGAAAAAAATATCTAGAAGGGAAGGGGGGAAAAAGTGAAAACAACTGCATTCCTCATAGAGGTCACACGTTGTCTTTAGGGAAACTAAGCAGTTGATCATGTTCTTACAGGAAAACTAATTTAGGGTTTCTGTTTAAATTAATATGATTAAAAATTCCTCTTTTAAAATGCATACATTTTGCATTTTTATCAGGCTTGATTTTATTGTATTAAACTGTGTGTGTGTTCACAGGGAGGGAGCATGTGCTTCTTTAGCAGGAAAATGATCAATTTTTGGCTGCTTTTGTTTCAGAGAATTTTACTGTCCAAGGAAATGACCTAGTTTATGGTTTCTCTGCATTCAGGGCATGTTATGCTACTGTGCACACAGAGACAAAAAAAAAAAAATAGCGACAATGGAAAATATCCTTTGGATTATTTTTTTCAGCTCAGTTTGATGTATGGAAAGTACTCCAGAGTTCTTACACCAAAATCTAACTTAGTTCCACATCTATTTTTGCCTGTCTACTGCGGACAGGCCATAGTTCAAACCCTAGAGGAAGTTATGAGATAAAGCAGAGATTGCAAACTGGTGACCTGGGGGCCAAGTTGGCCTACAGTCATGTTTTGTTTTATATCATAGCACAGACACTCACACTGCAACACTCTAGAGTGTACTGAATTTTATTTTTTATTTAGCTGCCAACATCTACAAATTAGGAGATTTCATTTAAAAGTTCAGGTTTCTGGCTTCTTAAAAACCCATGACAACATCAGGTCTTCATTCTCATATGACAACAATTGGCCTAAATAGTGGCCGCCCCCTAAGACAGGGCAAGGTCACTCTGGTTCTCCCCAGTCTCCACCACTCCTTATTGTTCTCTTGCATAGAAGCTAAGTCTCACTTACCATTTATCATTCTGCTTACACTATTGTCTTCCTTAGAGTAGATTTAAGAAACCTACATAATATTCCCTGTACCCATATATCTATTAAAAGTAGAAAAATTAAAGACAAACCAAGCAATCTGTGTGTTTTAAGAAAACATTTTCTCAATTTCAGCTTATTTGATTCACTTATCTAATAGGTCCCTACAAAAATAAAAGCTAATACTTATGCAACTCTTAGTAAGCGTCAGGCAATTTTCTAAGCCTGTTATATATTTAAATTCATTTTAGCCATACAACCACTCTAGGTGGTTGGTATTCTTATGATTCAGTTTCACAGATGAGAAAACTGAGGCTCAAAGAGGGTAAGTGACGTGTTCATGATCCATTGCTAGCATGTGGTAGGACCGTGTAGGCACTGAAATATTTTCTGCTTGATATAAAGTGTGTATGACACAAGCACGTGATAAAAATAGCTAGCATGCGTTACCTGCCTAGTATATTCCAGGCACTAGAACAGGCTCAGAAAACACAAATTGATATAAAGAGAAACTTACACTGGGTTGCAAAAAGGCTACAAAAAAGATGCTTCAAAAGTTGGAAAGAGGAAACTATTATGTCAAGTGCTCAGTGGAAGCTTAGATATTTTCATCCAGGAAGTGGAAGTTGAAATTGACCTTGAAGATTGAAGCTGAGAAGGAATAAAATACACAGAGATGTAGCTTGGAATGCAAGGGTCTTTAGTTGGAGAGAGTGGGAAAAATCAAAGACTATAAATGGGAAAATACAAAACACATCCCAGGAAGAACGAGGACAAAAGACAAGTAGATCTGGATCATGTTTCTTCATGTTTCTTGAAGTACCAGCAACGATGGTGCATTCTAAGGGAAATAGGGATGGACAAATCTTGAACACTGCCCTAAAAGAGTTTATAGTGTGGTAAAGAAGAATAAAGTATTTGTATGCATTTATGATTCAAGGGGCAAAGTGAAATGCAGCCTAGCTAAGAGAAACCCTGTTATCCCACGGCCTGATGAACACCTCAGGCCATGCAACCCCAACTTGCCGAAATATGAACCCATCATCTTCCACCACACCTCCTCTTCCCAGTTGAATGAGGGGTGCCATTTTCCTAGGACCATGACTCAGATAATTGGGTATTATTCTTCTCTTCTCCCCCTTTTACATCCCCCAAGATTCTAGTCAACAAGCCCTACCAATCCTACTTCTTAAAGGTCTCTGAAATATCAAACTGAGCTCAGTGGCACATGCTTGTCATCCCAGCTACTTGAGAGGCTGATGGGAGAGGATCACTTGAGCCCTGGAGTTCGAGACCAGCCTGAACAACATAGTGAGACCCCATCTCATTTAAAAAATAATAATTAAGTCTCTGAAATCCATCTCTTCTCTTCTTGCCTTCTGCCACCACCTTGGTCCAGGCTGCCATTTTTTTCTTGACTAGGCTATTTCAACGGCCTTTTCACTGGAAGGCCTCCCTTTCTACCATCTTGCCATCTTCCCTAAGCTTCCTGTAAGTATTTTAATTTACCTATGGCACACTGTTCCCTGCTAGAGTCCACTTGAATAGTCATATTATGAATGAAGGCAAAGTGGCAAGTTACCAATGTAAAAATCTATTTAACATGAAGATAACAATGTGCTGCTAATTATCTCTACAGTTAAGTGTTCTAATGGTAAAGAACACAAGTTCTTGCAGTCTAACGGGACGGAGTTCAAAGCCCAGCACAGCCCACCTACTAATGGCATGTAATCTTGGGCAGATGAACCTCTCAGATTTCCTTTTTGTAAAATGGGGTTAATAACAATCCCAAACTTCCAGGTAGTTGTAAAGACTGAATTAAATAATCATTATGCTGAAAGCTTGGCACATAGTAAGTGCTCAAGAACTGGATTGTTTTCTCATAAAGGTTATTATTATTCGGTAGTAAAGAACGGTGACTGTTTAAAAAGTCAGGTCAGTGCATCACTGCTCCATGCCAGCAAATAATCAAGAATTCCAGCATACCTGGAAGTCCTCAGGGCCTTGGAAACTGTGAAGCTAAGCAGTGTGGTTTGCCTCAATTAAGAGCAGAGAAATGGTTTCTTCTCTGTGTTGTGATTTTAAGTAATATCAATGTTTCATAAAACTTATTAGTGTAGGTCTAGGTGAAACAAAAATAAGATAGCACACTGGGAAATTAATTTTAAACAAATTACATGTAAAATGCAAGGATTCGTAATATTGTTTCTAAGGCAGTCTAATCTTCATATCATATATTTTGCTTTATGAAGCTCCCAGTTTTAGATTAATCATATTGTTTTTTTATTTACTATTCCATATAATAATTGGCTTATTTGGGATATTAATATGCATGAATTTTTTTAGCCTGCTTCTTCAGGAAAGCATTCAGCCTGATGTTTATAATATGTTGATTTTAATATGCAATAGATGTGTTTATATGCAGATTAAATCGGATTGCATTTATACTAAACAAGAAAACCAAAATGTAGAGAGGTTCTGAGACCTGAGTAACTCTCATTAAAGTATAAGAACCCATGACACAAATTTCAGCTCATTCCCTCCTAATAGCATAGCAGTAGATGAAACTGTAGCCTGTCTCCGTCAATACGATGCTGTACATATTTTTAGAAAGATGGAGAGGTATTTGACTCTAGATCGCTACTATAGCAGTGGTTCTCAATGGGGAAGAGAAGGGGATTTGGGCTCCCAGCGGACATTAGGCAATGTCTGAAGATATTTTTGATTGTCATAACTAATGAGGTGGGTGGGGGAGGATGTTACCAGCATTAAATTGGTTGTTAAACACCCTACCATGCCCAGAACAGACTTCAAACCAAAGAATTATCCATCTCAAAGTGTCCATAGTTCTGAGGTGGAAAAACTCTGTCCTATATGAGGAAAGGTGTTTTTTAAAAAGTAACTAAAAACCTTTAAGCTGCCATAAGTTGGGGCTGCAGGTTTTCGAATATTTTCTACAACTCAATCTTCACTAAATAAAAGTAAAAACAGGTACTCACTGTTTAAAAGCAAATAATATATATTCAATACATATTTACTGAGTTTCCATTGTATGTCAGAGACTATTCTAGGCAAAGTCTTCAAGGAGTGACATCAATGGATAGACAGATGATTGATAGATACATAGATACATAGATAGATACATAAACAATAAATAGACAAACATGATATAATGTAGTGGGTAAGTACTATAGAGAAACATAAAGCAAGTACAGGAGATGGGAATTTTCAGAAATTCTTTCTGAAATTATGACATTTGAGCAAAATCTAATTGACGTGGAGAAGGGACCATGCAGATACCTGGGAACAGTACACCTGGCAGAGAGAATGTCAAATGCACACACTGTGAACTGGAAACGTGCTTGGTGTGATCGAGGAGGAGCAAAGAGACCACCGTGAACGAGATGGAGCATGAAGGAAACAAGGTCAGGCAGAGAGAGGGGCTGGGTCGCGCAGGGCCCTAGAAACCCTGATAAGGACTTTGGATGTTAAGTGTGACATCTTTATAGGTGTATATATTTATTGGGATTTTTCTGATTCCAAAAGTAATACACGCTCATTGTTTTTAAAAAATAGTAAATATTGCAGATATAATACTTGAAAACACACCAAACACCAATATTAACAATTTGCTGTATATTCCTCCAATTTTTCCATGCATACACTAAGACCACCATATACACTATTCATTTATTCACTTATTACAAATAAATGTGCATATATATTATATAATACATTATATATAATTATACATAATGTTTATATATATTATATATAATGCTATATATATATATATATATATATATATATATATATGCTTTTGGGCAACTTTCTTTTCTCTCAATTATTTCTTTAGCCCAAATCGTTTAGTTTTGTTTTTCTTTTTTCAACTTCTCCAGCTACTGGCTTGGAGGGGAGGGGGATGAGGACATTTAAATGCGTGTTATTTAACTCTTTCTTCTCCTTCCCATATCTAGCAGAAAAGTAATCAAGAGAGAAAAAGCAGACAGGAAAATCAGACCAACTTATAACACAAGTGTGGGAATGGGCAGAGCTCTGTATTTTTAAAGAGCTTGTTTTACTTCCCTCACTAATGCTGCGTGGTTTTTCTCTGTGGACATCTTACGCATCTTTTGTTAGCTTTTCCCCCCAGGTGTAGGTTTGTTTTTGTTTTTGAGAAGGTTATTTTTGTTTTTGTTTTTTGAGACAGGGTCTCGCTCTGTCGCCCAGGCTGGAGTGCAGTGGCGCAATCTCACTCACTGCAACCTCTGCCTCCTGGGTTCAAGTGATTCTCGTGCCTCAGCTTCCCAAGTAGCTGGGATTACAGGCACGCACCACCGCGCTAAACCTTTCTAGAACATATCACTTCTCCGTCTAAAACCTTCCAAAGGCTCCCCTTGGATGGTGGATACAGGCCAAGCCTTTCTCCACTACAGACCCTCCCAACCATGCCTGCTAAAGCTGCAGCCACTGGGTACCTGCAGACACTTTCCTTTTGGTGCCCTATTTCTTCTGTCAAGAACATCCTTTTTCTTTACTTTGCCTCAGAGACAGACTAATGCTTCGGTACCAGCTAAAATAACCCCTCTTGGAAAAACCTTCCATGGCCGTTTACTCAAGGTCTGTGGCAGGAATCGATCTTGAACTATTATTCTGCATTATTTCAGTTCAGTTCACTCACCTGCAGTTCTCTTACTTCCTTATTCCAAGTTCCTTAATTCCTTATTCCAGTTCTCTTAATTCCTTATTTCTCAGTTCCTTATTCCAAGGAACGTTTTCTCCCAAACAGAACCAAAGTCTCAAAGAAGCCACAGGACTAACTATGAGACAAAAAGATTTGGATGCAGGATTATAGGCAGAGTTTTTGGCTCCCAAATAAGAAAAGTCAGACTTAGACTCTAAGAAAGTGGGAGGAGGTGACAGACAAGTAACTCAGACTCAGGAGGAAGTGGAGAACCCAGAATCCTGAAACTGCCAGAGAGAATTAACTACCAATGGGCTTTTGTCTGCAGAACCACAGTGCAGAAGGAACGAGACCTTGTACCAGTATGTCCCTGGGTACATATTGCTGTCCAACAATCCTAGATGTCTGTAAACTCTCTGAACACAGCATGGGGGACATGGATGTCTCAAGTCGGAAAAGAGGTGTCAAGAGAAATCTTTGGCCTTTGAGCAAGACATAACAGAAGAAAAATAGAAAGTTTCCTCCCGTGAGGTTTCCAACAACAAGAGGGGAATCTCCAAAGGACCCATGACAATGCCCAGAGGAGAGAAAAGTCAGCCTAAACATCCCCCAGGTTCAGAAACTGTGCAGTCATTCCACAAGGATAGCGGTAAAGTGTAGACTTTCTGGCTTCCCAGCCTCTCCTCCATGCCCTTTCTCTGAACACTAAGAGGTCAGAAACCCCTTTTAGCAAGCTGGTAGACTCAGAGTGAGGAAAGAAAGAAGGTGACTATTTACTGGATGTAGGCTTCCCTGGAGAGCACATCTATGGGAAAGAGAAGATTTAATTTTAAGTCAAGTTCAGAGGTTGGCTTATTATATGGTACAAAACATTCTAATTTCTGAACTAAGACTGTGTGTTTAGTAGCCTAAAGTGACTGCAGAAATTTCTATTAAAATGAGTGATCAAAAAAGTCACGCAGGGGCAGGAAAAAAACCTTCCCAGTTTAATAAAGTTTTAAGTGATAGTGGAAGACAAAATGAAATTGCTTTATGTTTACACCCCATTATTTCTACTTGTTTAATATTCTATTCTATACAGAAAACTGCTACTTAACATAATGCCTAACATATGTTAAATTCTCAGTAAATGTCCCTGAAAGAATGAAAAAATGCTGGAAAATTACCATTTGAAGATAAAAGAGTGAGAACAAGAGGACAAAATCCCATAGGTAATTTCTAGCACACTTACATTTAAAATGACGTTAAAATTATCATTCTGTTTATTCCTAGAGACTTGAAAATTCCTCTCTGGTACCCATTCCTATGTATTAAATCAGTGAACAAATGAATTTGCCTACCCCTGGAGTCTCAGAAGCTCAAGTTTTGAGCTGATTAGTCTACCAAAACATAAACCTCCAGAAAACAGGGGCCCTGTACACATAAATTCCTCCAAATAGCCAAACCATTTGTTAAAATGTTTACCCAAATAGTATCCAGACCTGCCATTGGGAATTTCCTCTATCTCTTCTTTAGGATTTTGTCTATAGAAAATAGAGGGGGGCGGAAAAAGAGGTATTTTAGGCAGAGAAAAATATATGTGCTGAGAGATGTGTTAACAAGGAGATATTCAGGACCCGTTGGCTGGTTTGATTCAGCTGGAAGCTAGGCTGTATGGTGAGGAAGAGGTGTACATGGCAAGAGGTGAGGTCAAAATAATAGACTGAAGCTATTCCAAGCAGTTTGGAATCCATTCCGCCTTACCTAAGTGCCTTAGGATGAATAGACTACCCTATGGGAAATGGGCGTTTTGTCCTGGCATTTTCCCGGCCTCCTCCTCACTTTTAATTAAGTGGACAGATCTGCATTTGGTAACTCAGGGCAGAACACAAACTGTCCCCCAGTCTTTTCTGGCTAATTTTTTTTTTTTTTTTTTACAAAATCCTGTGATTTATAAATGTGCTTTAAAAAAAAAAAAAAAAAAAAGTGAGAGAGAGGCAGTTTGCAAACAAATCCAAAGTATATTGGAGAAAATATGTAGGAAAAGCGGTTTCCCTATGTATTAGTCCATTTTCACACTGCTATAAAGAAATACCCGAGACTGGGTAATTTACAAAGGAAAGAGGTTTAATTGACTCACAGTTTCTCATGGCTGGGGAGACCACAGGAAACTTACAACCATGGCGGAAGGGGAAGCAGGCATGTCTCACATTGTGGCAGGCAGGTAGTGAAGTACAAGCACAGGAAAAACTGCCACTTTTAAAACCATCAGATATCACGAGACTCACTCACTATCATGAGAACAGCACAGGGAAAACCACCCTCATAATCCAATCACCTCTCACCAGGTTCCTCCCTTGACACATGGGGATTACAATTGAAGATGAGATTTAGGTGGGGACACAGAGTCAAACCATATCACACTAGAATACAAGGAGAATCCTCCCAGGTTGGAGGAGAAGGCTTTAAGCAAAAGAGAGAAGGAAGGAGGTCTACGGGCACAGAGAGGTAGGAGAGGCAGGAGACCTGGACTTCAATTCTCTGTGGACTCTAGAAAGGCAACAAGCACCAGGAAAGGAATGACCACAGAGCAAGTCGAGGAAGGTGGGGCCATAAACAACTTCCCCCAAATCCCTTCATCCCAAACATGGCAGAGAGGTAGGAGAAAGCTGCTGTGCTTGTAGGGAAAATGGAGCAATGAACATTCCTGCAGGAAATCTATGTGGTCAAAGCCAGCAGATCAAGGGAGCCACCTCTTTTGCCTGGGCATAATGCAATGCCCCAAAAACATGAAACAACCAGGAAAGGCTAGGGGGGCTTATGGTTACCAACAACTGAAGCTCATTCTGATTAATTCCAGCAGGAAGAGCATTTATCATATGATTCTTAGTCACTCACAAAGCTCCCAGGAGCTCCAAAGAGCCAGGTTTGGAGGCTTTGCAGTCAGAATATTGCACAAAATTAAGGTGTAATACTGGTGCCATGACAGTGCCCCCATGAACAGACCTGGGCACAGATACAGGAGTTTGGACCATATGTAGTGATGCCAACGGTGCTGAACACTGGACACTGATACCCAAACGACTTCTGCCAAATGCCACCGCCATTGCTAGTACCAGTCACCAGAATGCATTCCGTGCAATCCCTGCATTCTCCTGTCTCAAGCTTTTAATGGCCATCTGGAACTTCCAGGGAGATCAGGAAAGCACGTAACTGGGGTTTTCCTCTTAAGATGGGAGAGGCGAGTTCAGCCTTACAAAGACAAGGTTTCCTCAGACCTGGGAAGGCAACTCAGATGCACTGACAAATGTCCAACCCATGAAGGAACCTCCAGAAAGAACTGAGTTGAAGTCTTCTGCCAGCCCAGAACAATGGGAACTCCAAGTCAGCAATGAAAGAGAGATATATAAAATAAAATCCGACTGCACATCTTAGTTTACAGACTAAAGTTTGTACTCACTTTTGTGTGAGTCAAGGGTCCACTGTTTTTGTGTTTGTTACAATCAAACTGCTCAGCAGAGGGGTGAAGAACCCAGACTCTCTCAATTCCTGGCTCCACCACTTACTAGTTGGGTGACTTCTTGTTATTTAGCACCTTCTGCAATAATTTCCTGCACAAAAAAAGAAAAAGGAATAATGATAGTAGCTACCTCATCGCATTATTCGGAGGATGAATGAGCTCTATGGCAGATTGAATTAAGGGCTCTAATTCTTCTCCATCACTGTATCTGCCCTCTTTGGCATGCCTCTTTGCAGTTTCATTCCCTGAAGAGGGAGAACCTCAGCCGGCCGCAATGAGCTCATGCCTGTAATCCCAGCACTTGGCCCAGAATCCCAGCACTTGGCCTGTAATCCCAGCACTTGGCCTAGAAGGCAAGGTGGAAATATCGCTTAAAGCCAGAAGTTTGAGACCAGCCTGGGCAATGTAGCAGTTTCCACAAAAATTAAAAAATTAGCCAGGTGTGGTTGCATGCATCTGTAGTCTCAGCTGTTTGGAAAGCTGAGGCGGGAGGATTGCGTGAGCCCAGGAGTTCAAGGCTGCAGTGAGCTATGATGGTGCCACTGCATTCTAGCATGGGTAACAGAGCAAGACCCTGTCTCAAAAAAAAAAAAAAAAAAAAAAAGAGGGGGAAGAAAAAAGAGATAGAGCTTCTTATATCACCTTGTGTCTTACTGGCCAACAGACTGCAATGAAAGTGATTGTGTGACAGTTCTGAGCCTAGGCTTCCAAGAAGCCTTGTGTGGTCCTGCTTGGCCTACTACCACTGTCCTGAGACCATGCCCAGACTGACCTGCCAAAGGACATGAGCCAGGTGGAGCTGAGTCGAGTCACCCCATCACCCAGTAGCCCCTGCTGACAGCCTGCTGACCCCCGGATATGTGAGCAACCCAGACAAGCTCAGCAGGGCCACTTAGATGACCACTCCTGAGAAAAATCAATAAATGCCTATGTTGTATGTCACTGAGCTTTTGTAGCTGTTATTTTATGCAGCAATAGCTAAATGTTACAGAACTGTATTAAAGTTTTTAAATACAAACAAAAAAAGCAAGCACATCATAAGAATCCTATAAATGTTAACAAGCATACAAAAAAGAAGGTATCGTATAAAAACACTAGCAGTTGTGTAATTTAACGTGGCAAGGGCTGACATTCCATAGAAAATTATCAATGAGATTTGTCACTCAAGGGCACCGTTCAGATAGATATTCTTAATATCAGGTATAAAAGGCCGACTTTCTCCCTAAAACACAGATCTGAGTGAAGGTTAAAAAATAAAAACCTTGCAGACCCTAGCTGTCTAGATTTGATATCTAGTAGAAGCATATTTGGCCTTGCTGACTCAACACCTAAGTTACATGTGATAAAATAGACCACTGCAGCTCAAAGTCCTATTTAAGCCCCAGATCAATGGTTTAACTCTTATGTCAGGACAGGTAGACACTGCTATGTGATGGAAATGTTGTTTGGAAAAAAAATTATTTTTAGTGGTAAAAACCGAGACAGCCACATCTGTTTTCACTGGTTTAATGTTCAACCAACTCCTCAAAAGGTAAAGTCTGGATGTGTGCGAGTGTATTGTGGGGTATGTCGATTATTTTTATTCTCTATTATTGCACCTTCCTTCTAGCCCTGGTTCTTTCTCTTACAATTTTAAGTTTTTTAAAAATTCACTTTGGTAATCACAAAATAGTTTACTTTGCAAATCTACTGAGATGATCAAAAATCTGTTTCCTGTACTTCCACAGTAGGTGGTATATAATGAATTCAAAAATTCAGTAAATAGAGCTCCATGGGCCTACTTTTTTCTCCTGACTCCTATGATTATCATAATTTGATTTTATAGTTTTCTGTCCTAAGCTACCAGCTAGGGAGTAATCTTCACTGAGTCATGAACTTTCCCATCATTAACTGTCTGCACCTATTTTCAACATATCAGAAGTGTCCAATAACTACATTTTATCTGCCTTGAATAAAGTCGAGTTGAGACACTGGGGAGCACACATATAATAAAGTTTCCTTTATGCTTTCACAAAGTCCATGTGGTTTCCAGCTCCAGCATTATCTGTGACTCCCTTTCCGGGAGCATAGAGATTGCATAACACGTCTTCCATAGAGACCAGGACATATGTTTACAAGGAAAGAAATCTGAGTAATTTCCCACTGGTCCAAAGGGAATATTACACTCTTCTGTCATTCTGTGGTATATTATTTATGGCCCCTTTTTTGTTGGTTTTTTTTTTTTTTTCATTTGTGAGTTCAACTCCATGTCCTGATAGAAGGTGATAAAATGCTCAATATGTTAAAAAATTTTATCACTAAATCAGGAACAAAACTATAAATTTTGGCCTTTGAAATCAAAGTGACTGGTGAGGATCATTTTGCTCCTGAAATATTACAGTAGTGATCAATTTGCTATAAAACTAAGCAGTTTAGCTCAGCAATCTATAGTTGGAAAGCAAGTTGTTCAAGAAGAAAGTTTATGCCCAGCCCAAGAGATAAATTAAATTTTATGGGGAAAATATGCATTATTACATGCTTATCTGTTTAACATATTATTGTTTCCCACATCAGTACAATAAATATCTTTAATCACATATTTTATCTCACACACACATAGTGATGTGGTAATTTTATTCTTCCTGTATTGGTCCAAACATATTCGATTAATAATAGAATAGAGAAGAGCTTTCAGATCTTTAAAAAAGAAAAATTCTGATTTGCTTAGCAAATATACATGCCCTGTGAAATGGGGTTGGCTGGCAATGGAAGAATAATTCAGATAATATTTCCTAAAGGGTAAGCATCAACTAATCTAATTTATCCTTTTTCCCAAATTTAAACTCCCCTTCTTACACAGCAGCTTTCCACTAGAAAGGCTTCGGCTTAACTTGATTCCATTCATAAGGGGTAATTTCACTTTGAAGATTTTGCCTCAAAGTATCTGTTGGTTGTAAAAAATCAAACATAGAAGATACAAATTCAGGGCTTGTGCATATATAAGTAATCAATCATAAGAGCTTACATTAATTGAATCTCAGCACTTGTCAGGCTGATTTACATCACTCTGTGTAATTTCCACAAAAATCCTATGGGCTAGGAATGTTGCTATTTCTATTTCATAGATAAGGAAACTGGGCTTCAAGAAACTAGCTAAGCAATGACTGGAGGAGAAGAAGGGAACCACGTAGGAATCCATTGTTACAAACCCCTTTAAGAGAGGACAGCAGCTTGAAGTAAGATGGTGGCAAGGTATTAATGGAGGTAAAGACCAGTGGATGAAATCCAGAAATATTTGAAAGATGAAATCAACAGGGCTAAATGGTTAGGTGGCTGTTGCCATTTCCAGAGAAATGCATTTTCAAATGTTTGCCAGCACCATTCGATACATTTATAATAATAATATAGGGCAGAAAAAACAAAGCATGTTTCTACATTGTTTCTTCATCCCATCTATTTTGCATGTAAATGAGTATACAAAAGACTTTATTGCTCACAACACAACACGCAGTATGAGCTTCATGTTTATTTCTATTCCCCTTGTGCCCTCAAGTCTCATGTTGGCAATGGAGAGATGCTGCACGTTGTACAGTGAGTAATAAGGTCTTTTGTTTCTGACCCGCAAGTCTCATGTCCGCTGCCAGCATCTATAAAATTGGTAGTGGGAAGGGGCCGGGCGTGGTGGCTCACACCTGTAATCCCAGCACTTTGAGAGGCCGAGGCAGGTAGGTCACGAGGTCAGGAGATCAAGACCATCCTGGCTAACACAGTGAAACGCCATCTCTACAAAAAATAAAAAAAAAAAAAATTAGCCAGGCAAGGTGGCGGGCACCTGTAGTCCCAGCTACTCGGGAGGCTGAGGCAGGAGAATGGTGTGAACCCAGGAGGCAGAGTTTGCGGTGAGCAAAGATTGCACCACTGAAATCCAGCAGCCTGGGCAACAGAGCGAGACTCTGTCTCGGAAAAAAAAAAAAAAAAAAATTTCAGACCCTCCACACTTCTTGACAACAGCATTGTCCATTGTCTAGTGATCTTTTAAATTATTTTTTAAATCTTATTATTATTAAATTAACTAATATTTCTTCCTCCTCTCCAAAAAATCTAAAACAGCCTATTAATTTATATTGCTCAAATTCCACAATTTTGGATTTCTACTTTTTTTCCTCATTTTTCAGCTGGTATAATTACACAGCAAATCAATATTATCATAATCCAGAAATATGAATTGCTACATCTATTTACATTTGCAGGCCGGGCGCGGTGGCTCACGCCTGTAATCCCAGCATTTTGGGAGGCCAAAGTGGGTGGATCACTTGAGGTCAGGAGTTCAAAACCAGCCTGGCCAACATGGTGAAACCCTGTCTCTACTAAAAATACAAATATTAGCCAGGCATGGTGGCGGGTGCCAGTAATCCCAGCTACTCAGGAGGCTGAGGAAGGAGAATCGCTTGAACCCGGGAGGCGGAGGTCGCAGCGAGTCAAGATCGTGCCACTGCACTCCAGCCTGGGCAACACAATGAGACTCCATCTCAAAATAAGAATAATAATATTTACATTTATAAATGTCTTAACAACATTCTAAATAAGTTGCTCAATATAAACGAACTGGCAGAAGCACTCCATTCATCAACAAATATTAACTGAGAACCTACTGTGTGCCTTTTACTGCACACGTGGTAGTGAGAAAGAAAGATATGATCCCTGCGCTCTGAGAGGTAAGCCTGTAAACAGAAATACAAATAATTGAGCAAGCAATTACAACAAAAGAGATTATCATGTTAAATGGTAGCTGCCATCAAGGGGAAAGTAACTCGTGAGCTGATATTTGGTGTCACTCGTACATAAAAGTTGACCAGAAAAGGGTGAAGAAGGTTATGGACTCAGAATTTGAAAACAGTTTATGCCGAGTCCTACAGGTGAGCAACACCTCAATGCATTTATGAAGTATGAGTGGAAAGAGGAGAGAGAGGAGGGGGAAAATAGGCAAGAAACAGGCAACACAGGTTTTTTCATCATATTATAAGGATTCAGATTCAGATTTTAGCCTGCAGGCAAAAAGAATGCAATACAGGGTCTTATGCAAAGAACCACACTTTAGAAAATAAAATATTTACATTCCAGAAAATAGAAATCGCACTGGCTGCTGAATTGAGAACCCATCAGAGGGAAAGACTGGCATGGTTTCCCACCCACAGCACTACTGATATTTTGGGCAGGATAATTCTTCCCTGAGCAGGAGGACGGTCCAGTACATTGTAGGATTTCATCAGCATTCCTGACCTGTACCCAGGGATGGAAGCCACTTGCATACTCCTGATTACGGAACAAAAAAAACATATCTTGGGGAGCAAAGCTGGCTCCCCCTGAGAAGCACTGGAGGAAAGAAAGCCAGGTTGGGGAGCCATAAGCCCGAGAGAGATAAAGGCAGACTTAACTGCAGAAATGGAGCAAAGGAGATGGAGTTGAGAAAATGGAGAAACAGCCTTGAAGTTTCTCACTGGTCTGTTTACACGCCCCTGAGAAGGGTCTGCTGGAATGATCCACCACTCGCCTGTGTACAGAAACGACTTTCACTACATACTTCCGCCTCTTATTCTGAGCAAAACCTACTATTGTGCTTGTCTGTCTCAACCCTGCTAAGTCGTATACATTCATACATATGTATGCATACGTTAAGTTTTTGCAAGCATAATTTAGACTTTTCAAAACAGTGACACAGTAACAAAGAAAAATTGAGACATGCATGCATTTTGAATATTGATTCCAGTTTCTCACATACTACCCCCGACGTTTTTCATGCTGCTTTGTTTTTATTCATTTGTTTTCTCTGCTTTTCCATGTCTTGCCCAACTTTAAAGAAATCTGCAACTAACAGGCAATTAGGCCCACCCATTACCTATAGAATACAAACACTGTCCCAGGCCAACCCACCAGAAAAATCTGCTGGTTACTAAATAAGGGATTTTATAGGCTCAGGAACAACGGAGATAACAATATTTTCATAAAATTTATTTTGTTAGAAATGGCTATTATATTTGCAAGAGGTGAACTCTGTGCTAGGAACTTTGCAAATATTATCTCGTATATTCAATCTTCACAAGTACTATACAGGAGCAGTGATTTATCCCCATTTTACATCTGCAAAATCTGAGACTCAGAGAGGTTAGTAAAGGAACCACTAATCAGTCACAAAACTGGAAGAGAAAAGCAGTGGCTGAGCAAACTGTTTCTGCAAAAGGCCAGATAGGAAATATTTCTGGCCTTGCAGGCCATTTGATCTCTGTCTCAGCTACTCAATTCTGCAGTTAGCAGCACAAAGACAGCCATTGACAGTATGTAAACAAATGGACATGGCTATGCTCCCATTAAACTTTATTTACGGATGCTGACATTTTAATTTCATATATTTTCACGTGAATATCATTCTTCTCTTGATTTTTTTGACCATTTGAAACTATACAAACTATTTCTAACTCACAGGCAGATGGAAACAGGCAGCAAACCAAACTCTGCCCTCTGGCCATAGCTTGCAAAGGTTCTGGTGGAGTGTGGATAAGATCATGGACCCTAGCGGCCGACTCCCTGGGGTTGAGTTCCTGCTCTCCCACATCATACATTAATAAACGTGGTGAGTTACTTAGCCAACGTCTCTGTGCCTCAGCATCTCAGGTTGGTTTCCCTAGAAACGAACCCTGAGATAGGTTTTGAGGGCAAGTAATTGATTTGGGAAGTGACATCAGGAAGCTCTGGTAGGGAGTATGACAAGGGAGGCAGGGAGGCCACGACCAGTCATGTTAATGAGCAGGTTCCTACTGGAGGCAAGTGGAGACTTGTTAGGGTCCCCTGAAAGACTGCATGGGCCGTGTGCCACTGTCACCCTGCCTAGCAAGGAAGCTGGGGTACTGATCATCTGACTCCGGTCTATCACTGGTTGACGGCTCCTCCTGGAGCATTAACGCACCCCAAGCTTGTCCCCCACCCATCTGTGAACAGAGCATTCCATGGAGCAGAGTCCCAGGGAACCTACAATGCAAAGTCTTTGGTGTATCAGGAAGCTGTGAAGCTTAGGCATGGAGTGGGGAACTGAAGGCCAGCACTGTTTCCTCACCTACAAAATAGGCATAATCACAACAGCTACCAGTTGGACACAGCGGCTAACACCTGTCATCCTATCACCTTGGGAGACCGAAGCAAGAGGATAGCTTGAGGCCAGGAGTTCGAGACCAGCCTGGGCAACATAGCAGCACTCCATCTCTACAAAAAAGAAGTTAGGCAGAGGCAGTGGCACGTGACTGTAGTTTTAGCTACTTGGGACACTGAGGCAGTAGGATCCCTTGAGCCCAGGAGATTGAGGCTGCAGTGAGCTGTTATCACACCACTGCACTCCAGCCTGAAAGAGCAAGACCCTGTCTCAGAAAAAAAAAAAAAAAAAAAAAAAAACCAGTAACTAAAAAATAATGGCTACCTCTGTGTACATGGAAAGATAGGAGGAAAGAACCTGTAAAGTGCTTTAGAGCTGGGATCAGGTGAGGAGGACGAGCCACTCGCCCTGAGCACAGAATTTCACAAGATGCAAAAAAAAAAAAACTTAGTAATCAACATAAATCATACTTTCGTGTGATTTTATTTATTTAGTTTTGTTTGTTTGTTTGTTTGAGACGGAGTTTCACTCTTGTTGCCCAGGCTGGAGTGCAATGGCACGATCTCGGCTCACTGCAACCTCTGCCTCCCAGGATCAAGCAATTCTCCTATCTCAGTCTCCTGAGTAGCTGGAATTACAGGCTCCCCCCAACATGCCCAGCTAATTTTTGTATTTTTAGTAGAGATGGGGTTTCACCATCTTGACCAGGCTGGTCTCTAACTCCTGACCTCAGGTGATCTACCCACCTCAGCCTCCCAAAGTGCTGGGATTATAGGCGTGAGCCACTGTGTCAGCCTGTGATATTTTTTTAAATCAAAATGAGGGCTGGGTGCGGTGACTCATGCCTGTAATCCCAGCACTTTGGGAGGCCAAGGCGGGCGAATCACTTGAAATCAGGAATTCAAGATCAGCCTGGCTAACATAGCGAAACCCCGTCTCTACCCAAAATATAAAAATTAGCCGGGTGTGGTGGCAGGCACAGATAGTCCCAGCTACTTGGAAGGCTGAGACAAGAGAAACGCTTAAATCCGAGAGGCAGAGGTTGCAGTGAGCGGAGATCATGACGCCACACTCCAGCCTGGGCAACACAGCAAGACTCCATCTCAAAAATAAAATAAAATAAAGTAAAATAAAATAAAGTAAAATAAAATAAAATAAAATAAAATTGAGTACCAAAAAATTCATTATAAACAAAGATCAGAATTTTAAATAAAAATAGGATCAGTTACAGTGCTGTACAGATCCATCTTAGCACCTGGAACAAGGGAGGAATGGTGCATCCCTACAAGGATGTAAGTTTATGATGCCCTTTGCAGTTATTTTTCAGAATCAGGCTTTTCAGACCATTATGTTGTACACCTTAATTATATACAGTAAAAATAACTAAATAGATAAAGAAATGAAAATATCATGGATGATTTTGCTCCCCTTAAAGCCAAAAAGAGTGACATTATAATAGATTCTATTTGAAGTAAAAAAAAAATATATTAACTTAATGTGAGTTTTAATATACCTACTTTTTAGTTTTTCAGTATTGTTTTCAATTTCTTTAATATTCTGGGAAAAAATTGACCAATAAAAAATACCTACAAGCATACACAGAGAACGATAAACATTTTGCCTTTTGCCTCCAGTTCTTTGTTTTTTAAATAAAATTTCAACTTTTATTTTAGATTCAGAGGTAGGTATACAGGTTTATTACTTGGGTATATTGCATGATGCTGAGGTTTAGGGTAAGAACAATCCCCCCACTCAGGTAGTGAGATAGTACCCAATCGGTAGTTTTTTTTGTTTTTTGTTTTTTGTTTTGAGACGGAGTCTAGCTCTGTTGCCCAGGCTGGAGTGCAGTGGCGCCATCTCTGCTCACGGCAAGCTCCGCCTCCCGGGTTCACGCCACTCTCCTGCCTCAGCCTCCCGAGTAGCTGGGACTATAGGTGCCTGCCACCATGCCCAGCTAATTTTTTGTTTTTTGTTTTTTGGGTTTTTTTTTTTTTATTTTATTTTTAGTAGAGATGGGGTTTCACCGTGTTAACCAGGATGGTCTTGATCTCCTGACGTTGTGATCCGCCTGCCTCGGCCTCCCAAAGTGCCGGGATGACAGGCGCGAGTCATCGCGCCCAGCCCCCAATAGATAAGTTTTAGTTGCCTTTTTTTTTTTTTTTTTTTTTAAAGTAGAGACAGGGTTTCACTATGTTGCCCAGACTGGTCTCAAAGCAATCAGCCCCCCTCAGCCTCCCAAAGTGCTGAGATTACAGGCATGAGCCCAGCACCCATTCCCCAGTAGGTAGTTTTTCAGCCCCTCCTCTCCTCTCCTCCCCCACAGTAGTCCCCAGTGTCTACTGTTCCCATCTTTACATGCATGAGTACTCAATGCTTAGCTCCCACTTGTAAGTGAGAACATGTGGTATTTGGTTTTCTGTTCTTGCCTTAATTTGCTTAGGATATAATTTGCCCCCAGTTCTGAGAAGGCTCCTGTCTATACTTAAAATTTTGGTATTTTGTTCATGATGAATTTTTGTGTTCATTTGAGATTTTTAAATATTGCATGAAAACATGATTTATCTTGATTTTTGAGATTTGGGGTGTTACCCTTCCCCTAAATTTTGTGCCTGAAACAAGCGCTCCACTGGCCCCGCCCAAGTCCTGGCCCTAGACGGTTCATGCACGGCACAGCAATCAAGTGCTTAATAAATGATAGAGAGCTCTGCTGCTCCTTTTCAAACCCAAATTGTCCAGCACTGCTCTGAGTATTCCTTCACAACTCCCGCCCTGCTCCCTGGGTCCATCAGAATAACCACATAGTCACATCGTAATAGTCACCACAATAAATTAGGTCTTTTTTTTTCTATCATGGCATGTGGGGAAAAATGCAGTCTTTTATTGAATATTTTTGAGGCATATGTGTTGATAACTACTCACATAACCTATTATGTAGGGGGAAAAGTTAGCAAAGCCAAGGCAATTATGGCAGGATAATTTGAAGGGCCCACTTTTTCTTGACAGCAAATTAATTGATGTTATAATGGGTATGTCACCCTGCCATCCATCAACATTTATTGAGTTCTGACAATGTGCTAGGTTACATGTGAAACAGTGCACACACACACACACACACACACACCCCCCAAAATCTCAACTTATTCCTTATCAAGTGTGATCCATTGATGATATAATTTGTAATGGATTTTTTTAATGTAAAAGGGAAATAATATTGCCGGTTTGCCCTGTTTTCTCTTAGCCTCTTTTATTGAGTTCTGACAATGTGCTAGGTTACATGTGCAACAGAACACACACATGCACACACACATACCCCAGAATCTCAACTTATTCCTTTCCATTAATGATATGATTTATAATGGATTTTTTTTTATGTAATAGGGGAAATAGTGCCTCTGTACCTGTCTCGCTTTCTCTTGTCCTACCCCCAGATTTTTCTTAGCACAATGGCTCTGGCTGGTTTTGAGGATGAGTTGTCATCAACTTCTGAAATGGAATAAAAATAATTTTGTTTGTGGGAAGAAGTGGATTTGTGTGAAAGATGCATTTTAACGACTCCTGTTTTTAATGACCCAAGCTTTCTAGAGCAACATTCAAGAATTGAAGCTGTAATCGGCTCTGCTGATTCAGTCTCGCAACATTTCACTACATACGCAGTGAAAAGAATCAGCGATCACTGTCTAACCAACTAACCTCAGTGTGCTCTTTGGGCCTCTTAGCAGGGAGATGCTAAGGCCTGGAAAAGCAAATAAATAACAGTTTAGTTGACAATGATCCTGGGGGGGAAAAAAAAAAGCCTATGAGTCAAAAGAAAAAAAAAATCACCAAGTAATTAAGAAAGAAACTCCGTTTCCAATTGCCAAATAAAACATTAAAGAATTGCAGGAAGCAAAACCAAACTGAAAAACAGCTATTTAATTTTTAGAGTTGCTGTTAGAAATTACAATGAAAGAACACTCTGGGGTGATGTATGACTTTGTCCCCAATCACACAGTACAGTTTATTTATTTATTTACTTATTTGTAGATGTATATTTGCTTTTGGCAACATCCTCCAGCATCAGCTCAAGACCTACAGCAGTGAAATTTCATCCTTAACCCCACATTTCCTTCATTCCAGCAGCTCTGGTTACAACCTAATGTTATTTTAACAGTTTTTCTTTAATTTAACAATATTTAATTTGCATTCGCTCAAGTGACATACAATAGATCATGCTATTACCATGATTTATATCAGATGAACTGGCATAAATTCAACATTATAAATTATGCCTGTAAATGAAACTATTATTTTACAGGAATTACTGTAGCAGAAAGGCTAAGGCCCCTCCAGTCAACCTTAGTCAAACCCACTCTTTAGAGTTTTATATTTTATGCCCGCAATAAATGCTTTTGTGAAAGCTCATAACCCACAAAAAAAGTCATTTGAAGTACATTAATTACGATAATACTATCCAAAAAGCTGCAAGGGCCTATTTTTGTGACATCATTCTCTGATTTCTTGCTGCCTTAAATTATCCCTTTGATGGCTACGGAGATTAACAGTCATACTTTTGTCATTAAATATAAGGCATTTTAAAGCTTAATCCACCTAAGTTCTAATTGATATTGCTTTCAGTTGGCAGATAGCGACCTGATTTATAATTCAAATATGCGGCCTTATATGCATCTCTTCAGTATAATGCAAAAGCAAAGTTCCTCTCATCTTTCTCGGCAATGTTAACATCAAGGAAAAGTCGCTTTCTTTTTTTCCTTTTATATCCAAAGCCTAATTGAAAACTGTTCATTGAATTTCAACATGATAGAAAAGTCTTTTTATCTCTCAATTTGTCCATTAGCGATTATAATTGAAGAATCTGCTACACAGCTGAATTGATATTGTTCTTGTTTAAATTCTGAATTTCTCTAAATCTTTCAGAAGACATCAAAAAATATATGTCTATATATGCACACACACACACACACACACACACCCATATGTGGCTTAGACTATATCAGCTAAAATATTGCTTAAATGGAGGATTAGTCTAACTCTCCATGTGGATAAAGCCACACAAAGAAGGAAGTCGTCTAATTTTGCTGGAGAGCGTGTTGCATGATAATTTTACCAGCATGACCATAAGGTTTGCTAATTGCCACATCTGTTTAACAGCTGTCAGATGTTCCCCACATGCTGCCATTGATATTACAACAGAGTACATTACCGGGAGTTTTATTGTTTTCAACTGTTATTTATTTGTCATAGACATTACTACAGCTAATGACATCTATTTATGTTATACCACTAATTATTTTGGTTTTTTTTTTTTTTTTGGAAACCTCTGTTTAATCCAGTTTTTGCAGTCTGGACTGCATCTTTCTCTCCTGCCCCCACCTCTTAACCCCTGGCTTTGTGTCCCTGCCATGACAACGCCCTCGTGTAGATGACAATAATTATTTTCATCTATAGTCATAAATATTTTAATAGATTTGTAGAATTTTTTTTTAAAAAAAGAAGTTTTCAAAATGTCTTCATTCCTTAATGACACTGATGAATTCTTCCACTAAATCTCTAAGATGAGCCCATGTTACTAATGATAAATGCACAAATATATCACTATTTAGGCTGTCTTCGTGGGGGCAGTTAGTCTTGCTGATTTTTTGTAATTACTTTTATATTTCACCTGGTTCCTCACTACACTGCATTTTTTTAAGCATACCAAACTTTGACATCTATTAAGTAGAAAGCAGAGACTGACAAACTGCAGACTGAGCAAAATACGCATGGCCTGATTTAAAATGAATTGATAGGTGTCACTGATCTCTATTATATATAGAATGTGTGAAATCCGTATGATGTATTATTTATCCATAGTAGATGCCTTTTTGTTTCATTAATAAACCTGTATATCAGAGATATACAGTACTGAGGGTTAGTTTCAGGCAGTACAAAACGACATGATATTTGCCTGCCAATGCTCAATTATTTTCCTCATTTTTTTCCTGTATCTTTGCATGAATTATTAAGACCTGTGCTGTTTATTTAAGAATCTAATTTTAGTGCATGTGTCCAGCTGAATTCTGTTTTCTCCTCTAATGAAAGGAAAATGATGTGAGAATTTCCAATCTTAGCCTCAAATTTTAGATTTGCAATGCACAATGCAAGTTGTAAAGGTCACTGTGCTTTTGAACCACATAGCATAGACATTTGATGAGCCTAAAAATCCATTCTGGTTACGCATCACATCATGGCAACAAATTAAAGTAGAGCTGCTTGGTTAAGTCAAGCATAATTTGCATGTGCTTACAGAGAAATAGATTAAAGGAAGAAAGATCCAATGTGAGTAATTCTACAGGAACTATCTTATCTAAAATGAAGTTAGCTGATTGGAGATAACTTCTGGAAGTAACGGTGAGTGACCGTCCTTCATATCATGATGTTCTAACACTGTCTATCTTAGTTATCATACTCAGACATCTCTCATTTTTATAACTAATAATGCATATTCATTTGTAATTAAATTATGCTGTAACCTGCACAGAATTCTTTGAAAAGGCTTATTGGGCCAGACGCAGTGGCTCACGCCTGTAATCTCAACACTTTAGGACGCCAAGATGGGTAGATCACGAGATCAGGAGTTCAAGACTACCCTGGCCAAGACAGTGAAATCCCGTCTAAAAATACAAAAATTAGCCAGGCGTGGTGGTGGGCGCCTGTAATCCCACCTACTCGGGAGGCTGAGACAGAGAAGTGCTTGAACCCGGGAGGTGAAGGTTGCAGTGAACCAAGATCGTGCCACTGCTCTCCAGTCTGAGCAACAGAGTGAGACTCTGTCTGAAAACAAAAAAAAAAAGAAAGAAAGAAAAGGCTTATTGACATATTGAACAGAGACTATCTTATTTATAGAATTTGCTGAGCTTTTCTAAACAGAGACTTAAGGATAATATTTTGTTATGGATTAAAAGTGATTTAGGCAATACATAAACGATAGACATTTTGTTTGGGAATTTTCTTTTTGGAGAACAGGGCCTTGCTCTTTTCCCCAGGCTAGCACAATCATAGCTTGCTGCAGACTCAAACTCCTGGGCTCAAGGATTCCCCTGCCTCAGCCTCCTGAGTGGCTAGAACTACAGGCACACACCACCATGCCTGGCTGGGTTTTTTCTTTTATTTTTTAGAAATGGGGTCTCTCACTATGTTGCCCAGGCTGGTCTCAAACTCCTGGCCTCAAGCGACTCTCTCACCTCAACCTCCCAAAGTGCTGGGACTACAGGAGTGAGCCACCACACCTAGTCTGGGGATTTTCTTAGATATTTTTGTTGTGTTAAATGACTGCCACAAAGACAGGCCTGTAACCAAGATTTTTTTTTTTTTCCACTTGTTTACTCAAGATCTGGAAAGAGAAAAATGATTAGCTTTTAATGTCCACATTTCTTTGAGAGAGCAGTTAATTCCACGGCATCTGATAAGAAGTCTCAGGTGGGCCGGGCGCGGTGGCTCAAGCCTGTAATCTCAGCACTTTGGGAGGCCGAGACGGGCGGATCACGAGGTCAGGAGATCGAGACCATCCAGGCTAACACGATGAAACCCCGTCTCTACTAAAAAAAAAAAAAAAAATACAAAAAGCTAGCCGGGCGAGGTGGCGGGCGCCTGTAGTCCCAGCAACTTGGGAGGCTGAGGCAGGAGAATGGCGTGAACCCGGGAGGCGGAGCTTGCAGTGAGCTGAGATCCGGCCACTGCACCCCAGCCTGGGCGACAGAGCCAGACTCCGTCTCAAAAAAAAAAAAAAAAATCTCAGGTGACGTAAATGAGGCAGTGTCTACAAGCACACAGTTTTGCAACAGACAAATTTAAATTAACCAGGGAAATGGTGGGAAATGCATCACGGTAAAATGAAAAAGTTCACTGTACATGTCTAAAACACCTTTTTCAGAACCAGGCGCTTTTCTTCATATCTGGTGGGAGTATAAATGAATTCACACTTTTTGGAAGGCAATTTGGCAATAGCTTTCAAACTGTAAAACATCAGCCCATTTGACTCCAATATTCTATTTATAGGAATATGTACACTATAGACATTCTTGCATATGAGTACAAAACTACATGTTCAAAATTGATTTTAAAAAGTTGTTTGTATAAAAAAATAAAAAACTGAAAACACTTCAAGGTCCATCAGTGGGAGAATATTTGAACAAATCATGCTTGACCCACTGTTTGTAATAGCAGAATACTGGAAACAATCTAAATGATCGTTATTAGAAGAGTAGATAAATGATGCATTCATATGGTGAAACGCCACAACCATTAAAAATAAAGATCTATAGTACTAACATGGAAAGATACACTAGGTGGTAAGTGGGGCAAAAAGTATCTTACAGATCACTGTGTATGATACGGCCAGTGATGCTGGGGGGTAGGGAGTGTGCATGTGTTGAATGTTTAAAGCTTTATACATCCACTAGAATGTAAATCCCCATGAGGGAAGGGATTTAGCCTGTCTTGTTCACCAACATATTGCCAGTCCCTACATCAATGCCTGGCACATTATAGGGACTCAAAAGCCATTTGTTGAATAACTAAATGATTGCTAGTGCAAGCATAGTGCAAGCATAATTTAAAAGATATGGAAAGATGCACACCAAATTCATAGGAGAAAACGCACGAAATTAAAGGAGAGAGAGACTGGCGAGGTTTATGTTGATGCTCTGTGAAGTTGGAAATTTTACTATGAGATTTTTTTCAAAAGGCTTTATGTAAAAAAAATTAAAAGGCAAGCAAAATATAATAAAACCACAAAATACAAATCTATAATGTGGCTTCCATCCGTAATTTTTTTGATATAGAATACAGTGCCTCCTATCTTGCCCCATTTTCCACTTCTGTCAGCTCCCACAAGAAAAGAAAGAAATGGAGTGAGGATGACAGGAAAAGATGCTCTCCTAAAGCCAGTGTTATTGCACATTTGGGGGTTGACCTTAGCACTGGTGAATTCTGACCTTGTGAAATACTCAACAGGAAAAGACTCAAAGAAAGTCATCAAGAACAGCTCAATCAAGGTGTCCAAGCAGTGTGATGCAGCAGTGAAGAGAGAGGGGGAACGGATGGACACATTAAAAATGAATAGGAAGGATATTAAAGGACTTCCGGTTAAAAATGGTGGCCTGAATTCACCTGTTCATCTTCTCTCCTTCTCCAAATCCTACTAAAATGACAGTAAAGGAATTAAAGAGATATAAATTCACAAGGACAAAGAGAGTGGGAGAATGACAGGAGAGAAATGTCAGCCAAATTTTGAAAGAGGGAAAGTGGATGTATGAGTGGTAAGTGATTGAGGTTTCAGTGTTTTCCCATGGGCTGGGGACTGGGTGGTGGCAAGTGAACATGAAACCAGTTTAAGCCCCAGAACCTTGGAGAGCTACAAGAACTGGAGGCCCCAGTTACTTCTGAAGTCAGGGATGGAGAACAGGAGTGAAATCAGAGAGATTCTAAGCAGCTCCTCCCCGACCTTCCTCCCACAGAGAGGAGACAACAGACCTGAGTTGAAAGGCTGGACTGGAGGGCACTAGGCATCAGGCAGAGTGAGAATGAGGGGCCTTTCTGATACAAGTAGGGAAAATGAAAAGCGCAACTAACAAAGACACTCAAACCCTCATTTCTCTGCTCAGCTCCCAGTCCTGGTTACCCGGTTCTTACTCACCTCCCTCTTAAGTGGGAAATCCACTGTTTCCTAAAAAAAATAAATAAATAACCTGGCCTACCCAAAAGAAAAATAAAATCTACAGACACTGATATATTGGAGTCCCTCCATGAAGCAGGCAAGTACCACCTAGGGCTCCCACAAAGAGGCCAACCAGTCAACAAGATCAACCCAGACATAAATCATTGAGTCTGCTTTTTAGTGCCTCACTTCAAAATTCAAATGGGCACCCAAGCAACACCATGTACATGTATCTATAGATTTTAATATATATACATACGTATTTAAGACAGGGCCTCACTCTGTCACCCAGGCTGGTGTGCGGTAGCACAATCACATCGCGCCCACCTAATTTTGTTTTTTGTTTGTTTGTTTTTGTTTTTGTTTTTGTAGAGACAGGGTTTCGCCCTGTTGCCCAGGCTGGTCTCAAACTCCTGAGCTCAAGTAATCTGCCCACCTCAGCCTTCGAAAATGCTGGGATTACAGGCTTGAGCCACCATGCCCAGCCAACATCACCATGTTTTTTTTAACAAAACCTCTTAACATTAAATTCAGAGAAGAAAAACAGTGGGAAAAGGCAACTTGGAAGAAACAAAGACATTACAAAAAAAATCAAAAATGCTAACCATCTTCAGAGAGATAGAACATTCATGAATAAAATGTCTAAGGGGGAACATTCAAAGGACAACAAATCGCTTTTTGAAAGTTCAGAAGACAGTTTGGAAGATGACTTCCAGAAAGTAGAACAGAGGAAAAAGAGATGAATAATGGAAGACTAAAACATTAAAAGAAAAAGTAAAGATACAACATCCAAATAATAGTTTTAGAAAATAACAATAACAAAAATTAAAAAGGAAAGTAACATAGAAATTTTCCAAGAAAATTTTCCCAAACCTAAGAAAACTAGCTTCAAGAATCCATCAATTACCCAGCTCGGTAAGTGAGGAAAGTCCCATATTTATTTCTATCATCATGAAATTTCAAATTTTAAAAACTTTCCAGAGGGTTAAATGTTTTTAAAAGGTTTATAGTAGCATCATCACACATCACAACAGTTATGCTGGAAATTGGAAGACAATAAATACGTTTCTTCAAAACACTAATGCAAAAGTACTTTTTTCCAACCAAGAATTCCATAGCTAGTTAAAATTATTGCTCAGCTGTGAAATATAGTTTCAAATTGGCAACATCTCGAAAACTGAGTCTCTGATCCCCTTTCTCCAGAAAAAGGGAAGCTTTTCTTCTTTTTCTCTAGAGAGAGTCCATGTCTGGCTGGGAGTGAAAGCACCATAGAGAAAGAGAGAGGGGGTAGAAGTTTAGAAAGATTGAATCCTGGTATTATCGTTTGAGCCCTGTACATGGAAGTTAAGTGTGGGCACAATATCTGCACTGAAGTCTCTGGTTCGCTGTTAATTGCAACCTCTGGTAGTGAAAGTGCATCTCCCATTCTGCCTCTTTCATGAATTTTCTTGAGTTAATATCCCTCTTTTCTGACCACCAGTTATTTTCATTTATGATATTAATCTAAGGTCTCACTTCTTTGCAATGTAGATTTTAAGTTTCTCTCCTCTGTAGCCTGTCCTTCCCAATGGGTTAAAGCCACTCTCGGATCCCAGCAGCAAGAGTTCTCCTGAATTCACCTCTTTCTCTCACACCCAACTGGCCACCATGTTGATTCCTTTCTACCTCCTTGCTCTTCCCACCTTCTCTCACCTGAATTCTGACTAATTTCCTTGTTTTTGGTGTCCCTTCTCTAGACTCAATCCCCTACGCAACTGCTGGAGAGATTATTCTAAAATACCAATGTGATAGTGATCCTTTTCCCTGCTTGAAACGCTTTAATTGTTCACTCCAAGCCAGAAGGATAAAATCCAACATCCTTAAAACTTTATGCAAGATTCAGCCCCAGACTACCTCCCACCTACATTCATCTGAAGCCACTTAAAGCTATTTCACTCCCCCATGACTCTGAAAATGCTCAGCCTGGCATCCTCCACCCTTTCCCACCTGTGTGGTGTGGCTGTGTCCCCACCCAAATCTCATCTTGAATTGTAGCTCCCACAATTCCCATGTTGTGGGAGGGACCCAGTGGGAGGTAACTGAGTCATGGGGGCAGGTCTTTTCCATGCTGTCCTCATGATACGGAATAAGTCTCATGAGATCTGATGGTTTTATAAGGGGAAGTTCTCCAGCACAAGTTCTCTCTTTGCCTGCTGCCATCCACATAAGACATGACTTGCTCTTCCTTGCCTTCTGCCATGATTGTGAGGCCCCCCCTCAGACATGTAGAACTGTGAGTCCATTAAACCTCTTTCCTGTATAAATTACCCAGTCTTGGGTATGTCTTTATTAGCGGCATGAAAACAGACTAATACACCACCTATTGTGAACAGTCTGACAAACTGCCACTCATTCTTCTAGATCCAGCACAAATAAGTTCTGCTTTGTGAAACATTCCCTAGAAGTCACCCCTTTTCCATATATGTTGCTTACTCCCTCCTTTACACCACCTGTCCTCTATGATGGCACCTACCATATGTCCTACAAGCTCTTGGTACATACTGGTTTCCCACACTAGAGAATGAGTTCAGTTATGTGTTCCAAAATTGAGGTGGCATCTGTCCTTGGTAGATAATGTTTGGTGAAGGATCAATGAATTCTCTCTTCTAGAACATAATTCTTAGCACTTTTATGGGAATAAACACTCAAAAGGTCTGTCACAAAATAAACAGAAGCTTCACTACATTCTGTAAGATGTATCTTGGTTTTATCTGCCCCATATCAATTACCGAATATTCCTATCATTCTAGTGCTGGTACTAGAATGATGCTTTTCTTAAAGGAACTACCTCTCCCTTGGTCTCAGCCAGTGCAATGCTGGAGCGAACTCACACAGTTCACTGTGGAAACGTGAGCTGATTTCAAACTCTTCACATAATTTCAAATGACTTAGAAACCAGAACTTTCTAAGTCATTTGATATTATGTGGAGAATTTGAAATCAGCCATTTTTGGAGAATTTACAGAGGGAAATTGGCAAATGCTAAAATGTTTCCTACCTCCATTCTCAGAGCCAGTTGTTCAAGATCTACTAGCTCATTCACAACCCCAGCCTATGTTGTTTGACAGAGAATGACTCCACCTCCAGTCCATCCAGGGTAGGCACTTAGCTAGAGCCTGGCCAATCACTGCAGTTCAAGCCTCCCAAGGCCACAATGGTTGGTTCATGGATAAGCATATTAATGAGCATATTATTTCTGCCCAGCCAATAGGAGTCTCTCCCAGGACTATTGTTAAAACTACTGAAGAGAAATACTCCTTGCCCTGAAATGGTTATCTCTAAGGATGGCAGATAATCCCAGAACTGCTGGGGCTGTCAGGAGGATAAAACCCAGCAGAGAATGCAACAAATACAGAGAACAGGGAGAAAGAAGAAGAGAAGCAAGACCAGGCCTCGCATCATCGTTGGAGCCCTGGATTCAGCAATGACTCAGGCTGGTTCTCATTCCTAGACGGTCCAACTTTCTGAGTCAATAAAGGAACTTTTTTTTTGCTTAAGTCAGAAAAGTTTGGGTTTTTTGTCACTAGCAATTGAACATATCCTGCCTGATTTACCGCCTATCCCAGTTTATGTGTATATTCTTATAATGCGGAAGGCACCTCTTCTGATGGTTACCTTACTTAAAGCAATGACCCTTCCGCAATGACCCTTCCCTTGAACTGCCCCCTCCACCACCATCATGGGCTGGGGCCCTCAGCAGCTGTCTGCACTCCATGATCAGCCCCTCCTGGCCACAGCTGAATGTCTTCCTGCCCAGTGTTTGAAAGTTTCAAAGGGACATACTGGAGTTAAGTTACACTGTTGAGAACTCTAGAGAGGAAAGGGATACGACCCTCGCTAAGTCCCTAGCTCCCTTGTGGCTGCATTGCTCAAGGCTGCTTCCTTCATTTTATAAGAAATCTCAAGAGGTACCTTATTTGGCTGAAGCTACTCAGCTCTGCTTTCTATTCTCTGCACTAAAAGAATCATAACTCAGCCTTTCTCAAAGGGTAGCACATGAGCCCATGGGATACAAGACAGTTTTAAGTAATACGGAGATGTTTTTATTCTAATAATTGTGTAGGTATTTTAATGCATATTCAGAAAAATTTTACTAACACTTCTAAAGGAATTCTGTGGATATCGTTGCTTAGGATGAAGCTCAAACAGGTATTTTTTAATCTGTCCATTTCAAGAAAAACATTCAACAGCAACAAAAAAAATTAGTCAAGGGTTCTTGACTGCAGCAAGAGAAACTAACTCAGGTTAACTTAGCAGAAATGCAATGCATTAGCAGGAAATCAGGAAGTCCCCCAAATAAAGGGGAAGGTTAGAGAACAGGGAGGGGAAAATGAACAGCAATGCAGGGGAGCCATGTCACAGGAACCACTTCAAGGACATTCTCATTAGGATAGCTCCCAAGCACCAGGGCGGCTGCTACTACTGGACTTCACTGCCATTGGGCTTACAATACTGTCCCCGGTGCCTTTGCCACAAAACTTTCTAAATAAAGTACCTCTATGTCACTCAAGGTGCCAGGGAAGATCATGATGGGAGCCAAGACAAGATGCCATGTCTGCACTACAGTGGGTAGAGAGAGGCAGTCCTTACCCCGGGGTCTCAAACTTGGCTGCCCACTGGGATCCCCTGGTGTATGAGTCAGGGTTCTCTAGAGAGAGCTAATAGGATAGATGTATATATAAAGGGGAGTTTATTAAGGAGTATTGACTCACACGATCACAAGGTGAGGTCCCACAGTAGGCCACCTGCAAGCTGAAGAGGAAGGAAGCCAGTCCAAGTCCCAAAGCTGAAGAACTTGGAGTCCGATGTTCAAGGGCAGGAAGCATCCAGCATGGGGAAAAGATGTAGGCTGGGAGGCTAAGCCAGTCTAGTCTTTTCACGTTCTTCTGTCTGCTTTTATTCTGGCTGTGCTGGCAGCTGATTAGGTTGTGCCCACCCAGCTTGAGGGTGGGTCTACCTTTTCTAGTAGTCCACTGACTCAAATGTTAATCTCCTTTGGCAACACCCTCACGGATACACCCAGGAACAATACTCTGCATCCTTCAATCCAATCAAGTTGACACTCAATATAAACCATCATACCTGGGGAGCTTTAAAACACATTACTACCTGGTCCTACCCCAGAAGTGCAGATTGTATTGGCCTGGAGAACATACAATGTGGGCATCAGGGGCTGTTAAGGCCCCCCCAGGCATTCTATTATGCAATCAAGGTTGAGAACCACAGGGCTAGACCCTCTGGCTTCCACAATAGACAGTTTTACCCATCAAAGAGAACTTGGCCTTATCTGAACTTTTTCTCCTGCATCCCCCAATTGATTTCTTTGCTCTCTTCCTTATATGTCTAGTGCTAATGCTGTTTTCAGCTCTTTTCAATTATGTGATTTCCTTATCTTTATACTATTGAGAATACCTTACAAGATTTCTTCAACAGCAACTAAATTTATCTGCCTGTCATTTTGTTTTCATTATCCATGATAGCAATCTCTTGCATGGCTTATGAGAACATATCAAGTGATTGGTTTTAAACAAACAAACAAAAATCCACCAAGTCAACATTTGTTGCAAGGTGTAGAGGGTGCTTGTTGCTTTGGTGGCTTGCACATGATCTGCATCCAATTCAGGTGTTCGCTCCAGCCCAAAGAGACCTTTCTCCCAAGTCTGTGCATGTTTGTTCTTATCTGCTGTTCCCTCCTTATCACAAATAATGCTGTGCTGTTTCCTGGAGTGTGATGCTGTGGCCCAAGTTTCACTCTAATAAAAGCAGTAATTCTGAAAGCTTGCTGAAGGAATAAAGATGCATGGTAATTGTCAAAAGTTCTTCATCTTGAATGTGAATAGGCATTTGCTCATCATGATTGACAGTTGATGGCTTTTAGCTGTAGAATGTCTGTAAAAATAACAAGAATTTTAACAACCTATCTTCTGCCTTGCTTTTGGATGAGCTTATCAATAATGGAGATCTGGATCCATGGAACTTACGAGGGTATCAAATGCAACTTTTTTTATTATTGTGATAAGAAGTACACATGATGACATGAAATCTACCTGTTTAACAAACTTGTAAGTGTACATTACAGTATTGTCAACTATAAACACAATGTTTGCAACAGATCTCTAGAACTTTTCCACCTTGCTTAACTGAAACATTTTTCCGATTGAACAACAGCTCCTCATTCCCCACACCCATTCCACACCCACCCACCCCCTAGCCTCTAGCAACTGCTATTGACTCTCTGCTTCTACAAGTTTTACTGTTTTCGATACCTCACATAAGTGGAATTATGTAGTATTTGTCTCTCTGTGTCTGACTCTATTAGTCTATTCTCACATTGCTATAGAGAAATACTTGAGCCTGGGTAATTTATCAAGAAAAGATGTTTAATTGGCTCATAGTTCCAAGGCTGTATGGGAAGCATGGTGTTGGCATCTGCTCATCTTCTGGGGAGGCCTCAGGAAGCTTCCAATCTGGCAGAAGGCAAAAGAGAAGCAGGTATCTCACATGGCAACAGCAGGAGGAAGAGAGAGAGTGAGAAGGGAGGTGCTATACACTTTTTTGTTTGTTTTTGAGGTGGAGTTTCACTCTTGTTGCCCAGGCTGAAGTGCAATGACATAATCTCGGCTCACTGTAACCTCCGCCTCCCAGGTTCAAGTGATTCTCCTACCTCAGCCTCCCAAGTAGCTGGGATTACAGGCATGCGCCACCACACCTGGCTAATTTTTTGTATTTTTAGTACAGAAGGGGTTTCTCCATGTTGGTCAGGCTGGTCTCGAACTCCCAACCTCAGATGATCCGTCTGCCTCGGCCTCCCCAAGTGCTGGGATTACAGGTGTAAGCTACCATGCCCGGCCAGTGCTACACACTTTTAAACAACCAGATCTTACAAGAACTCACTCACTATCACAGCAAGGGGATGGTGCAAAACCATTCATGAGAAATCCACACCCATGATCCAATCACCTCCCACCAGACCCCACCTCCAACACTGGGGATTACAATTCGGCATGAGATTTGGGTGGGGACACAGATCCATAATAAGTCCATATCACTGACTTATTTCACTCAGGCATGTCCTCAGGTTTTATTCATGTCATATATGAAAGCATTTCCATCTTCTTTAACACTCATTTATATTCCATTGTAGGTAGAGACCACATTTTCTTTATTCATTCATCTGTCAGTGGACACTTAGGCTATTTCCACATCTTGGCTATTGTGAATAATGCTGAATGAATATGGGAGTGCAAATATTTCTTCAAGATGTTGATTTCAAATATTTTCTATCAATACCCAAAAGTGGGATTGCTGGATCATATGGTGTTTCTATTTTTTATTTTTTGAAGAACCTCTATGCTGTTTTTCATAGTGGCTGCACCATTTCACATCCCCACCAACAGCAGAAAGGGTTCCAGTTTCTCCAAAACCTTGCCAACACTCATTATGTTTTCTTTTGTTTTTTTATAATTGTCATCCTAAAAAGTCTGAGGTAATATGTCATTGTTTATACTATTTATTTTATTTATTTTTGTTTGTTTGCTTTTTGTTTTTGAGAGACAGTCTCAAAACAGAGTCTCTGTTGCCCAGGCTGGAGTACAGTGGCACAATCATGGCTCACTGCAGCCTCAATCTCCCTGGCTCAAGTGATCCTCTCACCTCAGTCTCCTGAGTAGCTGGAACTACAGGTGCACACCACCACACCCAGCTAAGTGTTTTTACTTTTTGTAGAGGTCTTACTATGTTGCCCAGCTGGTCTCAAACTCCTGGGCTCGAGCAATCATCCCACCTCTGCCTCCCAAAGTGTTGGGATTATGGTTGTAAGTGACCACGCCCAGCCTCAATGTGGTTTTGATTTGCATTTCGCTGATCATTACCAATGCCATTTTTAACCACAGCAGTGAATTCCAGTGATCAGCCATTTAGCTACCTGTGTATAACATTCGTGTGTTTCCACTTCCAGCCTGCCACCACCTGTCCTAGAGTCATAGTCTGAGGATGCAGTTAGCTGGCCTTCTCTTTCCTCCTCTAACCCAGGGTTCATTTATCCTCTAACCCAGGGTTCCTTTATCTCCACATTACTGACAGCTGGAGCCCAGTAACTGTGCAGCATGGGAACTTCCCTGTGCTTAGAGGATGGTTAGCAGCAGCCCCAGCCTCTACCCACAGACACAGTAGCACACTCATCCACTGTGACAATCAAAAATGTCTCCAGACATCTACCCACAGACACAGTAGCACACTCATCCACTGTGACAATCAAAAACGTCTCCAGACATTGACGCATGTTTCCTTGGGGAAGAATTGCCTTAGGTTGAAAACCACTATTCTAGTCCTTGCTACATATTAGACTAACCCAAGGAGCTCGAATGCCCAGACTCCATCCCAGACCAATGGTGTCAGGATCTCTGTGCATGAATCCCAGGCTCCAGCATTGTGGACATGGCTGGGGATGCTAAAGTGCAGCCAGAGCTGAGACTCCCCCACCATCCTAAAGCAGAGAGCCCAACACTGCTATGGCATGTCCTCAAACCCTTCTCGAATATTTTCTAACTGGGCCCTCCACATAGCAACATGAGGAACAACCACACAGAAACAATATTCGCTCTTACATCAAGTGTGTCTTGTAGAGTTTGCAATTTAATGAGGTCATGAGAATGTGAGGGAAATAAGGTACTTTTTATATGTGAGTACATATGGAAAATTACCTAGAAAGGAGATCTAAAAGGAATAAAAGAAAATAAGTTCTGATCTGCAAAAGAAGGGTGAGGAAAATTAATGGACAGATTAGAACCTGGGAAGCGCTTTGGGGTGAATATGCATATGCCCAAGTCCTCTTAGACGCCAGAGGGGACTCGGACACTTGTAGTCTTTTTTTTTAAGTTCCTGGTATATTTTTAAACGTAACGGGTTACAAAAATTGTAGTATATCTTTAGCATTTTTTTTTTTTGAGACAGTGTCCCACTCTGTTGCCCAGCCTGGAGTGCAGTAGCACAATCTCGGCTTACTGCAACCTCCAACTCAAGCGATTCTCATGCCTCTGCCTCCCAAGTAGCTGGGATTACAGATGCCCGCCACCATGGCCAGTGAATTTTTGTATTTTAGGTAGAGACAGGGATTCACCATGTTGGCCAGTCTGGTCTCAAACTCCTGACCGCAAATGATCCACCTGCCTCAGCCTCCCAAAGTGCTGAGATTACAGGCATAAGCCACCGTGCCCAGTCTAGCATTTATTTTATTTTTTTAATAACATCTGCATTATAATGTGCATACCATAAAATTCAACATTTCAAAATATACAATTCAATGATTTTTAGTATATTCACAGAGTTGTGCAACCATCACCATTATCTAATTTCACAACATTTTTATCAACCCCAAAAGTAACCCAATATCCAATTGCAGTCACTCCCTATTCCCTGAAGCCTCCTGCTGTGGGCAACCACTAATCTACTTTCTGTCTATAGATCTGCCTATTCTAGACATTCCACATAAATGGAACCATGCAGTAGGTCACCATTTGTGTCTAGATACCGAGAAAACATCTTTTAAAAAAGTAACAAAGCAAAACAAAAGGGAAAGCGAAGTTTTCCTCCCAAGAAGCAATGAACCATAGTGTCTAAGAGTTGGACTTTCACATCAGACAAAATGCAGAGCAAGTATTAATTCCCCTAGCTACCTTCTAGCTGCTTGATCTTGGGCAGACACCACTAATCGATGACCCCAGCCTTCTCCACACAATTCTCCCCGGCCTGGCTCTCACCACAGAGACTGAAAAGGCCAATGGACATTGTCCAGCCCTCCAGTTTTGGCAAGAAGCAATGACAGGAAGTCTCAGATGGTTGCTAGGAAAGGTATTTCTTTCTGTGATTAGAAAGAAATGCACTTGAAGAAAACATCCTGCCACTTGTCCCCAACCCCTTTCTTCCTTTGAAAAATGTGTGAAGGCAGTAAGCTCGGGTACATGGTTGCCACACAGTGACCATGAGGCAAAGGCCAAGAGGATCGCAGAGATTCCAGCCCAGATTCTGATACTGATGAGCCATCGAACCAGTTCTAGTAACTGCCTTTCCATGGACTGGTATACATGAAAGATAAGCCCTGGTATGTCTAAGCTACTATTACTTGGGTTTTGTTACTTGAAGCATAAAGTATCCCTAACAAGACTGAAGTTATTTAATTTCTATGCACTAGTTCAAGTTTTGGTGACTATAGCTCCCTCAACTATGCACCAAGAATCTCTTACCATCTGTTAAACATAGAGCATATTTTGCTTTTGGGGACTGTTTCTTTCTTTTGGGCACAAGCTCATGGGAATTGTATTTATTCTCCCTTAGGCAAGATGTGGGCCTGTTAGCCATCCTACACCAATCAGAAACCCCTCCTTCAAATTCGGATATTAAAGTAAAAAGTTATTGGAGTTCATTCCTTTCAGTAGGCTATTCCTATATTCATCCATGCATTAATTCATTCATCTATTCACTCATTCCAAAAATATATTTATCGAGCACTTAATATATGCCAGTGTGAGGACATGAAATTGAAAAAAAAGCAAAGAAATTCAAGGAACTTTTATCCTAGGCAAGGGAGTCAAACAATAAACACATCAGAGTCTTATATAACATCAGCTGGTGATGAGGGTTATGAAAAAATTAAGTAGGATAAAGTGAACAGATTTCAACAGGAATGAGGAAGTAGGGCTTCTGTCTTAGAGGATGGCCAGAGAAGCCTCTCTAAGGAAACTATATTTGAGCAAAGAAGCTGTGGCAAGGGTGTTCTAGACAGAGGGAACAGCGAGTGCAAAGGCCCTGAGGCAGTAGCATGCTGAGTGTATTTGAGGACCGTCAAGGAGCAAGTCACTGTGGCTGGGGCAGAAGGGTGGCAGGGAAAGACAGTTGATGAAAAAGATGGAGACGTGACAGGAGCCAGATCAAGTCAGATCAAGTCATTTACTCAGAGATGAGAAATCCTTGGAGGAAGCAGCATCATCTGGCGTAGGCTTTGACACAATCCCTCTGGCTGCTGAGTGGAGTGGAGACTGTCTATGGGAAGGAGGAGGAAGGAAGACCAGTGAGGAGGCAATGGTGATGTTTTAGCCAAGAAACAATGCTGCCTAGAACCAGGGTTATAACTGTGGGGGTTATATCCAGATTCTGGATATATTTAGAAGGTGGAGCTGACTAAATTTATGGAAGGACTGGATGAGTAGTGTGAGAGAAACAGAAGAGTCAATGATGATTCCAATACATTGTCCTGAGGAACTGGGTGCATGCTGGTGCATGCAGGCTGCTGGGTGCTTGTAGCAACCTCCTTACTTTCCTCCCCATCTGTGTACTGAATGGAGAGGATGCCAACACAGAGGAGGGCAGAGCCACAGGTGGAAGGGGCTGCTGGATCCCTGAGTGACAGCATGGAACCGAGCTCCCTGGGGACTTGCATCGCAGCACAGCAGGAGCTGTGCTGAGATGTGAGGTGTGCCTCACAGATGCACTTGTTGTGTGCACAGGCACGGACAGCATTCTACAGAGATCACGAAGCCTGAAGAATGTCCTCACCGGGGCCACAATGAAACCAACAGTGGACCTCAGGAAGGGCTGAGGTGGAGAACCACAGGAAGGAGTGGGTTTCTGGTGGTCACAGTGACAACAGAAATCAAGACGTGGCCATTCCTGTGCTGTTGCTTTACAGGACTCTGGGGCTGCCTCTCAGAAAGTTTAACACCTGAGCCTTCTCCTGATTCAAAATTCCCAATATCCTTCCAGTACTTTCTCTTTGGCTTAACTTAACCAGAGTTAATTTCTGTGATTTGCAACCAAAGCCCCTTAATTAATAAAAATGGGTTAAACTGGCTTTTATGCGTGAGCATGGGATTCTAAATACCATTCTTAGCATAGGGGAAAAACATGTATTCTGAGAATCAACTAGCAAATTCACAAATGAACTTTTGGATGCCACCCATTTCCCCGTTGGAGGCTGATGACTCCTTGCATGGCGTCGCTCCTCAGAGAGACAGCTTCTGCCAGTACAAGGTGGGGAAGTGTCAAATACGATTAAAACTTGATTGCTAATTCAAATGCTATTGTGCTTGATATGCTTGTCATGTAAAAGTGCACAATGTAGCTTAATAAAATTGATAGAACTCCCTTTGAAGATATTTTTGTCACAGAGGCACTCAATAAAACTGTTTCCATTAGGCTTTTCTGCCTCTTCCATATTTTGTTAGTGACACATTTTCATGAACTAGTCCAGGGCCCAGCAAGGCACGTTTTGCAAAGAATGTTTGGGGAAGAGGAGGAGTGTTTAGACTTTTTTATTTTGCTGTAATTAGTCAGACCTCTACCAGCTGCCTAATGATGTAGTTCACGCAGGTCACTAGGAGACCAAAGCAAAGCCGTTTTGCATCAGAGTCATGTGTGATTAAATAAATAACCAACAAAGGTTATTGTAACTAACTCAAAACCAGCTAATTATAAATACCGAGTCCAAAAGTTAATCTGTTCAAGAAAATGTTTCTTTTCTTCCTGCCTAAGTCCAACAAGTGTTTACAGCATGCCACTAACAAGATGGTAGAGTCTGACTCCCTGCCTTTGGAAACAGCCAGCATGGAACAGAAGTGGGAATGTGATTTCTCAGTAGTCATACAGACGAGCCCTGGCATGATGCTGGCCTGAGTTCAAAGCTGGCTGATCCTGGGCAAATTATATACCCCTGGAGATCAAATCTCACGTCTGCAAAATAGGGCAATACTACAACTACTACTACCTCAACTACTACTACTACTATTTAATAGTAGTAGTACTGCTAATGAATCGCAATACTCATTTGATTGTAATTGACGGAAAATCCAATTCAAACTGATTTTGAAAAGAAAAAAGAGATTAACTGACTCAAATATTTGAAAGTATTGAAGAGCCGGGCGCGGTGGCTCACGCCTGTAATCCCAACACTTTGGGAGGCTGAGACGGGCGGATCACGAGGTCAGGAGATCGAGACCATCCTGGCTAACACGGTGAAACCCTGTCTCTACTAAAAATACAAAAACTTAGGGACTGTAAACTAGTTCAACCATTGTGGAAAACAGCGTGGCGATTCCTCAAGGATCTAGAACTAGAAATACCATTTGACTCCGCCATCCCATTACTGGGGATATACCCGAAGGATTATAAGTCATGCTGCTATAAAGACACAATGCACACGTATGTTTATTGCAACACTATTCACAATAGCAAAGACTTGGAATCAACCCAAATGTCCATCAGTGACAGACTGGTTTAAGAAAATGTGGCACATATATACCATGGAATACTATGCAGCCATAAAAAAGGATGAGTTCATGTCCTTTGTAGGGACATGGATGCAGCTGGAAACCATCATTCTCAGCAAACTATCACAAGAACAGAAAACCAAATACCACATGTTCTCACTCATAGGTGGGAATTGAACAATGAGATCACTTGGACACAGGAAGGGGAGCATCACACACTGGGGCCTATTGTGGGGAGGGGGGAGGGATAGCATTAGGAGATTTATCTAATGTAAATGACGAGTTAATAGGTGCAGCACACCAGCACGGCACATGTATACATATGTAACAAACCTGCACGTTGTGTGCACATGTACCCGAGAACTTAAAGTATAATTTAAAAAAAAATTAGCCAGGCGTGGTGGCGGGCGCCTGTAGTCCCAGCTACTCAGGAGGCTGAGGCAGAAGAATGGCGTGAACCAGGGAGCGGAACTTGCACTGAGCCGAGATCGCACCACTGCACTCCAGCCTGGGTGACAGAGCGAGACTCTGTCTCAAAAAAAAAAAGTATTGAAGAAAGAGCTGGCTACCAGCACAGCCCGATTTGGGAGCTCCAAACTCCCACCAGTGCCTTAGCTCTCTTAGCTCAGCCCTCACCACATCAGCTTCACCCTCAGGCTGACCAGCTCCCTCTGGTGGCCAGCTGCTCTTGGCTTCCCTGTTTTCTAATGAGAAATCGAACTCCCCTCCCCAGCCATTCAAACTTAGGCCCAAATTGTATCACGTCCCCATCCCTAAACGCTCCCCATTCAGTGGTGCTCTGATTGTCCATGTGCTCATGCCTGGTGGAGCCATGGATGACATCAGGGCTACTCAAACCACAGGGATGGATCGCAAGGAAGAGAAAGTTCTCCAGAGGAAAATGATGTCAGTTACCTGGACAAGGGAGGATGCACACGGGGCAGAAAAAATGTCCACCACTAATACCTGCTTCATTAGAACTGATGGAAGTTTCCATAAGACAATATTGGCCTCACACTTGGGTCAGGTAAGAACGCTTTTGATATTGGGGTTAAAAGGTTTAGGAACTAGATAGAGATAGTTGGTGCACAATGTTATGAACATACTAAATGTCACTCAGCTGTTCTTTTTAAGACGGTTAATTTTATAATCTGTGAATTTCACCTCCATATTTTAAAACGAATGTTTTTCATTGCAAATAACAGAAAACTGTAAGCCAGGGGTTTAAAACGTAGAGAATGTATTTGTCTTATGCAACAGGAAGTCTGGAAGTTGACAGGCCAGGGCTGGTCAATGAGGCCACCTAGGATCCTGACCTTCCTTCTTTCTGCTCCAACCCTCTCAGTATGAGGCATGGATCCCCCTGGTCACAAGATGGCTGCGTCTCCTCCAGGCCTCACATCTAGATTCCAGATGTGAAGGATGAGAGAGGCCAAGGGACAGTGTAGGTGGGGAGAGAAGGAAGGGACTGCATATGTACCAGGAAAGCAGAAGTTTTCATAGAAAGCCCAGCTTCAACCTTACTGATTAGAACTGCACCAGATGGCCACCCCTGGTTGCAAGAGAGATGGGGGAAGGGCATGCTTGTTATCTGGACACACTGCATGCTTGAAAAAAGTTGGAGTTCCACTAGTAAGGAAGAAGAGAGAGATTGGATGAACAGCAACCATTGTCTACTATGTGCCTGGGACAAGGTAGGATTTCAATAAAGGGCAGTGGAAGTAGAAGTAGCAGATTTTGATACTGAAAGTCTGAAAACAAAAGATACAATCCTCCTGGTTATTACCTCGGAAAGCTCACTGATTTTTCAGGTGTGGGTTTAAATCAATTTATTTTTAGTCTGAAATGCAAGCTGATTGAGCAGGGGGAAATGAAAAGGTAAGTGAAAAAGACCAGTAATCCTCTTCTGCCAATCATTTGCCTTCTTCTTTTTCTTCCTTTTTTTTTCTTTTAATTTTATTTTCTTTTGAATGTAGCTGAACTGCATCTGAAACAGTTCCCTATCATAGCAAAATCTGGGAGGCAGGTTTACCAGATCCCAAATGTACTGTCTTCAGGCACTCCCAAAGAACAATTGTTTGTAAATGCCTTTGTTTTTCAATCCTGATACCCACCTGTAACTCACATGTTTACATAGCAAATGAACGTACTAAGTATGACTTCTCACTCAAGGAACAATGAAAATATGAGAAGTCGTTTTAATAAAGAGAATTTGTAAAGGGGATCTGAGTGAAGGCATAGGAGGAACTTGATTTACATCCAGACATTGAAAGGACATCAAAGAATGCATGAAAAAGAATCCCAGTAATTATTTTCATCACGGAACCTGTATCTATTGATTTTCAGTGTTCAGCTGATTGTAAAAAATACCAGCTGCATAACAAAATGTCATTTACGTAGAGTATGAATTACATACAGCACGAACAGAAACTTAGTTTTCTAAAGGAAACATATTTCTGGGTTTTTTTCTCATGAAAGATATTATTGTTTATTTTTAAAAGTCATTTGACTTTTAAAGAGACATTGAAAATCCCTCTCATAGTCCCAGCCCATGGGGGAAGCCTACTTCTCACACATCCATCTCAGGCTTATTTTTGTATCTTTTTATGCAAACATCCATACATGTCTTCAAACAAAAATGGAATCACATGATAATGCTAAGGGCAGGAACACTTATTCTCTATTCCTCATGTTTCCCTATGGAGGGACCACGATCATGGTAAGACTCCTGTCCCTACCCCACAAAGGAGTGAGTTAATTGATTGATGGGCGTATTAGTCCATTTTTACACTGCTATAAAGAACTGAAAGTGGGTAATTTATGAAGAAAAGAGGTTTAATTGACTCCCAGTTCTACATCCTTAACAGGAAGCATGGCAAGGAAGCCTCAGGAAACTTACAATCATGGTGGAAGGCAAAGGGGAAGCAAGCACATCTTTGCATGGTGGAGCAGGAGAGAGAGACTGAAGGGGGAAGTGCCACACATTTTTAAACCATCAGATTTCATGAGAACACAGTCACTATCATGAGAACAGCAAAGGGGAAATCAGCCCCCATGATCCAATGGGGCTGGATCCATGGGACCTCCCACCAGGCCCCTCCTCTGACACATGGGGATTACAATTTGACATGAGATTTGGGTGGGGACATAGAGTCAAACCATATCAATGGGTGATAGTCATTTGTCCACATGTCTCAACTAGGTAAGCTAACACGCTAAAAGGCTATTCGCAATTTGCTCCCTTTCTTCTCTGTCCCAGAGCCAAGCAATTTTTGAGGCAACAATCTTCCACAATCATGACTTTTGCCTGGGTGGGCTATAATGAGCCCATGTGGATACACTCCTAAGCTACATCCTCCAATAAAACTTTTATCTGTAATGAAGATGATGTTTTTATCACCATCTCTCTTTTGCGGTTCTCTCTCAATTGATTCAAAACTTAGACAAGAAAGAAGAATATTACTTTATTAGGCCCCACTCAAGCCCCAACATACACACATCCATTATTAACAGGATTTCATATGACAATATTTTGTGGACATATTTCCACAGTGATAAAGATTAGCTTACCTGTTGGCAGGGCAAAATACCTGTATTAGTCTGTCTTCATGCTACTGATAAAGACATACCCAAGACTAGGCAATTTATAAAGAAAAAGAAGTTTACTAGACTCACAGTTCCACATGGCTGGGGAGCCCTTACAGTCATGGCAGAAGGCAAAAGGCACATCTTCCATGGTGGCAGACAAGAGAGAATGAAAGCATAGTGAAAGGGGAAACCTCTTATAAAACCATCAGATCTCGTAAGACTTATCCACTACCACAGGAACAGTATGGAGGAACTGCCCCCATGATTCAATTATCTCCCAGCGGGCCCTTCCACAACACATAGGAATCATGGGAGCTACAATTCAAGATGGGATTTGGGTGGGGACACAGCCAAAACATATCAATACCTAACTACATTGTGCATCAATACATACATCCTGCATGGTATAAGAATTTATTTGGTCAAGCCCCTACTGATAAGCAGTTGAGTGCTTTCAGTTTTTCACTGAAATAAACAACAGTGCAATGAGAATCCTGGCACATACATCTTAATGCACTTATCCAATTATTTACCTAGGTTAATTCCCACAAGTGTAATTGCTGGATCAAAGCACATGGACAAGAAGTATTTGTGGCACTTATTGCAGAAAGTTTGCATTGATGGAACCTCGAGTGTCCACTTTCTCACATTCTCACCAGCACTGAGAATTTTCTTTTTAACGTTTTCCACCTCTCTGAAATAAAATTAATACCTGATTTTATTTGCAATTTCATTTTTACTGAGGCTGCATAATTTTTCATATAATTAATTTATTTTTCTACAAATTGCCTTAGGGTATTAAATTTTGTTACCCTAGCCAATGCCCATAGAGGCATTTGTTCAGTGTCAACTTCTATCAAAAATGCTTCTCCCCCGCGTCTTCTCTCACCACTCTGGCATACACCCATCCTAAAGTCAAGAATCAGAGTTGTAAGCAACAGAAACCACCTCTGGCTACTTCGAGTGGAAATGGAATTTAATAAAGGATATTTTGTGATCAGACAATCTCCATGAGAAACAGAGAACCAGCTCAGCCAGGAAACACATCCAAAAGCTCCTGAAGAACTACCTCATGATGAACACCACGGAACCCCTCTAGACTCAGACCCAGGGGCTTGCACCACCTGTGTCACCGTGTGGCTCTGAACACCATCACGAAAGCCCCTGGAGCTGCTGGCTCCAGAACCTGGGTGGAGCTCCCATTGCACTCCCCAGCGTGGGTTCCACATGGTGCCTACTTCAGCTCACCAGAAAGAAGCTCAGGGTCAGGGGTGGGGTGTCTGGCTGTAGCTGCACCCTAGCTGCAAGAGAGGCTGGGAAGGTGAGCCTCTGTCTGCTACAGTAGATGACAAAGACATCTGGGACATTTTCTAAGCCTAAGAAAAATGTGCGTGCACACACACACACACACACACACACACAGTGGTTTGAACAACCAAAAGAAATAGCAAATGTACAATTCCTGAGGACCAGATCCATGTCTATGACACCTTTAGATGTTCAGAAGCTTCCATCTGTTCTATCTAAGTCAGGAAATCTGGAGTTCCTCCTCATCTACCCCCAATACATCAATTATCTCCCTTTTATACAAGCTGATTCCTCTCTCTAAAATGGTCTCTCTTCTGACTGTCAAAATGTTGGTCCAAACTACACTCCATTAAAAATTAAACTTAAAACATATTGTAGAATCTGAAGTTTCAAACTGTATCCAATCAGAAAAAAATCAACTTGTTTTCTGCTTCTTGCTATATTTCTAAGGTGACATTTGATTCATTCTCATGTGGAGGATGACTTTCCCCAGGATGGAAGACAAACATTCTCAAACAGACATGGTCCCTGTCCTCCTGGTACCTACAACACTAAAAAGAAAAAAGAAAAAAAAAAAAAAAAAAAAAAAAGTTTGGAGCAGAAGCCCCAGAAGGATGTTTCTAAAGACCATGAGGGAGTCTGAAACCTGAAATCATGCCAAGGCCTCTCTGTTTCTCTTCCGCTTGGGGTGTCTACCTGATGTTGCCACAACCAGCTGAAACGTATAACATTAAAAATAAAGATTAGGTTTTTTGTAACTTAAAAAAAAGTGCTTAATGAATGAACAGGAACGTCTTCCTTAATCCAGAATTCTTCCAGCCATTCCTTTCCATTTTTTTCTGCACTGCAACGAGGGAGGCCTGTGATGAAAAATCACCTAATGGTGTTGATTGATAACTTGACAAGTGTAGACAGATATGAACATGTTTTGATATAGGCATTCAATTTGCTTGACTTTCTCTTTGCTGCACTGGATGGTGCCTCCCAGAAATGGTGATTGGGCATCTGTGTGTCTCAAAGACCAAACTATCCCTGCCCTTGAGAAGGAGGATCTACTTTTATAACATTAGCAATCAGAGCTCCATCTGAACGGGCAATCAGGCCCTTTCCAGAGAGCTCTGGAGGGTGGTGGGGAGCGCTTCTGCACCCATTCTTGTCAGCAGGATGGGACCCCCGGGGGGTATTCCCAAAGCTGGGATGTGTGGGCCCTGTGTATTATCAAAATTTTATTTTTATAACTTTTTTAATATTATAAAATATGCATTGGAAAAGAAATACACCACAAGAAGAGTAGTGGTTGCCTTGGTGAGGTTAAATTCACAGGATTTTTACATTGCTTTTATTTCTTTAATCTTCTACTATACCACCGCCCCCCTCTCTCCCTTCGTCATCACTAGTGGAGGATCTGCCCACCTTTCGAGACCCATCTGCTGTCTCTTCTTCCTTCCTCCCCATTTATTTGTTTTCTCTCTCTCATTCTCCTCTCTCTCATTCTTTTCTCTCTCCCATTCGTTTTCAAGTCAATATCTCTTCCCCCTCCTCTTTCATTTACTTTGTCTCTCTCCCACCTATCCTCATTTTTCCTACCCAGCTTAGCAACTCACAAGACCTCTGGCCAGCCCCACTGTCTCTGGCTTGCATGGCCTGGGATTAGATTTAATTGTGTATTCATCTCATCTCTGCTGGTGCTGCTGCCCTCTTTGTGGGCACAGACTCTATTTAACTCATTTTTAATTTCAAGCCCTGACTAACAGAGCAGCTTACACAGGTTAGGTACTCAACAAATGTTCACGGATTTGAATTCTCATGTTGTCTTTAACCAAGGAAGGTTTACCTTATCAGAATAATGGTCTCCAATGCCACTTCTAAGAAATCGAACCTGCTTGAACCTAGCGATATCCTTGAAACTGGGGCTTGAGGTTTTCCATGAAATCCACACGTGGCACCACAGAAGCTGTCCCACCTCCTCACAGGCGTCAGGTGGGTCCTCAAGAAAACTTCCATGACTGTCTCCCAGGTCAGAACTTTAATAAGTTATTCCTGGTGTTAAGAAATGAGAAAGCTGGGTGCGGTCGCTCACGCCTGTAACCCCAGAACTGTGGGAAGCTGAGGTGGGCAGATCATCTGAGGTTGGGAGTTCGAGACCAGCCTGACCAACGTGGAGAAACCCCATCTCTACTAAAAATACGAAATTAGCTGGGCATAGTGGCGTGTGCCTGTAATCCCAGCTACTCAGGAGGCTGAGACAGGAGAATCGCTTGAACCCGGGAGGCAGAGGTTGCAGTGAGCCGAGACCGTGCCATGGCACTCCAGTCTGGGCAACAAGAGCGAAGCTCCATCTCAAAAAAAAAAAAAAAGAAAGAAAGAAATGGGAAAACATGGTTCTGAGGACAGAAATGCTGACCAAAAATGTAAACCCACCCTGTGATCGAGAGACTCTGCTAGAGATTCCACAGACACACCCACAGGTGTGTAAACAAGGATGTCTCTTGCAAAGCTGTTAAAAATATTCAACAAGTGGGCCTGGTGCAGTGGCTCACTCCTGTAATCCCAGCACTTTGGGGAGGCCAAGATGGGTGGATCGCTTGAGCTCAGGAGTTCAAGACCAGCCTGGGCAACATGGTGAATCCCTGTCTCTACAAAAAATATAAGAATTAGACAGGTGTGGTGGCACACACCTGTAGTCCCAGCTACATGGGAGGCTGAGGCAGGAGAATCATTTGCTTCCTGGAGGTGGAGGTTGCAGTGACCCGAGATCGTGGCACTGCACTCCAGCCTGGGCAACAGAGTAAGACTCTGTCTCAAAAAAACACAAAACAAAACAAATATATATATATACATATATATGTGTGTGTGTGTGTGTGTGTAGATAGATAGATAGACAGACAGACAGAGAATAAGTGGCTCCACCTTCAATCCCTGGCTAAATAAATGAAAGAACATCCATATAGACTACAGAATATTCTTCAACAGTTATAAAGAATAAGCTAGACCTACAGGTAGTGAAATGTAGAGACAGCCAAGGCACATTGTTCACTAAGAAAAGCAATATATCAATACATAGACTATGATTCCATCAGAAAAAAACAATGAAAACTAAAGGTTTCCTTTTCAGCTACACATGTGCACAGGAAATGTCTGAAGATCCACATTTAAATCTGAACAGTGACTATTCTGGGGAAGGAAGAGGATATGCAGGAAAGAATGAAGAGGAACTATCGTTTTTGACTCTATGTTAAGAATCATATTATGAAATGCTTATGGTTTGAATTTTTATGAAAACATGTTTCTGTAACATATGTGTAATTATAAAAATTAAAAAAGAATGGTAACTTCAGGACAAAGTTAGAGAATTCCCAAACATGTTAATGAAGTCTTTTGTACAACAACATGAAAATAAATGTATATCGATAAAATGCAGATATGTATTAAGTTTAAATAACTTTTACATGTCTGCATTACATCAATATCATATTGAGCTACAGCCTTAACCTAAAACCATTTAAGAAAAATGTAAAGCAGTGAAATAACGTAAATTGAGAAAATCCTGTTGATTATTTTTTCTGAAAATTAGAGGTAACGTCATAATTTGTTTTTAAAGGTAGTGTAACCCAGTGTGGTTTTAAGAATACTAGCATCCGCCAGGCACAGTGGTTCATGACTGTAATCCCAGCACTTTGGGAGGCCGAGGCAGGCAGATCACCTGAGGTCAAGAGTTCAAGATCAGCCTGGTCCAATATGGTGAAACTCCATCTCTACTAAAAAATACAAAAATTAGCCGGGCGTGGTGGCAGGTGCCTGTAATCCCAGCTACTGAGGAGGCTGAGGCAGAAGAATCCTTTGAACCCCTTGGAGGTTGCAGGGAGCCGAGATCATGCCATTGCACTCCAGCCTGGGCAACAAGAGTGGGCAACAAGAGTGAAACTCCATCTCAAAAAAAAAAAAAAAATTAGCATCTCATACAACATAGTCTGTGAAACCAGAGGGAAAAGAGAAAGGCAATGAGTCTAGAAGAACTAGAATCAAAGAAATGTAGGCCATGACTATTACGGAGACAATATGAGCTTAAGAGACTGAAATCCTGAAAAACAAACTGAAAGACTCTCCTGTAAATTGTTTTCGATAACAAAAGTCACCCCGAAAAACTGACAGGATCACCCATCCAGAGCCACACTCCCTCTCTTTGTCTTTTCACATAATATCTAAACAGACAATATTAATATTTACAATAAATTTTCTTCATGCAGTAAAATATAAAGAGAAACAATAGTCAAAAGACCTCTGGGATTACGATAATTTAAACTTATGTCTTTTGCTTCTACTGTACCATAATACCGCTGGGACTGTATACATATTGAAAGATTCAGGGTCATGTATACTTCTTAAAGTGAAATTTCACACATATAAGCTGAAAATAAAACAATGTCTGGGAGGAAATTTCATAACATGCTCAACAAGAATCATATCAGAATTCATCGTCTTATAGCCTTTTTTATTTTTATAAAAAGAATGTTAAATACACAACTAAATATCGCCCTCTAGTGGAATATATTGTTTATACAAAATACTCAGAATTTGACCTATTTCCAGGAAATACTGCATCTCACATTTGCTATGGATAAAACAGACTATGCTTAGAATGCATTGCTTTAAATCACAACATTCTTTGTTAAGGCCATTATATTTTTAAGTGTTTTTTCTTTTCAGCTATTAAATGCAATTTTGGTCAGTCTTTAAAATATCGTTTTCTTCTCAAATCACATCAAAACTGGAACCACAATCATTTTTCTTATTAAAATACCATCCTTTGTTTAGAAATCCTTGAATGCAAGCATGATCCCGAATTATTGTAAGATGGGGACACATTTACCCCCTCTTAAATACTTCTTAAATATTTATCTTTTTTGGGCTTTGGCAAAAATCTGCTGATGTCATCTCGTGGCCTGATGCAGATGACAGTAACAACCAAATCAAAACTCCTCTTTAGGCAGAACTGAGAGACTCTGAGAAAGCCTGCTGCAGCATATCTCAGAAAAGTACCAAGGACTGGCGATCTTTATATAACCGTTCATCAGAGTTGGTCTCTGTTTAGTACATTAAATAACATACCACATGAGTGAAGTTCAGAAAAAGATTTTTAATTTTTATTTTCTTTTATTTTTTTGAAATGGAGTCTCACTCTGTCACCCAGGCTGGAATGCGGTGGCACGATCTGGGCTCACTACAACCTCCATCTCCCAGTTTCAAGTCTCAGACTCCAGAGCAGCTGAGATTACATGTGCATGCCACCATGCCTGGCTAATTTTTGTATTTTTAGTAGAGATGGGGTTTCACCATGTTGACCAGGCTAGTCTCAAACTCCTGACCTCAAATGATCCACTCACCTCGGCCTCCCAAAGTGCTAGGATTACGGGCATGAGCCACTGCACCTGACATGGAAAAGATTTTTAAACCTAGCATGTGGAGAAGGTTCAACATATGATCAGAAAAGTCAACAACAGGAAGCGTCACAAAACAAGGTTCTCAAACAAACACAGAAACATTGAATTTTTTGAACGAGGAGAACATTTAGAATTATCCAATATCTCACCATCATAATTTTCATCACATTAACATCCCATGTGTCCAGTTACTGACTTAATGTTTGTCTTTAACCAGCCTGACTTTAAATAAAGGAGGGCTAAGATCATATTTCATATATAGACACTAGCCATAAAAATAAATAAAATGTTTTAAAACCGTATTATTACATGCCAGATACTATAATGTGGATTGAAGACTGCTTTCTTCTGTTAAAAGAGGGAGATTAAAAGAGAAGAGAGGGGTTTGGGTCAAAGGAACACCTGATGGAGACTTTCTCGTCAATATATCTGGAGGGATGAATGAGAGATGAGAACACTTCCTCCCTGTGATTCCCTGCTATTTAAAGCTAGTGTCCATGTGGCACCAAAATCATCTCCCATATTGGCAGGTCTCTGTCTCACACTTTAGGAAGCATTAATCAAACTCCCACTTCTCATATGATTCATGGAAAAAATATAACTCAAGAAGGGAAAGTGCTTGCCCACAGTCCCTATAACAGACATGGTGCCTGGCTCACAGCCCCTAAAAGGCCTTTCCATTTTACTCAGCTGGTGCAAAAGTAATGGCAAAAACCACAATTACTTTTGCATCAACCTAATAGTATTCACTAGGGTGAATACCCTCTGCCAGCGTCCCCTCTCTTTGCTGAAGGAGTTTCCCTGGTGGCAGGAACCCACTCTGCTCATGCACTCAGGGCAAGCCAAAAGTATGGGAGAATTAACATCCCCAGGAACATCTCTCAACCAATGACTAACAGGACTAGGGTGTAAATACCCCAGCTCCCTCTCCCCCTTGGTGGGAGAGGTGGGAGGGGCGTGCATGCTTTCCACATCCACTTGGGATTAAACTCCAGTTACCCACAGTGGTAACCTGCTTAATAGTGTACCCTTTCTTGGCTCACTACTAGTCTAACATCCCTACTTCTTTACGGGTGTTTCCTGGGATTACCACCCAATAAACTAGTTGTACTCAAATTCGTGTCTCCTCTACCTCTGAGGAATCCCAAATCAAAACAAGTAGCAAATTAGCAGTACAATTTTTGTTTTGTTTTGTTTTTTTCTTCAGAGATAAGACCTAGCTCTGTTGCCTAGGTTGGAGTGAAGTGACCATTATAGCTCACTGCAGCCTCAAACTCCTAGATTCAAGCAATCCTCCTCCCTCAGCCTCTCCAGTCACTGAGACTACAGGCGCACATCACAACACCCCCAGGTGATTTTACTTTTTGTAGAGATGAGGTCTCACTATGTTACCCCAGCTGGTCTCAAACTCCTGTCCTCAAGCGATCCTCCCCACTGGGCCTCCCAAAGTGCTGGGACTGCAGGTGTGAGCTGGCCACGAGTCAGTTCTTAAACCCAGTTTTTCTACCTCCCAGTCTAGGATTATTTTTATTTTTTCTCTCTTTGCCAAGGTGTTTGGACTAACCAAGCCATCTCTAAAAAGATGGTGGCTTAAAATTATGATTATGCCAGCTATAGGGTGACCAACCATTCTGGTTTGCCCAGGACTATGGGTTCCCAGGGAGTGGGACTTTTAGTGCAATACCAGCAAAGTCCTGAGGAAACTGGAAACACTGTCAATCACCCTAACCAGCTACTTCTTTTCCCACCCGGTAGAGGACCCCACAGTTTCCAGTTCAGAGACCCTGGACCTCCCATATTTAACAAAGAGGCTCAATCCATAAACATCACTTCAACAGTTAAGCATTTGGGATTCACCCGAAGTGTGGTACTCAGAATTCAGGTAGCAGACACAATGGTTCTGCTCTCTGCTAGGGATGTGTTTGTTTTAGCTTGTATTAGGAAAAAATTTTGCACAGCAAATCTTTGATTTTGTAGACATTCTTGTGAAACAAGATGCCAAGATTGGAATTAAGCTTGATTTTTTGAGTTAATTTAATGAAAAACAAAGAAAACAATAGTACGCATTTATATATCGATGGCAAAAAAATCTTTGACTCTTTGAAAACCTGGAGAAAACTTGACTACAGATAATACTAAAATCCTTTCTAACTTGTTACATAAGTTTATTTTGATTACTTAATCTGATAAACAGATATCCAATTGACTATGTCTTTAAGTAACCGTTCCTCTTAACCTATTGAAGACAAAAATTACCATTTGTCAGCCAGCATGGTGTTGTGTCTGTAATTCTAGCTACTCAGAAGGCTGAGGCAGAAAGGTCGCTTAAGGCTAGGAGTTCAAGTCTAGCCTGAGCTGTAGCAAGCTACAGCAAGGTGTAGCAAGATCGTATCACTTAAAAAAATTACTATTTGTCAAGATTACAGACAAATGAATCCAGTGGTCTTTACCAGGTGGCACATAACAAAAACACATTTTGACTACTCTATTTAAGGGCCGTTGCTATATGAGGCTGGAAAATTAAATCACTGAATAACTGCTGGGTGCTCATCACTAGACTAAGCTTGTTTTTTTCAGAAAATGTGTCCCAAGCACACAACCCTTGTGCCAAACACTCCACCTGGTCTTTTATCCAACCGTGAGAACAGCAAACATAACCTTGCCCTCGGGGAGTTTACAACCAAGAAGGCAACAGACATTAACTGAGTGATTACATAAATAAATATGCAATTATTATAATTAAATAAAAAATATTTAGCATGCTATGTTCATTTATGTAGGAAAATGTACCTTTATTTTCTATAACTGATCTTAATCCTGCTCTTTGAACCCTGGGTCAATGCGGTGGGCAGATGGGATGGGTAGAAATAGAGATTTAAATTTGCCAATTAAGGCATCTCACTCTCTTCTTGTTTACATACAGTATCTTTTGGCTCAAAATAGAACTTTTCAAGTAGCTTTTTATCTCTTTTGGCTGAGTTTCTCCCCCACCTGCTTTCTGAGATTACTTTCCTCTCTGTAAAGAAGTTTGGTTCTTTCAAAAATTGCCAGGCACAATGGTGCATGCCTATAATCCCAGCTACTCAGGAGGCTCAGGCAGAAAGATCCCTTGAGCCCAGGAGTTCAAGACCACCCTGGGAAACATAGTGATACCCCGTCCTGTTTTTTTAAAAACTCAATAACCTGTGAAGGGACCCTGGTGATCACATCCTATGGCCCTTCCTTTCTTGTTACTGGGGTTGCCCCTGCTCCTCTCTGCTCCCCATTTCTGCCCCAGCCTCATGGTCCTGGCCCTCTGCATGCCCGTCACCTACAATCTCAGAAAGAGAGGCCACACCCTACATATGGCAGGATTACTAATTTAAACTCTACCACTCAGGTAACAAGTAGAGCTTCTTTGTTTTCCATAACTGGCATCTTCTCCCTCTAGAGCCTCCTCCCCTGTATGGTAACCATGAACCACGTGTGACTATTTCCATTTACATTGTAATCAATTAAAATTAAGGAAAATTATAAATTCAGGGTCTCATTTGGCTGAGCCACATTTCAAGTGCTCAGTAAAATTGACCCATGTGGCTAGTGGCTACCATATTGAACAGGGCAGATATAAACCATGATCATCCTCACAGAAAGTTCAACTGGACAGCCCAGGTCTGGAGCCCAGAGGAAGTCAAAACAAACTTGCCCAATAAGGCATCTCAGTCTCTTCTGGTTTTAAGACAGTCTGTACCCATTTCAAAGAACCTTTTGAGTAGACTCTTTTTAGGTTTCTCTTCACTCCTCTTCCAACAGAGGGTGCCTGCACTGAAATCTCCCAAGAATTCACAAAAGTATTATGACATCCAAGGGCTGGATGGCCACAACCCTAGAACTAGGGGAATTGAGGTCAGAGTTCCTCCAGATCCCCTGGAACAAGGAAGCCTCCGGATGACAACTATGTTACGCCCATTTTCTAAGTGAGAATAGTGTTGCCAAGAACTTAAACTTTATTTGTCCAATCATAAAGCCCAGAAGGAGTGGAGTCAGGATTCAAACCACGTTTCCTCCTGTGAGACCTCAGCTCTCCCCATCCCATCCCATTGCCTCCTTATTGCTCCACAGTGCAATACATCTCCTTGCTCAAAGGCACGACCCAACGAAGTTTTGGTGGACCACTGCAAAAATATTCACTGGGGAACCCACAGGGGTGGATGTAGCATCCTGGTCAAACCCAACTAGAACTGTTGTTCTGAGGGCTCTTCAACCAATTTTCTAGTGTTAAGGGACTTTAAGTGTATTAGAATTGCCTAAACAATGTCCAGGAATCTTGAATTCTATCTTGTCACTCCTGACATGGGAATTACATGTATCAAGTACATATTGCATGCCAAGCACTGTGCCAAGGATGTTCCAAGGTCATTCTCTTACATGATCCTCACAACGGGTTTGTTTTTGTTTTTTTTTCAGGTAGTTACTATCATCATCCCCATTCATCAGTGAGGGAATAAAGCTCAGAGAGCTTCCACCATTGACTAAGATGCGATGGTATTTAAGCCATGCTCTGCCACTAATGGAAATGGAAAAGTAATGAAAGAAAATAAAGAAATGAAAGAAAATCAAGATTATCTTTGCCCTCTGAAGCAGAGGTCGATACTGTGGGAACAAATCCTGACTCTGTCCCTTACTCACTGTGTACTTTTGAGCAACTTATTCAGTCCCTCTGAACAGTTTTCTATCTATAAAACAGGGATGGTGATACCGCCTCCCCACTCCAATCTGGTTAGTGAGAATCACATGAGACCATATGCTATATCAGTTACAGTTCTTTGGTGGCAAGCAACAGAAATTGGTTTAGCCAGCAAAAGGGAAAAAAGGGATTCACTAGAAGGGTATCTGGAGGCTTCCACAATTTATGGGAAGTCTGTAAAGTCAGGCAGGAACAAGGATCGGGAATCAAGGAACTGATAGAGAATGTTCGTCAGGGTCTGTGTCCGGTTATTTTTTGCGTGGTTATAAAGAAACACCTGAGACTGGTTAATTTATAAAGAAAAGAGGTTGAATTGGCTCATGGTTCTGCAGGTTGTGCCAGCATGGTTCTGGCGTCTGCTTCTGGTGAGGGCATCAGGCACTGTAAAATCATGGCAGAAGGCAAAGTAGGAGCAGGCACATCATGTGGCAAAAGCAAGAGACAGAGACGGGGGAAGTCCCAGACTTTTAAACAACCAGATCTCACATGAGCTGACTGAGTAAGGGCTCGGTGATCACCAAGAGGATGGCACTAAACCATTCATGAGAAATCCACCCCCATGATCCAATACCTCCCACCAGGCCCCACCTCCAGCAATGGGAATATTTCAACATGAAATTTGGAGGGGACAAACATGCACAACATAGCAGGGTCCACTGCTCTTGGGCCATTTTTCCATCTCTGAGTCACTACGCTCATGACTGGAAGTCCTGGGTAAAAGCTGACTTGCTCAATCAGACTCTCACTTGCTCACTTTGAAATGCACTGTAATATTAAGAAGAAGGTTCTGGAAGGGACTCCTTTGGCCATATAGTGGAAAGACAGAACACTTTGACCATGCCTATGAGAAAAAGATAATTTCTGAATAAGAAATCAGGATACTGTTAGAATTGGGATAGTGGGATTGGAATGCAGCATGCAGTGGGGGAGACAAATGTTGACTACATGATTAAAGGTCATGCGAATGTAAAGTAGTAGTAATATGTTCATAAAAAGCAACTTTTTGCAGTGTGCCTTGTCTTGTCTTTAGCAGAATTCAAACAGTGAGAAACAACATAGCAGGGGATTAAGGTAGCAATCTGCAATCAAGCTGCCTGGGTTGAAATACCAGTCAGCTACTTACTAGCTGGGTTGCCTTAGCACACACTTAACCACTTCTCAGTTTTCACAGCTGTGAAATAGCGAAGATGATGATAATAGCAGTTCATACCTCCCAGGGCACCATGAGGATTAAATGAGCTAATTTACGTGAAGCATTCAGAACACTGCAAGGCACATAGAAAGTACCAGGGCCCCCCTCGGATGCGGGAAGTGAGAGTCCTGCTCTAGGCCCCAGGTTTAAGTGGCCTAAGTCCCCTCCCTGGGAGGGCAGGGTCTGCAGTAGTGACTGGTGGGATGCTCAAGGCCTACCTCATGGACCCCCTTTGCCCCCAGGGTTTCCCCTCCAGGTTGTTCTCCAGCCCACTATCCCACGTGTCCTCTAGCTGCCCAGAGGAGCCCTGAATCTCATGCATGGGTCATCTGGGAGGTGGCAATTCCAGGAGACCAGCAGATAGCTCCCTGCCAGCTGGCACAGTATTTCTTTGATGGGATTGCACAAGATTGACAAGTAGAATAGGGCAAACACACCAATTTTGATGATTCTCACTCAAGCGGGGCACAAGACAACGTCAAATTTCTGGACTACTATTAAACTAAACACTGGGGGCCCGTGCCAGGCTCTCACCCACCCATACGCCCCTCACCATGCTACCTCTGGTCTACAGCATCTTAGGATAGTGGGGGTGGCAGCTGACATCCTATACATTGTGTCTCCTAATGCAGTCACCCCACAATGTCTACTAGCTTCATACCACACACTAGGCAATCCTCTTGGGTGCTCACACCTATCTCTTGAAGGGCTTTTTCAAGACCATTCATCCCCACACCAATGGGCCTTTCCAGTTGGTGAGCTCACCTACCACTGGTTGACATGGTGATGTTGACAAGCTTTCCCTCTTAAGCCTTGCATGAATGAGGACACTCTTCTCGGACGCTCTTCTCGTGCACTCCTAATTCCTCATTGGTAGTGGTGTGTGGAAGGCAGAGGTGAGGTCAACATACTAAGAGTTCTGGCAGTTACCACCTAAAGATTCCAGAAGAAGATATACTCAGAAGATATGCTTTTCTACGTTTACGCTCTAAAGTTCCAAACGGTAAATTTAACAAGACCAGAAAACAAATTACCATTCACATCTCCCTGCAGATGCTGAATGAGACTTCCATTTGTGGCCACCATCGTGGACACACAGTCATGACCTTTGAGAGAGTCATCAGAAGCCAGGGTTCATGGCCAGTCCAATGAATGGGGCAGCAGCAGAATTGATGATGTAAATGGCATTGGGGATTGCAAAGGCAAGAAGGCCTACACTGTCTCAATGCAAACAGGTTCCAAAGAGCATGGCATTATGAATAAAAACAGTGTGGCTTCCATGCTGGCTAACACGGTGAAACCCCGTCTCTACTAAAAATACCAAAAACTAGCCGGGCTGGTGGCGGGCGCCTGTAGTCCCAGCTACTCGGGAGGCTGAGGCAGGAGAATGGTGTGAACCCAGGAGGCGGAGCTTGCAGTGAGCCGAGATCGTGCCACTGCACTCCAGCCTGGGTGACAGAGCAAGACTCCATCTCAAAAAAGAAAAAAGAGAAAAAAAAAATAAAAGCAAACTGTGTGGCTCCCTCTTTCTCCTGGTGGTGGAAGACATGAAATTAGCCTGAACCAGCACATTAGATAATGAAGAATGGAAGCAATGGCTACTGTACCTCAACAGGAGACAATGGAGCCTGGACACTAGAATCTTCCCATGTGCCAGTTGGACAATAAACAAATGTGTGACTACCTCTTCTCTTCTCCTTTGATGACTACCACACCTCATACAAGCCCATAAGTTTTATATTTTTTTAGTCTGGGCATGGTGGCTCATACCTGTAACCACAGCACTTTGGGAGGCGGAGGTGGGCAGATCACTTGAGGTCAGGTGTTCAAGACCAGCCTGGCCAACATAGAGAAACCCCACCTCTACTAAAAATACTAAAATTAGTCAGGCGTGGTCATGGGTTCCTATAATCCCAGCTACTCAGGAGGCTGAGACAGGAGAATCACTTGAACCCAGGAGGTGGAGGTTGCAGTGAGCAGAGATTGCACACCATTGTACTCCAGTCTAAGTGACAGAGGGAGACTCTATCTCAAAAATATTTTTTAATGAAATTATTTATATAGACAAAAGTCCTTCAAAAAAAGTGTTTATCCAGAACTCACACACCCCAGAGGTGCCCTGGTGAACACATATACATGTTTGCTAATTTCCCAAGAAGTTTAATATCAGGAATATGCACTTGGAAGGATGCTAGTTTAATGATATCAAAATTAGCATAGTGACTCAGCAATCCCACTTCTGGGTATAATTCAAAGGAAAAGAAATCAGTCTGTCAAAGAGACACCTGCACTCCCATGTTCACTGCAGCACTGCTCACAATAGCTGAGATGTGAAATCAACCTACGTGTCCATTACCAGATGAATGAAAAAGAAGATGTGGTACATCAATTTGCAATTGTAAAGACATGGAACCAACCTAAGTACCCACCAACCAAGGAGTAGGATAAAGAAAGTGTGGCACATATACACAAAGGAATACTATTCAGCTTTGAATTAAAAGGAAATCCTGTCATTTCCAACAACATGGATGAACCTAAAAAACACTGTGTTAAATGAAATAAGGAAAGCACAAAAAGAGAAAAATGGCATGATCCCACTTTCATGTAGAATCTAAAAACGTTAAACTGAGAAGCAGAGAGGAGAATGGTAGGTATCAGAGGCTAGTGAGTAGGAGGATTAGGGAGCTATAGGTCAATGAATAAAAAATTTCTGGCCAGGTGCGGTGGCTCACACCTATAATCCCAGCACTTTGGGAGGCTGAGGCAGGTGGATCCCAATGTCAGGAGATCGAGACCATCCTGGCTAACACGGTGAAACTCTGTCTCTACTAAAAATACAAAAAAATTAGCTGGGCATGGTGGCAGGAGCCTGTAGTCCCAGCTACTCAGGAGGCTGAGGCAGGAGAATGGCGTGAACCCAGGAGGCGGAGCTTGCAGTGAGCCGAGATCACACCACTGCACTGCAGTCTGGGTGACAGAGCGAGACTGTGTCTCAAAAAAGAAAGAAAAAAAAAATTCAGCCTGGGTAGCACGCAGAAACCCCATCTCTACAAAAAATGCAAAAATTACCTGGGTATGGTGGTGTGTGCATGTAGTCCCAGCTACTGGGGAAGCTGACATGGAAGGATCGCTTTAACCCATGAGATGGAGGCTGCAGTGAGCCGTGATCACGCCACTACACTCTAACCTGGGCAACAGAGCAAGACCCAGTCTCAAAAAAAAAAAATTCAATTGGAAAGGAGGAATAAATTCAAGAGAGCTATTGTACAACATGGTTAGTATAATTACAATGTATATTGTGTTACTGAACACTGCCAAAAGAGTAGATACGTGTTATCACCACAAAAAAAGGGTATGTGAAGTTAGGCATATGTTAATTAGCCATTCCAGGATGTATACATATTTCAAAACAATATGTGGTACATGACAAATAAATACAACTTTTATTTGTCAACTAAAAAAAATTTTAAAACACTCCCAAAATTTGCAGAGTGACTTTATAAAAGACATCTTCATTTTCTTGATTCATAATCGCACCTTCTCCTTTCACACGCCCTGCTAAACAGCAATGATTCCCAAACACAGCTGATTATCAAAAGTGTTTGGAACATTTTTGGGATTGGGGTTGGTTTTGTTGAATGAAGCTTACTGGCTGTACCCTAAACCTGCAAAGCCATGTTCTCCTGGGGGCTGATCCTGGAATCTAGGTTGTTAAGAGGTCCCCAGGAAGCTCTGGTGATGAGCTGGGTTAGGGCAGCTGTGCTCTACACATTTATGGAAAGAACAGCATTAAGTCCCTAAAGGGCTTTTTCAACTCTTGGTTTCTAGAATGACGGCGGTTAAATATATTTAATTACAAGCCTAGGCTTTAAGTTTCCATTTACACTAAATCTAAAATCTTCCCAAAGTATCAACCATATACAGTCATCCCTGGGTATTCATGGGGAATTGGTTCAAGAAACTCCCCAAAAAATCCACAAATGCTCAAGTCCCTTATGTAAAATGGCACAGTATTTGCATATAACCTATGCACATCCTCCTGTAATTCTCAATCATCTCTAGATTACTTGTAATATCTAATATAATGTAAATACTAAGTAAATAGTTGTTACATTGAATTTTTTAAATATGTATTTTTATTGTTGTATATTTTCTTGGTTTTTTTCCCCTAATATTTTCAAACCAAAGTTGGTTGACTCCCCGGATACAGAACTCATAAATACAGAGAGCCAACTGTATAGCAAATCAATCAATCAATAAGCGTATTTGAGCATGACTAAATCTATGGTATTCATGACTCATGTATGAAATTACTGATGACATAAAAACATAATAAAACAATTACACCTCTTTAAGGTACAAATAGCAAATCACGTGGCTAGGATAAATGTTAAGACATGGCCATTCAGTTGAGAAAGGAGATGTTCCTGTTTAAGTTCAGAACATAATTAATTATGGCCTGAAGTTCCAAGGACATAAATTTTAACATCAGCTTCTATAAAATGTTACTATTGAAACCTAGGTCACTATGCAAAACGTATAGGTAGTTCCTCAAGAGGAAATACTTCAAACATTAATATAAATAATAATGTTTTAAAGTTTCAAAAGTGTATCCAAGAATTCAAAAAGCTGTGTATACATAATACTTGACTTTAAGAAAAAAAAAAATTCATTCCAGGCGAAAGAAAAAAGTCTTCTCTTGAGCATATATACAAAGGTTAAGAAATATTAGTAGATTATTTATACATGTTGGTTTCCATTTTCTATCATAAAATTTAAAAAGTCAAGACAAATTAAAAATTGTCACACTTCATATGAATTATATATTGAAATATGCCTGAAAGAAAAGATTTTAAAGTAAGCACACAATAAAATTAATACAGCAGGCCTCCTATTTCTGTGAATTTGTTGAAGCAGGAAGGGAATATAAGAAGGAGAAGAAGAAAAAGAGGAGGAAGAGGAGAAGGGAGGGAGGAAGAGGAAGCTGCCAAATTTATAATGCTGAAAGAACAACTTTACAAGCTCCAAAGTTCACATTTGGTTATGTTGTAAACATCAAAACCAAACTGTAGTAAGTCACCTCATAGAGTTTTTTGTCAATGATTGACTGACAGTCTTTGAACAGACCCTTAAAAGACCAATCAAATTTCAGAATGATTCATCATGGCATGAGGCAAACCTGTAAGGTGGACTTAGCCTTTTAAATTACATGGTATGTTACTAACAATACAAGCATATCCATTATATGTCTCTAAATTTTGCCTATAGGCTAGAAAATAATAGGCAGCAAAAGCTTTTAAGAAATACACATTTGTACAAGTTCCATTTTCTTTTCTCATTGATACTGTATCTCCTGCTCTAAAACGGGTGGTTTTGATGACACAAATTACACCAAAACTCACTATCTTCCCCCAATCTTACATATCAAATCCCAGAATAAAAAGTACCTCTCAACGAGTTTTAAAGCTTCTTTCTCCCTTTTGTTAATTTTCTTAAAAAATAGGCCCCAATAAGAGAAAAACACATTCTCTCCATTCCATAGTTATTTGCAAATACTGTATTAGTGAAAAAAGCCAGACAGTGCTGTTTTTTAAGTCCAGATCAATAAACATCACCCAGTGTAAAAACCACACCACCTTATCCATAATGCTTGGACTCAAGGAGCTAGCAAAAGATTTGTAGAGTAAAACCTCCATATTACTCTGGGTGAGATTTGGTATATATGTGTTAATAAATTTTTTGTCAACTGGCCTTTAGGATTACTCTTCTGTCTGAATTTTGGTTTTGTTTTCTCTCTGTTCCTCCCCCATGGGGTTGAACCTAGAAATAGCATCGCTCTTGAGCTCGTTAGTTTGACAAACTGGCCTAAGTGTGCAGAGGCAATGGGTACCTCCAACACAGAAGCATTTATGAGTCTCCGGGGGATTCTGAGAAACACCAGAAAGTGTTGAGGTACTGAATCACAGCCAACTATTCTGAATCTTTAATTTTTTTTCTATGAGGATGTCAGCATTAAAATATAGAACATGCTTTTCCCACTTGGCTTCCATTATTTGTAAAGCATTCAAGAGTTTCTAGGCTAGAATTACCTCCATCCCCAGGCAGGAGGGCAGGCAAAAACTCCAAGGAGACTTAACAGTTCCTCTGCTGGTCTTCTTTTACATTTTCGACCCAACAACATAATAAAAATGACTAAATACTAAACCTGAGTGCTGTGCTTCTAAATCCATCATATTTTTTATCATATTTATCCATGCAGTGTTCTCACCTTTGGTGCTTCAGATAATGCAAGTTGAAATAAATTTCAAAAGATAACTAGTTAGTTTTCAGATACGACACACCTATCACCCAAATAACCAGGCAATTATGACATAGCAAACCTTACGGATAAATGATTTGTTTTAAAGGTGGTTTAGGTTACACTTAAAAATTAAAGTTCACATCAAAGGCAGGAAAAACAAGAAACAGTGTTTGTAAATAAGAATTTGAAACTGAAATTTGGGCAGAGGCAGTATTTTTGCTTGGCTGATTTTGGTTTTTAATTACATACGTTTAGTATTTATGCAATAATACCTCAGACAACTACTGGGGAAAAAAGAGGGATTGCAACTTTATTGTCTCAAATCTTAACTTTACCTGTCTTAGTTTATGGACTACATCAGCAGTTTTAAATACATCAGCCCAACAATTCCACATTGTGATATATATCCACATACAAATAAGCAAAAATATAGGTGCAAAGATGTTGAATGTATCATATTATATTAACAAACTGCAGACAACTGTCTATCATTAGGGAATGGCTAATAAATTTTAATCAGAATCATAAAATCAGGATATAGAATACTTTGCAGCCATTTTTGAAAAATTGATAAGGGCCAGTCTCCGTGGCTCACACCTGAAATCTCAGCACTTTGGGAGGCCAAGGAAAGAGGATTAGTTGAGGCCAGGAATTTGAGACCAGCCTGGGCAACATAGTGAGACTTTATCTCTACAAAAAATAAAGAGAATTATCCTGATGTGGTAGCACATGCCTATGCTACTAGCTACCCAGGAGGCTGAGGTGGGAGGATTGCTTGAGCTCAGGAGTTTGAAGTTTCAGTGAGCAATGATCACACCACTGCACTCCAGGCTGGGCAACAGAGCAAGACTCTGTCTCTAAAAAACAAAGAAAGAAAAAAATTATAGACCTGCATATAATGAAGTGGAAGTTTATCCATGACATATTTTTTAAGAAAAAAATGTGTTAATCTTTGTGGGTACATATTAGTTGTACATATTTATGGATCACATGAGATGTTCTGATATCAGCATGCAATGTGATACCCATGACACACTGTTGAATGAAAAAGTATTCAGCATTTAGTAAGTATGTTAAGATGACAGGCAAAAATAAGTACTCATAGATATATCTGAGCATTGTTTGCATTCTTATAAAAAGAATATATTCATTTATTCACTATATTACTTATTTTTTAAGACAAGGTCTTACTCTGTTGCCCAGGCTGGTGTGGAACCCAGTGGAGGCTCACTGCAACCTTGACCTCCTGGGCTCAGGTGATCCTCCCATCTCAGCCTCCCGAGTAACTGGGACCACATAGCAGCAGTCCATAACCTTTTTGGTAGAAGGGATCGGTTTTCTGGAAGGCAATTTTTCCATGGACAGGGCAGTGAGGGTGGGAAGGGTAGTGGAGAGGCTTTCAGGATGAAACTTCCACCTCCGATCATCAGGCATTAGATTCTCACAAGGAGTGCACAACCTAGATCCTTTCCATGCATAACTCACAATAGGGTTCGTGCTCCTGTGAGAACTATGAGATCTACTGCTGCCACTGACCTGACAGAAGGTGGAGCTCAGGCGAATTGCTCACTTGCCTGCTGCTCACCTCCTGCTGTGTGACCTGGGTTTTTAACAGGCCATGGACCGGGACCCCTGGCTTATGGAATATAAATATAATAAATATAAACATATGGACCAGGTCTGTTTTATTGAGACATAAGGACTATAGTTAATTATTAAGTATAGTTATACAATATAATACAACATTATAGTGTGTTATATTCAGGATTTTTGCTAACTGAAAAGATTTCAGCTGCTCTTGCCACACACAAAAAAAATAATGTGTAACTATATGAGATAGTGGATATGGTAATTTACCTCACTATCGTAGCCATTTAACTATCTATGCATATCCCACTCATAACATCATAATATATACCTTAAATATGTACAATAAAATTTATTTTTTTAAAAAAGGCAGACCAGGCGCAGTGGCTCATGCCTGTAATCCCAGCACTTTGGGAGGCTGATGTGGGCGGATCACGAGGTCAGGAGATCAAGACCATCCTGGCCAACATGGTGAAACCCTGTCTCTACTAAAAATACAAAAAATACAAAACTTAGCCGGGCATGGTGGTGTGTGCCTGTAATCCCAGCTACCCGGGAGGCTGAGGCAGAATCACTTGAACCAAAGAGTTGGAGGTTACAGTGAGTCAAGATCGTGGCACTGCACTCCAGCTTGGTAAGAGTGAGACTCTGTCTGAATTAAAAAAAAAAAAAAAAAAAACAGAAGCAATAACGAGGAAAAGGGAAATTGATGTTCCCTTACCACACTGAAGGACTAAACTCTGTGCATGAGGAAGATGTCCCTCTTAGAGGGAGCAGAGGCAGGGTTAGGACTAGTCCATATAGTCTTTGAAACCAGAAAAACTGTCATTTCAAAGAAATACCTCAAAAGAGGTTGTATTAACCCATTTTCACACTGCTGATAAAGTCATACCCCCAACTGGGCAATTTACAAAAGAAAGAGGTTTCATAGAGCTTACATTTCCACATGGCTGGGGAGCCTCATAATCATGGTGGAAGGCAAGGAGGAGCAAGTCACATCTTATGTGGATGGCAGCAGGCAAAAAGATTTTGTGCAGGGGACCTCCTTTTTTTAAAACCATCAGATCTCATTCACTATCACGAGAACAGTGCAGGAAAGACCCACCCCATAATTCAATCACCTTCCACCAGGTTCCTCCCATGACATGTGGGAATTGTGGGAGTTACAATTCAAGATGAGATGTGGGTGGGGACACAGCCAAACCATATCAGAGGTCTTCATTCATTTCCTATTAAACCTTTCTATACAGATGAAAACTTTTGTCATGAAAGTGTGGTATTCTGTAACATTAAAATATTTTCCTTGTTTGAGCAATTCCCCTTCTATGCATCAGCCCAACAGATGCCCTCATACATGAGTGTAAAGGTGGACATTCCAGAATGATTGCTGGTGCACAATCTGTAACAGCAAAGCACTGGAGACAGGTAAATGCCCATCAGTAAGGGGCCGGCCACATCCTTGTGGTATGTTCTGACCATGAAATGCACAGCAGGTGGATGGGCACGCTGGCTCACGTCTGTACTCTCAGAACTTTGGGAGGCCGAGGCGGGCGGATCACGAGGTTGGGAGTTTGAGACCAGCCTGGCCAATATGGTAAAACCCCGTCTCTACTAAAAATACAAAAAAAAAAAAAAATGAGCCAGGCACCGTGGCACGTGCCTGAAATCCCAGCTACTCAGGAGGCTGAGACAGGAGAATTGTTTAAACCCAGGAGACAGAGGTTACAGTGAGCCGACATTGCACCACTGCACTCCAGCCTGGGTGACAGAGCGAGATTCCGTCTCAGATAAAAAAGAAAGAAATGCATAGCAGCCAAAATTATAATAAACGAGAACCTGCTGCTGCACCCGCACAGTTTGCCTTAAGCACTCACCCTAGTACCAAGTCCCACATTCCAGAAAAGAGAAATGAGGGTGGAAGAGAAAGAGGAAGGAGAGAGGTGGAAGAGAGAGATCAGCACTCAGAGGCAGCCTGGAAGAGAGGGAAGTGGATTGCCCAGAACATTCCTGGAAACTGGAGGTTAGCTGGCCCCTGTAAATATAGGCAGGCTGTGTGCTAACAGGGGATTAGGGAGGGATCCTGAGAACATGCCTGGGTCTACAGGTTCGGCAAACAGTCACATTTAACAGCTCTAATAGTCTTGTGCCTCCTCAAACTTTGCTAAAATCACACTGAAAGTTGTACCCTGTAATTTCTTACTATACTACAACAGAGAAGAGACTGCCAGAGCCCCCACCCAAACCCACTTATGTCCACAGTGCTTGTCAGTGAATCCACCGCCAATTAAAGAATGCTATGGAAATACTATATATGGAAATTTATGTATGTAAAAGTTATAAACAAAGCACAATTAAAAGAAAAAACTAGAAAAAGGCAGTCAGCTCATCTCTTCCTGCCATCTGAGATGATGGCAGAAGGACACCATCAAAAATGTTCAGCCAAAATGGGGAAGGATTCTCTGAGGATGCATATATAAGATAATATTTAAAGAATGAAAAGAAGCAGGTGCACTTTCTATTTTTAGCTAGATATATAGCCTGGCAAACTAAATTAGAAGATGGTGCAATCCTATTCACAACAAAAAGAAAACCTACTCAAAAGAACCCACAACTTTTTTATAAACAGAAAATTCTGATGATATTTCCATTGATATTTTCTAGCCATTGGCTTGTAATATGAGATAGAGTATGGAATTTCCCTAAAAGTCATTGGCCACCAAGTAACAAATTCTGCCAAAAAGGAAACCCCCAAAGAATACATTTCAGAGGAAAAGTAAACCTCTCTTTAGATGTTGAGCTTCAGCTCTGACAATATACTTAATATTTTCTGCACACTTTCCCCAAATTAATAATTATACATATTAGATAGGAAGCAGACAAATTACAATTCTGACATAATTAATTTGACATTTATTCATTGCTGTAAAAGTATTATTGTCACATAGTCATACTTTAATGTGCACATGTCAATAAGGCTGGCCAAAGATGGGGATTTTAAATAGTTTCCAAAAGCAACACAATTAATTTTGGTGATTGTTGAATAAACATTGCATTAAGTGTCAAAGTAACACATTGAAGGAATTCAAATGGCTTCATAAAATCGAAGGGAAAGAGAGTCATAATTACACATATCAGAGAATGATTAACTATTCTTTTAACAGAATTCCTTTGCTGAAGATTAATGAACATTGGTTTTTGCCAGAATGTTCCGTAATGTACATCACTGCTGAGAAGGGAGATAAATATCATTCTATTTTAATAGTTATGTGTTTATTTTAATGTCTCTTAGAAATAAATATTTCTAGCATTTGAAGCCTGAGGTGCCACCAATACTATTGCTTACGATGAACTTTGTTTTAAAAAGAAATTCATATAAATAAAACATCACTAAGTCATTGTACAGCATTACATAGATCATAACAGGCACTGTCAGTATACCGCCATATCTCTTTGCATCTCTTTCCCGTTTTTCTGCACGTAGACTCCCAGTGTGCTTCTCCGCCCAGCAGCCAAGTACCTGCGGCTTATTGCCCATCTTAAGCTGCTGAGACCAGTTTTGCCTGGGATCAGGGAGAGCTAGAAATGCCTTAACCAGTGTCCTTATCTAGTGACTTATGTGTGCAAGAACATAAACCAGCACCGTCCAATAGAAATATTGTGCCATCCCAGGAGAACTGCTTGAACCCAGGAGTCAAGAGTTTGCAGTGAGCAAGATCATGCCATTGTATTCCAGCCTGGGTGACAAAAGCGAAACTCGGAAGGGGAGGGGCGGGGAAGGGAGGGGAGGGGCGGGGAGGGGAGGGAGAAAGAAAGCAAGTAGCATCCACCAGTGTAACTGTAAATTTTCTAGCAGCTAGATTTTTAAGAAAAAAAAATAATAATAAAATAAACAGGTAAAATAAGTTTTATTATACATTTTATTAAACCACGATAGTCCAAATATTATTTCAACATGTAACCAATATTAAAAATTACCAGTGAGAAAGTTTACTTTTTTGTACTAAGTCTTCAAAATCTAGTGCATGTTTCATACTTACAACATACTGACTTTGGACTGGCCACATTTCAAGGGCTCAATGGCCACATGTGGCTAGGGGTTGCTATCTTGAACAGTACAATCCTAGACAGCTGCTATGGACAGACTGAGCCCCCACTAAACTCATACATTGAAGCCTTAATCCCCTTGTGATGGTATCTGATGGGTGAGGGGACTGGGAGGAAACTAGGTCATGATGCTAAAACCCTCATGAATGGGATTAGTGCCCCTATAAGAGGCATGATAAAGATGATCTCTGTCTCCACCATGTGAGAATAAAGGAAAATGGTCTTCACCAGTAACCAATTGGGCCAGTGCCATGATCATGGATATTCCAGTCTCCAGAACTGTGACAAATAAACTTCTGTTATTTAAGTCCCCTAGTCAGTGGGATTTTTTTTTTAACAGCAACCTGAACTAAAACATCAGCTTGAGTATGCCCTATACTGTCCACAGAGCTCCTAGGGGGATTCAACAAATGTTACCCTCCATGGGATTTTGCCAGATACTCCATCCTTCCTTGCCTTCTTTCCCTGTCGCAAATCCCCACTCCCCACTGGCTTCCCTGGGATTACGTCCTCCTAAACCGCTTTCACACACAATCTTTGTCTTAGGCTTTGCTTCTAAGGAACTCAACCCAAAACATGGGTATAGAAAAGAAATGTGAAAGTAATAAGCAAGTAATTTTTAGGTAATAATTATTTCTGTAGTCATTTACCAATACTTGTGGATCCAAGATTGCCTTAAAAATTATCTGTGCCTGGTGCAGCGGTTCATGTCTGTAATCCTGGTATTTGGGGAGACTGAGGTGGATGGATTGCTTGAGCCCAGGAGTTTGAGGCCAGCCTGGGCAACATGGTGATACCCTGTATTTGCAAAAACTACAAAAATTAGCCAGGCATGGTGACATGCGCCTGTAGTCCCAGCTGCTCAGGAGGCTGAGGTGGGAGGATCAAGTAAGCTTAGGCGATCAAGACTGTAGGGAGCTGTGATTGCACTACTGCATTCCAGCCTGAGCAACAGAGTGAGATCCTGTCTCCAAAAACAAAAACAAAAACAAATGACCCAGTCTCCAAAAAAAAAAAATGACTTCAGTATTTAGTGGTTTCATTGGCATCAGACTCAAATTTTTCATCATGTGTATCTTTGAACTTTACCTATAATTAGAATTACTTACTCGGGCTCTGTCCCTAAACCAGCTATTGGTCTTGGAGAAGTTACTTTCCCTGGCCTTGTTTTTTAATAAAGTGACAGCCTTGCTTCTCTATGTACTCCACGACTCACTGCATCAGCATCTGTTGGGAGCTTGTTAGAAATGCAGGACCCCACAGCTACTAAATGAGAATCTACACTTGAACATGATCCTCAAATGATTTATATATTCAGTACAGTTTGGAAAGCACTGGTCTCTAGCATTTTCTCAGCATCTCTTTGAACATGGCCAGATTTTTAGATTGACTGAAAAAAATCTATGGGAAGAATGTCGAAGAATTTGCAGACATGCTTTTTAACTCCTACAATAGTTTAGTGTCCTTTAAACTCTGCTATTTACTAATTATGTAACTACAACAAGTTACTCAACCTTTTTGTGCCTCAATTTTTCATCTGTAACATGGAAATAATAGAAGTAACTACATCATAGGTTTGAGAATTAAATAAGGGAAATATGGAAAGCCCTTAGAACAACCCTGAAAACATTATTTTATTGAATATATGAATCCCAGTGCATGAAAACTGTTTCTGCAGTTAGAGCTCTTATTCTATATTTATATATTAATAATATTAATATTTATTATTATGGATATATATTATGGATGTTTATATTTAATATTAATGTGGACATGTAATACAAAATCCATATCCCTAATGTCCCTACTTCAATCATGAGCAAAATCATTTATCATCTTGGTAGATTTGCTCACCCCAAAATCACCCAAGGAGACTATGTAAGGTAACATCTGCTGGGTTTATAAAATCAGGGCCTGTTTATTAATATCTATAAGTCAAAAGTCTACTTTTAAATCAACATTCCAGAGAGGAAGTGGGCAACGGGTAGGGGGGTGTATGAGGATTCTCCCATGCTGTTCTCATGATAGTGGGTTAGTTCTCATGAGAGCTGATGGTTTATAAGTGTTCGGCAAGTTCCTCCTTTGCTCACACTGTTTCCTGCTACTTTGTGAATGAGGTACTTGCTTCTCCTTCAGCTGTGATTGTAAGTTTCCTGAGGCCTCTGAAGCCATGTGTAACTATGAGTCAATTAAACCTCTTTCCTTTACAAACCACCCAGTTTCGGGTAACATATATATATATATATATATATATTTTTTTTTTTTTTTTTTTTTTTTGAGATGGAGTCTTGCTCTGTCACCCAGGCTGGAGTACAGTGGCGGCTCACTGCAACCTCCACCTCCCAAGTTCAAGCGATTCTCCTGTCTCAGCCTCCCAAGTAGCTGGGATTACAGGCACATGCCACCACACCCAGCTAATTTTTTTGTATTTTTAATAGAGACGGGTTTTGCCATGTTGGCCAGGCTGGTCTCGAACTCCTGACCTCAGGTGATCCACCCACCTTGGCCTCCCAAAGTGCTGGGATTACAGGCATGAGCCACTGCACCCGGCCTTCAGGTAGTATTTTTATAGCAGTGTGAGAACGGACTAATATAGTAAATTGGTACCAGGAGTGCAGCACTGCTATAGAGATACCCAAAAATGTGGAAGCGACTTTGGAACTGGGTAACAGGCAGAGGGTGGAACAGTTTGAAGGGCTCAGAAGAAGACAGAAAGATGTGAGAAAGTTTGTAATTTCCTAGTCTTGTTGAATGGTTCTGACCAAAATGCTATTAGTGATATGGACAATGAAGTCCAGACTGAGATGGTCTCAGATGGAGATGAGGAAGTTGTTGGGAACTGGAGTAAAGGTCACTCTTGCTATGCTTTAGCAAAGAGACTGGTGGCATTTTGCCCCTGCCCTGGAGATCTGTGGAACTTTGAACTTGAGAGAAATGATCTGAGATTGGAACTTATGTTTAAAATGGAAGCAAAGCATAAAAGTTTAGAAAAATTGCAGCCTGGTGATGCAATAGAAAAGAAAAACTCATTTTCTGGGGAGAAATTCAAGCTGGCTGCAGAAATTTGCAAAAATAACAAGGAGCCAAATGTTACCTGCCAATACAATGGAGAAAACGTCTTCAAGGCATGTTAGAGGTCTTCATGGCAGACCCTCCCAGCACAGGCCTAAGATCTAGGAGGAAAAAATGGTTTTGTGGGCCAGGCCCAGGGCCTTGCTGCTTTGAGCATTCTCGGGACTCGGTGCCCTGCATCCCAGCTGTGGCTAAAAGGGCCAATGTAGAGCTCAGGCCATTGCTTCAGAGGGTGCAAACCCCAAGCCTTGGTGGCTTCCACATGGTATTGGACCTGTGAGTGCACAAAAGTCAAGAATTGAGGTTTGGGAACCTCTTAGATTTCAGAGGATGTATGGAAATGCCTGAATGTCCAGGCAGAAGTTTGCTGCAGGTGTGGAGCCCTCATGGAGAACCTCCACTAGAGTAATGAGGAAGGGAAATGTGAGGTTGGAGCCCTCACACAGAGTCCCCACTGGGGTACTGCCTAGTGGAACTGTGAGAAGAGGGCCACTGTCCTACAGACCCCAGAATGGCAGATCCACTGACAGCTTGCACCATGTACCTGGAAAAGCCACAGACACTCAATGTCAGCCCATGAAAGCAGCTGGGAGGGGGACTGTACTCTGCAAAGCCACAGAGGCGGAGCTGCCCAAGACCATGGGAGCTTTAAGATGTAATGACTTCCCTGCTGGATTTCGGACTTGCATGCAGCCTGTAGCCCCTTTGTTTTGGCCAATGTATCCCCTTTGGAATGGGAACATTTATCCAATGCCTGTACCCCCATTGCTCTTGCAAGTAACTAACTTCCTTTTGATTATGCAGGCTCCAAGGTGAAAGGAACTTGCCTTGTCTCAGATGAGACTTTGGACTTGGACTTTTGGTTTAATGCTGGAATGAGTTAAGACTTTGGGGGACTGTTGGGAAAGCATGATTATGTTTTCAAATGTGAGAACATGAGATTTGGGAGGAGCCAGGGCAAAACAATATGGTTTGGCTGTGTCCCCACCCAAATCTCATCTTGAATTGTAATCCCCATCATCCCCATACATTGAGGGAGGAAGCCGATGGGAGGTGATTGGATCATTGGAGCAGTTTCCCCCATGCTGTTCTTGTGATAGTGAGTGAGTTTTCACAAGACCTGATGGTTTTATAAGTGTTTGGCAAGTTCTTGCTTAGCTCACACTCTTTCCAGCCACCTTATGAAGAAGGTACTTGCTTCTCCTTCTGTCATGACTGGAAGTTTCCTGAGTTCTTCCCAGTCATGGGAAACTGTGAGTCAATCAAACCTCTTTCCTTTATAAATTACCCAGTCTCAGGTAGTAGTTTTATAGCAGAGTGAGAATGGACTAATACAATACCCAAATGATAGAATCAGATCCAGTAAGCTCCCTGAGACCTGGAGAAGAATGTAAAGTTTCCAAAGCAAAAACCTTTGGCTACACACAAAAATCATCTGGCCTAAACTGTCGCCCTCATTCTCACCAAATCATCTCCCACACGCTGTCCCAGAACCGTTTCATTGTGGCTGGTCAGGATCACCGTGGGTGTGCATTTAAAAGGCAGATTCCTCGGTCCCACTCTGACCTTCTCAATCAAAATTCAAGAGGAGCTCTGAGGCAGGAGAATTGCGTGACTGAGGCAGGAGAATCACTTGAACCCAGGAGGTGGAGGTTGCTGTGAGCCGAGATCGTGCCACTGCACTCCAGCCTGGATGACAGAGCAAAACTCCATGTCAAAAAAAAAAAAAAAAAAAAAAAAAAACGATAATCAAAAATAAGAGGAGTTGGCCAGGAGTCCTGATGTAGGTGGTTTGTGGGCTGCTCTGGACAGACTTAACAGCACGTTGTGCCTCTCTAGTTCACAGTCTGGGGAAAGGTCTATCCTATCGCCACTGGGTGGGGCTATATGTTTTTGCTGTGAAGATTAAATGAGTCAATGTATATAAAACCCTTATAACAGTGCGGGCCAAGTGCGGTGGCTCATGCCTATAATTCCAGCCCTTTGGGAGACTGAAGAGGGCAGATCACCTGAGGTCAAGAGTTAGAGACCAGCATGGCCAACATGGTGAAACCCTGTCTCCACTAAAAATACAAAAATTAGCTGGGCACGGTGGCAGGTACCTGTAATCCCAGCTACTTGGGAGACTGAGGCAAGAGAATCACTTGAACCCGGGAGGCAGAGGTTGCAGTGAGCTGAGATCATGCCATTGCACTCCAGCCTGGGTGACAGGGTGAGACTCCATCTCAAAAAAATAAAAAATAAAAACAGTGGTGCAATTACTTCACTGTTGCATATCATCATCATCGTCATCATTGTTGTTGTCATCATTGTTAATCTCCATCATCACTGTCATCCAATATAGATAACATTCTCATTCTATTCCCATTAAAAGAGTATGCATGTACACAGTTGTAGAAACTAATAGGGTTTCCCATATGTCCTGGTTTGCCCAGGACTCAAGAGGTTTCCTGGACATGGAACTTTTCATTTTAAAACCAGATCCATTGGGCTGCCCTCCTAAGCTTTGTAGATTTAATTTTTGGCCTCAGAGCTAAGGATGCACTCTTGCATCCAGTCTGACATTATAGAGGAGGATACAGTTGCCATTATGAGAGAGGGCTGGAGGCACAGCCCCTGGGCTTGAATTTTCATTCAAAGTTATTCAGAGGCTAAAAAGTACATGAAACAATACCTAATACTCACTATGTCTTCACCTTGAGCCAGGCTCTCAAATAAACACTTCAATTATGTTATCTTTTTAATTGCCACTTTAAACTTGGAAGAGAGGTAGCATCGTTTTCCCCCTTTTACAGTGGTTTGGAAAAGTTAGGCAACTTCCCTAAAGTTTCCCAGCAAGCCAGTGACAGGTCATGAAGAGGAGGTATTGACCACACTCTGAACTTTGAAGTCCAACTTGTCAGTTCCATATTCGAAGAAATTATTTCAGAGACTGACACTTAATAAAACCTCAGGATAAAACTCTAATAATTATCAGCTTTCATTTGTGTAAACATTTACCAGAGCTAGGTGAAACAATTCTGTGGGTTATTTTGGCACGGTCAACTTTAAAGTATACTTATAACCCAGAAATTTGTCTTTAATATCCATGAATAGCAAAAATAACCACATTTAAATTCACAGTCATTTTTTAATGATATCAGCAAGATGGCAGATTAGGCAGCCCTAAACTTTATTCCCTACAAGGTACCGACTCAAAAACAATATATGGTCAACAATACCTTTATGAGAACTCTAGAAACTAATTCAGATGTCACAGTACCCCAGACAAGCTCAAAGCCAAGAACAGCCACACTGAAACAGGTAAGAACAGCTATTTCATGTTACCTGTGATTACCCTTTCCCCAAGCTGGCATAGCTCCATACAACTGGGAGAAAAAGTCCAAATTCTGACTTATCCCTTGGGAGGAACAAAAAGAGTGGAACATAATCCAACGTTCTGGCGTTTGGAGGGGATGCCACAGGGACTGGTTTCTTTCTTGCCTGATTCAGAGTACTGATGGGGAATCAGCATACTTGGATTCTCTGAGTGCCACTGAAAACAAAGGAGGGCTCAATGGCTTTTTGTAGCAATAGAGAACCTGCAGTGTCACAGGCAGACACCAGACTGAGCAAGACAAGGTACTGAAACAGAAACCCACAAACCTCTCTAATTGGTAAATTGCATTCACATGCCTAGAAAAGACACACCCCAGAAAAAGTCTGTGAGGCAGCTGGGTTGATCAGTCAAAGTCTTTTACTATACATGGCCAATTCATAAAGCGTGGGAGTGGTGGCTTTTTTTCAAGTGCACAAATCACAGAGAAAAATCACAAGGCACATGAAGAAACAAGATAATGTGGTCTAATCAAAGAAACAAAATAAATATCTAGAAACCAACTCTAAAAAAAATTCATCTGTGAATTACTCGATAATTTATTCAAAATAATTGTCTTAAAAAGGCTCAGTGCACAACAGGAGAACCCAGACAACTAAACGAAAACAAGAAAATGATACCTGAACAAAATAAGAATATCCATAAGAACAGAAAAAGCATTTTTAAAAAGAACCAAACAATTCTGGAGCTGCATAATATAATAAATGAATCTGAAAATTCACTAGAGGGGTCAACAGCAGACTTGACCAAGCAGAAGAAAGAACCAGCAAACTCAAAAACTCATTTTGAAATTATCAAGTCAGAAGAACAAAACGAAAAAGAATGAAGAAAAGCGAAGAAAGCCTAAATAACTTACGCGACACCATTATGTGCACCAATATAGGTATTGCAGGAGTCTCAGAAGGATAATAGAAAGAGAAAGGGGCATTCATAGAGCTTATTTGAAAAAATAACAGCTAAAACCTTCCAAATCTGAGGAAGGAAATGGGTATCCAAATTCCAGAAGCTCAGAAGATTCCAACTAGGATGAACCCAAAGAGGCCTACTGAGATGTATTAAAATGAAGATGTCAGAAGTTAGAGACAAGGAGAGACTCTTGAAAGAAGCAAGAGAAAAATAATTAGTCATGTACAAAGGAGGTTCTATAAGATTATCAATGGATTTCTCAGCAGAAACGCTGCAGGCCAAGACACAGTAGGGTAATATTTCCAAAGTGCTGAAAGGAAAAAACTGTCAATCAAGAATACTATATCCAGGGCCAGGAGTGGTGGCTCATGCCTGTAATCCCATCACTTTGGGAGGCCAAGGCGGATGGATCACTTGAGGTCAGGAGTTCAAGACCAGCCTGGCCAATATGGTGAAACCTCATCTCTACCAAAAACACAAAAATTAGCCGGGTGTGGTAGCACACTGCTGTAATCCCAGCTACTCAGGAAGGTGAGGTAGGAGAATCACTTAATCACTTGATCATGCAAGGTGGAGGCTGCCATGAGCCAAGGTCAGCCAATGCACTCCAGCCTGAGCAAGAGAGCCAGACTCCATCTCAAAAAAAAAAAAAAAAAAAGAATACTGTATCCAGGTAAACTGTTATTCAAAGGTGAGGGAGAAATTAAGATATTCCCAGATAAAAGCTGACAGAGTTCATCACCAGTAACCTACCTTCTAAGAATTGCTAAAGGGAATTTTTCAAGCTGAAAGAATGCTAGACAGCAACACAAAACCACATGAAAATATAAAACTCACTGGTAAAGGCAAATATATAGACAATTACAGAATCACGTAATCCTGTAATGGTGGTATGTGAGTCAGTTTTAATTCTGGTATAGAATTTAGAAGATAAAACCATTAAAAAACCGTAACTATAAAACTATGCCAATGGATACAAATTATAAAAAGATTTATTTGTGAAATTGAGAACATAAATTGAGGGGGGCATAAAGTAGAGTTTGTATATGCAATTAAAGTTAAGGCTGGAAGCAGTGGCTCACACCTGTAATCCCAACACTTTGGGAGGCTGAGGCGGATCACCTGAGGTCAGGAGTTCAAGACCAGCCTAGCCAACATGGTGAAACCCCATCTCTACTAAAATTGCAAAAGTTAACTAGGCGTGGTGGTGCATGCCTGTAATCCCAGCTACTCGGGAGGCTGAGGCAGGGGAATCACTTGAATCCTGGAGGTGGAGGTTGCAGTGAGCTGAGATCATGCCATTGCACTCCAGCCTGGGCAACAGAGTGAGACTCAGTCTCAAATTTAAAAAAAAAAAAAAAAGTCTTTTAAATTTTTAATATATTTAAATGTTTTTTTTTTTTAATTTAGAATACAGATAACATGATCTTTAGGTGTACAGTTCATGTGGAGAAAATGTGCCTAAGAGCAAAGCCCACAGAAAGGAAAGCAGAACTGGGAGAAAGCTAGAAGCTGAATGCATTGATGATCTGTTCCTTTTTCCCCAATACCACTAAACATCAGAAAATAGTCTTTTCTTAAGGTATAAACCCACTAGGTTAAAGGAAATGGGAAAAGCAAAAGCAATGAAATGGTGGAATCTGGCATGGGAAGAAATGTATGTTTCCATGGAAAACTACTCACTGACCGTAAGACACCCTCCACACAATGCCATTCTGATTTTATGGGACCTCTTACAACTCTGTAAGCTGTAGATCCATTAGCAATGCAAAATAATTCTTGTCTATAGACTTGCAAATGGATTCTGTCCAGTGAAGGGGCAATTCTCCTCCTATCTCCTGCTCCCACACCCATCCATGGAAAAACCAGTTTGCCTTCTATGGTAGATAGAATAATGCTCCCACCCCCTGCACATCATATCCACAGAAACCGTGAGTATGTTACCTAACGTAGCAAAAAGGACTTTGCAAATGTGAAGAAGTTAATGATCTTAAGATGGAGAAATCATCCTGGGTTATCTGGGTGGGTCCACTGTAGTCAGAGGGTCTCTAGAAGGCAGAAGCTGGTGTGTCAGAGTCAGAGTTGATGTGACAATGGAAGCAGTGGTCAGAGAGATTTGCAGAGGCTATGCTGTTGGCTTTGAAGATGGAAGGGGCCACAAACCAGGGAATGCAGGCCGCCTCCAGAAGCTGGAAAAGGCAAGGAAATGGATTCTTCTCTCGAGCCTCCAGAAGGAAAGCAGTCTTTGGTCTTGAGATTTTTTTTACCACAAGAACTGTAAGCTAATAAGCCATATGGAAGGAAAATAAATCCTGATCTTAGCCAAAAGGCTGAGAAGCAATAGAAAATAAATCTTGGCACTCCAAAATCACTAAGACAAGGGAAAAGTCAAGCTGGGAACTATGTCAGGCAAACCTGCCTCCCATTTTATTCCTAAATAGGATAGTTACAAAGATAAAAAGCTATATACCTCCCTCACAATTTGCCCACAAGGAAATTCCTTGTGGACAAAGGACAGACAGAACTCAGTCATCCCTCTGAGGCTCACCAGAGACAAATGCATATATGATTACTTCCTCTGCCTTATTTTTGTGTAAAAATGAAGACTTAATGAGCCAGACTAAATTGTGTATTGAGTGGAAGGCTGATCAAGGACTTAAAATAATGCAGCCTTTTGTCTCTTTTCTACTTATTACCTGGAAGCCCCCACCTCTAGTTGACCCACCTAACCAGACTGAACCAATGTAATCTTACACATACCAATCGATGTTTCATGTCTCCCTAAAATGTACAAAAGCAAGCTGTACCCCAACTCCCTTGGGTGCATGACGTCAGGACCTCCTGAGGCTGTGTCATGGGTGTGTCCTTAACCTTCAGAAAATAAACTTTCTAAACTGACTGAGACTTGTCTCAGATATTTGGGGTTCACAGCCACTTAGTATTTTAAGCCACTAAATTTGAAGCAATTTGTAACAGCAGCAGTAGGAAACTGATACTTCTCTATTTGCAAATTCATTTCAAATTTCTGATCAGTGAATTTCAAATTTCTGATCTGCTCTTTGCGTTCTCCTTTGAGCTAGTTCTAACACCTCACCAGCTTCCCCATTCATGAGTTCAATAGAATCTTTCATGTGTGTTCATTTTTTTTCCTGAGAGTCATAATTTTACCTTTTAAAAAAAAAAATCTTTTAACACTAGAAAGTAGATGAACAAGCGATAACTGGAGTAGCAGACTCAGGAAAACTGAATCCCAAGCTGGCAGTGGGAAAAGCCAAAAAAAACAAAAGAAGAAAAAGAACGAACCCATGTATCCTGCAGGGCCTTGAAACATTCAGGAATTAGTAGCACCAGATACCTCTGCAGGTTGGAAGCATAAGTGGGGCAAAAAATAGAGTGTTTGAAAATCAAAGAAAGAGTTAGATCCCAGGTTTCCTCCCCTATGCCACGGGCATCTGACTGTCTCTGTCCTGTTCAGATGACTGCACTTTATTCTTTTGAGAGGATAAAAGAGAGAGTCTCTGGACAGGGAGCTTCAGGTACAGGGACTAAGCAGGGGGTACAAGGGAAAGCTTATATACTGATTGCTGAGACCTCTGCAACCTTCCTTCCCTACCATGTCCCAAAAGCAATGGCAGGAGGGATTATATCCTCTAGGCAGGCGAGTGATCCAGTCTTCTCTGAGAAATGCACCCAGTGTAGAAAAAGGAAAACTAAATACACTGATATTTTGGAGCAGGTAGGACACGGCCCACCCAGGTCACCCTACACTGATGCTTAGGCTTGACAAGCAACCCAACCCTACCCTGTGTTCTCAGAATATCAATCAGCTCTTCAGCACCTCCTTCTAAAATAAGATCAGACTCCTAGCACTTTGGGAGGCCGAGGCGGGCAGATCACCTGAGGTCAGGGGTTCAAGATCAGCCTGGCCAACATGGCGAAACCCCATCTCTACTAAAAATACAAAAATTAGCCAGGAGTGGTGGTGTGTGCCTGTAATCTCATCTACTTGGGAGGCTGAGGCAGGAATCTCTCTGGAACCCAAGAGGCAGAAGTTGCAGTGAGCTGAGACGGCGCCACTGCACTCCAGCCTGGGCAACAGTGAGACTCCATCTCAATAATAATAATAAAAAATAATAATAATAATAAATAAGATCAGATAGCCAAGGAGCACAAGACCTTTGAGCAGGCCTGAAAGACAAAGGCCAAAACAACCAAAGGGAAAAAAGGCAGAAGCCACATGGGTGAAACCAAAACCGGGCAGGAGGAAAAAGGTCCCTCCTTCAAAACATTAACATTGTCAGAGACGTAAGAGAAAATACCACACTCACGAAATAAGAATAAGATGCCAATTTGTTTTCATTCAAATAATAGAAAAGGTTCTGAGAAATTAAAAATATGACAGCAGAAATGAAAAATTAAATAGAAAGCTTGAAAAATAAAATTAAGGAAATATTCCAGAAAGCTGAGCAGAAAGACCAACACACGCAAATTGGGGAGAAAAGATAAATTTAAAACTGAGAGGATTAGCGCAAGAGTTCCTATTCCAAACACCAGGAGTTCCAGACAGAGAACAAAGAAAACCAGAAGGGCAGAAAAAATGTTAACAAATTGTCCCAGAACCCGCAAAGAACAGAAGTTATTAGATGGTAGGCGTATCACAGGCAATACGTGGAAACAGACCCAACCGATAAATACTATCATTAAGTTTTAGATTACTAAGGAGCAAGGAAAGTAGCTAAAAGCTGGTGAAAAAAATGAACAGTTTCCATTAAGAGATGAAACAATCAGAATGGCATCAGAGTTATATCACCAGCAACATGAGAAACTCAAGGAAAACAGAGTAATACCTTCGATTTTTTTTTTTTTTTTTTTGAGATCCAGTCGCCCCGGCTGGAGTGTAATGGTGCAATCTTGGCTCACTGCAAACTCTTCCTCCGAGGCTCAAGCAATCCTTTCGCCTCAGCCTCCTGACACCTGGGATTAAAGGCACACCCCAGCACAACTGGCTTTTTTTTTTTTTTTTTTTTTTTTTTGGTAGAAATGGGTTTCACCATGTTACCCAGGCTGGTCTTGAACTCCTGGGCTCAAGAGATCCTCCTGGCCCTATTTTCAAATTTCTGAGGGTCAATTACAGTCAGTTCTCATTACCTGTAAGTTCAATATTTGCAAATTTGCTTACCTGAAAGATTCTCCCCGGGGCCTGAAAGCTTAAGGGAATGAATAACTCCTCCCTTCTCAGGCCCACGCTCAGCTCAAGGCGCAAGACCACTTGCGTCAGCAGTGTGCGTCAGCAAGATAGCAGAAGCAGGAAGAGGGCTGGCCGGAAGACACGTACCCCCTGAAGACCAAGAGAGAGGCGGTTCTGGTAAGCGTCACAGCTACGTCAGACACTTCCTGTTTGCGGGAGACTATAAAACCCCTGCCCAGTCCTCATTTGGCGCTGACGCCGTTTGAGGCCTCAGCTTGCGTGCCTGCGGCGCTTTTTATTAAAGCAGCGTGTTGCTCCACACTGCCTCGTGTTGTCTGTTGGCGCATGTTCGGGGTTCGAACCAATACAAGAGCCTTGGATTACCCACTAAAATTAATTTGCAGTCTCAAAATCAATGATCCCGGTGCTTTCATGGACGTGCACAGAGCAAGAAAAAAATTGACTTGCCCAATGCACACATTCCCAGCTGAGGTTGAAGGGGGCAGCACTCTGCCTTGTTGTTCCACGACCTTACTGCAAGCTAGGGTCCTCTTCACAGCCTATTTGGTGCTGTGCTGCATCTTTTTTTGCATTTTTGTGGCTTTTCTTGGTGAGTTCACCGTTTAAAACACCACCCAAGCTTAGGAAGTTCAGTCTAGTGTTCCTAAGTGCAAGAAAGTTGCAATGTGCCTTACAGAGAACACCAATGTGTTAGATGAGCTTACTTCAAGCATGCATTACAGTGCTGTTGGCTGTGAGTTTAACGATAATGGATCACACTACACATTAAATAAGGTTCTCTTTAGAAACACACGTAAAATAAGGTTATGTATTGATTGGCTGCTGAAAATGTTGTACCTGGGGTTCACAGGAACCTAACCCTATATTTCCCCAGGAGCAATGGTTCAGTATTCACGAATTCAGTGTTCATGATGACTTTCTAAGAAAGTAAGAATCAACTGCACCTTTATAATGTATAATTCTGTTTTATTTTTAAATTTATAACATACGTAATGACTTTTTTCAGTGTACAGTTCTACAAATTTTAGCATACATATAGATGTGTTTAACTGTTATGGGAGTTATTAAATTATCTTAGGCAGATAGAGAGGAAAAGGAGTCCTTGGGAAGTTTTCGTTGCTTTTAAAGCAGCTCCAAAAACGTTTCTTGTTTAGCAGGAAAGTCCCATTTGTTAGAGTCAGGCCGGCAACCTTTGATATGCAAATGCAGGCCATAAGAAACTGGGTCCATCCAAACATGGCAATTCCCACCTTTGTCCTCTTGCCCTTGCCCTACATGTGCCTGGCAACATTGCCACCCCCACATATCCCAAGGTGTATAGAACATCGTGGCAACTTTAATTTGCATATTAAAAGACTAGGGTGGGAGGGCCAGTTTTTTTGTGGGCCACGTGAATGACATGCCTGGTCAAACCAGTCCCCTGAGCCCTCTTCTAATCAGACACCGCCTCCTCCAGCCTCCTCATATAACTGGCTGGTATCTGCCACACTTGGGATCTCCTCTCTTGGCTTTAGAGGCCCTTTCCCTCTGTCTCTGTACAGGGGAGCTTCCTCCTTTTTTCTTGCCTATTAAACTCTCTGCTCCTTAAAAACACTCCACGTAGGCCGGGCGCGGTGGCTCACGCCTGTAATCCCAGCACTTTGGGAGGCCAAGGCAGGCGGATCACGAGGTCAGGAGAACGAGACCATCCTGGCTAACACGGTGAAACCCCATCTCTACTAAAAATAAAAAAAATTAGCCGGGCGAGGTGGCGGGCGCCTGTAGTCCCAGCTACTCCGGAGGCTGAGGCAGGAGAATGGGGTGAACCCAGGAGGCGGAGCTTGCAGTGAGCCGAATCACACCACTGCACTGCAGCCTGGGCGACAGAGCGAGACTCCATCTCACCAAAAAAAAAAAAAAAAAAAAAAAAACACTCCACGCGTGTCCATGTCGTTTTATCCAATTCATGTGAGAGAAGAGCCCTGGTGTCCCTCCACTCATGGGAACCATATCATAACCACCACCAACATCAGAATACAGAACATTTCCATCACCCCAAAAAACTCCCTCCTGTGGTCCATTTGTAGTCAGACCCTCCCTTCACCCTTAAACCTTAGCAACCACTGATCTGTTCTCCATCACCATTGTTTTGTCTTTTAGAGAACGTCATATAAATGGAATCACACAGTATGTAACCTTTTGAAACTGCCTCTTCTTATCAATGTAATGTCTTCAAGATTCGTCCAAGTTTTTACATGTATCAATAGTTTGCTCCTTTTTACTGCTGAGTAATATACTAACTAGCATAGAATTTTAAAAGCAAATTATCAAAAAAGTATGAAAATATACGTTAAATCTTAAAATGTACCTCACTTGTGCATTGTCACAGGAGTCTACTACACCAAAAACAGGGTAAAAAACTGAAAAAGTGAAGACATGAAGTCCATAAAACCAGAGGATCTCTCATTAGGAAGAAATATAAGAAATTCCAGGAAAACTATGAACAAAATAGCCTAAGACAACCACTGCTCAGCTGCCCCAATCCAGATTGAAGAATGCTCTTCAAAAAGACCAAACTGATAGAGACTGTAATGTGTCTGAGTACGTTGAGGGGAGATTTACACAACCAGTGGTGAATAATTCAGATGAGTTAGTGCATAGAAAAGTAAGCAAACAAACAGAAAAGAATTTTTTTAACTCTAATGAAAACAAAAAGTTGTGCAGAAGAGGAAAAGTAATCAGAATGTACGATGGCTCAGCTGTGACTACTATTTACATAATGTAAACATTGAATATTTGTCTAAACATAATTACACCATAATTCCTTTGAGGCCTGGGAAATAGGGATGAGAAGATCTTTTTCATAACAAGCCTGGTAGAGTATTTAACTCTTTTTTTTTTTTTGAGATGGAGTCTCGCTGTGTCTCCCAGGCTGGGGTGCAGTGGCGCGATCTCAGCTCACTGCAACCTCCATCTCCCGGGTTCATGCCATTCTCCTGCCTCAACCTCCTGAATAGCTGGGACCACAGGCGCCCACGACCATGTCCAGCTAATTTTTTGTATTTTTAGTAGAGATGGGGTTTCACTGTGTCAGCCAGGATGGTCTTGATCTCCTGACCTCGTGATCCGCCCACCTCGGCCTCCCAAAGTCCTGGGATTACAGGTGTGAGCCACCGCACCCAGCTGAGTATTTAAGTCTTTAAACTATGTACCTTTATAATGTAGATAAAAGTTGAAACTACATTTTAAATTTTAGGCCAGGCGCAGTGGCTCACGCCTGTAATCCCAGCATTTGGGAGGCCGAGGCGGGTGGATCACTTGAGGTCAGGAGTTCAAGACCAGCCTGGCCAACATGGTGAAACCCGTCTCTATTAAAGATACAAAAATTAGCCAGCTGTGGTGGTGGGCACTTGTAATCCCAGCTACTTGGGAGGCTGAGGCAGGAGAATGGCTTGAACCCGGGAGACAGAGGTTGCCGTGAACCGAGATTGTGCCATTGGACTCCAGCCTGGGTGACAGAGCAAGACTATCTCCAAAAGAAAAAAATTTTAATTTCACATGATGAAGCAAAAATAAATCATGGCTAAGAAAGAGAGAGAGTCATCCCTGATGATGTCTTACCAGAAGCCATCTCTGAAGCTAAAGTCATGTTCCCTCCTTTGTTTAAAGTCAGTTCAAATTTGGGTTTTTCCCATTAGCAACCAGGTGAATCCTGACAAATACAATAGGTATGGACCTTCCATGCCAAAAAGCAGTACCGGTCTTCAATTAGGTCCTCCACTGAACAGTGCTGACAGTGCTTGATGCATGCAGTGTGGTCAAAAGGTGTTCCACCAGCCAGACATCTGCCTTACTGGCCAGTTGCAAGCCTTGCTGCTGTGTACACTGCCCAAGGGGCAATGGGGCTGCTGGGGGGATTTGTGTTCCAAATGCCAAGGAACATGAGATCCAAGCTAACAAGGCATTGGTGGGAAGTCTGGCCAGAACTCTTGCTGAGTTCCTTTCCAGGTAGTTGTTCTGATTTCTGTCTTTATATAACCTAGTTACTTCTGTACTTTCTCATCTGTTCCCTTTTAATGAATCCAGGCTAGCAGCAGGGAATTGATCTAACCAGGCTTGTGTGTTCTGCCCGTGCGCACTTTACACTATTGTGAAATAGACAGTATTCCATCTAGAAAAATTCACTGGACTTGCAAGCCATCTGCATTATCACAAGAAATCCCAAATACCAACATTTGTCAATGAAAGAAAAGAAGATACTTACTCGTAAAGCCTTTAAATAAAATGTTAGCAGTGGGAATTTCTGAAAAGGTGTTTTAAAAATTAATTTTGGCGAGGCGCAAAGACTCATGCCTGTAATCCCAGCACTTTGAGAGGCCAAGGTGAGAGGACCACTTCAGTCCAGGAGTTTGAGTCCAGCCTGGGCAAGATACTACCGCTACAAAAATAAAAATAAAAAAAAAAAATTAAAACTTAGCCAGGCATGGCTTGCACCTGTAATCCCACCTACTTAGGAGGCCAAGGTGGGAGGACTGCTTGAGCCCAGGGATTCAAGGCTGCAGTGAGCAATGGTGGCACCATGGTACTCCAGCCTTGGTAACACATCAAGAACCTGTCTCGGCCGGGCGTGGTGGCTCACGCCTGTAATCCCTACACTTTGGGAGGCTGAGGCGGGTGGATCACCTGAAGTCAGGAGTTCAAGACCAGCTGGCTAACATGATGAAACCCCATCTCTACTAAAAATACAAAAAAAATTAGCCTGGTGTGGTGGTGAGTGCCTGCAGTCCCAGCTACTTGGGAGGCTGAGGCAGGAGAATCGCTTGAACTCAGGAGGTGGAAGTTGCAGTGAGCCAAGATCACGCCACTGCACTCCAACCTGGGCAAAAAAAAAAAAAAGAAAAGAAAAAAAAGTGTTATATTTGTATGTAGCTTCTTTGTACTAATAAAGCTTTTAGTGGATAGTGCCTATCAAATATATGGCCAGGTCGTAATTAAAAAGGCTTGAACAGAAATTGCCTGTAGTTACTTTAAGCATAAAATCTGACACAGGAAAGTTCTATCCATGAAAGCAAATTCAAGTTTCTCATGTAAAAAAAAAAAAAAAAAAAAAAATAGTTTTTATAAAAATGCATTACTTATTTCTAAAACTTCCTATTTTATTTTTTGTATTTTTTATACTTCAAGAAAACAACATACAGAAATACGATTAATTTCTGTGAACAGTATCCATATCAAAGCCCCAAATATTCTGCCATTTAACCTTGTGCTATACAATTGTTATTTTAATTATGTGTCCCAGTGGGAATAAGGTTGGGGAGAACTGTCTTACATTCTAAGGCCATTTATTATGATATTTAATGAAAAATCAGAAGGTAGGCAGTGCTAGAGTGAATTCAGTGGCTCAGCACTGTCAGCAAGAACCCAGTTTCTTTTCATCCTTCTACTCCACCGACCTCAGCGTCCCAGCTTCCTCCCAAGCTGCACAGGATGTCTACCACATGGCTGCTGCCGCCTTGGAAAAAGGTCTACCATGGCAATGACCAGACTAGAAAGGATGGAGGTGGGGAAGAGGGCAGACAAGGGCTTTCTTCTCACATGCCTCTTTCTTTCCAGGAAGGAAAATCATTCTCAAAAGCCATCAGGAGATTTGCTCTGTGTCTCATTTCCTTTGGCCCAATCGCTGGCCAAAGGAAATGAGATTGTCATGTATAGTTTACAGTGAGACTGGGCACAGCCCCAGACAAAGGCTAGTCCTGACTGATGTAACCAGTCTTAAGAGTTCCAGTAAACCCAGTCCTCTTCAGCTACTGGAAGGACTGATGGCATATCCATCTTGAGGTATACCCAAGAAAAGCTTCATGTAAGATGCTTGCAGCCAAAGGTGTCTTAACTGAAACACACAAACAAATCAACCAATACGATACACTGTGGTGAGTACAGAACAACAAATCAACCAAATCGATACACTATGGTGAGTGCTGGAGTGTAGCCACACTTAGGGATCTAGGGAGGGGATCCCAAATCAGTCTAGGCGATTCTCGAAGAGGTTCCACATAAGGCAGTTCTTCAGCTCAAATGGAAGCAGTAGAAGTGGTCCCAGGAAATCAAATGGGAAACAGAATTTCAGATGGGAAATAGAACAAACTACATGGTACAGAAGCTGGGAGGAACTTCAAAATAATTCAGTACAGTAGGAGATATTGGCTATGTCTGGGTGACATGACCACATTTGTGACCACTGGGATGGGAGACTGTGATTAATGTTATGTGAAATAATGGGAAACTATTTCCCCCAAAGGAAATCATAGAACAAAAATTCTGTTATCAGAAGTAGGAAGGGGATGCCAGGCTGACCAAATCAAAAAACAACAACAAAAAAAAGTCCACTAGAGGCTGGGCGTGGTGGCTCACACCTGTAATCTCAGCACTTCGGGAGGCCAGGGTGGGTGGATCACTTGAGCTCAGGAGTTCAAGACCAGCCTGGCCAACATGATAAAACCCTGTCTCTAGTAAAAATACAAAAATTAGCCAGGCGTGATAGTAAGTGCCTGTAATTCCAGCGACCTGGGAGGCTGAGGCACAAGAATCCCTTGAACCCAGGAGGCAGAGGGTGCAGTGAACGAAAATCACATCACTGCACTCCATCCTGGGCAACAGAGCAAGACTTTGTCTAAACAGAAAGAAAAAGAGAGAGAGAGAGAGAAAGAAGGAAAGAAAGAAAAAAGTCCAGTAGAGTTAGCTAAATAACAATTCTCTGAATTAAAATCTAGCTCCACAGATCTCTAGATGTGCAAAAGTGGAAAACCCTTTCTGTGGCAGAGACAACTATCTATCAAAATTTGCCCCACCTTTAGTGTAGTGTTGTAGCTGAGAAGCGGCTGCTCATCCAGAGGCTACATTTCCCAGCCCTGCCCACTTGCTTCCATGATGGACCATGTGACTGGATTCTGCCAATGGCACTTAAGCAGGAAATAGATGTGTGGCAGACAAAGCCTGTGGGAAGTGAGTGGCCTTCTCCAAGTCAAGCCCCAAAGGATGACAGAGCCATAAGATGGAAGGGGTCCGGGCCTTTGATGGCGAATGTCCTACTGATGGTAACATCTATCTCAGACTGTTGAGAATGAGAAATAGGTTTCTGTGACTTCGAGCCTTTCTACTTGGGGGACTATTGATTTTTATTTTATTTATTTATTTATTTATTTATTTTTTTTTTTGAGACGGAGTCTTGCTCTGTCACCCAGGCTGGAGTGCAATGGCCAGATCTCGGCTCACTGCAAGCTCCGCCTCCCGGGTTCACGCCATTCTCCTGCCTCAGCCTCCCGAGTAGCTGGGACTACAGGCACCCGCCACCTCGCCCGGCTAGTTTTTTTTTTTTTGTATTTTTTATTAGAGACGGGGTTTCACCGTGTTAGCCAGGATGGTCTCGATCTCCTGACCTCGTGATCCGCCCGTCTCGGCCTCCCAAAGTGCTGGGATTACAGGCTTGAGCCACCGCGCCGGGCCGGACTATTGATTTTTAGTAACCAGTGTAGCCCTTACTAAAATCCTTCTTAGGATATTTTAAAGAAAATCAAACACAATTGTATCAAATACAATTGTATCAAGTACAATTGTAAGCTCACACTCAAAAGTATTACATTCTAACTTCTAACCCGTGGGGGCTCCCAACAAGTCCACTTCAACTTTCAAATGTGCTCTTTGGCATTCACACTTCGTAACAAAGTATCCCCCTTGCCATCTCTGCATTGTATTTGCACCTCTTCTGAGTCAATAATTACAAATTGTTAGCAATTTTTTTGGAGGTGGGTGTTAAGTATGTGATTTTGTTTATTTAAATTCAGATATGCAAATTAACCCTATGGAAAACCATATTTTACCTGTCAGATTGATAAAAAAATCTGAGGCTTTGTGTGAGTGAGGCTATAGGAAACAGGTCCTCTAATAAGTTCTGGGTGGGAGTTCTAAGCAGTACCCCGTTGAAAATGTCAAAATGTTAAATGCACCTTTGACCTAGCAATTCCATTTTAGCAAATTAGTCTGCAGATAGACTCTTTCATGTACAGATGCAATTATAGATATTCATTACAGCTATGTTTATAGTAACAAAAAACTAGAAACAGTGTCCATTAATGAGAGTTGCTTAAATTTTAGTATATGTGTACATGTACAGTGAAAAACTGAATTTTTCCTAAAGCAATAAGGCAAATCTAGATGCACTGATAAGCAATATTTTTCAAGATATATTGTTGTGCAAAAAAGCAGGGTATAGAATGCTATTTGCATTAGAATATAATTTGTTGTTTAAAAAAAAGCGGGGGCGATGAATATGTGTATGTCTTTTTGTACGTATGTCAGAAAGTTCTGAAGAACAACCAAGAAATTGGTAACAATGTTGCTTCCTAAAAGAAATTAGGGGCCGGGCGCGGCGGCTCACGCCTGTAATCCCAGCACTTTGGGAGGCCGAGGTGGGCAGATCACGAGGTCAGGAGCTGGAGACCATCCTGGCTAACACGGTGAAACCCCGTCTCTACTAAAAATACAAAAAGCATTAGCCAGGCGTGGTGGCGGGCGCCTGTAGTCCCAGCTACTCAGGAGGCTGAGGCAGGAGAATGGTGTGAACCTGGGAGGCGGAGTTTGCAGTGAACCGAGATCGCACCACTGCACTCCAGCCTGGGCGACAGAGCAAGACTCCATCAGAGGGGAGGGCAGGGGAGGGGAGGGGAGGGGAAGTGAGGGGAGGGGAGGGGAGGGGAGGGGAGGGGAGGGGAGGGGAGGGGGAAGGGGAAGGGGAAGGGAATTAGGGGGCTGGGGAAGATTGAAGGGACATCCACTTTTCACTATATACCCTTTCATGCCGTTTGAGAATTTCTGTGTTGATGCATTAACTATATGAAAGAACAACAAAAAAATCAGGCCTGTGCATGCTTGCTTGTGTGAAATTATCCGAGTGAGTATATCATTAAAACACAGGTGTGCACACTCAGTTATGTGCCAGGCAAGACTCAAAGCCAGCTCTCATCAAAATGATTGGTTGTGTAACTACCACTTAATGCCCAGCGGGTTTAGTCTGGATCATATCTCATTACAGAGAGTTTAGCACTTAGGTTAAATTTCAAGTGTTTCTTCATTGTCATTTATGTTTACATAAAGGATTCCAGGCAATTGCTAAATATTGTTAGTGAATCAATTTTTGGAAGAGAAATTTCCCTTAGTCCCCTTCCAACATTTGGGATCAGGATGCAGTGACTGTGACGTCAGGAGGAGCTCACTGGAGTCACCTGAGGCGTCTCTCCGTGCTGTGCATGTCTGGACCAGAGGCTCCAAGATTCTGACCCCAGGCCCCTGGATGGTGCCCAAGCATATGTGTCCTCAACAAGTTCCCTTAAAAGTCTGAGGCACTCTCCAGTCTAAGAATCACCCATGGGGTGTCCAGAAAAGCAAGAATGAAAGTATAATCCCTGCAAACTTTAATACAGCTATGTCAATCAGGGACTAACCAGAGAAAGAGAAGCAATTCTAAGAATTTCAGTAAATGTAACACAGGGAATTTGATATCCAAGTGATGCAAGAGCTGAGAGATCAAATGGGAATGGTTAGGCAACCCAGACATTAACACCTGGAAGCCACTGCCTTTTCTCCCCAGGGAAGGTGACAGGGAGAGAGACAGAGGAAGGAGGTGGTGTTTTCAGAGACCACAGTCACCTGGCAGAAGGTGAGGCCACAGTGGTCCCATCCGATAGGATCTAGGGCCATGGAGGAGACACAGCCACTGCCACCAAGACAGAGGGGAAAAGGAGAAATACTCTGCCTTCTCCCTTCCACCCCTTACCCAAACCCAGCAGGAAGCTAGAAGCCCCCAGAACCCTGGATACAAGAAACAAGGGTCAGCATCCCCGACAAATAGCAGGAGCAAGGGAAGAATCACAGAGCGACAGCCTCTGGACCAGCCCACCAGCCTTCGATAAATGTATCATTGAAACCTTAGCCACAATTTTCTGTAGTACTTTCTAAGTGGAGAGATTATCGACGTAAGTACTTTTGAAAATGCCAAGCCCCAGGATACCCATTGTTGTTAGCCCTTGTCGAGAAAAATAAAGGAGGTTTAAAAATACGAGTTATCATAAAGTCTAAATGGAATCTATAATTTGCTGTATTCTGTTATTATGTCACATTTTTTCTCCGTATGTTTACTAGAAAGGAAAAAAATGTTTTCCTGTAATAGTTAAATGTTTGCTTTAATAGTTATATTCTGAAGCCATCTTGACAAAAGGCACATTCATTCATTCATCAACATATCTATCCAACCTTTTCTAAATACCATGCACTGTTATAGGTGCTGGTATACAAGGAGGAAAATAAAATTTCCTTCCTTGAGAATTGATGTTTTACTAACTATGAATGATTACTATAGGAAACTACGTATGTTAAAATACTTAGTGTTGAAAAATTTTGGTCTCTTGAAATTATAAACTACAGACGATTCCTGATGTAAAATAGTACTGTTGATAATTGTTCAACTTTATCATGGGTGTGAAAGTGATACCCATTAAGTAGAAACCCATACTTTCCATTTTGATATTTGAATATTTTCCTAGGATAGAGATATTCAGTGTGATACTCTCTCATGCTGCTGAGCAGCACCAGTGAACCATTCTGTTTTTCACTTTCAGTACAGTATCAAATAAATTACACAAGGCATCCAACACTTTGTCATAAAACAGGCTTTTTTATTTTATGTATGTATATATTTATCTATTTATTTTTGAGGTGGAGTCTCACTCTGTCGCTCAGGCAGTGTCATGATCTCGGCTCACTGCAACCTCTGCCTCCCAGGTTCAAGTGATTCTTATGCCGCAGCCTCCCGAGTAGCTAGGACTATGGGTGCATGCCACCACGCTCCGCTAATCTTTCATACTTTTAGTAGAGACGAGGTTTCACCATGCTGGCCAGGCTGGTCTCAAACTCCTGACCTCAGGTGATCTGCCCGCCTCAGCCTCCCAAAGAACTGGGATTATAGGCGTGAGCCACCACGTTTGGCCAAAATAGGCTTTTTTAGATGATTTTGCCCAACCATAGGCTAATGTAAGTGTTCTGGGCATGTTTAATTTAGGCTAGACTAAGGTACGGTATTTGGTAGGTTAGATCTATTAAATGAATTTTCAACTTAAAACATTTCCAGCTTAAAATGAGTTTATCAGGACATAGCGCATCATACATAAGTTGAACAAGCATCTGTATTTTGTTAGAAGGATATATTTGCTCGAAAAACTTACAGTAATTAATTCAGTTACTATGTCCTCATTATTCTTGTTATCAACATTAGCAGACACCCCCCCCAAAAAAAACCTGTGTGTTCTCTTAATACTTTAAGATAGTATCTGAAAGTCTCTTGCCAGAAATAATTTAAGCAGGTAAATGATTCTAATAGATTGATTTTAAAATACTGTGAAAATCTGTTCTACGGTTTCTGTTACTTGCCATCAGTGATTCTTAATTAATTAATTAATTAATTATTTAAATTTAGAGGCAGGGGCTTGCTCTGTCATATGGGCTGGAGTGCAGTGGTGCCATCACAGCTCACCGCAGCCCCAACCTTCTGAGCTAAAGGAATCCTCCCATCTCAGCCTCTTGTGCAGCAGGGACTACAGGTGCATACCACCACCCAGCTAATTTTGATACTTTTTGTAGAGACAGGGTCTTGCCATGTTGCACAGGCTGGTCTTGAACTCCTGGCCTGCCTCTCAAAGTGCTGGGATTACAGGTGTGAGCCACCGTGCCTGGCCAAAGATTCTTAACTAGCGTAGTCTTTTATTGGTCTTTTGCCTGAAGAAAATTTATTTAGGCTTTCTGAGACTAAGTTTCTGCATCTATGAAATAGTGATAATAGTGTCTACCTCTTCACTATTGTTCTGACAGTCAAGAATAATAAATTACATGAGGCATCCAACACTTTGTTATAAAATAGGCTTTTTAAAAATTTTATTTATTTGGACATAGTGGAGGTAATGTAAGTAACTTAGTGAAGTCTTTTAGTTAACAGAAATATTGAAACCATGGGGAAGGAGAAGTTCTTTTTTTCTATCAGAAACATGTTACACATTTTGGTTAAATTCAACATGACTCACAGGGGCAATGAATGAGGGAAACTGATTCTCGGCCTTGTTATCAAGAATAACAGGGAGGAATGGGGACTGGGGTAAATCAGAGAGGCTGGACTTCATCCACCGGAGCTTCTCAGACCCAGCCAAGGGTTACCATTTGACAATCCAGGCCCGGATTTGCCAGATCCTTCCATTTTTGCAAAAAGCTATAAATCCCAATTCTTATGAGAAATACATCAACTTTTAAGCACTGGTAACAAATTCAAATTTATTTTAGTTGCCAGATTTAGAACATGGAGTAGGATTACCAATATGTCTGCACCCTGCAAGACATTTGCCATTTCTATATTATATTTTATCTATTAAATGAGAAGTGGTCAAAAACTTGAGAACAGAAGAAATCGTGAGCTTTCTAGTCAAACAAAGGCTGTTAACTTTTCAAGAACTGTGATTCTTACTGAGAAATAGATCTGGATAGAATCCACATTGAAAAAAAATAATCTGAAAAAAGAAAGAAAGAAAAAGCCCTTCCACATGGTGTTGAAACAAGTTATTCTGGCAGCTCTTCAGGATGGCTGGCATAGAGAAATAATGTGTTCGCATGGGCCAATTAAAAAAGCTACTATGATATATTATGATATCTAAAAGATCATTAACGGCAGGGTCGTGGCTCACGCCTGTAATCTCAGTACTTTGGAAGGCCGAGGTGGGCAGATCACAAGGTCAGGAGTTCGAGACCAGCCTGGCCAACATGGTGAAACCCCATCTCTGCTAAAAATATAAAAAATTAGCCGGGCGTGGTGGCACATGCCTGTAGTCCCAGCTACTCAGGAGGTTGAGGCAGGAGAATTGTTTGAACCTGGGAGGTGGAGGTTTCAATGAACCAAGATCATGCCGCTGTACTCAGCCTGGGTGACAGAGTAAGATTCTGTCTCAAAAAAAAAAAAAAAAAGAAAAAAAAGAAAATCATTAACAAACATCCAGTAACATAGCAAATAAATTATGATGCAACCCTATAATGAAATATTATGTGACCATTAAAACTAATGGTAGGAGCCAGGCGCAGTGGCTCATACCTGTAATCCCAGCACTTTGGGAGGCCGAGGCAGGCGAATCACGAGGTCAGGAGATTGAGACCATCCTGGCTAACACGGTGAAACCCCGTCTCTACTGAAAAAAAAAATGCAAAAAATTACCCGGGTGTGGTGGCGGGCGCCTGTAGTCCCAGCCACTCAGGAGGCTGAGGCAGCAGAATGGTGTGACCCTAGGAGGCAGAGCTTGTAGTGAGCCGAGATCGCACCACTGCACTCCAGCCTGGGCAACAGAGGGAGACTCTAACTCAAAAAAAAAAAAAAAAAAAAGAAAAGAAAATTTGAGAGAACAGACATTGGATACACAAACAGAGTTCTCTATCAGAGGTATAATATTAGGCCAGGCACAGTGGCTCACACCTGTAATTCCAACCCTGGGAGGCTGAGGCAGGTGGATCACTTGAGGTCAGGAGTTCAAGACCAGCCTAGGCAACATGGTGAAACCCCATCTCTACTAAAAACACAAACTTATTCAGGCTGGTGGCAGGCACCTGTAATCCTAGCTATGCAGGTGGCTGAGGCAGAAGAATCTCATGAACTCAGGAGGTAGAGGTTGCAGTGAGCTGAGACTTTACCACTGCACTCCAGCCTGCGTGACAGAGTGAGACTCCATCTCAAGAAAAAAAAAAAAAGAAGTATAATATTAATATTATGAGTACATATTGGTTTGAACCATATAAAATTATCATTTTTCAGTAAAAAATAAATATATCAGCAATTCATATGGTTCATTCTGTTACATTTCTACAGAAAAAAGCCTATAAAGAAATAGATATGCAGTGCATAAAGATATAAGTATTTATCTCTGGTTGGTGAGATCTCAGATAGCTGTGTATATTTCATGTGGAAATGAAAAACATGTAAACTGTAATTACATTTTTATAAAATATATGAATATGATTTATATGTGTGTATGCACACATACACACACACACAAAGACTTTTAGGAACATTCATCAATCAAAATGTTACTTCTGGGTAGTGAATTATAAGTGGGTTTTATTTTCTTATGTTTTCCTATATATTTTTTTTCAAATTCTAACCAACAATTTCTAATACTTTTGCAATAAGAAAAACAAGTATAGGGCCAGTGCGGTGGCTCACACCTGTAATTCCAGCACTTTGGGAGGCCAAGGTAGGCAGATCACTTGAGGCCAGGAGTTTGAGAACAGCCTGGTCAACATGGTGAAACCCTGTCTCTATCAAAAATACAAAGAAATTAGGCCGGGCGCGGTGGCTCAATCCTGTAATCCCAGCACTTTGGGAGGCCGAGGCGGGCGGATCACAAGGTCAGGAGATCGAGACCACAGTGAAACCCCGTCTCTACTAAAAATACAAAAAATTAGCCGGGCGCGGTGGCGGGCGCCTGTAGTCCTAGCTACTCAGGAGGCTGAGGCAGGAGAATGGCGTGAACCCAGGAGGCGGAGCTTGCAGTGAGCCGAGATTGCGCCACTGCACTCCAGCCTGGGCAACAGCGTGAGACTCCGTCTCAAAAAAAAAAAAAAAAGAAATTAGCTGGGCGTGATGGCACACACCTATAATCCTAGCTACTCAGGAGGCTGAGGTGGGAGGATCACTTGAACCTGGGAAGTGGAGGTTGCGGGGAGCCAAGATCGCACCATTGCACTCCAGCCTGGGTAACAGAGCAAGACTCTGTCTCTAAATGAATAAATAAATAAATAAATAAATAGGAGTGTGTTGACCTTGATGTAGCTTATGTTGAAAAATAACATTTTTAAAAAGTATAAAAAGAAAAATAAGAAATGAAAATAGGACATTTTCAGACCAGAAAAAGACTGTTGCAGTGGTCAAGAAATTAGGGGCCTGGGCTCCTTCTAGCTCACTATTCTGCCATACTTAGAGTATCGCCTCATTCTCATAGTCCAAAATGGCAGCTGGAGCTCCAGCCATCATATCCTTATCCCAAGGAAGGAAAAGAGGAAGAAATAAAGAAGAAGGGACAAACAGCATATGCCAATGGTTATTTTAGGATATTTACAGTAATAGAGAAGGTTGGCTGGACGTAGTAGCAAAAGGTTAAAATGGAGCTCACGGAAACATGCATGAAATAATTTCACAACAAAAAATGAACTGAGGATGCCTGTGTGCCAGGCTCTGTTCTAGGCCTCAGAGGATACAAGGTAAATAAAACAGGCCAGGTCCATGCCCTCCTGGAGCTTACATGGTAGGGACACAGATAATAACCAAAAATCAATAAAAGATAATAATAGCTAGGATTTATGCCGAGTTATATGAGTCAGGCACTATTCTAAGCACTTTACAAATATAGACTGGTTCCTCCTACAAAACAACTTAATGAACTAGGTGCTACTGCTATCTCCAAGCTACAGAAAACTGGGACACAGAGCAGTTGAATCTCCTACTCAAGGTTAAGCAACTAATTCTAGTTCAGCAACTCCAGGATTTGCATGGCAGTGGAATAGCCTGACTCCAGGACCTACACACTTAACCACCAAACCAGTAAGGCCCAGACTTACATCATGATAAGAATTACCTGGGGCACTTTTGAGATATTTGCAGATTACCAGGTCTTACCCCAGAAAATTCTGATGCAGTAAGCGTGGGTCAGGACTCAAGAATTCATTCCTTAGCGAGCCCTCCAGATGCTTCTTCTCTTCAGGCAAATGTGAGATGTATTGCTCTCAACAAAAGGAATCGTGACAATAGAAGTTAAAATGGTGACCTCTGCAGGATTGGATAGTGGGAAGAGTATTATTTTTATTTATTTATTTGTTTGTTTATTTATTTATTTATATTTTTTTGAGACAGTCTCGCTCTTGTCAGCCAGGCTGGAGTGCAGTGGCTCCATCTCGGCTCATTGCAACCTCCGCCTCCTGGGATCAAGAAATTTTCCTGCCTCAGCCTCTGGAGTAGCTGGGATTACAGGTATGCACCACCAAGCCTGGCTAATTTTTGTACTGTAGAGATGGGGTTTCGCTATATCGGTCAGGCTGGTCTCAAACTCCTGACCTCAGGTGATCTGCCTGCCTTGGCCTCCCAAAGTGCTGGGATTACAGATGTGAACCACCTTGCTCGGCTGGAATAGTATTATTGGCTGGGAAGGTGCATGAGGGAGCCGACCAGGGTTGGAAATGTCTGTCTTGGATGGGGGCTCCCCAGGTGTGCACATATGTAAACATTCATCAAGCAATAAAAAATAAATATTGCCATAAGCTGCGGTGCCCTCCTGGGTCATGTTAGCTAGATAGGTATCATGAAGGTGATGTGGTAGAGTCACAGGGGGAGTGAATACTTTAGGTAAGACACAGGAAGGTCTCTCCGGGAAGGTGACATTTCATTTGATGCTGGATGACCTAAAATAGTCAGTCCTGCAAAGACCAGGAAGAGCAATCCAGGCAGAGGGAGGGCAGATGCAGAGTCCCTGGGTCAGGAAGGGTTGGGCTTGTTTAAACAACAGCAAGGAGCCTGGGGGAGCTGGCTTGGGCGATGCAGGGTGAGAGTGATGTGATCTGCAGTGGGACTGGCAGACCACAGCCAGTTACATCTAGCTCATTCCTGCTCCAGGGCTTTTGCTCCCACCAGTTCCTCAGGCTGGAATTGCTCCCACCTCATCCTCACATGGCTGCACCCTCCCCAGCTCCTCGTTCAGATATTACCTGCTCAGAAAGGACTACCATGACCACTTCTACAGCCACTATTACAGCCCCATTTTATGGTCTTTGGAGCCCTTTTCACTAGTAAAATATTGAGAACACATGGACACAGGGAGGGGAACATCACACACCGGGGCCTGTCGGGGAGTGGGGGGCAAGGGGAGGGAGAGCATTAGGACAAATACCTAATGCATATGGGGCTTAAAACCTGGGTGAGGGGTTGATAGTTGCAGCAAACCACCATGGCACATGTATACCTATGTAACAAACCTGCACATTCTGCAGAACTTAAGGTTTAAAAAACAGGAAGTACTATATATCTGCATCTATCTATCTATCTATCTATCTATCTATCTATCTATCTATCTATCTATAATTACAGTACTGATTTGATTATTTCATGTTGACTGCGTCCCTGGCCTACCTCCAGTGGCTAGTCCAGTGCCTGGCACATCACAAACACTTGAGAACAAACAGCCGCTGCAGGCAGAAACTAAGCCTTAGAGGAAGCAGCAGGGGAAATCCCATTCATTATACAAGCCATATTTACCGAGAGCCTACTATGTGTCAGGCACCAGCCAAGTCACTGGACTACATCAGTGAAGCAAAGAGATTTTTTTAATCCCCATTTTTACAGGGACTTACTGAAAATAAGGGGGAGGAGAACACAGATAATATACAATTAAATTCTATCTGTATGTGAAGATAGATATACATATTCACAGAGATACATATTATGTTCCATGTAGTACCTTTTAAGGACAAAGCAGGCCAGGCATGGTGGCTCACACCTGTAGTCCCAGCACTGTGGGAGGCTGATGCAGGAGGATGGCTTGAGGCCAGGAGTTCAAAACCAGTCTGGGCAACATCTCTACAAAAATAAAAATTAAAGTGAGCCAAGGTGGTGGCCCACGCCTGTTGGGAGGATTGCTTGAGCCCAGGAGTTGGAGGCTGCAATGAGCTAGGATCCGACCACAGCACTCCAGCCTGAGAGATAGAGCAAGACCCACTCTCTAAAAAAAAGAAGAAAGAAGAGAAGAGAAGAGAAGAGAAGAGAAAAACAGGAAGGAGACAGGGAGTGGTTGGGTGGGGAGGAGGGAGCTGCAATATTTGAATGATAAGATTAGGCCAAGCCTGGTCTCCCTGAGTGTGAATTTGAATGCTGACCTTCAGAGGCAGGGCAGACTCTATGTGCAAATGCCTCGAGGCTGGAGAGGTCTGAGGCTTGGGAGGATAGGCAGAGACAATAGGGCTGACTCAGGAGCCCAGGGGAGAGAGTAGTAGTAAGACATGAGGGACAGAGCAGAGAGGGCAGTGTCCTCAGAGTGTGGCCGCCGACCAACACTAGGGACATCACCTGGGAACTTAGAAATGCTCGTTCTCAGGCCTCGCCCCAGACCTACAGAAGCAGAAACGCTCGGGTGGGCCCAGCAGCGTGTGTTCTAACAAGCTTTTCAGGCGACTGTGATGCACGATAAAGTTGGCAGCTCCGGGAGCAGAGGTCCCTTCGCGCTACGACCCCAGCTCATCGCGGTCCTCTCAGTCTCCCTAGCGGGGCAGGGGACCCGCCCAGAGCTTTGCTGATTTGCCTAGCACTGACGCCCAACCTGAGTTTCTCCGGAGCCCGCCGCGCCCCGCGCACCCACCCCGCAACGGCAGCCGCACGCGGGTCTCCCCGCAAACCACCCAGACGTCCCCGGAGCAGCGCTGCTGCACTGCCGCGCTGGGGCCCGAAGCCTGGGGCTGCAGGTGCAAAAGGCGCCCCGAGCCGGGGAGGCCAATCGCGTCCGCGGAGAAAGCAGAGTGCGGGCAGGGGCGCATCCCTCGCCACCCACGGTCTCCCAGCACGCCGGGACGCGCGTGGCCATCCAGCTCCCCCGGGACGTTGGGGGTCTCCGCGGGCCTGGGCCTCGGGATTCGCCCGCCGCTTCCCCGGGAAGCCGCTGCTGCAAAGCCAGGTTGGGGCTCCGGGCCCGGCCAGCGCCCTCTAGGCAGCGGAAGTGCAGCTTGCTTTACATCCGTCCTCCCCGCCTCGCAGAGTTGGGAGAAGGCAGGGTGGGGGGTGTGGAAAAATAAAAGGAAAAGTCCTTGCACCATGTAGATCAGCGTCCCCCACTTTGGCATCCCGGCCGGCCGGGGATCTCTTAGTCTGCGGCCATGAACGCGAGCAGCGAGGGCGAGAGCTTCGCGGGCTCCGTGCAAAGTAAGTGCTTTTCCGGGCGCAGTGCGCGCTCCGGGGCCCAGTGCGCGCTCCGGGGCCCGGGCCCAAGCACGTTTGCGACGCAGCCAGCAGGCCCGGGGCCCCGAAATCGGGGTGACGGCTGGGAGCCGCGTCTCGGGGACCGCGGCGGGCGCGCGGTGCAGGGGGCGCCGGAATGGGCTTGGGGTGGGGGTGCACCCGACCTGGCGCAAGAAGCGGGGCGCCCTCCAGCCTTGCGAGACCCCTTGGAAGGGAACGGTGGGGGAGGGCACGCCGTTCAGACAATCGCCACCCCCTAAGGGCATTCCCGCCCCACCAGGCGGAGTTTGGGGCGGGCAGGAGAGAGGAAGGAATCTGGGGTAAATGGGGCAACACTGATGGGAAAACTTCTGCCTCAGTGGCTCAAAATTAGAGCCTGGAGATTGGGGGAGTCTCCAGGTCTCACGAGGTCCTGCCGGCTCATTGCAAAGCCTTTTCCACATTAAGGGTGGATCTGAATGGGAAACGGGGCCGTGATCGCTTTCTTTGGGTTTAGGGTTCAGTTTTTATTTAACCGATGAGGACATCAGCGTTTTTCAAGTCCCTGGTTTCTCCTGGTGCATTGTTTCCCAAAGTGTGGTCCAGAGACTGAGTGCAACCAGCCACCTGGGAGCGAGAGCGTGTATTTTAAAACAGCTTTCTGGGCCCCACCCATTCAATCTCGGGGGTGGGGCTGGGGATCCGCTGTCCTTCGTAGCTGCCTGGGCAACTCTGAAGCACATGAAGTTTGAGAACCTGTCTACCAGGGGTTTGCAGAAAACCTGGCACATATTAAGCTCCCAGCTTGTTAGCTGCTACTGTTAACGGTTTGGAAGACACTGGGTCCCAAACTTCGCGGGGTATTCCTTGCATGACTGTGAAAAGCACAGATTTTCCTAAACACCATCCTCTTCACCCCACCCTGTTATGACTCAGTATCTCCTAGGTGGGGCTCAGATATGTCCATGTTTAAATAGTGTACCTCAGTAATAACCCCAGCAGGTAACATGCTGGGGGACTGGCGGGAAGGGGGGACTGTGCTGGTATGAGCACCATCCCATTTAATTCTCATAACAAGCCCGTGTTTTTTCTTGGAGAAATTAAAAACAAACAAGCAAACGAAAACCATGAATTAGAAACCTCTCTTCTCCCATTTTTCAGATGAGAAAACCCAAGCTTATAGTCACTATTGTTAAGTGACAATGTCAAGATTCTAACGAAGGTCTATGTCATTACTTTTGCACTTTGCACATACCAGTGACATTATTTGTTATTAAAATTATTCCGTTCTGGATGTCAGTCCTGTTCCATCATTAAGGAATCGTCAGCAATGCAAGCTACTTCATGTCTCACTTCCTTGTTTCCTTGTTAGTTCCATGGATATCTCAGTAGCTGCCAAGAAGAAAAGGTTTGGTTCCTTCCATCCATTGATTGCAAAGTGCTTAAGTGTATCTCTGCAAGATGGCTTATCACAGTGCTCAGCCCATTCTCCTTAGCAAGTGAACCAAATTGTATTTCTGAACAGAGATTTCTTGTCTTAGTTAGACCTGGGGAAAATTGGACATAATGTAAATATCTTAGAAATTTTCAGAAAATTTTGATGCATAATTTTAACCATATATGCACAAAGGTAGTCTTGTATCATTTAACTTGGGAAAAATTGGAAATTATGAAAATACCTTATTGTTGCTGAGAAGATTATGATGCATGGACACCATGGAATAATGTATTGCCATTAAATAATGATATATATGAAGAGATTTTAATGATATAGCACAATGTTTATGCAATATTTAGGAAAAAGGGGCCAGGTGGAGTGGCACTTTGGGAGGCCAAGGCAGGTGGATCACATGAGGTTGGGAGTTCGAGACCAGCCTGACCAACATGAAGAAACCCCGTCTCTACTAAAAATACAAAATTAGCCGGGTGTGGTGGCACATGCCTGTAATCCCAGATACTCTGGAGTCCTAGGTAGGAGAACCGCTTGAACTCAGGAGGCAGAGGTTGCAGTGAGCCAAGATCGCGCCCTTGCACTCCAGCCTGGGCAACAAGAGCAAAACTCCATCTCAAAAAAAGATTTTAAAAATTAGGAAAAGGATTAGTTTCACACTATTATCTGAATATTTATAATACTATGATCTTATGCAACTTTTTTTTTTTTTTTGAGACGGAGTCTCGCTGTGTCACCAGGCTGGAGTGCAGTGGCATGATCTTGGCTCACTGCAACCTCCACCTCCTGGGTTCAAGCGATTCTCCTGCCTCAGCCTCCTGAGTAGCTGGGATTACTGGCACATGCCACCACACCCAGCTAATTTTTGTATTTTTAGTAGAGACAGGGTTTCACCATGTTGGCCAGGATGGTCTTGATCTCTTGACCTTGTGATCCACCCACCTCGGCTTCCCAAAGTGCTGGGATTACAGGCGTGAGCCATCTTATGCAACTTTTAAGGGTAAAGAAAATGAATGGAAAAAAAAAATTTTATGATATTCATGGCAGGCAGAGATGGAAATATTGAGTGATTTTCCCCTTCTTTTTAAGCTTCTTCTAAATTTTCTTACAAACATGAGTTATTTATTTATTTATTTATTTTATGTGAGATGGAGTCTTGCTCTGTCGCCCAGGCTTAGAGTGCAGTGGCACAATCTCAGCTCACTGCAACCTCCGCCTCCCAGGTTCAAGCAATTCTCCTGCCTCAGCCTCCCTAGTAGCTGGGATTACAGGTGTGTGCCACCACACCCGGCTAATTTTTTTTTTTTTTTTTTTTATTTTTAGTAGAGATGGGGTTTCACCATGTTAGCCAGGATGGTCTTGATCTCCTGACCTCATGATCCACCCGCTATGTCTTTATTGAACAAATATTTATATAGTACCTTCTAGTACAGTGCCAGTTACTATGCTTTGCAGGTATTAATATAGTATTAACTATTGATATGATTAGTATCAAGAAATAATGTCGGCCGGGCACGGTGGCTCATGCCTGTAATCCCAGCACTTTGGGAGGCCGAGGCAGGCAGATCACGAGGTCAGGAGATTGAGACCATCCTGGCTAACACGGTGAACCCCATCTCTACTAAAAATACAAAAAATTAGCTGGGCATGGTGGCGGGCACCTGTAGCCCCAGCTACTCAGGAGGCTAAGGCAGGAGAATGGCGTGAACCCAGGAGGCAGAGCTTGCAGTGAGCCGAGATCGCGCCACTGCACTCCAGCCTGGGCAACAGAGAGAGACTCCGTCTCAAAACAAAACAAAACAAAACAAATAATGTCCCTGCCAGTTAGGAATGAATTTTGGCTACAAGTAACAGAAACCCAAATTATACTGGTCTAATGAAATCTGGAACTGATTGATTGCAGTGTTGAATCAGAGGAATCAGTGAAATAAAGGGCAGAGCCCATAGGGGTCTCGGCATTTTCCTCATAGTTACAAGATGGCTACAGAAGCCCCAGTATCACATTTGCATCCAAAGCCAGAAGAAAAGGGGCACAGTGCTAGCCACATCTCCTCCCTTTTTATCACGAACGCCAAACTCTTCCCAGAAACTCCTCCAGCTCTGTGCTGGAGAAGTTCACAAGTATGTAGGGGACCAAGATTATTTAGACTAGTGGTTCTCATAGTATGTGTGTTGGGTGAGTATGTTTGAAATGTGCGGGAGGATCAGTTTTCATAATTATCTTTTAGTTAGGATAGGAGGTGGCTGCTGGTTCTGCAAAGTGCAGGACATCCCTGCATATCAAATAACTTTCTTGCAAACAACACGACTAGTGTCCCATGAGTAACAATGCAGCATGAACCATCACGTGGTTGGTTGCTATACATTATTTCTAATTTTCCCCAAGTTAAATAATACAAGAATACCTTTGTGCCTATATGGTTGGATAAAATTATGCATCACAATTTTCTGAAAATTGTTTTTTTTTGAAACAGAGTTTCATTCTTGTCCCCCAGGCGGGGGTGCAATGGTGGGATCTCAGCTTGCTGCAACCTCCGCCTGCTGGGTTCAAGTGATTCTCCTGCCACAGCCTCCTGAGTAGCTGGGATTATAGGCACGCACCACCATGCCCAGCTAATTTTTGTATTTTTAGTAGAGACGGGATTTCACCATGTTGGCCAGGCTGGTCTTGAACTCCTGACCTCAGGTGATCCACCTGCCTCAGCCTCCCAAAGTGCCAGGATTGCAGGTGTGAGCCACCGCGCCCAGCCAATTTTCTGAAGATTTCTAAGGTATTTACATTATGTCCAATTTTCCCCAGGTTTAACTAAGGCAAGAAATCTCTGTGTGGAAATATGATACCTTGCTGCTAGGACACAATTAGGAGAAGTGGAAGGTGGAGTGGATACTGGGCCACAATTTTGCAAGAAGTGGAAGGTGGAGTGGATACTGGACCACCACTCAGCCATGTCTGCCACCATGCCTTTTCTTCCTACTGTGAATCTGGTTTGCATTAGAATTCCAAGCTGTTTGGAATTAATCTGTTACTTTCCCTTTGTCCCATGGAGTTCCAGGTGGCACAACGGTGCTGGTGGAGCTGACTCCCGACATCCATATCTGCGGCATCTGCAAGCAGCAGTTTAACAACCTGGATGCCTTTGTAGCTCACAAGCAAAGTGGCTGCCAGCTGACGGGCACGTCCGCGGCAGCCCCCAGCACAGTCCAGTTTGTATCGGAGGAAACAGTGCCTGCCACCCAGACTCAGACCACCACCAGAACCATCACATCGGAGACCCAGACAATCACAGGTACCGCTGCAGCATGGGGGAGTCGGCCAGAGTTGGCCTGGCTATGTCTCAAACACCTCCATGGAACTTGTTAAAAATATAGATTCCCAGAGCCCACCCCCTAGGGTTGCTGATTCATTATTTTTAACAAGCTCCACCGGGAAGCCAGCTGCCCAGCCAGGTTTGGGAGCTACTAGGTTAAAACGTTAAATGTTAGCAGTTTTAAATGTTGTCACATGTTATAAAAAACAGACCAAAAAAAAAAAGATTTCTGAAACAAAAATCTGTATACTAAGGGGAAAAAAAGACTAGCAGAAAATACATTGCAATAAAAAAAAGTGGTTGTTTTGGGTGGTAGAAGTATGGCTACAATCCTTGGGTTTGCATTTACTTGTGTAAAGGGCCAAAAAGCCTGTTGTTGTTTTAAAAAAAATCTCTAAACAGGCATTGGTATCTCCTCCCCCTCGTGCTGCTGATGAGGAAAACATCCCCGTTCTCTGTTGTGTACACTCACTCCACCAAAAATAAATTACAGATGGGTCCAAAATGTAAATGTGCATAAGAAAACCATAAAAGTCCTAGAGGAGATATACCCACAAACACATATACACACAGTTATACCTGTGTAATTTGTCTTAAGGGGCAGGAAGATAACTTTAAAATTATGAAGTAGCCCATTTATGGGATAGTCCTGGATCTTGTGGGGAAACAGAGAATGCATTCCTTAGCTAAAGGCATTTGATTCTAAAAAACGTACTAATATGCCTACCAAAGAAAGCGGGTTATGGACCACCCCCTCAAAGAAAAAGAATCACATATGTGATTGCAAATGAAGTTACAAGTTTTCTAAAGTAAAATGCAAAATCTAAAGACAATCAACTTGGGGAAAATTTTGTGGCATATATAATTAAGGCCCAATATCCCTCTTATACAAAGAACTGCTAAAACCAGTAAAATATAAAAAGTGCAAAGTGGAGGCCAGGTGCAGTGGCTCACGCCTGTAATCCCAACACTTTGGGAGGCTGAGGCGGGCGGATCACCTGAGGTCAGTAGTTCTAGACCAGCCTGGCCAGCATGCTGAAACCCCGTCTCTACTAAAAATACAAAAATTAGCTGGGCGTGGTAGCAGTCGCCTGTAATCCCAGCTACTTGGGAGGCTGAGGCAGGAGAATCGCTTGAACCCGGGAGGCGGAGGTTGCAGTGAGCCGAGATCGTGCCTTTGCACTCCAGCCTGGGGGACAAGAGCGAGACTTCGTCTCAAAAAAAAAAAAAAAAAAAAGTGCAAAGTGAAAAGGTCACTGGATGATATACAGGGGACAACTGGCCATAAAGGGAGGTTTGGTCACCTTAGTAATTACAAAAATGCAAATCTAAACAAGGCTTGGGGAAGGACACTGATTTCATTTTCTGGGGATGTAAATTCTTATAACCTGGACGATGTTGTGATAGCTTTCAAATCTTAAATTTAAAATTTCTTAGTTTTAAAATGTACATAAAGACATTTATCCAATAAGCCTGCAGCTAGGTATTCATCCTATAAAACTTCATGAACAGGCTAGGCACGGTGGCTCACGCCTGTAATCCCAGCACTTTGGGATGCCAAGGCAGGTGGATCACCTGAGGTCAGGAGTTTGTGACCAGTCTGGCCAATATGGCAAAACACCTTCTCTACAAAAAATATGAAAACTAGCCCAGCATGGTGCCACATGCCCGTAATCCCAGCTACTCGGGAGGCTAAGGCAGGAGAATTGCTTGAACCTGGGAGGTGGAGGTTGCAGTGAGCTGAGATCATGCCACTGCACTCCAACCTGGGCAACAGAGTAAGAGTCTGTCTCAAAAAAACAAAAACAAAAAACTTCATAAACAAATGTACAAGGATATTCATTTACAGCATGTACTATAGAGAAAGTGGAACCTTTGTATGTATACGTCAAGAGAGAGTTAGAGATGGCCAGGTGCGGTGGCTCATACCTGTAATCCCAGCCCTTTATGAGGGCAAGGCTGGAGGATCGCATGAGGCCAGGCGTTCAAGACCAGTCTGGTCCACATAGCAAGACCCCACCTCTACATTAAATTTTAAAAATTAGTCAGGCACGATAGCAGGTACTTGTAGTCCTAGCTGCTCAGGAGGTTAAGGCAGGAGGATCGCTTGAGCCCAGGAGTTTGAGGCTGCAGTGAGTTATGATTGTACCACTGCACTCCAGCCTGGGTGACAAGTGAAACCCTGTTTCTTAAATAAAATAAAAATAAAAAGAGGGATTTAAATAAATAAATAAATATCAAAGATTCCAACCACGGAATATGACTTAGCATTGGAAAGGAGGAGATTTAGATCTGTGTGTAGTCACAGAAAGATTCTCAAGGCATATATATATAAAAAAAAGGAAGCCTACATATTATATGGTCTTATATTTCAGGAAAGTTTCTAGAACAGGGATGGGGCAGGTGATGTAAATGAGAGAAGTTGTCTTTGGGGGAGGTGTCAGAGAGTGGTGGGGACTGTGGTGAAGTGGAGAAATCACACATGCCTCATCCAAAAGTGCAGCTGTTCTTTGGATCCAGCCAGTTAGATATTTCAGTTTTTCAGAGAAGCTGAAAATGTGAAATTTTCCAAATATAAAACTTTGTTGCCAAACAATACATCTCTGAGCCTGACTGAGTCCATAAGTTTCTTCTAGCTTGTTCTCAGAGAATGTTTACCCAATAGTCTGGAACTGAAGAGTTAGGAGCACCAGAAGTCAGGGCCAGGCGCAGTGGCTCACGCCTGTGGTCCCAGCACTTTGGGAGACCAAGGCGGATCACTTGAGGTCAGGATTTCAAGACCAGCCTGGCCAACATGGTGAAACCTCATCTCTAGTAAAAATACAAAAATTGGCCAGGCATGGTGGCACACGCCTATAGTCCCTGTACTTTGGAGACCGAGGCACGAGAATCTCTTAAACCCAGGAGGCGGAGGCTGCAGTGATAGTGCCACTGCACTCCCCACTGGGCAACAGAGTGAGTGAGAGTCCATTTCAAAAAAAAAAAAAAGTCAGGAAACCAACTTTCCCCTTATGAGGTATCTACTGGGGTGAGGTTTGAATTTTTTTGGCAATAAGCAAAGTTTTGTGGTTGTTTTTTTTTTTTTAATGCATCCAAAATAATGTTTCTGCTGAGTTTTTTAAACATTAGACATTTTGAAATACAATAAAACTGATCCCCTTACAAACCTTAACAAAAGAACACTGAGATCTTCCCACTGTCTCCTTCATTCCCATCTTAAAGGAAGTCACCAAGAAAAGGTGAATACCAGAAAACCCTTAAAGGTGGGCCTTGTAGGACCTAATTATTTTGCACCAGGATCAAGCAAAGCTGCCTTTGGGGAAGGGACATGGCCAAGGTCCCATCAGAACTTCGGGACAGTCCTGGGACATGTGTTTTGCCCCTTATCCTAGTGGCCTTCTTCATGAGGACAGTGTTTGCTTTCTTGTCCTCAAAAACCAAAATCCCGGTACCTCTCACATTGGGTGGGAGCCATATAAAAATGGATGCCCTGCCGTGTGGGAAGCTTCCAGGCCCACACTTTTTCCTTGGGGCCGTTGCTTCTTTCTGGGCTCTGAGCCTTCACTGATGCTTTTTCCTTTGCCTAAAATACCTTTCCCATGTTGGCCTGGCTGATGCCAACTCCACCTCAAGACCTTAAGTTTCATGACAATCTTCACAAAAAAGGGTCTGCCTTCCTCTTGGGGACACTCCCCTCCCCTCTATACTGCAGCAGCCATGATGAACTCCTTTCTGTTTCTGGAATGAGCCACATTTCCTCCAGGCTCAGACCTTGCCTGTGTTGTTCCTTCTGCCTGGAACTGCCTTAATTCTTACATCAGAGCTGGGCTTAAGGGCATTTTCTCAAAGACCCCTTCCCTGCACCACTCACTCTTTTCCCAGATCAGGTCATGTCCCATATTTAAATGATTAATAAAAGAATGACTTTAAAGTCTATCTGCATCCCTGACCTGTAAGCCCTGCTCCTGTTCACCACTGGATCCCAACACCAAGGCACTTATTATTTGTTGGGTGTGAACAACTGCTCAAATCTCATATACATCAGTGAAGCTGACCTCACAACAAAATAACGGCTCCCTTCTTTGTCCTCCTAGTTTTTTTGTTTGTTTGTTTTGTTTTTTGAGACAGAGTCTTGCTCTGTTGCTCAGGCTGGAGTGCAGTAGTACAATCATGGCTCACTGCAGCCTTGATCTCCTGTGCTCAAGCAGTCCTCCCACCTCAGCCTCCCAAGAAGCTGGGGCTACAGGCATGCACCACCACATCCAGCCAATTTTTAAATTATTGATAGGGTTTTGCTACGTTGCACAGGCTGGTCTTGAACTCCTGGGCTAAAACGATCCTCCCATCTTGGGCTCCCAAAGTGCTAGGATTACAGGCATGAGCCACTGCACCCAGCACTTCTATTTCTTTGTTCGAAGAAGTTTGCCCTCCTCTTAGCATTTCCACAGCCCTGCGATCATTGGATCTTGCCATGCCTGAGTTTTGTTGACTGCCCTGAATGCTCAGGCCAGTCCCGGAGTCCTGTTTGTGCCTGGCACACAGAGCCCTCCCCTGCACAGTGCTGAAGGGAGCCACAAGCTCAGAGACAGACTGTTGGACTTGCATCCCAATCCACCACCTAACAGCCGTAGGCTGTGGGCAAATCATTTACTCTCCCTTTCACTTACCAGTCCCCATCTGTAAAAAGAGGTTATAATATCTAATCATCATTGGGTTATTGTGAGAATTCTGCGATAATCCACGTAAAGGACCTGATATAGAGAAATTGGGTTCATGAGCGATCGCTTTTATTAATTTTAGAGACTAATAAACAGGTGGCAAAAGGATGGTGAGATCTGCAGCGTACGTTGTCTCTGCCTGACTCAGCTGCTCCTCCTGATGGTTCCTGCCTCTGTGCCAACTAAACAAGCAGAATTCTGCTTTCTTTTCTTTTTTACACTTATTAGATTGGTTTTCTGGGTGCAGTTCCCCCTATTGTGCTTCAAGTTTCCGTTGACTGGCAGTTCCCAGACCTGCCTATGGACCAAGATCCCCTGGGAGCTTGTTAAGGATACCGGTGCCTGGGCTCCACCTCCTGAATCTGAATGTCTGGAGCTGAGGCTCAGGTATCTGTATTTTTAACAAGCTCCTGGGGGATTCTGGGTCTCAGCCAGGTTAGACAGTTATTCACTGCTCAAAACCACAGTCCAACCCCCCAAATAGTGGATTTCTGCAGATATCCTCATCTGGACATTTTCCAGACTCGTTTGTCCTTGATTAAGCCAAACTGTTTCTCGCTCTTCTCCTATGTCTCCTCTGCCTGATAATACTTGGGTTTAAAGTAAAATTTATTATCTGCCTGCTAGCTTTGAAAGCTGCCCGTTGTCTGGCATATGATTTAAGGATTTTCATATGGGAGCCGTAAAATTAGATGTGGATGCTGGTGGAAATACATCCCATGTGCATTTTGCATTTTCTAATTTTTTTTTTTTTTTTGAGACAGAGTCTTGCTCTGTCACCCAGGCTGGAGTGCAGTGGCGCGATCTTGGCTCACTGCAAGCTCTGCCTCCCGGGTTCACTCCATTCTCCTGCCTCAGCCTCCCGAGTAGCTGAGACTACATGCACCCGCCACTGCGCCCGGCTAATTTTTTGTATTTTTAGTAGAGACGGGGTTTCACCGTGGTCTCGATCTCCTGACCTTGTGATCCGCCCGCCTCGGCCTCCCAAAGTGCTGGGATTACAGGCGTGAGCCACTGCGCCCGGCCGCATTTTGCATTTTCTAAGTCCACAGCTTCAAATCATGGGGCTTTGGAGTCAGGTCCCTGAGTTTGAATCCTGGCTGCATAAGGCCTTAGGAACCCCATGACCATGGCAAATTACATTACATTCATTTCAAAGTGAGGCTAAAAGTAAACAGAGAGGGCTGGGCGCGGTGGCTCACGCCTATAATCCCAACACTTTGGGAGGCTGAGGTGGATGGATCACAAGGTCAGGAGTTCGAGACCAGCCTGGCCAATGTGGTGAAACCCCATCTCTACTAAAACTACAAAAATTAGTCAGGCATGGTGGTAGGTGCCTGTAATCCTAGCTACTTGGGAGGCTGAGGCAGGAGAATCGCTTGAACCCGGGAGGTAGAGGTTGCAGTGAGCAGAGATTGCGCCATTGCACTCCAGCCTGGGCAACAGAGCAAGAATCCATCTCAAATATAAATAAATAAATAAATAAATAAATAAATAAATAAATAATAAAAAACAAAAATAAAAAAATAAGCAGAGAGGGCACAGGGTTTGGTAATGAAGAGTCTGGGGTCCTGAGACAGACTGCTTGGGTTCACATCCTGGCTGTACCACTTGCTAACCATGTGACCTTGGGCAGATTACTTACACCGTGTTTCCATTTCCACAATAGTAAAATGAAAGTGATGCTAGAACTCATCTCCGAGGGTTCGAGCCAGGCTTCAGTGGGCCTCAGTGGGCTTCAGTGGGTCCTACATGGAAGCCATTTTGAGCTGTCACTGTTAGCTCTCATTACCAAATCAGGAGGCTGTGAAAGTAAACAAAACAGCACATGGATAATGTTAGCACAGAGCTCATGGCAAGCCCTCAGTCAATATTAATTGAATTGATCACTTGGCCAAGAATGATTTTTTTTTTTTTTTTTTTTTTGGCCATTTCTGGCTAATTCCTACTCTTTAAGTCCCAGGTTAAAAGTCACCTCTACCTAGAAGCCAGCTCTGATTTCCCCTTTTCCCTACTCCCACAATTAGGTTTCTGTTTTCTCAGCTAGCATGTATCACAATTGTTAACTAATTAGTCTTTAATTAGAGAAGTGAATTCCGACGTGATTCCAAGGGCAGTCAGCGGTGGTGTTTGCAGCAGCAGATACTACCATAGAGAGGGAGAGGGCCTGTGGCCAACTAGCAGAGAAAGAGGACAGCAGCCCCTGACAGCTAGCAGCCGTGATCAGCTGGGTCTTGGTATTGCTAGGAACTGGGCTGGCCCACAGGTAGGCCATGCTGTTCTACTGTTGAACATACACAGTTGTTCACAGTTTCACAAAACACCAACATCAGACCAGGCCACTCTGATCTTGGTGGGCAAGACGAAAATAAAACCACATCTGTCATCATGTGTGAGCCCAGACAAAATGGGAACGCTGTCCAAGCCACAAAATACCAAACGTCCTCCTCTCCTCTGTCAATCTGAGTGACAGTTACTTCTTTGCCTATTAAAATTTGAGTCTTGCTCTATCTAGCCTTCTTTCCCTCTTGATAATATTTATTAAAATAACAAATCATAGAATGAGCCCCACTTACTGGTGCCTCTGATGCAGGTTTTCTTGAACCTCCTCCAAAAGCATCTAACATGAGCCCAAACCTAAAATAAAATAAGTTCTTTCTAACACCTTCTAAGGTTTCCCTTATTGCAATGAGTAATAAACTTATTCAGCGACAGGGGTGTCTCTGTTGGTCTTTGGCCAGAGGACAATGACACATTTTGATTTTGATAATTGATTTTGAAAGCCTTAAAAAAGAATCTGAAAGTTCAGTTTGGCCTGTGAGCCCCAAATTAGTGGCTCAATTTCTAGGTTACTAGACTGTAAATCTCCCTGCATGCAGAGACCTAATCAGTCTTATTTTCCCACAACCCAACACCAGGTCTGGCACATCATAGGCACTCAATAAAACAGCTATTGAATGAGGGCGGAAAAGAGCGGCTGTGAGGATTAAATGTGTTCATGTGTCTGAAGCACATGGTGCATATGGCATGTGCCCCATCAATGAGGACTTGGTGACGGTGGCTTTTATTAATGTAGCGACTAATAAACAGGTGGTGAAAGGATGGTGAGATCTGCAGTTTTCATGCTCCTGATGAAGACATACCAGAGACTGAACAGTTTACAAAAGAAAGAGGCTTATTGGACTCACAGTTCCACATGGCTGGGGAGGTCTCACAGTCATGGCGGAAGGTGAAAGACACGTCTTGAAGAGCAGCAGACAAGAGATAAGAGCTTGTGCACCGACACCCCCCTTTTTAAAACCATCAGCTCTCATAAGACTCATTCACTATCACAAGAACAGAGCAGGAAGACCCGCCCCCAAACTTCAGTCACTTCCCACTGGGTTCCTCCCATGACACAGGGAATTGTAGGAGTTAAATTCAAGATGAGATTTGGGTGGGACACAGCCAAACTGTATCAGTGGCTTTAGGGCTGTTGTGTGGCAAATGATGGAACTCAGATAATAGAGATGCTTGCCATTGGAGAATTCCAAGCCCCTCGGGGAGGGGAAGAGGATTTCGTTGTAAGACATTGAAGTCCGGCAGTTTGTGACAAGTGCCGTCTTAAAGGTGCGAAGAATTCACAGAGTCTGTTGGTTCCAACTGGGAAAGTCAGGGAAGAGAATTGTGAATGAAAGCAAATGTATAACCGGCATTGAAAGACCCATTGGCTGTTGGGAGAAAGATGGTGGGAAAGGGGGCATTTCCTAATGGTGGTTTGGAGGGGGTGGGGGAAGATTGGGGCAAGGTTGGAAAACAGTGGTTAGAGATGGCACAGGGGAACGTGGTGGGGGTTGTGCTTCAGCTTTGGCCTTTATTCTGAAGGAGCTGGGGATCCATAAAGTTCGTGAGCACATGAGTGATTTAGTAAGACAAACTATGTAGTGATTGCCAGGCTCTGGAAACAATAATAGCAAATTCTTATACAGTGCTTATTCTATGCCATGCACTTTTCTAAGTACTCTGTATGAAGTAGTTTTTCATAACCAAAAGTTAGGTAGTAATAATTATTATCCCCATTTTACCAATGATGAAACCGAGGCACAGAGGGGTTAAATAACTTGGCCAGATGACAGAAACAGAAAGTGGCAGAACTGGGTCTCAAACCTAGGCTGTCTGGCTGCAGAACCTGTGCTCTTAATCAGTACTGCCACTTAGTAAATTCCTCATTGCAACGTTTCTCAAACTTGCTTGTGCATAAGAATCATCTGAGCTTTGGTGAAAAATGCAGATATCCAGACCCTTCCTGGGGATAATATATTAGGGGGTCTGAGCAGGGTCCTGGGAATCTCAACCAGCCAGGGAGTGGTTGGGTCAAGTCAGATGCTTTCGGTTGCTTTTTTTTTTGAGACGGAGGCTCGCTGTGTCGCCCAGGCTGGAGTGCAGTGGTGCGATCTTGGCTCACTGCAACCTCTGCCTCCCAGGTTCAAGCGATTCTCCTGCCCCTGCTTCCTGAGTAGCTGGGATTACAGGCGCCCGCTGCCACGCCCACTAATTTTTGTATTTTTTAGTAGAGATGGGGTTTCACCATGTTGGTCAGGCTGGCCTCAAACTCCTGACCTTGTTATCTGCCTGCCTTGGCCTCCCAAAGTGTTGGGATTACAGGCATGAGCCATCATGCCCGGCCTCTGTTGCTCTTAACAACAGCAAATTAAAAGTGCACAGAACAGTTAAGACACGTATTATCTCTCATAGCCGAACAGGCAAGGTCAGTTCGGCAGCTCAAAGGTGCGGAGTTCTTTGCATCTTCCCCCTGTTCTCTGTGGTGGGCTTTTATCCTTTGCCCTCCCACCCTCCCCATGGCTGGATAGTGGTGGCTAATGCCTTGGGCATCAGATCTGTCAGGCACACCCACAAATAGGGAAAGGAGCAACTTATCTGTATCAGGGAAGAAATGCTCCCTGATAAACTCCCAAAATCCAGATCCTGCTGGCCAAAATTGGGACACATGGCTTTGCCCAGTTGCACTGTAGTGGAGGCAGCTAGGCTGCCAAGGGACAAAGAGAAGGGTCCTACCAGTGGAACGCAATCCCAAGCCCCTTCTGCAGGGCCACGTTCCTACCACTGCCCGTTAAAGGGACTAGAGTGGCAGTTCTCAAATGCTGCTGTGCAAAAAATCATCTGGAAAATGTGTTTAAAATACAGCTATAAAGATATCTAAGCTTTACCCCAAATCTCTGCATCAGAATCTGTGATGCATGATCAAGTATGAGAACCACTCAACCAGAAGGGGTTGAAGGGATGGAAACCCACGGGCACTAGAGTCTAGTTCACAATAGCTGCTCAACAGATCTGAGGAATGAATGAACGGCCCACTGTGGGAGGGAGCTCTGTTCCACTTACGGTTTTTTTCCTATTTGGTGAAGTCCCAGTGTAGGGCAAGTTAATTTTCTGTTACATAGGACTGTTCATTTGCTTAGAACAGACCCCCCACTTTGACTATAATTCAAGCCAGAGGGGAGACTTTGTTTAGAAGGATATAGGCATAAGGGAGAATTACAGGCAGGCACGCAGCTGGATCTCAAAAAGAGATTGAACCAGAAGCTAGAAATATTTTAGGGTTTTCTAGACCGTACAGCTCAAAGGGCTTGTTGGAAATGCTGGGAAGGCAGAATCTCGGCCCCATCCAGAACTGCTGATCAGAATCCGCGTTTTAGAGAGACTGTGGCTGGAGAAGCACTGCTGCCCCCGTGACCATTCCCAAAGTTTATGCCTTCTTTGTTCAGAAGGAAAGTCCACACCAAACCTGAGCGTCTTAGTCCCAGTTTGGGTTTTTTTAAGAGATTAGGCGGTGCGGGGGAAGGTCTCACTCTCTCGCCCAGGTTGGACTCGAACTCTTGGGCTCAAGCTATGCTCCCACCTCAGCCTGGGTCATAGTTGGTACTTAACGGCAGCCGCCAATACGCCTGGCTGCAGGATTCAATTTCAGAGCAAGAGAGTCGATTGGCCCAATTGCTGTCAGGTGTCTTCCACTGCACCAATCAGCGATGGCAGAGCAGGGGCGTGGTCAGGGTTTCCACCAGGGCTCACCCCTGGGGAGGGGCGTTTGGGCCGGTCTAACGCCCACTGTGGACGGTAAAGGCGCTTTGGGAACAGCGTAAGTGAAAAGGGTGAATTTTCTCTCAGAAAGTGAATTCTTTTGGGAGCGGGGGTGGGAAGGGAGGGGGACGGAGTCTCCCTCTGTCACCCAGGCTGGAGCGTAGTGGTGCGATCGCGGCTCACTGCAACCTCTGCCTCCCGGGTTCAAGAGATTCTCCTGCCTCAGCTTCCCAAGTAGCTGGGATAACAGGTGTGTGCCAGCACACCCAAGTCATTTTTGTATTTTTTGTAGAGACGGGGTTTCGCCATGTTGACCAACCTGGTCTTGAGCTCCCGGGCTCAAGCGATCCTTCCTCCTCGCCTCCCTAAGTGCTGGGATTCCAGGCATGCGCCACTGCGCCCTGCAGGATATTATCATATATTCAGGTCTCTTGATTTTTTTGTGTGTGTTGTTTTTTGCAGTGTTGTTCATGCTTAGGATTCTCATTTAGGGTTCTTGATCTCCAGGCAAGTATCCCAAATGTAAACTAAGAATTCCCTATCTGGTGGCTCACGCCTGTAATTCCAGCACTTTGGGAGCCCTAGGCTCTCAGATCCCTTGAGGTCAGGAGTTTGAGACCAGCCTGGCCAACATGGTGAATCCCTGTCTCTACTAAAATACAAAAATTAGCCGGGCATGGTGGCGGGTGCCTGGAATCCCTGGCACGCGGGAGGCACATGCCACTGCCCTCCAGCCTGGGAGATAGAGCCAGACTCTTTCTCAAAAACAAAACAAAACAAGACAGTATCCTTAATCTGTAAAAAGCATTTACAAATCAAGAAAAAAATAAAAATTCCAATAGAAAAAAAACGAGCTAATAGAATAAACAGGAAGTTCACCAAATAAGGCATGTTATTGGAAGAATAAATGTTGAAAGGGAGTTTAATCTCACTAATTACATATAAAGGAAATGCAAATTAAACTCAAGTGATCTCATTTTGTCCTGTCAAGTCTCTCTGTGACAGCCAAGGTTAAGGGGAAAATGCAAATTATTTCAGTTTTCTGAAAGGATGTTATATAATCACCAAGTAATAAAACATTCGTACCATTTTAACCCAACTCTTCAATTTCAAGGAATGTACTCAAAGAAACGAGGGATAAATTTAAACTTCTGGACAGGTTTTACTCATAAAAGTCAATTCCTAGATATCTCCTCCATGCCCAAGAAAGGGAAATGGTTAATTAAACTATTCAGCAACCAAAATGATGAAATATTATGTGGCCATTAGAGGTTGTGTTTTCGATGAATGACAACATGATGTTTTAACATGGCAAATGTTTCATTAAAAAAAATAAAATGATTTAAGCCATGATCCTAGTTTTATACTTTAAAGATAGATTTTATACTTTTAAAATATATTTTCTTTTTTATTTGTTTTGAGACGGAGTCTCGCTCTGTTGCCCAGGCTGGAGAGCAATGATGTGATCTTGGCTCGCTGTAACCTCCGCCTCCCAGGTTCAAGCAATTCTCCTGCCTCAGCCTCCCGAGTAGCTGGGATTACAGGTACCCGCCACCACACCCAGCTAATTTTTATATCTTTACAAAACACAGACGAGGTTTTGCCATGTTGACCAGGCTGGTCTCGAACTCCTGACCTCAGGTGATCTGCCTGCCTCAGCCTCCCAAAGTGCTGGGATTACAGGCGTGAGCCACCGAGCCCAGCCTTAAAATATATTTTCTATATATAAAAGAGGTTAGTCCTTTAGCTGATCATTAATTCAACAAATGTTCTTTGATCTCCTCCCCTTCACCTCGTTCTGTGGTGGGTGCACGGGGAACAGTAATGGAAAGAAACAAGGGTCTGTCCTCACTTCACTCCTCCAACCAAATAGAAGAGAGAATAGTCATTAAATAATTTCTCAAGTAAGTATTTAATCAAACAAGGGTCTGTCCTCACTTAACTCCTCCAACCAAATAGAAGAGAGAATAGTCATTAAATAATTTCTTAAGTAAGTATTTAATCACAGTAGCGATAGGAGCTTTGTATAAAAAGTAAGGATGTAGGCTGGGCACCGGTGGCTCACATCTGTAATCCCAGCACTTTGGGAGGTCGAGGCAGGCAGATTACTTGAGGTCAGGAGTTCAAGACGACCCTGGCCAACATGGTGAAACCCCCATCTCTGCTAAAAATACAAAAATTAGCCGGGCCTGGTGGCGTGCACCTTTAGTCCCAGCTATTTGGCAGACTGAGGCAGGAGAATCACTTGAATCTGGGTGGCGGAGGTTGCTGTGAGCCAAGACTACACCACTGCACTTCAGCCTAGGCAACAGAGCCAGACTCCATCTCAAAAAAAAGCAAGGATGTGTATTGCCATGTTTTGACAGCATTGGGAAGTTTTTTCTTTTGTTTTTCTAGAGACAGCCTTGCTCTGTCACCCAGGCTGGAGTGTACTGGTGCCATCCTAGCTCACTGCAGCCTAGAACTCCTGAGCTTAAGCCATCCTTCCACCTCAGCCCCACAATTAGCTGGGACTACAGGCACACACCATCACACCCAGCTATTTTTTTGTATGTTTTTGTGGAGACGGCATCTCCCTTTGTTGCTCAGGCTGATCTCAAACTCCTGGTCTCAAGTGATCATCCTGCCTCAGCCTCCCAAATTGCTGGGATTACAGGCATGAGCCTGGACAACAACAACAAAAACTTAGCCTAGTTTTTTCTTCTCTGCACTTTTCTATGTAGAGAAGAAAATCCTAAAATTCGTGTTAACTTTTATTTTGCAAAAATTAACATTGTAAGTTAAAAAGAGAAAAGGATTTATTAAATGGAATTTTTAAGTTGAAGAAGGGAAGGAGGAAGCAAATCAGATAGGGAGATATCAAAGCTGTCTTGAGATGTCTGAAAGGCAATTTGGTAGAAAAGGAGCTACGGTTGATTCATGTGAGCCCTAAGACGCCACAGAGACAAACTTCAGAGAAATAGATTTGGATTATGTATGAAATTCATATAATAGTCATACATTTTAAGCAGCATCATGATCAGACAACTCAGTATGTCCCTGCTACAAACCGGAACTAAATACAATAAGCAATTCTCAGATGCACACCTGAACACGCAGGAAAGAAGGGAAATCCCCTGGAGCCAGAAAACAAAACTAAAAGCAGCAGCAGGTGTATGAGGCTGTGAGCTTCTTGTATCGGGGACAGGGTCTGATCTCACTAAACAGGAGACTTGATTTTAATGGCCATACCAGGGTAGGGGCTGAAGCCCTGAGCTCTTGTAAAAAGTTAGACATAAGACCCCTACATAAAGAGGTGGCCCTTGCTGCATTCTCGGTGAAAAGAGGGACTAGAGAATATTCTTAGGGGGTGGGCAAGTCACGCCTCTACTGGAAGCACTTCCCCCCAAGGTTATGAGTCATCCCGCCTCAGCAGATGTGGGGCATTTCACTTTCTTCTAGGGTGCTCTGAGATTCCCCAAGGCTCATGTCACTCGTTATGCCAAACCTGAATAAAGATAAATAATAACCTATTGTGCATGGTTACCATAATGTCCACTGAGAACTCTCAAGAACTTGCAGTGTGCCCGGCTCGCAGTACGCCTTATCCTTCCCTTGAATCTTTACTAGAACAACAAGATCTAAGCTCTGAGATCAGTGCAATATCCCCATTTTACCAACAAAAGAACTGAAGAGCAGAGAAGTGACTTGGTCAAGGCTCTACAGCTATCGAGTGGAGACAGAGGTTGGTCCAGGGTCAATCTGACTGTACACACACACACAGATACACACACACACACACCTCTGTCAATGAGTGGCGACTCCAGCATCAAATCACATGCACATACCCAAGTTGGTCCAAGTTCATTGTGACCCCACACACACACACGCACACACACACACTCACCTGGCGATGAGTGGCTACTCTGGCATCAAATTGCATACAAACACCCAGTTGGTCAGGTGCGGTGGCTCACACCTGTAATCCCAACACTTTGGGAGGCCGAGGCAGGCAGATCACTTGAGGTCAGGAGTGTGAGACCAACCTGGCCAACATGGTGAAACTCCATCTCTACTAAAGATACAAACACTAACTGGGCATGGTGGCAGGCACCATGACTGGGACTGAGTAGTCCCAGCTACTCAGGAGGTTGAGGCAGGAGAATCGCTTGAACCCAGGAAGCAGAGGTTGCAGTGAGCCGAGATCATGCCATTGCACTCCAGCCTGGGTGACACAGCAAGACTCCACCTCAAAAAAAAAAAAAAGAAATTGGGGAGGCTGAGCAGGTGGATCACCTGAGGTCAGAAATTTGAGACCAGCCTGGCCAACATAGTGAAACTCTGTCTCTACTAAAAATACAAAAATTAGCCAGGTGTGGTGGTGCGTGCCTGTAATCCCAGCCACTAGGGAGGCTGAAGCAGGAGAATCACTTGAACCCGGGAGAGGGAGGTTACAGTGAGCTGAGATGGTGCCGTTTTACTCCAGCCTGGGCAACAGAGCAAGACTCCATCTCAAAAAAAAAATAAAATAAAACACCCAAATTGGTCCACGGTCAGTCTGACCATGCATGTGCACACATACACAGAGACAGACACATACACACACACACACACACACACACACACAGACACACACACACACCGGGGATGAGTGGCTACTCCGCCATCAAATCACGTGCGAACAACCGAAGGGAATGAGGAAGGCCTCTGGTCGCCAGCAGTCCCTCAGTGATTACCATAAGCCTTTCCCTGGGGTGTCTCTGCAGGTCCTGCTCTTCACGGCAGATTCTAGAAAGGCCATGTGTGTGGGAAGGGATGCCCTTGATAAATCCAGCCAGGAGGTGCCAGCAAGCCGACTACCTGGATGAGAGTCTTCAGCACCGATGCCCCTTTGTTGCTATTGAATTCCGGTCACCTGCAACAGAATAGTATTAATATAATAATTATATGCTTCCATGTTTTATATTCATATGTTACCTTCTCACTGAGGCCTTCCTGGACCTGCTTAAAAGTGCATGCCCACTGGACGCGGTGGCTCACGCCTGTAATCCCAGCACTTTGGGAGGCCGAGGCGGGCGGATCACAAGGTCAGGAGATCAAGACCATCCTGGCTAACACAGTGAAACCCCATCTCCACTAAAAAACACAAAAAATTAGCCAAGCGTGATGGCGGGTGCCTGTAGTCCCAGCTACTTGGGAGGCTGAGGCAGGAGAATGGCGTCAACCCGGGGGGGCGGAACTTGCAGTGAGCGGACATCATGCCACTGCGCAAAGCAATACTCTGTCTCAAAAAACAAAAAACAAGCAAACAAAAAAAGTGCATGCCCACCAGCATTTTCTGGTTCCCTTCCCTGCTTTCTTTTTCTTTTTTCTTTCTTTTTTTTTTTGAGACGGAGTCTTGCTCTGTCGCCCGGGCTGGAGTGCAGTGGCCGGATCTCAGCTCACTGCAAGCTCCGCCTCCCGGGTTCACGCCATTCTCCTGCCTCAGCCTCCCGAGTAGCTGGGACTACAGGTGCCCGCCACCTCGCCCGGCTAGTTTTTTTGTATTTTTTAGTAGAGACGGGGTTTCACTGTGTTAGCCAGGATGGTCTCGATCTCCTGACCTTGTGATCCGCCCGTCTCAGCCTCCCAAAGTCTGCTTTATTTTTCTCCATAATATTTACACCACCTGATTTACACACTGTGTATTGAAATACTTATTGCCTGCACCACTCCTAACTAGAATATCAGCTCCATGAGGGCAGGGATTTTTGTCTCTTTGGGTCAGGGCTCTGTTTCTAGTGCTTAGAACAGTTCTTGGCACACAGTCAGTACCGTACCTCGTAAACATTTGCTGAATAAATTAGTGAATAAAGTCAACAGCAACAGCAACTTTACATGCCTGGTTTCTGATGGTCACAACGTCCTAGGAGACAGGAATGGAAATTGTCCCCATTCTCCAGGTAAAGAAACTGAGGATCAAGGAGGTAAGACCTCACAGCCTAAACTCTGGAGCACACCCTTTCTGGTCTGTAGCCATCTACTTTGGGATGACTCAGGTTACATGGGATTAGCCCTGCCCCCAAAATAATCCCTGCACCTGGGTTCCTGAATCCCTTTGCTGTTTTTTGTTTTTTTGTTTGTTTGTTTGAGACAGTCTGCCTCTGTCACCCAGACTGGAGTGTAGTGGCATGATCTCAGCTCACTGCAACCTCTGTCTCCCAGGTCCAAGCGATTCTCCTGCCTCAGCCTCCTGAGTAGCTGGGACTACAGGTGCGCACCAGCACACCTGACTAATTTTTGTGTTTTTAGTAGAGACAGGGTCTCACCATGTTGGCCAGGCTGGTCTCAAACTCCTGACCTTAAATGAGCCGTCGCCTCAGCCTCCCAAAGTGCCGGGATTACAGGCATGAGCCACCACACCCGGCCGTTTGCTGTGTTTAACCTACCCACTCATGATGCTTCCTGCTTCCTCTCCAAGACACCAGAGCACAGGCAACAAAAGTGAAAATAGACAAATGGGACTACATTAAATTTTTTTTTTTTTTGAGATGGAATTTTGCTCTTGTTGCCCAGGCTGGAGTGCAGTGGCGTGATCTGGGCTCACTGCAACCTCCGCCTCCCAGGTTCAAGCGATTCTTCTGCCTCAGCCTCCCAGGTAGCTGGTATTACAGGCATGTGCCACCACGCCTGGCTAATTTTGTATTTTTAGTAGAGACGGGGTTTCTCCATGTTAATCAGGCTAGTCTTGAACTCCCTACCTCACATGATCCACCTGCCTTGGGCTCCCAAAGTACTGGGATTGCAGGTGTGAGCCACTGTACCCAGCTGGGAGTACATTAAATCTTAAAACTTGTGTGCATCAAAGGAAACAGCAGAAATGAAAATGCAGCCTATGGAATGAGAAAATATTTGCAAATTATACATCTGAGAAGGGGTTGATATACAAAATACTCCTGCATTTCCCTCTGCTGGGACTTGCCCAGGCTTATGGTAGAGGACAGTTAAGAGATGGAGCCCAGCCAATCCCTGGGGAGAGCAGAAAGTGGCAGGAGGGTGAAGGGCCTACCATCTACCTTTCAAGAGAGTGCCGAGGAGCCTGTGAGCTGACTTGTAGGGAGGGCCTGGCCATCCATACTCACCCCACAGTGAACACCTTCCAGCACAGGAGGTCACTTGTACAGAAAGTTGTAGAGCAGAAGGTTGGGAGGCCATGGGAGTATGACCATGACCCAGCACCCTGGTTTTAGCACCAAAAGTTCTTGAGAAACCCCAGTCCAAGGCAAACAGGGATGGTTGATCATCCTAGCTCATGAGCATTTCAGCTGAGAGTTTGATGCACAAGTGCCAGAGTCTGGTTCTATTGAACTGTAATATATCCCCTTTGACATTTGTTGAGATTCAACCATGGCCACATCCTGTGCTACTGAATTCTCGTGTTAAACTTTGCAACATCCTTATGAAGTGGGCATGGTGATTATCCCCATTTATAGTGAGAAAACAGTTCAATGAAGTTACATGACTGGCCTGAGGTCACATCCACAGTGAATGGTCAAACCTGAGCTTATATCAGTTGGAAGATGCATTTTAACATATCGGAAACAACGATGCATTTTAGAATCAGTGAGATTTCTGTCAACCAACAGGCAGTCCAAAAACATTACTTGGCTGTGCATGTGAACAAACCTGATTTCAGTGGGTCACATTTTTCTCACCTCAGCTGCGTTGTGTGCAATTTTGGAACTATATGTCTTGAGTTTAATTGCTGTTTAAAATGTCTTCCAAGATGTTGCATAATGAATCAAGTTGAAGATGAAAAGTAATTGCTTACCCAGAAATGCCTGAAAACAGTAACAGGGGTAAATTTGATATTAATGAAGCAAATCTTCATTGTTGGAGGAGTGACTGCAATTGCACGTTCTTGCAAAGCAACAACCGAGAAAGGTGGAATTCCTCATATAGACAGAGCTGGGTTAAGTTCTACTGTCAAGATAGATGGAAAAGGATGGTCTCTGCTAGTACTTCTTAAACTTGAGTGTGTATCAGGATCACCTGGAGGGCTTGTTAGAGCACAGATTGTTGGGTGCACCCCCAGAGTGTCTGATTCAGTAGGTCTGAGATGGGGCCCAAAAAATTTGCCTTGGTAACAAGTTCCCAGGCAGCTCCAATGCTGCTGGCTAGGGACCATGCTTTGAGAACCCAAGCAGAGCAAGAGAAACCGGGAGAAATAGCCAGATCCTACAGAGTAAATGAAAACATTTCAACAGGAGGCAGGTGCAACTGATTCATGCATCAGAGATACTTGGCGTGAAGACAGGAAACATCAGTTTGTCGGAATCTTTCAGCTGACTTTAAACCGAAGCCCTTGACTTCCCTACACATATTTCCATTGAGAAAAATGGAAACTATGGCCTTACCCAAATACCAAATGCTGACAGCACCAAGGTATCATTTGACATGTATCAGAGTGATATGGTCACTACTGAAGGTGCCAAAAAGATGGACATCAGGAACCTGAGTTTCCTGCCAAATGTCCAAAGAAGTCAAGAAAAGCCCATTTGATAAATACAAAATAAAATACCTCAAAAAAGAAAGCGGTGTCATCATGTGTTTAATTGGCAGCCTTTTCATCGTATATGAAATTATGATGCATTTTACAATCTAAAACATCCTAGATTCAAAGAAATACAGTGTTTGTTTTAAGAGAAAAACATAACTAGTGCCTGGAGCCTGTGGCATGGATATTAGTGCTTTGGACAAAGCTAAAATAAATAGTGATGTTAAGCCTGTGCTGACTTAAATCATCTGTAAATAAAATGTCAAAAATGTCAAAGATGGTGTCTGAGTGACTGAAGTTTGGGAAACAGAATATTACAGTGGCTTTCAAAATCATCACTAAGGCCTATTAGCCTGAAAGGTTCACTCATTGAACAAGCCTCCATTGGTCATATTTACTCCATATTTGAAGACAAATCTTCTTGTGACAAATTACATTCTAAGAAAGATAGAACCAAAAAGAGAAAGAGGAGGGAAGGGAAGAAGGAAGGAAGGGGAGGGGAAAGGAGGGGAGGGGAGGGGAAAGGAGGGGAGGGGAGGGGAGGGGAGGGAGGGAAGGGGAGAAGGAAAGAAGGAAGGGAAGGGAAGAGAAGGAGGAAGGGAAGGAGGGAGGGAGGGAGGAAGGAAGGAAAGGAAAAGAAAGGAGGGAAGAAGGGAAGGGAGGGAAGAGAGGAAAGAAACATGCTTAAGTCCAGACTATAAATGTAGTTAGCAAAGTAGTCACAGAATTTTTTATAACAAAAAAATTTGAGACTGCCTATCTTGTCTTTTAAAATTTATTTATTTATTTATTTTTTGAGATGGAGTTTCACTTTTGTCACCCAGGCTGGAGTGCAATGCCATGATCTCGGCTCACTGCAACCTCCACCTCCCACGTTCAAGCAGCTCTCTTGCCTCAGCCTCCAGAGTAGCTGGGATTTCAGGCACCTGCCACCATGCCTAGCTAATTTTTGTATTTTTAGTAGAGACGGGGTTTCACCATGTTGACCAGGCTAGTCTCGAACTCCTGACCTCAGGTGATCCACTCTCCTTGGCCCCCCAAATAATGGGATTACAGGTGTGAACCACCACGCCTAGCCTACAATTATATTTTATATTAAGTCTGTGTTTTGCTATTTTTTTTTTTCTTTTTGCGTCAGAACCTCAGTAAGAGTACAAGGAAATTTTTTGAGGGGGGAAATGCTGAGGAGAATGTCAATTAGACTAGTTTTGCCCCAAATCCCTTCTATCAGTTCCCGTTTGGTGTTTTATTAGGATTTTGTCTTATAGCTTATGAAAACACCTAAGGCATTTGGCTGCAGCTAACAGAAAACTTACCTGGCATAAATTATAGAGACATAAATTATAGGGACATTTCTTGTTCATTTAAGAAGTCTAGGGCAGGCATGGTGGCTAACACTTTGGGAGGCCGAGACAAGTAGATCGTTTGAGCTCAGGAGTTTGAGACCAGCCTGCGCAGCATGGCAAGACGCCAGTCTCTACAAAAAATACAAAAATTAGCCAGACATGGTGGTGCATGCCTATAGTCCCAGCTACTCGTGAGGCTGAGGTGGGAGAATTGCTTGAGCCTGGGAGGCCGAGGCTGCAGTGTGCTGTGATTGCACCACTGCACTCCAGCCTAGGTGACAAAGTGGGACCCTATCTCAGAAAAATAAAAAAGAAAAAGAAAAAAGTATAGATTTGAGTGGTTTCGGAGTTCTGACTCAGCATCTGATTTTCATGTTTACCCTTACGGTTATAGAATGGCTGCCACAGATCCGGGCATCGCGTCATCATTCCAGCATGTAGAAAGATAGGAAGTACGGCAGCCAGGGTAACAAGATGAGCTTTTCTCAACTGCGTCTTTTTCCATCTGCCCTGCCTACCCTTTCCCTCCATACTATTTTAAATCAGGGAGGAAAATATTTTACAGAAGCCTCCCAGCAAATGCTGTCTAGTGTCTCATTAGCTAGAACTGGGTCACATGATCACTCTGAAGCCACAAAGGAGGCTGGGAAAGCAAACTAGTATGTGCATTCACTCTACAAAGAAAAGTAGGCAGAGGGCATAGCTAGAGGGCATTTATATTAAGAAAATTAATAATCACCGTATCTTTTAGTTTCAGCTCCAGAATTTGTTTTTGAACATGGCTATCAAACTTATCTGCCCACGGAAAGTAATGAAAACCAAACAGCCACTGTCATCTCTCTCCCTGCCAAGTCACGCACCAAAAAGCCCACAACGCCACCTGCTCAGAAAAGGCTTAACTGTTGCTATCCAGGTAAAGGCAGAATTATGTTCTACTTGCGTAGAAGGTGTGACATTTAACCAGGCTCCAGGGCTTTTCCTCATGAGTTCCTGACAAGTGCTCATGGAAGTGCCCCAAACTACCTGGCATAAAAATCAGGGCCCTCTGGCATTTGCATCAGCACATACAACCTGTCTCCCACTGTCTGTGGTCATTCTGCACCTGGGTTCTAAGACTTTTCTAGCCATAGGCCTTTGAAGTGGAACTCATGAAAATTTCAGGTTGCTGTAAATTTTTTTCCTATGCTATAGCTTAGGACGACATCCAGTAAAAAATTTTCTTTCCTTACCTTGGTTTTAATGTACTTGGAAATAATATCGGACATACAGAAAGTTTGCAAAAATTGTACCAAAAAAATCCCTGTGTGCTCTTCATCTAGATTCCCCAAATGTTACCATTTTATTATATTTGCTTTGTCATTCTTTGTATATATACAATGTATATACAAGTGTAGTTTTCCCCAAACCATTTGAAAGTTGCTGACTATGCAATGCCCTTTTGTTCCTAAATACTTCAGTGTGTATTTCCTAAAAACCAGAATATTCTTTTAAATAACCACAGGACAATCATCAAGATCAGAAAAGTAACATTTATAGGTACTATTATCTAACCTACTGACCTTAGTCAGATTTCATCATCAAGTGTCCCACTGATGTCCTCTCTACCATTATCAAAAGAATGACATTTTCCCCCTCTGATCCAGTTTCCAACCAATTATTACTGATTGCATTTAGATTTTATGTCTTTCATTTCCTCGAATCAGGAACAGTTAAGCATTTATCTTTCATAAGCTTGACATTTTTGAAAAGTATAGGCCAGTGATTTTGTCAAAAGGGCCGCAGTTTGGGTTTGTTTGATGTTTCCTTATGATTAGATTCAGGTTACGCAGTTTTGGCAGGAACCACAAAATGACATTGTGTCTTTCCTGGTCATCACATACGAAGGCACATGAGATCTCTTTTTCCCCGTACTGTGGTGTTAACTCTTGTCACTTGGGTAAGGACGTTTCTGCCAGTTTTCTCCCCACTAAAAGTTACTAAGTTTCCCTGTATGATTAATCTTTCCTTTTTTTGTTTTTTTTTAGGTTGCCAATTCAAGACTGCTTATGGCATGAAGGACATGGAGCGGCATTTAAAAATTCACACGGGTAAATAGCATTTCTTTAGCACATATGCCCTCAACACCTGCTCTGTGCTAGGAGCCGGGGACCCACATAGGTCAGATGAATGATACCACTCCAAACATCACTGGCTGTTACGGGAATACAAGTCCAGATTTCAAAAAATAAGGTGCCATTTGTACACATGATTTTGGCAGAAAAGTCTTTAACATAATAAAATCCAGCTCTGGAGAGGATGTGAGCAAACTTAGCTAAGTGGGAATATGAACTGCTACAGCCATTTTGAAAATGATTCTGCCAAAATTAATTAAAATTTGAATGCACATATTCTCATTTTGAGGAGATGATCCTACAAGTGCATGTGTGTGTGTAATGATTAGTAAAGAGAGGAATAATGGGAGAGAAAAGAAACTGTCTCTTTTTTTGTCTTTTTCTTTTATTTTTTGAGACAGGGTCTCACTCTGTCACCCAGGCTGGAGTGCAGTGGCACTTGACCTGCCCACCTCAGCCTCCGGAATAGCTGGGACTACAGGCAGGTGTCACCACACCTGGCTAATGTTTTGTATTTTTTATAGAGAGGGGGGTCTCACCATGTTGCCCAGGCTGGTCTTAAATGCCTAGACTCAAGCGATCCATCCACGTCGGCCTCCCAAAATGCTAGGATTATAGGTGTGAGCCACTGCACCTGGCCAAAACTTTCCTTTTATGTATCTTTACGTTATATCACTGAATACAGTAAGTGTGTGTTATTTTTGTAATTTAGAAAGAAGAATTTAATAAATACTTGTTTTAAAAGAAGAGGAAAAGATCAATGCATGGGAAAAGAAAAAAGTGATGATTTCTGGTGATTTTATTTTTCTTTAATATATTATTTTTATGTCTCCCAGACTTTCTGCATGGAAAAGGAATTGCCTTTAGACTCTTTTTAAACAAAGTGTTAGATGCTCATATTCAAATGATACAGATTTAAATTTAAAAAGTATAAATGTGTATAAGATGCAGTGACTTTTGGCTTTGGCTTCACTAATTGCCCAACACCTGCTATTTAGCTTCAGCCTTTGGAAGATGAGTAGCCAACAGTTATTTCTTATATTCCTTGGCCATGACCAGTAAGTGCCTTATTGCACTGGGGTCACCATCATATCTAATCAGCCTCACAGTGTCATGCCATCTGGATTTGTTCTAATGATCCAAATATTAAGTTTCAAGTATTGATTGGCAAGCATTCTAGTGTAATAAGCAATGAAACTCTCCATGTGGGTTTCATATGTTGAGGTTTCATCCATCAAGCCATAGCATATTTGTTATTGAAAGAATAAAGTACTATAATTTTTGTTTTGTTTTGTTTTTTGTTTTTTGTTTTTCTGAGACGGAGTTTCACTCTTGTTGCCCAGGCTGGAGTGCAATGGCACGATCTTGGCTCACCGCAACCTCCGCCTCCCAGGTTCAAGCGATTCTCCTGCCTCAGCCTCCCGAGTAGCTGGGATTACAGGCATACACCAACACACTCGGCTAATTTTTGTATTTTTAGTAGAGATGACATTTCTCCATGTTGGTCAGGCTGGTCTCAAACTCCCGACCTTAGGTGATCCACCTGCCTCGGCCTCCCAAAGTGCTGAGATTACAGGCATGGGCTACCGCATCTGGCTGAGTACTATAATTATTAATGATGATAGGGAAAGCTTTGTAAAAGTACAAGTGAGGGCCACAACTTTGTCTATTTCTGCAAATCCACAGAAAATATCTTCTACACAGTTAGCCCACCTGGTGTTTGTAGGATAGTTTCTGCATAACTGAAGTGTCTCTGTCTACATTTTCAAGTTTAAATGTATCCTCACCTTAGTTACCTTCAGAGAGTGGGGGCATGCTTAATTACCCCTGGGGTTGGGGTTTGGGGGAGCAACAGCAACAGAGCTCTTTACCAGCTGAGTTGGCCAAAAACCATTGAGCTCTGCCAACATCCAGCATCTGCCCAGTGTTGCAAATATCCAGTGTAGTGACCACAGGAACTACTGAGCCACTGACAATGCTGGTAAATTATTGTTACTGGGCTTTTTAATTTGATGACTAAAATTTTTTTGTTTTTGTTTTTGTGTTTCTTTTTTTCTTTTATTTTTTTTTTGAGACAGAGTCTTGCTCTGTCACCCAGGCTAGAGTGCAGTGGCACGATCTCAGTTCACTGCAAGCTCCACCTCCCAGGTTCACGCCATTCTCCTGCCTCAGCCTCCCAAGTAGCTGGGACAACAGGCACCTGCCACCATGCCCAGCTAATTTTTTGTATTTTTAGTAGAGACGGGGGTTTCACCGTGCTAGCCAGGATGGTCTCGATCTCCTGACCTCATGATCCGCCCGCCTCGGCCTCCCAAAGTGCTGGGATTACAGGCGTGAGCCACTGCACCTGGCCTACTAAAATGTTTAATAATAAAAATGCTTTTTTTTTTTTCCTTTTGAGATGGAGTCTCACTCTGTCACCCAGGCTGTAGTGCAGTGGCACAATCTCGGCACACTGCAACCACCGCCTTCTGGGTTCAAGTGATTCTCCTGCTTCAGCCTCCCGAGTAGCTGAGATTACAGGCACCCGCCACAATGCCCAGCTAATTTTTTTATTTTTAGTTCAGACGGGGTTTCACCATGTTGGCCAGGCTTGTCTCGAACTCCTGACCTCAAGTGATCTGCCTGCCTCAGCCTCCCAAAGTGCTGGAATTACAGGCGACAGCCACCGTGCCCAGCCAAAATGCTGATCTTTAATAAACGTTTAGATGTATTCTTAAATCCCAAATATTTATTTTATGATGACAGTGATCAGCTTTGGCTGACTATTTTAGCACTTGGCTAGTTACGATTTGGTCAGGATAATATTTGATATATAAAGTAAAAAAAAGAAGATCCTGACTCACAGCCACCTCCTTCCATAACCAAAAGTCAGCTGTCCTAATATACCTCTATGTCTCATTCTGAAATATTTGCATGCCTAGACCAGGTCTAAAAACACACACATTTAATTTTTTCCATGTCTTATTAAGTTAATACAATACACGCTATCAGTGCAACTTGCTTTTTTTCAATTACTTTTGCACATCGTTTCACATCACTATGTCATATTGACTTACTCTTTTTCGTGACCAAGTAAGGAATGGATTCAATAATTTATGCATATCCATACAGTGAAATACTTCAGCCTTAACAACCATGTTGTGGATATGTAATGATATGAAACAGGTCATAGAAATTACTGTAAGTGCAAGAAAGTAGTCAATAGGGAGGCAGTGCAGTGTTTGCCAAAACACACACACACACACACACACGCACGCACGCGCGCGCAAGACGGTCCTGGGTTCTAATCCCAGCTGTTGCAAGGATTAAATATAGTAATTCAAAGGCACAGTGCCATTCAAAAAGTGTTTAAATTGATGTTAGCCAGGATCAAACACATACACACACACAGATTGGAAAAATATACACCAAAAAGTTAGCAGTTGTTCACAGATGTCAAGTTGACATATGCATTAGTGAGGTTCAGATTAAGCTGCTGTAAGAATGAAACTGAAACACCAGCTCTAACAAGCAAGATAGGGGTTTGTATCTGTCCCGTGTAACTGTCCGGAGGTGAGCAGACAGGTCGGGACAGGTGGGCAGCTCTGTCCTAGGGACCATCCAGGCACTTAAGTTCCTCCCACCTCATTCTGTTACATGACTCCACCATCTGCAGGTATGCCACCCTCACATGCTCACTCACCTGCCCTCACCCGCTCACTCACCTGCCCTCACCCACTCACTCGCCTGCCCTCACCCACTCACTCACCTGCCCGCACCTGCTGCCTTACCCCCATGCCATGGCTAGAAGCAGGAAAAGAGAAAATGTAAAAGGCAAGCAGTTTCCTCTCGTGAAAGAGACACACTTTACTTTCTCTGCCATCGCTTTGATAAAAACTTAGTCACAGATCACACCTAGCTGCGGGCGAGGCTGAGAAGTGTAGTCTTTCGCTGGTCAGCCATGAACTCTGCTGAAACTTAGGTGTTCTAAATTTTAGGGTGCATCTCTGTTGTGAAAAGGAAAAAGGAGGCCGGGCGCGGTGGCTCACGCCTGTAATCCCAGCACTTTGGGAGGCCGAGGCTGGCGGATCACAAGGTCAGGAGATCGAGACCACGGTGAAACCCCGTCTCTACTAAAAATACAAAAAATTAGCCGGGCGCGGTTGTGGGCGCCTGTAGTCCCAGCTACTCGGGAGGCTGAGGCAGGAGAATGGCGTAAACCCGGGAGGCGGAGCTTGCAGTGAGCCAAGATCGCGCCACTGCACTCCAGCCTGGGCGACAGAGCCAGACTCCGTATCAAAAAAAAAAAAAAAAAAAAAAGAAAAGGAAAAAGGAGAGAGTGAGTATAAGAGAAAATTAACACAACTGTTATTATTTTACTTACCTATGTTTTAAAATTTTATTTTAATTGCCTTCTATTTTTAATTTATACAAAATGTATAAGAAATTCATATTCATCATTTAAAAAATTCAAGTAATATCAATAAGGAAAATGGAAGAAAATTCCCCTCTCCCAAGATGTTAGCTCTTTGCCAATCATCCACACAGTGTTTCAGGGTTCTCTGGATATTCTTTGGTGGTTGTATATGACTTTTTTCGTAAGGCAGTGGGAAATAAGCCTTTTCCTTTTTTAATCTCGTTTCCTGCTGCCATCTGTGTGTGTGTGTGTGTTTGAAGGAGACAAACCTCATAAGTGTGAAGTCTGTGGCAAGTGCTTTAGCCGGAAGGACAAGCTGAAAACTCACATGCGGTGCCACACGGGCGTGAAGCCCTACAAGTGTAAGACGTGTGACTACGCCGCTGCCGACAGCAGCAGCCTCAACAAGCACCTGCGGATCCACTCGGACGAGCGGCCCTTCAAATGCCAGATCTGCCCCTACGCCAGCCGGAACTCCAGCCAGCTCACCGTCCACCTGCGATCCCACACGGGTGAGTCCCGCCTGTTATTTGCTCTCTACACTTCCTATGGCATAAATCATAAGCACCTTAAAGCATTCAGCCACGATGGAAGAAATCGAGTTGGAACCTTTGCTCATCCCGTTGTTTGCAGTTTTGTTTTGTTGTTGTTGTTGTTGTTGTTTTGTCTTGCTCTGTTGCCCTGACTGGAGTGCAGTGGCGCTATCTCAGCTCACTGCAACCTCCACCTCCTAGGCTCAAGCAATTCTTGTGCCTCAGCCTCCCAAGAAGCTGGGATTACAGGTGTGTTGCACCACACCCAGCTAATTTTTTGTATTTTTAGTAGAGATGGGGTTTTGCCATCTTGGTCAGGCTGGTCTTGAACCCCTGACCTCAAGTGGTCTGCCCACCACAACCTCCCAAAGTGCTGGGATTACAGGTATGTTGTACCATGCCCAGCTAACTTTTTCTATTTTTAGTAGGGATGGGGTTTTGCCATATTGGTCAGGCTGGTCTTGAACCCCTGACCTCAAGTGGTCTGCCCACCTCAGCCTCCCAAAGTGCTGGGATTACAGGCATGAGCCACCGTGCTTGGCCCATTTGCAGTTTTGCTTTTCAGCTGCCTTGAAGAGCCTTTCTCAGTAAAATAGGAGAAAACCATGAAGTTTATAGCTTTATACATATGTATATCTCTTTATATAACTTTATAACTTATTCACTTGTAAAGTATGTAATTGAGGAGGTGCACGAAATAAAATACAGGTATAAGTCATGTATCTTTGATAAATTCTGCATAATGATTAGGCATTCCAGTCATTTTTGAAGCATCCTCTAGTTCAGCATGGAACAGCTTGACCAAAAAACATACAGCAAAATTAGCAGGGTAGGTAACTCAACAAATTACATACTTCTTTCTTTTGGTGTATCAGTTAGATAAAGATTCCATAATGCTGTGATAACAACCATGAAATCTCAGTGTTGTATTATAAACATTTGTTGCTAACATACTTTAGGTCAGCAGGAAGTTGACTGGACAACTCTGTTGATCTTGGCTTGGCTTAACCACATGTGTGGGGAAGGCTGGGTGCCTTCCAGATTTGCCCGGGGATCTGCTGACCGTGGGCTGGCTGGCTGTCCACTGGCCTTGCCTGAGGCAATCTGGCTGTGTTCTGTGCATCTCTCATCGTCCTCCCGGGACCATGGACTAACCCGGGCTTGTCCTTCTCATGAGGATGGCAGAGGTGCAAGCAAGGAAGCCCCAGTGTAAGCCCATTTCAAGTCTTTGCTTCTATAAGTTGTCAAGCATCACATTGGCTAAGGCAAGTCACATGTTTCATCCTGGTGTCAAGGGTGGAACTGAGCTCACTTACAGTGAGAGGTCGTCACAGTGTTACGTGGCAAAGATCAGGGATGCAGGGAAGGTGAAGAACTGGTACCTTTTTTTTACTTTTTTTTTTTTTGAGATGGAGTCTCGCTCTGTCACCCAGGCTGGAGTGCAGTGGCGTGATCTCAGCTCATTGCAACTTCCACTTCCTGGGTTCAAGTGATTCTCCTGCCTCAGCCTCCTGAGTAGCTGGGATTACAGGCGCATGCTGCCATGCCTGGCTAATTTTTTGTATTTTAGTAGAGATGGGGTTTCACCATGTTGCCCAGGCTGGTCTCAAACTCCTTAGCTCAGGCAATCCACCTGCCTCACCTCCCAAAGTACTAGGATTACAGGCGTGAGCCACCTCGCTGGGCTGAATTGGGACCGTTTTTGCAAACAACCACAGTCCACCTTTATCCTCACCATCATTCACATCTCTCTGACAGGCAAAATGCGTTCACACTTTCCGAAGAACCCCACAAGTCTCATCCAATCATAGGATCAGCCTTAAGGACCACAGTTGTGTGATCTCCCTTGGGTCTGGATATGGTTTCTCTTCATCTAGAGATGGTTGAAATAAAAAACAAGTTGTCTGTCCTGATACACCCAATATACAGTGGTAAAACAAAAAGCCAAAATAATTACCATAATTCTACCATTTGAAAATAGTATAAGACACATGCACATGTATATTTATTGTGGCAGTATTCACAGTAGCAAAGACTTGGAACCAACCCAAATGCCCATCAATGATAGACTGGATAAAGAAAATGTGACACATATACACCATGGAATACTATGTGGCCATAAAACAGGTTGAGTTCATGTCCTTTACAGGGACATGCATGAAGCTGGAAACCATCATTCTTAGCAAACTAACACAGGAACAGAAAACCAAACACTACATGTTCTCACTCGTAAGTGGGAGTTGAATAATGAGAACACATGGACACAGGGAGGGGAACGTCACACACTGGGGCCTGTCAAGGGGTTGGGGGCTAGGGGAGGGATAGCATTAGGAGAAATACCTAATGTAGATGACAGGTGGATGGGTGCAGCAAACCACCATGGCACATGTATACCTGTGTAACAAACCTGCACATTCTGCACATGTATCCCAGAACTTAAAGTATAATTAAAAAGAAAGAGAAAGAAAAGAAAAAGAAAAAGAAAGAAAGAAAGAAAGAAAGAAAGAAAGAAAGAAAGAAAGAAAGAAAGAAAGAAAGAAAGAAAAAGAAAAAGAAAGAAAGAAGAAAGAAAGGCAGAAAGGCATTTGTCAGTCCCTGGTCCATAGCATTTCTGAAATTCTTTTGGGCACATGTTCCCAGGTTCCCCCTACTCAGGGGATAGGGAATGTTTCTTGATTAGGCCTTGGCTCAGCTCTTTGGTTCTTAACCCTGCCCTTTGGAGCATCCTTTCCATCACTTTCCTAAGCTACTTCTAAAAAAGATTGCAAAATGTACCTTTGAGAAACTTTCTCAGCTTGCTTCCTGTCTGCCAACAGCTGGAGGTCTTTTACCTTTTGTTTTAGTAAGGCTGGTGACAGTGTTGCTGGTAGAGCTGTCTTTAAAAACTGTGTGAGTTTCCTATGTATCCATTTGCCAAAAGCGATACCCACAATTCTTTTGGAATCTTGCCTCTTCTTCTAAACTCAATTATAGGTACTTTTGGCATTTAACCTTCTGTGGGTTTTGTCCAGCTGAAAGAACATACTTGGCACCAACTTCATTCTCACCATTCTTAATTCCCTTTTGAAGATTTTAATAAAGAGTCTTACATTTAGACACCTTATTTCACATTTGGTCTTCACTCTGAGACTAGTTTCTTAGATTGATCTTTGTCCCAGGCTTTTGTCTTACCTGGGAAAGCTGGCTGGAGAAGCTGGCTGGAGATGAGAAACTATATCCAGTAAATCTTTGACTTTCTGTCTTCCCTCTAAATTCTGCTTAGTAAATGTCCAGTTCTTTTTTTGAGTTTGTCTCTTTCTTGTAGTCTTTTATCATATGCAGCTTATAAGACACTTTCACTGTTCTGCCTAGAATTTATCTCTTTATTCAAGTCCAAAACTCATTATGTACATTTTCTGTCTTCTAAGCTACCATGAGTGACAATGTTTGCCATTAAGTAGTGTGCATTGCCATTTTTCCAGCCTCCACATGCAACCCAATCTCAAAACCAATGCTCTGTATTTTGGTTCTCTGTTATGGCATCACCCTTTTTCTAGATACCTGTATCTGTATCCATTGTCTGTTGTCACAGCGATGCAGCGTAATAGCCCACAAAACCTCAATAGATGCAATATGCTTTTTCTGTTCACCTGTGAGGATCAGCTGGGCAAAACCAGCTGACCTTGGCTGGGCTTTCTTATTAGTCTGAGGATCTGCTGGTTATGGACTGGCTATCCACTGGCCTTGGCTGAGGAAATCAGCTCTGCTCCATATGTCTCTTGGTCTTCTCCTGAGACCAGCAGTAGGTAGGCCAGGATTGACCTCATGGTCATGACCGAGGTGTAAGCAAGCAAGCCCCAGTGCACAAGTCCATTTCAAGCCATTATTTGTTTCAAGTGACTAAATATACCTTTGGCCAAATCCAATGACATGGTTGAGGCTTTTATCATGGATCATGGGAGAACATCCTAATGACAGGGCAGAGGCCGTGCTACTAGGAGGGGTGGGAGGTGGGGAGATGTGGGAACATTTTAGTAATCTACAGCAAGTTAAGACATTGGCATAATCGATGCCCCACTGATTTGCTTCAGAAATTTCCCCCAGCCTAAGTTAGAGAAGCTGAACAATTCATGTATGAAAATGGTTCATTTTTATTTACAAGGATGAAGTTACTATTTATAGCAGCATCTTTAAATTGGTCTAGAAAACGTGTGTTTTTCAAAAATTTAAATGTGTGCCATTTATGCATGGTCTTCGTGGAATGTTCATTTTCCCTTTTATAAATCTGTGGCACTTGTAAAACTGTAAATTAATAGGATTTTGTTTTTACCCTTTCGGTGATTTGATAGACTACATCAACACTTGTTTGAGTAGCAACCCAAACTCAAGGAAGATCTGTCAGCTTAAATATATGTCGCTTATTCATCCAACATTCTTTAAACCTCACTATGTGCCAGACACAGTGGGAATCAGGTAGTAGGCAAGAATGAACATAGTCATTAGGTTTGAAGACCTTAGTGTCCAGTGGGACTATTTGCCCAGTATACTTCATTAAAGTAATGTTTATGGTTAAATTAAAAAAAAAAAAAAAAAGACAAAGGAATTTATAACCTTTGCTTTCATGCCAAAGGGTGTTGTTAAGCTCTGCAACTTAGCTGTGAGATTTGGTTTTCTCGATTTTCTGGGTCTCACCTCTGCAGATTGCTAAAGAAGTGAAAAAAGACTGTCACTATAATTTTGGCAGGGATGTAACTGGAAAACCTAGTAAAACATTCTGGAGCAAGGATTCTGACTTTGAGTCTACAGACGTCTGCCCCTGAGAAATCCATGAGTAGATTTGGGAGGGAGGTCCTTGGATGGGGAAAAAAAAAGTCTTCATTTTCACTAGCCTGTATTGAAATTTGACATGTCCTTCAATTATGAAAACAGGCAACCAATCTGATAACAGTGCATGTAAAGTTGTCGCCAGTGGAAATAAAAAATCTCTTCATAATGATTGCTGCAGATAGAGTAAAATATCTTTTACACTCCTCTTTATTTAGAAATGACTGTAGTTACTAGACCTGCCACTAGGTCTGATTCTTGAACACATTAATGAAACACACACATTGGCATATCACAATTTTTTTCTTTAATAACTATTTTAATATAATTGGTTTCTTTTATATTCCTATTGGTTCTTCTTTTAGTTTTTTTGGTACATTTAAAATATTATCTAAGAAGGGTTCCATGGACTTCACTAAACTGCCAAAAAGGGGTAATGGCATAAAAAAGGTTAAGAACAACATTCTAAGGCAGCAAAAGGCCCTTTTTCTGAAAAGGGCCAGATAGTAAATATTTTAGACTTTGTGGGCCATGCAGTATCTGTCACAAATACTCACCTCTACCATTATGGCAGGCAAGTAACCATATGTAAACAAATATGCGTGGCTGTGTTTCAGTAAAACTTTATTAATAGAAACAGGCTATGGGTAGGATCTAGCCCAGAGGCTGTAGCTTACTGTTCCTTGTTCTGGAGTTTAATATGCATGATCTTGGTGGTATTCAGTCATACAAAGCATTTTTTTAGGTTTATGTTTAGGCCTCTCAGTGTTCTAGAAGCTTGTTCAATTGCCCCCTGCCATCTTTGTTTGCATTCTTTAAGCAGCTCATGGTGAAGTAGCAGATCCTATGTCAAAAAGCTGGAACACCATCCCAGTCTTGTGGGTTTATGTCCTAAGAAAGCAAACATCTGTTATATGTACAGATAATTACCTAGCATCTAAAGATACCAGATTTGGAGTCAGCCTGGATTGGAATCCAAGCCCTGCTTTGCACTACTGGGTGACCGAGAACAAGTTATATAGTCTCTCTGGGTCTCAGCCTTCTCCTCTGTGTAACTGTGTTGAAAAACAATATTAATAATAGTACCCACCACAGGGCCATCTTCCCAGCATCAAGCGAGACCACGCTTGTGGAGTGCTCAGCATAGCGCCTGCCATCCCGGAAGCCATTGAAGAATATTAGCTGCTATTTTGCTTACTTAAACAATATTGAAATGAGGGGTCGCCAATTTGCTTGAATTGTCATTGCCTCAGATAATTTGGACTTGGCATTCATTGAGGAAGTAAATTTGGAATATGATATCCATTCAGATGTTTGCAGTTTCACTTGCCTTGCTCATCTTTCAGCGAATATGAATTTTTTTAAAAAAAATCAAGCAGCTGGATTTTGTAACTTCACAAATAAAGAACGCAGCTGGCAATATGGGATAAATAAATTTTGTGCAATAAACACATCTTTATTAATAAAGATCTGCATGAAATAGAAGCTGGGTGTTTCCATCATTGTAAAACCATACTCCAATGAGTGCAGCACGGAGCTGACCCGTTCGAAAATGTATTGTTGAATCTGTTACAACATGTAACTCAGTCAAACTCAGCGGGTTGTGCCAAAGTCTTCAACTGTGAACCATTAACTAGCAGAGTGGGCACATTAACAGTATGAAAGATAGTTTGAGTGTTCTAAAGTATATAACAAGTATACTTGTAAATCTTATTTTATCTGGGACAATTAAATTGCTCTTTTCGATCTCCCATTTTTCTTCTGGGTTTGATACCGGTGGTGGTGGTTTGGGTCTGGGGAAAGAAAAAGAAACCCTGCCCCTGTTCCCCCACTCCCAGGGGCTGCTAGAAGCTGCAGTTAGAAGGTCTGCACCCACCCACCTTGTATAAGCGATTTTCTGGTGTGTGCTTCGGGGGGATCCGCTGTGGTTGTTGCCTGCCTGTTCTTATCGAAACTCACCTTGTGTTGACAGGGGACGCCCCCTTCCAGTGCTGGCTCTGTAGCGCCAAGTTCAAAATCAGCTCGGACTTGAAAAGGCACATGCGGGTGCACTCAGGGGAGAAGCCTTTCAAGTGCGAGTTCTGCAACGTCCGCTGCACCATGAAGGGGAACCTCAAGTCGCACATCCGCATCAAGCACAGCGGGAATAACTTCAAGTGTCCGCACTGCGACTTCCTGGGTGACAGCAAAGCCACCCTCCGGAAGCACAGCCGCGTGCACCAGTCGGAGCATCCCGAGAAGTGCTCGGAATGCAGCTACTCCTGCTCCAGCAAGGCCGCCCTGCGCATCCACGAGCGCATCCACTGCACCGACCGCCCTTTCAAATGCAACTACTGCAGCTTCGACACCAAACAGCCTAGCAACCTGAGCAAGCACATGAAGAAGTTCCATGCGGACATGGTTAAGACTGAGGCTCTGGAGAGGAAGGACACGGGCAGGCAGAGCAGCCGGCAGGTGGCCAAGCTCGATGCCAAGAAGACTTTCCACTGCGATATATGCGACGCCTCCTTCATGCGGGAGGACTCGCTCCGCAGCCACAAGAGACAGCACAGTGAGTACAATGAGAGTAAGAACTCGGACGTGACCGTCCTCCAGTTTCAGATCGACCCCAGCAAGCAGCCCGCCACGCCCCTCACTGTGGGACACCTCCAGGTACCCCTCCAGCCCAGCCAAGTGCCCCAGTTCAGCGAGGGAAGAGTCAAAATCATCGTCGGGCATCAGGTGCCACAGGCGAACACCATCGTCCAGGCTGCCGCCGCTGCAGTGAACATCGTCCCGCCTGCTTTGGTGGCCCAGAACCCAGAGGAACTCCCGGGGAACAGCCGGCTGCAGATCCTGCGCCAGGTCAGTCTGATCGCCCCTCCTCAGTCCTCGCGGTGTCCGAGCGAGGCGGGCGCAATGACCCAGCCGGCTGTCCTGCTGACCACTCACGACCAGACGGACGGAGCCACTCTGCACCAGACTCTCATCCCCACGGCCCCAGGTGGTCCCCAGGAAGGCTCTGGCAATCAGACTTTCATTACCAGTTCGGGTATTACTTGCACGGACTTTGAAGGCCTAAACGCCTTGATTCAGGAGGGGACAGCAGAAGTGACAGTGGTGAGCGATGGAGGCCAGAACATCGCAGTGGCCACCACTGCGCCGCCGGTGTTCTCCTCCTCTTCCCAGCAAGAACTACCCAAGCAGACCTACTCCATCATTCAAGGGGCAGCCCATCCAGCTTTGCTCTGTCCTGCTGACTCCATACCAGATTAGTGCTTAAAAAACAAAAGGAGTGGGGGAAAGGAATTGAGAAAAAGAAATCATAAGTAGAATTCTCTAAAAGGTTTGCTCTTCATGTTTTCTTTGTTTTGTTTTGTTTTTGAGACGGAGTCTCGCTCTGTTTCCCAGGCTGGAGTGCAGTGGCGCAATCTTGGCTCACTGCAAGTCAGCCTCCCAGGTTCAAGCGATTCTGGTGCCTCAGCCTCCCAAGTAGCTGGGACCACAGGTGTACGACACCATGACTGGCTAATTTTTGTATATTTGATAGAGACGGGGTTTCATCATGTTGAACTCCTGACCTCAAGTGATCTGCCCACCTCAGCCTCCCAAAAGTGCTGGGATTACAGGTGTGAGCCACCATGCCTGGCCATGGTTTGCTCTTAATATTTTTAAGGATGGCTGTGAATCCCCCTGGCCCCATAATAAATTGTAATTTTATACTGCTTACTATAATTTTTTTAACACTGTAACAACTTTGAGACCACCTCTGAATCGTCACATCATACTGTTGTAGAATCTTAAATGTTACCAAGGTGATTCCAATGAGGGGTTGGAATTAAATGCATTAAGTAGTGAATATATGTGTTTGTTTCCAACTTGATTTTCCAACTCTGGTAAAGGTTTTTGTCCATCTTATTAAATTTGTGTAGTAAATGGTACTTCCCAGCCTCTCTTTTGCCCCATTCTGGAATACTCCCCAGAGTTTGGGGGGATTCATGTTTTCCACATGTAAGCCTGTTGGCATGAAGGACCATTTTCTACATAATGTGACATGGATACTTGACCCCCCAAAAACAAATGTTTAGTGCTAATGCGCAGCAAATGAACGGTTCCCTAATAAATTGATATCTGATTAAAATATACCGAATGTTAATGATTCTTTAGAGCCAAGGTCGGATTTGGGAATGATGGGGTGTGAGTCATTAGTCAAAAACAACCTGAAGCAGCAAAGGTTTTTAATCCTCTCATAAATATCACACAGTCATCTTACCTCCTCCACAGTCACATTAAATAGATGTGGTACCTAACGTGATAAAGTGATCCATCCCACTGTCGTTTTCATTTTGAAACCTCAGACTGACAATCCTGGCATTTCTGTTTAGATGCAAAAATGATCAAAGTTTCTACTAACAAGACAGAATTTTCTAGAATAGCATTTTTGAGATGTTAATATCTGTGCAGAACCCAGATGAGTGGACTGAGAGCGTACCTAGATTTTTTCCAGAGCATAGGTTGTATTGAGAAGAGGAAAATTCAAATTGTGCGGTTTTCCGTTGAGATGCTGTTTGATCAGTAGGTGGTGCCAGAGAGCAAGCTAGAATCACCCATGCTTGTACCTTAAGCCATTCTCTAGTGGTGTAATACCACTCATTTCTGCTGTCAGCAAGGATTGGTGAGAAGAGGTTACTCTTGCGACAGAAGCATATTTAGAATATTATGAGAATACTTAGATACATTTTTGCCACTTTTATTCTTCTTTCTTTGATCCATAATATTTGAACACAATTTTGATGACTTGCTATATTATATTTGCCATAATTTCTTTATTTTCCTATCATCAATGATAATAGTGAGTTATTAGCTATGGTTTTTGGTAAGAAACAGAAAAGGCTTACAGTATACAATGTTAGTGATTTAAATAATTTTGTCACTTCAAACTCACTGCTTACAACCCTTTAGAAAACTGTTCTGCTTTTGAATTTCAGCTGGGAAACTTCCATTGTCCTGGTCCTATTTTCTACATCTTTCTTTTTTCCCACTTTTTTCAACTGTAAAGGATTTTTTCCTGATTATAATGTGTATTCAAGATAGAAAATATGAAAAACAGAATATTACTAGAAAAAAATAGAAGTTACTAATAATCTTACTGTCCAGATACAAACTATACAGACTGTAACCATTTTGATGGACTTCCTATCAATCTTTTTTTTTTTTTTTTTTTTTTTGAGACAGTCTCTCACTTCGCCCAGGCTGGAGTGCGGTGGTGCGATCTGGGCTCACTACAAGCTCCACCTCCCGGGTTCACACCATTCTCCTGCCTCAGCCTCCCGAGTAGCTGGGACTATAGGCGCCCACCACCATGCCCGGCTAATGTTTTGTATTTTTAGTAGAGACAGGGTTTCACCATAGCCAGGATGGTCTCGATCTCCAGACCTCATGATCTGCCCACCTCGGCCTCCCAAAGTGCTGGGTTTACAGGTGTGAGCCACTGCGCCCAGACCCTATCACTCTTTTTTTATGCTTATGTATATATGTTTTCTACTCCAGTTATAAAGTTGTAGTTTAATTAAGCATAATATTTTTATATTCTATATTTCTTTTTGCATCCTTAGATCTCTACCTACCAGCTGCCTTCCATATATATACATACACAAACATACATACACATGCATGGACATGTACACACATGCATATTTGATTTGTTGGTTGTTTTGTCTCTTTACAAACTACAACAGTAAAACTTATTCTTTGGAATAAATTACACACAGAATTGTACAAACACCAAGCCAACAACTTCCAGCCCCTCCATATTCTCACCCCATCCAAGGTAAGTAATGTTAGGTGCTCTGTATTCTTACCAATATACGTGGACTCAAAAGATAACATAGAAAACGTTTTCCTGGCCGGGCGCGGTGGCTCAAGCCTGTAATCCCAGCACTTTGGGAGGCCGAGACGGGCGGATCACGAGGTCAGGAGATCGAGACCATCCTGGCTAACACGGTGAAACCCCGTCTCTACTAAAAAATTACAAAAAAACTAGCCGGGCGCGGTGGCGGGCGCCTGTAGTCCCAACTACTCGGGAGGCTGAGGCAGGAGAATGGCGTGAAGCCGGGAGGCGGAGCTTGCAGTGAGCTGAGATCCGGCCACTGCACTCCAGCCTGGGCGGCAGAGCGAGACTCCGTCTCAAAAAAAAAAAAAAAAAAAAAAAAAAAAGAAAACGTTTTCCTAGTTCTACAGTAATTGTATCATACTCTGCACATTTCTCTGCAACTTGCTTTGATTATTCCATCTATAGACCTAGTTTTTTTAAACAAACGTTACAGACATGCCAGGGTTTAGTCTGTCATCTTGCTATTATGATTATTAAGGTTGTTTGAGGAATAGTTTTGTCATTACAAACTGCCCCAGTAAACTTTCATATTCTGCTCTTTTTTTTTTTTTTTTCTGTAAGTAGATTCGAAAGAGTAAGTTTCATGGAGCTTGCATAGTTCGTACTTACATAAATATGGATTAATTTTCACAATGATAGTCTCATCCATGATGTGGGCCTAACTACCTTTGGAAGTTTTGTCAATCTGCTGTGTGAAAATGGTTATCTGGCCTTCATGCACTCCCCTAGCTGGTGGTGTGGTCTGCGTTTTCTGAGAGATCTCTGCATAGGCTGGTTGACCATGTGTGCTACTCTCTTCTGTGAACTTAGAACTCTTACTGCCTCCTTTTTCTCCTTGGCTGTTGGGAAGTTGGGAACACTAACCCGACGTCAGTCACACATTGCTGAGTTTCTTCCCCTCCTGTCATTGTGTTTTGACTTTACTTGTGGGGCTGTCACCATATAAAAATGACTGTCTTTTTCTGTGGTTAGATGCTCCTGTCGCTTCATTTGTGGCACCTGTATTTTCTAAGAACATCCATCCTTCCCCTGAGATTAAATTGGTTTTCCCTTTGGTGTTTTTCCTACTTGCTTGTTTGTTTTTCATTGGCTCCTTGCTGCAGCCAGAATTCTTTTTTTTTTTCCTTCTTTTTTTTTTTTTTTTTTCTTGTTTTGAGACAGAGTCTGGCTCTGTCGCCCAGCCTGGAGTACAGTGGCACGATCTCAGCTCACTGCCCGCTCTGCCTCCCAGGCTCAGGCAATTCTCCTGCCTCAGCCTCCCAAGTAGCTGGGATCACAGGTGTGTGCCACCATGCCTGGCTAATTTTTATATTTTTAGTAGAGACGAGATTTCACCATGTTGGCCATGCTGGTCTCAAACTCCTGGCCTCCTGTGATCTGCCCACCTCAGCCTCCCAGAGTGCTGGGATTACAGCTCATGCCCAGAACTCATATTTATATGTTATGATGAACAAGTTTGACTGTCTGCTTATGCCAGAACCATTTGTTAAATATTATTTTCCTGAAAACTGAAATCCTAATTTAACTCATGTAGATAAAGTTCACAAATATACTTCCAGAACTTCTTTATTCTGGAATATTAGAGATCTGAGATTCCAGAAGATGATCTGGCTTGCTAACGTCACTTATTTGATCATATTAGCATTAAGGTAAGCTTAATCTTTTAGACTTACAAACTTCCCCCAGCTATTATTTTCCAAAATTTTCTTAGCAATTCTTAGATATTTATTCTTCCAAAGGAACTGTTATTTTATCCAGTACCTAAACCACCCCCACCAAAAAAGAAAACCTTTTGGAATTTTTTATTGAAATTGCATCAGTATTTTATATGAACTTATCAAAAGAATGACTATGAAAATATTAAGTCTTCTACCCAAAAACCTTTATTTAACTCCTATTGTAAACATTATTCAGTCAAATTATGTAGTCTATTTTTATTATATAAGGTCTGTGTTTCTTTTTTTTGAGATGGAGTCTCGCTATGTCATCCAGGCTGGAGTGCAGTGGCGCAATTTTGGCTCACAGGGTTCAAGTGATTCTCCCACTTCAGCCTCTTGAGTAGCTGGGATTATAGGCGCCTGCCACCATTCCTGGCTAATTTTTGTGTGTGTATTTTTACTAGAGATGGGGTTTCGCCATGTTGGCCAGGCTGGTCTTGCACTCCTGGCCTCAAGTGATCCGCCTGCCTCAGCCTCCCAAAGTGCTGGGATTACAGGAGTGAGCCACCGTGCCCGGCCCTGTGTTTTTTTATTATTCCATAATTTTATCATAATTGTGAATAGGAATTTTTGTATTTGTTGCAGACATCAAGAAAAGCCAAAATAGACTATATTTGTCTATATTAAAGAAAAATTCTCAGTAATGAATTGTATTTATTAGAAATCCTTGGTCTCTGATAAATATGATTTATAATTATCTGATGTAGTCTTTTATTTTCATATTGTTTTATCTCTTCCCTTAGAATATTTTTACTACTTATTTTGTTTTCTTGTCCTGTTGCTTTAGCCAGAACCTCCAAACAACGCTGATACAGCTGGCATCCTTGCTGTGATTCCTAATTCTAACTTTAGAATTTTCCAATGTAATATACACCACTCCTTTGGATAATGGTTTTTATATACTTAGGTCATTTTCTTCTGCTCCAGTTTTCACTTAGAGTGAAATTGCTTGAACCCAGGAGGTGGAGGCAGCAGTGAGCCAAAATTGCGCTGCTGCACTCCAGCCTGGGCGACAGAGCGCAACTCCATCTCAAAAAAAAGAAACACAGACCTTATATAATAAAAATAGACTAAATAATTTGACTGAATAATGTTTACAATGGAGTTGAATAAAGGTTTTTGAGTACAAGACTTAATATTTTCATAGTAATTCTTTTGATAAGTTCATATAAAATACTGATGCAATTTCACTTATCAGGGTAGCTTGCTGAATTTTATCAAATATCGCCTTAAAATCGTTAGCCATAAGTATTTAGGTTTTGCACTTAAATATGTTGACACAGTGAATTCGTATAGCATATACCCTGGTATGTTAAGTCACCTTACATTCCTGGAACAAATCCTCTTGGTCATGTTGAATTATTCTTCCAAAACACTGCTGGATTTCATTTTCTAATATCTTACCTGGAAGTTTTACAACTCTAGCCATTTGCTGCGTAATGGCATTTTGGTCAACAGATTGCATATTACAGTGGTGATCTCATAATAATAATGGAGCTGAAACATTTCTATTGCCTACTGATATCTTGATGATCCTGACCCTGCATAGGCTGAGGCTAGTGTGCATGTTTGTGTCTTAGTTTTTTTTTTTTTTTTTTAAGTTGAAAAAGTAAAAGAGAAAAAAATAGAAAAGGCTTGTAGAATCAGGATATAAAGAAATAATATTTTTGTATGGTTATACAATGCTTGTGTTTTCAGCTGAGTGTTATTACAAAAGACTGATAAGAGTCAAAATCTTTAGAATTAATACATGTATAAAGTAAAAAAGTTACAATAAGCTATACTTAATTTACTACTGAAGAAAGAATTTTTTAATAAATGTAGAGTAGTCTAAGTGTACAGTGTTTATAAGGTCTACAGTAGTACATGGTCCTGACCTAAGCCTTCACATTCACTCACCGCTCACCCACTGACTCACCCAGAGCAACTTCCAATCCTGCAAGCTCCATTCATGATAAGTGTCCTAAACAGGTGTACCATATTTTTATCTTTTATACCATATTTTTACTGTACTTTTGTTTTGTTTTGTTTTTGAGATAGGGTCTTACTCTGTCACGCAGGCTGGAGTACAGTGGCACAATCACAGCTCACCTCACTGCAGTCTTTACCTCCCCAGGCTCAGGTGATCCTCCCACCTCAGCCTCCCAAGTAGCTGGGACCACAGGCATGTACCATGACGTATTTTTTTGTAGAGATGGGTGTTGGCATGCTGCCCAGGCTGGTCTTGAACTCCTGGGCTCAAGTGATCTACCCACCTCAGCCTCCCAAAGTGCTAGGATTACAGGCACGAGCCACCACGCCTGGGCTGCAGTACCTTTTCTATGTTTAGTTATATTTAGATAGACAAGTACTTACCATTGTGTTACCATTACCTACAGTACTCAGCACATTCACGTGCTGTATGGATTTCTAGCCTAGGAACCATAGACTACGCCGTATTTCTCAGAATGGATCCCTGTTGATAAGTGGCAATGACTTGTATACACATACATGCAGCTGGTCTCTAGTTTTCTTTTTTAGTGCTATCTCTGATTTTTGCTTGTTTCTTACAGAACTCTAAAAATAAATTGGAGCTTGTGCAACTCTAAAAATACACTGGAGCTCTTCTCTTCTTTTTCGGTGACCTGCTATAGGTTGACTATCTCAGAAATTACCTGTTCTATTATCTTGGCTGATAGTCTTTTTCATTGTAACGTTCTTAACAAACTTCCCAATTATTTTCTGTAATTAGTGATCTGTTCAGGTCGTATATCTTATCTGGATCAGTTTTAGTAGTTTATATTTAGCAAAAGAAAAAAAAATCATTTACTCTGCTCTAAATTTTCAATTTTGCGGCCCTATGATTCCATTTAACTTTCTTTTTAAAATATTTTAATAACTTTGGCATTTGGGGGTCCATCACCTTTCTTGTTGCTACTGGTTTTGGGGTTTCCTTTTTTATTGTTGTATTTTTAGTCTTCTACTTAGCATGCTAAGGGTTTACTTATTTAGTCATTTGTATTAAAGTAAAAGTAGCACTTTTGCTTTTATTTATTTCTCTACCCCTCTCCCATTTCATTCATTTCAGCTTTCAGCTTTTTTTTTTTTTTTGAGACGGAGTCTCGCTCTGTCACCCAGGCTGGAGTGCAGTGGCGCAATCTCAGCTCACTGCAAGCTCCGCCTCCTGGGTTCAAGTGATTCTCCTGCCTCAGCCTCCTGAGTAGCTGGGACTACAGGTGTGCACCACCACACCCAGCTAGTTTTTTTGTATTTTTTGTAGAAATGGGGTTTCACCATATTGACCAGGATGGTCTCGATCTCTTGACCTCGTGATCCGCCTGCCTTGGCCTCCCAAAGTGCTGGGATTACAGGTGTGAGCCACTGCTCCCGGCCTCAGCTTTTAGTTTAATAATTCTTTCCCCTGCTTTTCTTTCATTTTATTTTGTTATTCTAGTTTCATATATTAAGTTCACTTATTCAGTCTTTAGCAATAACAATATTTAAAGCTATATATTTTCCATTATGCATTCACCTGTGTTAAAAGATAATTTTTTGAGTTAAAATCATGACTGTCATACAAATATAAGATTAGCACATGTCAAGTATTCATTAATTAAAGGAGGAATCTGTAAGATACAACAGGCTCAAAGGAGAATCAACAAATGCATGATTACATAGGCAATCAGGAATGCTGAAATAAATTCACCAACAGATGCAAAACTGGTCACCATCTCCAGAGTAGTAATCAGTTGCGTTCCATCAAAAGAAATCTGTTTGCAGTGCTGTGGATGAGTTATTTGCAACACTATCTGTTTCTGTAACCTGCAAAGTTGTAAAATGGTCAGGCACGGTGGTTCACGCCTATAATCTCAGCACTTTGGGAGGCCAAGGCAAAAGGATCACATGAGTCCAAGCATTCCAGACCAGCCTGAGCAACATAGGGGAGACCCTCTCTCTACAAATACTATCCAAAAAAAAAAATTGGCTGGGCGTGGTGGTGTGCACCTGTAGTCCCAGCTACTCTAGAGGCTGAGATTGGAGGATCACTTGATCTGGGGAGATTGAGGTTTCAGTGAGCTGTGATCATGCACCACCACTCTCTAGCCTTGGTGGCAGAGTGAGACCATGTCTAAAAAAAAAAAAAAAACCTAAGGTGTAAAATAGCTCAAAACCATTAAAGGGCACTAACCTCTATAGAAGCAGATAATCCAGAACCAGGAACTGACAGGATACCCTGTCATCTTTTTTTTTTGTTTTGAGACGGAGTCTCACTCTGTCACCCAGGCTGGAGTGCCGTGGCGTGATCTCGGCTCACTGCAAGCTCCGCCTCCCGGGTTCACGCCATTCTCCTGCCTCAGCCTCCTGAGTAGCTGGGGCTACAGGCGCCCGCCACCACGCCCAGTTAATTTTTTTGTATTTTTAGTACAGACGGGATTTCACTGTGTTAGTGAGGATGGTCTCGATCTCCTGACCTCATGATCGGCCCGCTCTGGCCTCCCAAAGTGCTAGGATTACAGGCGTGAGCCACCGTGCTCGGCTGATATCCTGTGATCTTTATTGCCTACAAAATCATTCAAAAATTTTCCTTATATCCATCCCCATAAACTTTTGTATGACATGCCCTTCTTTCCATAAACTTCTAGACTTTGTTATTTCAGTTTTGGGAATGGTTAGTTGGTTGCTTTGAAGGGGATAGGACCAGAATCCAGGGGTTCTGTAAAGGTACGTTTCCTATTTTGCAAGTACGGGCATATTTCGGAGATATTGTGAGTCTGGTTCCAGACCACCACAATAAAGCAAATATCACAGTGAAGTGAGTCACACATATTTTTTAATTTCCCAGTGCATATAAAAGTTATGTTTATTCTATACTAAAGTCTATTAAGGGCACAATAGCATTGTGACTTTTAAAAGTACATACTTAAATTTAAAAATACTATGTTGCTAAAAATTGCTGACAATCATATGAGCCTTCGGCAAGTTGCAGTCATTTTGCTGCTAAAGGGTCTTCCTCAATGCCAATGGCTGCTGACTGATCAGGGTTGTGGTTGCTGAAGGTTGGGGTAACTGTAGTAATTTATTAAAATAAGACAACAACAAAGTTTGCCACATCAATGGACTCTTCCTCTTTTTTCCCTTTTTTTTTTTTTTTTTTTGACGGAGTCTCGCTCTGTCACCCAGGGTGCAGTGCAATGGCGCGATCTCAGCTCACTGCAAGCTCTGCCTCCTGGGTTCAAGCAATTCTCCTGCCTCAGCCTCCTGAGTAGCTGGAACTATAGGCGTGCCCCACCACGCCCAGCTAATTTTTATATGCTTAGTAGAGATGGGGTTTCAACATGTTGGTCAGGCTGATCTCAAACTCCTAACCTTGTGATCAGCCCGCCTCGGCCTCCCAAAATGCTGGGATTACAGGTGTGAGCCATTGCACCTGGCCTCTTTTTTGCCTTTTTTGGTTTAAATTTAAGGGGTACAACTGCTTGCAGTTTTGTTACATGGATATATTGCATAGAGGTGAAATCTGGGCTTTTAATGTAACCATCACCCAAATAATGTACATTTTACCCATTAAGCAATTTGTGTGTGTGTCTGTGTGTGTGTGTGTGTGTGTGTGTGTGTGTGTGAGATGGAGTTTCACTCTGTCGCCTAGGCTGGAATGCTGTGGCGCAATCTCAGCTCACTGCGACTTCCCCTGCCCGAGTTCAAGCAATTATCCTGCTTCAGTCTCCCATGTAGCTGGGATTACAGGCACGTGCCACCATGCCCAGCTAATTTTTGTATTTTTAATAGAGATGGGGTTTCACCATGCTGGCCAGACTGGTCTCGAACTCCTGACCTTAGGTCATCTGCCCACCTTGGCCTCCCAAAGTGCTGGGATTACAGGCGTGAGCCACCACACCAGACCCATTAAGCAATTTCTTATCCCTTACCTCCCTTCCACCCTTCTGAGTCTGTAATGCCTATTATTCCACACTGTATGCCCATGTATAAACATTATTGAGCTCCCACTTATGAGACCATCCAGTGTTTGACTCTCTGTTTCTGAGTTATTTCATGTAAAATAACAGCCTCCAGTTTCATCTGTGTTGCTGCAAAAGACATAATTAAACCTTTTCATGAAAGATTTCTCTGCAACATCCAATGCTGTTGGATATCACTCTACTCATAGTAAGACTGCTTTCAAAATTGGACTCAATCCTCTCAAACCCTGGCACTGCTTAATCAACTAAGGCTAAGTAATATTTTAAGTTGTTTGTTGTCATTTTCACAATGTTCAGAACATCTTTACCAGGAGTAGATGCCATCTCAAGGAACCACTTCCTTTGCTCAGTCATAAGAAGCAACTCCTCATCCATTCAAGTTCTCTCATAAGATTACAGCAATTCAGCCACATCTTCAGGTTCCACTTCTAATTCTAGTTCTCTTGCTATCTCCACCATCTCTGCAGCTACTTCCTCCACTGAGGTCTTGAACTCTCTCAAGTTCATTTATAACGGTTGGAATCAAGTTCTTACAAACTCCTGGTAAGGTCGATATTTTGACCTTCCCCCAGGAATCACGAATGATCTTCATGGCATTTAGAATGGCGAATCCTTCATCTTGATGTTCTGGTGAAAAAAAAAAAAAAAGAATAGTGAATCCTTTTTAGAAGGTTTCCAATTTACTTTGCCCAGACGCATCAGAGGAATCACTATCACAGCTATAGTCTTAAAAAATGTATTACTTCAATAATAAGACTTCAAGGTCAAAATTACCCCCTCATCCATGGGCTACAGGTTGGAGGTTATGTTAGCAGGCATGAAAACAACATTTGTCTCCTTATACATCTCCATCAGAGCTCTTGGGTGACCAGGTGCATTGTCAATAAGCAGTAATATTGTGGAAGGAACCTATTTTCTGAGGAGTAGGTCTCAACATGGGGCTTAAAATATTCAGTAGACCATGCCGTAAACAGAGGTGCTGTCATCCAGCCTTCATGGTTCCATTTCTAGAGCCTAGACAGTAGATTTAGCATCATTCTTAAGGGCCTTAGGATTTTTGGAATGGTAAATGAGCACTGGCTTCAACTTTAAGTTACCAGCTATATTAGCCCCTAACAAGAAAGTCAGCCTGTCCTTTGAAGCTTTGAAGTCAGACTTTGACTTCTCCTCTCTAGCTATGAACATCCTAGATGGTGTCTTCTTCCAGTAGGAGACAGTTTTATCTACATTGAAAAATCTATTTAGTGTAGCCTCCTTCATCAGTGATCTTAGCTAGATCTTCTGGGTAACTTGCTGCAGCTTCTACATCAGCACCTGCTGCTTCACTTTGCACTTTTATGATCTGGAGATGGCTTCTTTCTTTAAGCCTCCTGAACCAACTTCTGCTAGCTTCCAATTTTCTTCTGCAGCTTCCTCAGCTCTCTCAGTCTCCATAGAATTTAAGGCGTTAGGTCCTTGCTCTGGATTAGGCTTTGGCTGAAGACAATGTCGTGGCTGGTGTGATCTTCTATTCAGACCACTCAAACATTCTTCACATCAACAATAGGGTGTTTCACTTTCTTATCATTCATATGTTCACTGGAGTAGCACTTTTAATTTCTTTGCAGAACTTTTCCTTTGCATTCACCACTTGGCTAACTGGTGCAAAAGGCCCAGCTTTCAGCCTGTCTTGGCTTTCAACATGCCTTCCTCACCAAGCTTAACCTTGTCTAGCTTTTGATTTAAAGTGAGAGACGTGGGACTCTTTCTTTCACTGGAACACTTAGAGGCCATTATAGGGTTATTAACTGGCCTAATTTCAACATTGTTGAGTCTCAGGGAATAGGGAAGCTCAAGCAGAGGGAGAGAGATGGGAACAGCTGTTCTGTGGACCAGTCAGAACACACAGTACATTTATCAATTAACTTCGCCATCTTATATGGACATGGTTCACGGCACCCCGAAGCAATTACAAGAGTAATATTAAAGATTACCAATCACAGATCACCATAACAGATACAATAATAATAAAAAGCTTGAAATGTGAGAATTACCAGAATATGACACAGAGAACCAAAGTGAGCACCCGCTGTTGGAAAAATGGTGCCCATAAGACTTGTTCGATGCGGGCTTGCCACAAACTTCAATGTGTGAAGAAAAAAAAAACAAAAAAAACCTGGGCATCTGCAAAGCAGAATAAAGCTAAGGACAATCAAACAAGGTGTGCCTGGATTACAATTTGTGAAACTATATTTTGGCTTTTGGTTTCTGATGTTACTGGGTTTTGGCCTGAAAATGTGACCTGTAAAATAAATATTTTTCTCCCTCATTATGCCATTTTCTTTGTTTTGTTTTTGTTTTTTGTATTTTTTTGACTTTTATTTTAGGTTTAGGGGGTACGTATGCAGGTTTTTTACCTAGGTAAATTGCATGTCATTTGGGGGGGCAGGTTTTTTACCTGGGTAAATTGCATGTCACTGGGGTTTTGTGTATAAATGGTTTGGTCACCCAGGTAGTGAGTATAGTACCCAGTAAGTAGTTCTTCAACCCTCAACTTCCTCCCTCCCTCCACCTTCAAGTAGGCCCCAGTGTCTGTTGTTCCTATCTTTGTGTCCACAGGTACTCAATGTTTAGCTCCCACTTATAAGTGAAAACATGTGGTATTTGGTTTTCTGTTCCTGCATTAATTCACTTAGGATAATGACCTCCAGCTGCATCTATGTTGCTGCAAAGTCCATGATTTCATGTTGTTATGGCTGTGACGTACTCCATGGTGTACGTACCACATTCCCTTGATCCAGTCCATCACTGATGGACATCTAGGTTGGTTCCATGTTGCTATCGTGAATAGTGCTGTGATGAACATACGCGTGCATGTGACTTTGGTAGAATGATTTGTACTAATGGGATTGCTGAGTTAAGTGGTAGTTCTAAGTTCTTTGAGAAATCTCCGAACTGCTTTCCACACTGGCAGAACTAAGTTACATTCCCACAAGCAGTGTACAAATGTTTCCTTTTGTCCTCAACCTCGCGAATATCTTTAGTTTTCTGCCTTTTTCACGGTAGCCACGGTGACTAGTGTGGGATGGTATCTCACGGTGCTTTTGATTTACGTCTCTCTCATGATTAGGATGTTGAGCATTTTTTCATATGTTTGTTGGCTGCTTGTATGTCTTCTTATAATTTAATAGTTTTCTGTATGGCTATTTACATGACCAATTTTTGTACGTATTTGGTGACTATTAGAGAAGAATATATAGTCTCTGTAAAGTTTAAATGTTTATGAATTATTCAGCTCTTCTAATCCTTTCTTAGTTTGTGTCTATTTGGTAAACTCTGAAAGAAATATTTTAAAATCTCTCATGAGGATTGCATTTTTAAAACCAAGCTTTCCTTATATTACCAGGGTGCTTTTTTAAATTATATTTTGCCATATGTTATTTGATGTATACAAAGTTTGTAGCTATTCTATGTTCTTTGTCATTTTTTCCTTTTATTCTTATGTACCTGTTCCTTCTATTTAATAATAGCTTTTGGCCTTAAATCATGCTTTATCTCATAATAACGTTCTAAGTCTTATTTTGTATTTTATTTCATTTGCCCGGTTCATGTCTGCCCATTCTGTTATTCAGTATCTTTCTTTATCAGCCTCCCCTTGTCTTTGATAGGAGAATTCAAATCATTTGTATTTATTACAGTAATATATACGTGCTATTATTCACTTCCATCTTATTTAGTATTTGCTATTTATTAAAGTTTGCAGTTTTCTCCTTTTTCCTTTTTATTTCTTTTCTCTAGAAAGGTATATATTCATCTCCATTCTGCTGACAGTTACATTCCAATTTTTTGTGTGTTGGTTTTTTTTTTGAGATAGGGTCTGTGTCTCCCAGGCTGGAGTGCAGTGGAGTGATCTTGGCTCACTGCAGCCTTGACCTCCCCAGCTCAAGTGATCCTCCCACCTCAGCCCCCTAAGTAGTTGCGACTCCAGGTGTGTGCCTCCGTGCCTGGCTAATTTTTGTTTGTTTGGTTGGTTTGTTTTGTAAAGATGGGGTTTTTCCATGTTTCCCAGGCTGGTCTCGAACTCCTGGGCTCAAGCAATCTGCCCACCTTTGCCTCCCAGAGTGCTGGGATTACAGGTATGAGCCAGTGCACCTGGCCTACTTTCCAATATCTAACAATGATTGTGATTGTTAAATATATATTTGCTTACTGCTGTATAAAAAGTAAACATTAGCCATGCCTCAATCTTCCATTAAGAAATTCTTCCCTGATGAGAGGAAGCTTTTGGACTTCATCTTCTACAGCCCCTATCCTCAAATTCTGAGTTTTGCTGAGATGACTTATAAGTTTATTTCTAGGCTTTTGTTAAGTTTTGCCCTATGGGGCAAACTTACATTCAAATTCCCAGTCAGTTTACCATCTCCATTTAGATTTAACCAAAAATTACTGCATTCATCGTTCACCATTGTTTCTTATATCCTTCAACTTCCGTTTGTTGTGCCTTTACTCTGATTTCATTTTCATTTGGTTAGAGTACTTCCTGGAGTATGCTCCTCAGAAGGGCACATAGTTGGGACTTCTTTTGTCCTGGCAGATGAATTATATCCTTGGACATAACATTCTTTTCTCTTCAGTAGTCATTAAACTCTGTTCTGGTGGAGATGAAAAGTTGAATCCCAATCTGATCCATTTCTTAGATGCCCTAGGTCCTGTAGCCCAGCAAAGTTGAGACAAAATCATGGTGTTACCAGGAAAAAAAAACAAGGCGGTGGCTCATCCTAGCCAGTCAGGTTGAGAGAATCAGTTTCTGAAACTTCTTAGATAGAGAGCGGGCCTTGAAAGTAGGAAATATTATTAAAGTTAAAAAATTATCATTTATTTCATCATACTTCTCCGCAACAAAATTATGGCTATATAAATTGAAATTCACATCTTTTATTTTCTATGATCAGAGGGCTCCAAGCTTTAGACATTTCTTCAATATCAGATTACCATTAGGGTCAGGCACAGTAGCTCACGCCTGTAATCCCAGCACTTTGGGAGGCCAAGGTGGATGGATCACCTGAAGTCAGGAGTTTGAGACCAGCCTGGCCAACATGGCAAAACCCCATCTCTGCTAAAAATACAAAAGTTAGCTGGGTGTGGTGGTGCACGCCTGTAGTCCCAGCTACTCAGGAGGCTGAGGCAGGAGAATCACTTGCCTGGGAGGCAGAGGTTGCAGTGAGCTGAGATCGTGCCACTGCACTCCAGCCTGAGTTGACAGAATGAGAATCCATCTCAAAAAACAAGATAATTAGGAATTTTGATCAAAGCAACATACATTTATTATATAATTTGAAAAATAGTTATTAAATATAAGCAATGTACTGGTGTTTTTCTATTTTAATGAGGTAGATAGGCCTGGTTTTTAGTCAGCTTACATATTCTTTATGAATATTACTTTTTTAAAAAACTGTTTTTTAGCAGTTGCTAGAATGAGATACAGTTTATTTTCAGTTATGTGTCAAATTCTCTTTTATTTATGTAAACTCTGAGTTTTATTCACATAAATAAGAATATAGAAATACAAATTGTATTATTATAGCACTATTTCTCGATTATTTTAATTTCTTCTGAATTCTGTGCCAGAAAATCACATATTGATCAGTTATTAATTGGGTCAATTTTGTTAAAAACAAAGAACTGAAAACAACCTGGGTTTCTTTTCCAATTATGGAATCACTTGCCTTCTCAACACTGACGCTGTGATGTCTCAGATTTCATGGCTCCGGCCACTGGTTCAGTATGGTTTGTTAATAATGGGCCACTTTCTCTGTGTGTTCTTAGGTGATCAGTTTTAGGAAAAGGTATGCCTAGAAGTTAAGGATCTGAGAATTGATGTCCTTAATCATGCCTGGTTTTGTTTGTTTGTTTGTTTGTTTTTGAGAGAGAGAGTCTCCCTCCGTCACCCAGGCTGGAGTGCAATGGCGTGATTTCGGCTCACTGCAACCTCCACCTCCTGGTTCAAGCAATTCTCCTGCCTCAGTCTCCTGAGTAGTTGGGACTACAGGCACCCACCACCATGTCTGGCTAATTTTTGTATTTTTAGTCGAGGCGGGGTTTCACCATGTTGGCCAGGCTGGTCTGGAACTCCTGACCTCAAAGGATCCACTCACCTCAACCTCCCAAAGTGCTGGGATTACAGGCATGAGCCACCGAGCCCAGTCAATCATGCTTGTATATACTGAAAATCTTGGCAGGGGGCAGTGGTTCATGCCTGTAATTCCAGCACTCTGGGAGGCTGAGGCAGGAGGATCACTTGAGCCCAGGAGTTTGAGACCAGTCTGGGCAACATGTCAAAACCCTGCCTCTACAAAAAATACCAAAACATTAGCTAGGCTTGATGGCACATGCCTGTAGTACTGGCTTCTTGGGAGGCTGAGGTGGGAGGACTGCTTGAGCCTAGGAGGTCAAGGTTGCAGTGAGCTGTGAGCCATCATCATGCCACTGCACTCCAGACTGGGCAACAGAGTGAGACCATGTCAAAAAAAGAAAAGAAAAAGAAGAAGAAGAAAGAGAAAGAGAGAGAAGGAAAGAAAGAAAGAAGGAAAGAAGGAAGGAAGGAAGGAAGGAAGGAGGGAGGGAGGGAGGGAGGGAAGGAAGGAAGGAGGGAGGGAGGGAGGGAGGGAGGGAGGGAGGGAAGGAGGGAGGGAGGGAGGGAAGGAAGGAGGGAGGGAAGGAGGGAGGGAGGGAGGGAGGGAGGGAGGGAGGGAGGGAAGGAAGGAAGGAAGGAAGGAGGGAGGGAGGGAGGGAGGGAAGGAAGGAAGGAAGGAAGGAGGGAGGGAGGGAGGGAAGGAGGGAGGAAGGGAGGGAGGGAGGGAGGGAAGGAAGGAAGGAGGGAGGGAGGGAGGGAGGGAAGGAAGGAAGGAAGGAAGGAAGGAAGGAAGGAGGGAGGGAGGGAGGGAAGGAAGGAAGGAAGGAAGGAAGGAAGGAAGGAAGGAAGGAAGGAGGGAGGGAGGGAGGGAGGGAGGGAGGGAGGGAAGGAAGGAAGGAAGGAGGGAGGGAAGGAGGGAAGGAGGGAGGGAGGGAAGGAAGGAAGGAAGGAAGGAGGGAGGGAGGGAGGGAGGGAAGGAAGGAAGGAAGGAAGGAGGGAGGGAGGGAGGGAGGGAGGGAAGGAGGGAAGGAAGGAGGGAGGGAGGGAGGGAGGGAAGAAAGGAGGGAGGGAGGGAGGGAGGGAGGGAGGGAAGGAAGGAAGGAAGGAAGGAAGGAAGGAAGGAAGGAAGGAAGGAATCTTTGCATATTTCCACAATACAAAACCCTCAATTTGAAGACCTTTAGCCATAGAGCAGGAGTCAGCAATGTTGTTTCAGTAAAGGGCCAAATAGTACATGTTTTCAGCTTTGTGGGTCGTCTCTTCTCTGTTGCAACTATTCAGCTCTGCCGGGTAGCAGGGAAGTAGCCACAGTCAATATTTGGGGCAGTAGGCATGGCTGTGCTCCAATAAAATTCCATTCATAGGCATTGAGATTTCAATTTCATAAAATTTTCACCTCACAAAATTTAATTTTCTTTTGATTTTTGTGAACCAGTTAAAAATGTGAAAACCAGACCAGCCACAGTGGCTCACATTTGTAATCCTAGCACTTTGGGAGGCTGAGGCAGGCAGATCACTTGAGGTCAGGAGTTCGAGATCAGCCTGGGCAACATGGTGAAACCCTGTCTCTACCAAACATACAAAAAATTAGCCAGGTGTGGCGTGCACCTGTGGTCCCAGCTACTTGGGAGGCTGAGGTGGGAGGATTGCTTGAGCCCAGGAGGCAGAGGTTGCAGTGAGATGAGATTGTGCCACTGCATTCCAGCCTGGGTGACGGAGTGAGACTCCATCTCAAAAAAATATAAAAATAAAAATAAAAATGTGAAAACCATTCTTAGCTCACAGATCATACAAAAAACAAGTGGTCCATAAGTTCAAATTAGATTGAATTTATATTTTATTTTATGACTTCCTTTTATATTGGAATGGAGAATTCTGTTTAAAAACTAGACCACCTGTAGGGTTTTTTATTGTTGCTATTGTTGTTGGTACGTGATTAAACAAACGTGTGAGACCCTTTCCTGAAATGGTCCAAGTCACCCCGTATCCTGTTGTGGGAATGGCCTATAAACTCCTGAAAAGGCATAAGGCAGTTTGTGAACCTTGATGCCACCCTTCCTCAAGCATCACAAAGAAGCACCTTTGGGCTGAAAAGCTGTCAGTCCCCCAGTGGCTCTGGCTTAAGTCACAATGACACTTGATTAAAACAGGGTGCTTGCCACCAAACTGAGATATCTTAATAACCTCCTGCTTGTATAAATCAGTGACTGCTGTAAAACACCTGTGAATTCGAGTTCAGTTTTTCAGTGGCTTACTGCGGAAGGCTTGGCTTCCAGACACAGAATAGGCAAGCTTCTCTCCTGACTAGATGAGAAATTTAGCAGAGAGGCAGCCTGGATAAAATCTGACTTTCATTCAGGAGTGGATCCAGTTTTTGTGGGGCCTGAAGTGTATGCAAACTAGGGAGCCTTTAAAAAAAAAAAAATGTAAAATTACCAATACAGGAACTTAAAAGGGGCCTTGGGGAGCCGAGGGATCCTGAGTTGCAGCATTCTCACAGTAAATCTGCCTTAGCATTTAGTTCTCAGTGGGGTGAGTGCGTGATTTCCTGCAACAGGGAAAAGTCCTCCTTTTTTTTTTTTTTTGAGACAGGATCTTGCTCTGTTGCCCAGGCTGGAATGCAATGGCATGATCACAGCTCACTGCAACCTCCACCTCCCGGGCTCAGGTGATCCTCCCACCTCAGCCTCCCGAGCAGCTGGGTTCACAGGCGTGCACCACCACACCCGGCTAATTTTTGTATTTTTTGTAGAGAAAGGGTCTCACAACATTGCCCAGGCTGATCTCAAACTCCCAGACTCAAGCGATCTACCCACCTCAGCCTCCCAGAGTGCTGGGATTACAGGCATGAGTCACCATGCCCAGACATTTCTCCGTCTTGAAGAAGGGAGAAACCACTACCCGAGGCGCATTAGACCAAAAAGGGAAATCCCTGAAGTAGGCACATCAGGAAGCCAGGTCGCATGTTCTCGTTAAGATAGTTGCTGTTCCAGGCCGGGCACGGTGGCTCACACCTGTAATCCCAGTACTCTGGGAGACTGAGGCTGGCAGATCACCAGGCGGGTCAGGAATTCGAGACCAGCCTAGCCAATATGGCGAAACCCCATCTCTACTGGGGGGGAAAAAAAAAACCTACAAAAATTAGCCAGGCCTGGTGGTGCGTGCCTATAATCCCAGCTACTTGGGAGGCTGAGGCAGGACAATCACTTGAACCCTGGAGGCGGAGGTTGCAGTGAGCCTAGATCGCACCACTGCACTCCAGCCTGGGTGACAGAGTGAGACTCAGTCTCAAAGAAAAAAAAGGAATGGAAAAAAAAAAAAAGAGGTCGGAGGTCCTTGTGGAGTGTTAGCTTCTGAAAATTTTGTTCATTTCTGGAGAAGAAATGCCACGGTTATACCATGTATATAAGACGATCGTGTAGTTTATCATCTAAGCTGGGACACTTTTGAAAGTGGTAAAGACGGTGGGAGACCAGGTGGAAATCAGCCCTTGCTGCTGACGGAAGACCAAGCTCAGAAGCTGTAAAATGGTGACTAATGCTGCCCTCCAGTGGTGGAGTGCAGCAACTCAACACAAGGCAGTTTAGAATTTCACCTCCCTCCGGTCAGTTTCCAAGAATAACAAGTCACGTGCCACAAAGCAGCTCGGTTGGGTTTTTCCCCCTAGCAGTTTAGGTATACATTTATTAATACTGTAAATGTGTCCATCTTTATCAATCTGTTCTCATCCCAGCTATATGATTTTATTCCTGTCCTCATGTTAGTCGCTATGGTAGGCTAGATAATGGTCTCAAATTCTGTACTTTCTTCAGCTGCAGAATATTTACCCACCTTGTCCATTGACATTATGGTGGGTGGAGTACCACCATAATGGGGCAAAGCCATTTGACTTGCTTTGGCCAATGGAATATCAGTGGACCTGATGGGAACAGGGGCTTCATTATTATTATTACTATTATTATTATTTATAGAGAGAGTCTTGCTATGTTGCCCCGGCTGGTCTCAAGCTCCTGGCCTCAAACAATCCTCCTGCCTTGGCCTCCCAAAGTGCTGTGATTAGAGGCGTGAGCCTCCACATCTAGCCCAGGAACAGGGGCTTTCAATGTGGCTGTAGAATTTGACACAGCCTCTTGCTCTGGAGTGATCTGCCTTAGAACAGACCCTGCATAACTGATGGCCTAAGCAGAAATGAACAGACATATGGAACAGACCTCAACCCAACCCACAGGCCACAGCCAAGCTCCACAGAGCCACAGTGAACTCACAGACCCAGGAAAAAAATAAATAAACATTTATGTGGAAAACCACTGAGATTTTGAGGTTGTCGTATAGCAAAAACTGTCTTAAACAGTAGTAGACTACTAGTGAATATCCTCAACTTATTATTTCCTACTGAGATGCTGAAGACAGTGTTCGATATCTGGATAAGTGAAAATCACGTTTTCACTACAATACTGCTTTGAAGTCACTCTCAACACAAGTCTGGTGAAAACAGTATTTGTCTTTGTAAAATTTCTTCCCATCCTGTCTTCTTGTCTTGCTTCCTGTATTAATCCATTTTCATACTGCTGTTAAGAATTGTGTGAGACTGAGTAATTTATAAAGGGAAAAGGTTTAATCAACTCACAGTTTAGCATGGCTGGGGAGGCCTCAGGAAACTTACAGCCGTGGCAGAAGGCGAAGGGGAAGCAAGGCACCTTCTTCACAAGGAGGCAGGAAAGAGAAGTGCCGAGTGGAAGGGGAAGAGCCCCTCAGAAAACCATCAGCTCTTGTGAGAACTCACTATCATGAGAACAGTATTGGGGAAACTGCCCCCAGGATCCAGTCACCTTTACCTGGTCTCTCCCTTGACACGTGGGGATTATGGGGATCATAATTCAAGATGAGATTTGGGTGGGGACACAAAGCCTAACTATATCACTTCCTTTAAAAAAAAAATCTTCCCTTTAAAAAAAAAATTTCTAACCATATCACTTCCTTTAAAAAAAAATTCTGGGCCGGGCGCGGTGGCTCACGCCTGTAATCCCAGCACTTTGGGAGGCCGAGGCCGGCGGATCACGAGGTCAGGAGATTGAGACCAGCCTGGCCAATGTGGAGAAACCCCATCTGTACTAAAAATACAAAAATTAGCTGGGTATGGTGGTGCATGCCTGTAATCCCAGCTACTCAGGAGGCTGAGGCAGGAGAATCACTTGAACCTGGGAAGTGGAGGCTGCAGTGAGCCGAGATCAGGCCACTTCATTCCAGCCTGGCAACAGAGCAACACTCCATCTTAAAAAAAAAAAAAAAAGAAAGAAAGAAAAAAGAAAAAAAAATTCCGACAAACCTAACCATATAACTTCCTCTTAAAAAAAAAAGAAAGAAAAAGAAAACTTCTTTCCACTGACAGAAAACCTGCCCATAGGAGTCCCCACCCAATTTGCCCACCACCTGCTTGCCTCCGTACGGTGTCTTTCATTAAAGGCACTGAGTTCCTTATTGGCTCTAAGACTCAGCACCTCACAGGAGAAGATGCAGAAAAGGAATAAGGTGTTGGAGATGCCTAAGCTTTTATGAGACTTTACATAAAATCCTAAAGAGGATTCTATTCATTTTGGGCCAAATCCAAGTTACCATGTGTCTCCAGAAGGAGAGTCAGACTTCAGACTGATTTGAAAGACTGATATGTTGAATACTCAATGAGAATTTACATTTTTCTCAGTATTAAAATTTCTTGCACCCAACCAGCAGTCATCTTTACAGAGCATCTTTCAACCTAATCTGGTGTAGACAGTACAGACGCACCCAAATTACCTTTAAGCAGGCAGGTGCTGTCATTCAAAGACCTTTTAAGCCTGAGTTGTAGTTTTAAACAGGCCCATGGAGAACTAGACTGATTGACAGTAGAGGGTAATGGTTAAGCGAAGGGCTCCGAAGTCAGAAAGTAACTGGGTTCAAATTCCAGCTCCACATCTTCCCAGATTATCTGACCCAGATGAGTGAAATAACTTCCCCCAATTTGTTTCTTCTCTATAATGGGGATAGTAAAAGTACCTACCTTATAATGTTGTAGGGAAGAATTAAATAAAACAATACATGTTGTGGACCGGGCGTGCTGGTTCACACCTGAAATCCCAGCACTTTGGGAGGCCGAGGCAGGCACATCACCCGAGGTCAGGTGTTTGAGATCAGCCTGGCCAACGTGGTAAAATGCCGTCTCGACTAAAAGTACAAAAAGTAGACAGGTGTCGTGGCGGGTGTCTGTAATTCCAGTTACTGGGGAGGCTAACACAGGAGAATCACTTGAAAGCAAGGGGCGGAGTTTGCAGTGAGCCGAGATGGCGCCACTGCACTCCAGCCTGGGTGACACAGTGAGACTGTCTCAAAAAAAAAAAAAAACATGTTAAGTTGTTAAGTACCTGGCACACAGTAGGCAGTCAATTAATGTAGCCATGTTCAATGGCAGCTCTAATCATTTGTTTTCCCAGTATATCTTGTGTTAAGCCATCGGTGGCTTATAGTTGTCATCATTAGGGCTGCTCAGGTCCACCCTCTCCCTATGCAGAGGCATCAGTCATTATGTTCATCTCAGTGGAAGATAGTGACCCACCCTGCATTGTACAGGCTGGCAGGCACCAGCTGCTCCTCCCACGTCCTAGTAGCTGGACAACAAGCATGGAATGTAGGCTTGGCCAGGCAGCTGCTGCCACCCAAGACCAAGGAAGCACACAAAACTGTGGGAAGAGATTAATATTTGTTCGCAGTAGCAGCATTTCAGCAGAGCTTTAACTAGTGTATGATGGCTGCTGCAGGGTTTCTGGGCAGTGGGGTGCAGCTTAGGGGCTCCCAGTGCATCAGTTCCAGTATGCCGCCAGGAGCATCATAGGCAGTCTTGGAAGAGTGCCTTGGTCATAGTTATGGCTGTTAGGCCCGCCTCACTTTCTGCCCATCACCTGAGCCTGGCTCTCCTCTCCTCCCATTGATGATCTCAGCTCCTTCATATGCTGCTATAAATTTCCACCCTGGTTTAATTGGTCAGTGTCAGTTTCTGGTGTATGTAATCAACAAACTGTAGTTAATACATTCCCAGAGAGAGAAGCTCTGGTTGCATCTGTTGTCACCAACAGTGAGGACTCCAGTTGGGCTGAATTTGTGACCATACCAACGTAGAATTCATTGCTGTGAGCTCAGCCCTTGCCCTTGTCAAGGACACCAGCTTAGATGGTTTCACGTGAACAGTGCAAACAAAACTTGGTGCTTTTATGCTGAAAGATTCCCCAGCACACCACGAATGCTTTCCTTCCCTCTGAGAGCTGGATGTGCTTCAGGGCTGGCCTTTGATTTCATCATAGTGGTAGGACTTTGTAAAGTAAAAATTTTTAGGCTGGGCGTGGTGGCTCATACCTGTAATCCCAGCACTTTGGGAGGAAAAGGCAGGAGGAATGCCTAAGCGCAGAAGTTCCAGACCAGCCTGTACAAAAAAAAAAAAAGAAAGAAAGAAAGAAAATTAGCCAGACATGGTGGTGCAAGCCTGTAGTCCCAGCTATTTGGGAGGCTGAGGCAGGAGCAATTGAGCCTGGGAGGTCAAGGCTGCAGCGAGCAGTGATTGCACCACTGTACTCCAGCCTGGGTGACAGAGCAAGACCCTGTTTCAAAAAAATAATAATAAAGTAAAAAATGTTTGCTTTTTTACAATATTTTTGTAAAAAGTGTCAAACATACAGCAAAGCTGAATTTTTTAGTAAACACTCAATACCACAAAATTGTATCATTCACATGTTACTATTTTGCTTTACCATATGTCTGTCTATTACAGTAAATTTTTCATTGAAAAGTAATACATGCACAGGGTAAAAGAAATTCAGAGATTTCAATGTGATATGCGGTGAAAAATTATTCTCCTTTTCGCACTGAATTTCCAACTCCGCTCCCCAAAAGCAATCACTTGTAGTGGCTTCTTTTGTGCATTTTCAGAAAACTTCTGTCCAGACACAAGCTTATTTTTCTGTTTCAGTTTTTTTCTTCATCCTTTTTAATGGGCTCTTACTCTACATAGTGGCCAATAGTCTGACTTTTTTTTTTTTTTTTTTTTTTTTTTTTTACATTTAACAATGTATCTTTTAATCAGAATTCATTTAAGAAAAGTTTACTATCCCAGCACTTTGGGAGGTCGAGGTGGGCGGATCACGAGGTCAGGAGATTGAGACCATCCTGGCTAACACAGTGAAATCCCATCTCTACTAAAAATACAAAAAATTAGCTGGGCGTGGTGGCGGGCACCTGTAGTCCCAGCTACTTGGGAGGCTGAGGCAGGAGAATGGAGTGAACCCGGGAGGCAGAACTTGCAGTGAGCCGAGATCACGCCACTGCACTCCAGGCTGGGCGACAGAGCGAGACTCCGCCTCAAAAAAAAAAAAAAAAGAAAAGAAAAGAAAAAAGTTTACTAAGCACCACTGTGTACAAGCTACTTCTCTGTAACAGACATGCCACCCTCTAGGGGCTGGAGATTCAGAAATCACTCATGTCAACTCATGCAAAACCCATTCATTCTTAAAGTGACTTTGAAACCAGGGCTCCAATGCCTATGAGGCCCAGGTACTAACAAAACAGTATGAAGGTATCTGCAATCAAATAATATATGTTAGGCTGGGCGTGGTGGCGCAAGCCTGTAATCCCAGCACTTTGGGAGGCTGAGGCAGGTAGATCACGAGGTCAGGAGATCGAGACCATCCTGGCTAACACGGTGAAACTCCGTCTCCACTAAAAATACAAAAAATTAGCCGCGCGTGGTGGCAGGCGCCTGTAGTCCCAGCTACTCGGGAGGCTGAGGCAGGAGAATGGCATGAACCTGGGAGGTGAAGCTTGCAGTGAGCCGAGATCGCACCACTGCACTCCAGTCTGGAAGACACAGCGAGACTCCGTCTCAAAAAAAAAAAAAAAACAGTTATATTTACACTATACTGGAGTCTACTAAGTGTGTAATAGCATTATGTCTTAAAAAATAGTGTACATGCCTTAATTTTAAAATACTTATTGCTAAATAATGCTAGTGACCATCTGAGCCTTCAGTGGGTCATAATCCTTTTGCTGGTGGAGGGTCTTGCCTGGAGGTCAATGGCTGCTGACCGATCAGAGTGGTGGCTGCTGAATGTTGGGGTGGCTGTGCCAATTTCTTAAAATAAGACAACAATGAAGTTTTTCTGCATCAATTAACACTTCCTGTCACAAAAGATTTATCTGTAACATGCAATGCTGTTTGATAGCATTTTAACCACAGTAGAACTTCTTTCAAAATTGGAGTCAGCCTGCTGGGCGCAGTAGCTCACGCCTGTAATCCAGCACTTTCGGAGGCTGAGGTGGGTCACCTGAGGTCAGGAGTTCAAGACCAGCCTGGCCAACATGGTGAAACCCTGTCTCTACTAAAATTACAAAAATTAGTCGGGCGTGGTGGCACATGCCTGTAATCCTAGGTACTTGGGAGGCTGAGGCAGGAGAATCGTCTGAACCTGGGAGGCGGAGGTTGCAGTGAGCCAAGATCACACCACCACTGTGCTCCAGCCTGGGCGACAGAGTGAGACTCTGCCTAAAAAAAAAACAAAGAAAATATGTATAGATTGGAGTATGTGTTTAGATCTATATATCTATGTGGGCCTTGCTTTTTTTTCTTTAATGCAATATATCTTAGAGATCTAAGCATGCTTATATTCATAAATCTGGCCTGGTATTTCATGATATGGCTAAACCTCAGTTTAATGTAGCCACTTGCCTATTGTTGGACATTGAGGATGGATCTTTCTTCTTTTTTTTTTTTTTTTTTTTTTTTTTGCTACAACAATGACTTGCAACAAACATTCTTGGACATTCTTCCTTGTGTGCCTGTGCAAATGTTTCTCTGGAGGAGAATAGATGGAAAGCAGAATTGATAGATTGGCAGGACATATTTAAAAACGTATTGCCAAATTGCCCTCGAAAGTGGCTATAAACATTCATGCTCTCACTAGTAATGCATTAGAAAACCAATTTCCCTGCACTCTTGCTAACAGATGTTCTGAGTGTTTTTAATTTTTATTGATCCGATAGGTGAAAAGAACAGTGGGAATGAGCTTTACTAGCCATTCCCTTATAATTAGTAACCCCTTCCATGTTTGTTGCCCTGAATCTGCATTTAACAAGATCCCCGGGTGACTCCTCTGTCCATTAAAGTTTGAGAAGCACTGAAATCAGAATGTGACTTTTAACAAGGTCCCCAGGTGATCTGTATACATGTTACATTTTGAGACACACTGGCATCAGAATCTGCATTTTAACAAGATCCCCAGGTGACTTCTCTGCACAGTGAGTTTGAAAAATACAGCATAGGCATGGAATAGCTGGCTTACACTCAGCATGTGTGTGTGTTTAATCTTTTCTATCGGGACAGGCGAAAACTAGCATTTCCGTTTATTTGAACTAACATTTCTTTAATCATAAGTGACCTTGAACATTTTTTTTTCAAATTTTTACATATCATGTTTTTCTTATCTGGGAGCTACCTAGCCCCTGAATCTCCTTAACTTGCTTCAAACATACCAAAGTTGGTCTCTTAAAAGAATCTTTGCTGTTGCTCCTCCCTCCCCTGGGAACGCTCTCTCCCTGGTTCCTTCTATGGCTGGCTATTACATTCGTGTTTTAGCTCAAAGGTCACTTATAGCGAAAATCAGGTACCCACCGCTACCACCCAGTCACTCCCGATCACACTACCACAATATTTTGATCATAGCACCTATTGTTCTCTAAAGTGACCTTGTACATTCTCTGGTTACTTCTGTGAATCCCTTCTGGCTCTTGTCTGTCTTTATCACTCTATCTCCAGCACCTAGAACAGAGCCAGGCAATAAAGTGGGCTCAAAGAATTGTTATCGAATGAACTAATGGTGGCTCATGCCTGTAATCGCAGCACTTTGGGAGGCCGAGGCAGGTGGATCACCTGAATTCAGGAGTTCGAGACCAGCCTGGTCAACATAGTAAAACCCTGTCTCTCCTAAAAATGAAAGAAAAAAAAAAAATAGCCAGGTATGGTGGCGAGCGCCTTGTAATCTCAGCTACTTGGGAGGCTGGGGCAGAAGAATCGATTGTATCCAGGAAACAGAGTATGCAGTGAGCCGAGATCACACCACTGCACCCTAGCCCGGACACCAGAGTGAGACTTGGTCTCAAAAAAAAAAAAAAAAAGAATTCCTGACAAGTGTGATGATCAATAAATAAGATTTGTTCCTGTCTAGTTTGTTTTTTTTTTTTTTTTTTTTTTTTGAGACAGAGTCTTGCTCTGTTTCCCAGGCTGGAGTACAGGGGCACGTTCTCGGCTCACTGCAAGCTCCACTCCCCGGATTCACTCCATTCTCCTGCCTCAGCCTCCCAAGTAGCTGGTACTACAGGCGCCGCCACCACGCCCGGCTAATTTTTTGTATTTTTAGTAGAGACGGGGTTTCACCGTGTTAGCCAGGATGGTCTGGATCTCCTGACTTCGTGATCCACCCACCTCAGCCTCCCAAAGTGCTGGGATTACAGCATGAGCCACCATGCCCGGCCTCCTGTCTAGTTTTACACCCCTTTGGGGAATCATTTGTGCCTGGATAAACATTTATTTGTTCATTCTGGTAGTCACAGTAGAGAATGGTAGTATTAATGATACAAGTTTAATGAGGATGCTTAGGAAGGAGAACCCAGCCAGGCATGGTGGCTCGCACTTGTAATCCCAGTACTTTGGGAGGCCGAGGTGGGAGGATCACTTGAGCCCAGAAGTTCAAGACCAGCCTGGGCAACATGGTGAAACACATTCTCTACAAAAAAAAAAAAAAAAAATTAGCCTGGGTGTGGTGGCATGTGCCTGTAGTCCCAGCCACTTGGGAGGCTAAGGTAGGAGGATCACTTGAGACCTGGAAGTTGAGGCTGCAGTGAGCCAAGATCACGCCACTGTACTCCAGCCTGGGGAACACAGAAAGACCCTGTCCCAACAACAACAACAACAAAAAAAAAAGGTAGGAGAACACAACCAGGGTGCCCACATCCCCAGAGGCCCAGGACAATCAGAAACAACACTGTATTGATACTTTGTTATTATCTCTTTCTCTTTAAAAAGAAGAGTAAGCTTTCCTCATTTAATATGTGGATTGAAACTGTGAAAGCATGGGAATTCTGCAACTCAGAAGAGTGGAATAAGGTCACACGTGCTTGTTTGCTTCAAATCTATTTCCATGTAAAACAGTAACTGTGCCTAGTTAAATGGAATAACCAATTACAGATGAGTGCTACTTTCATAGATAACTATAACTCTTACCCCATTATCATACCAACTGTTAATACTTAGAGTACTACATGTACGTACTACATTTACGTACTACATGTCGTTCTGTACCCATTTACATATATAAATTCACTAATCCTCAAGCCACCTTTGGCATTGCCATTTTATTAATGAGAAAAATGGGACACGGAACAGCTTTCTCGAGATCACACAAGTGGGATGTGAACAGAGCCAGAGCGAGGAGCAGGGATTTTTTTTTTTTTTTTAGATGGAGTCTTGCTCTGTTGCCCAGGCTGGAGTGCAGTGGCTCAATTTTGGCTCACTGCAACCTCTGCCTCTTGGGTTCAAGCGATTCTCATGCCTCAGCCTCCTGAGTAGCTGAATTACAGGTGCTCGCCACCATGCCCAGCTAATTTCTTGTATTTTTAGTAGAGATGGGGTTTCACCAGGTTGTCCAGGCTGGTCTCAAACTTCTGAGCTCAAGTGATGCACCCTCCTCGGCCTCACAAAGTGCTGGGATTACAGGTGTGAGCCACCGTGCCTAGCCAGAGCCAGGATTCTAACGCAGGCTGGCTCCAGAATGTGCCCTTAGTTACTACATTATCCTGCCTCTGGAATCTTTATGTTTGTAAAGAGAGGTAGAGTGGCCAGGAGAATCTGTTGTATAATTCAGAAGTATGCTGTTTATCTCTTGGCAAAATACTTAAGCATTGTGAGAATTACAGATATTCTCCATTTTTCTTCTACAAAGCGATAATGTTTGAAAATTTATTAACTTTCTGTGTGAACAAAGGGGATTACCTAACAACTATTTAAAAAAAAAAAAATCTGCAGGCTGGGCAAGGTAGATTGGGAGGCCGAGGCAGGCGGATCACCTGAGGTTGGGAGTTCAAGACCAGCCTGACCAACATGGGGAAACCCATCTCTACTAAAAATACAAAATTAGCCTGGCGTGGTGGCACATTCCCGTAATCCCAGCTACTCAGGAGGCTGAGGCAGGAGAATCGCTTGAACCCAGGAGGCGGAGGTTGCGATGAGCCAAGATCGCACCATTGCACTCCAGCCTGGGCGACAGAGCGAGACTCCGTCTCAAAAAAAAAAAAAAAAAAAAAAAAAAATTGACGGCTGACTTGGGCCGTTCTCCACTACAGTTTCCCCACCTCCCGGTTGCGGAACCCAGCGAGATGGCTGCTGCCGTGCCCCACTCCGCGTCTCTCTCCCCCCACTGCTTCCCCTTCTCCTGGGCTTCCTGCTCCTCTCCGCCCGCATGGCGGCAGCGGCCTGCACACCAAGGGTGCCCTTTCCCTGGATACGGTCACTTTCTACAAGGTCATTCCCAAAAGCTGATTCGTCTTGGTGAAGTTCGACACCCAGTACCGCTATGGTGAGAAGCAGGATGAGTTCAGGCGTCTTCCTGGAAACTTGGATTCCAGCGATGATCTCTTGGTGGCAGAGACGGGGATCTCAGATTATGGTGACACGCTGAACACGGAGCTGAGTGAGACATACAAGCTGCACAAGGAGAGCTACCCGGTCTTCTACCTCTTCTGGAGGAGGACTTTGAGAACCCAGTCCCATGTACTGGGGCAGTTAAGGTTGGAGCCATCCAGCGCTGGCTGAAGGGGAAATGCGTCTATCTAGGGATGCCTGGTGGCCTGCCTGCGTACGACGCCCTGGCTGGGGAGTTCGTCAGGGCCTCTGGAGTGAAGGCCCGCCAGGCCCTCCTGAAACAAGGGCAGGACCACCTCTCAAGTGTGAGGGAGACTGAGAAGAACTGGGCCAAGCAACACCTGAAGATCATAGGGAAAATCTTAGACCTAGGGGAGGACTTCCCAGCATCAGAGATGACATGGATCGCCAGGCTGATTGAGAAGAACGAGTTGAGTGACCGGAAGAAGGAGGAGTTCCAGAAGAGCTTCAACATCCTAACTGCCTTCCAGAAGAAGTGGGCTGAGAAAGAGGAGCTGTAAAAAGGCTCTCTGTGGTTTTCCAGGGTTTGGTAGGGGTGGGGAGGGAAGAGTTAACCTGCTGGCTGTGAGTCCTTTGTGGAATAGAAGGGGGTGGTGGGAAAAGTGGTACTAACCCACGATTCTGAACCCTGAGTATGCCTGGACATTGATGCTGATGTGGCCATGCTTGGGATGTCTCTAGCTGATCTGGGGATAGCTGGAGCACTTACTCAGGTGGCTGATGAAATAACCCCTCACAAGGAACTGGTGCTATGGAGAAGAGTTAGGAGTATACCGCCCAGATCTTTGACAGGTGTAATTCTGGTTCAATTAAAGTTTCAGTGTTTTGTTTAAGTGGGGGAAAAAAAAAATCAGGACAAAGGCAATATATGAAGAAGAGGAAGTAACTAGTTTTCAACAGAAACATCCTATGGAGAAAGTACTTTTAAATGCATGTTTGGTCATGATTCCCTTGTTATGTGATACTGTTGCTGAAAACAATGAAAAGTCACCTATGAGAACCTCAATCTATGTGTTTAAACTTAACAACAGGTTTTTTTTTGTTTGTTTTAGGTGGAGTTTCGCTCTGTCGCCCAGGCTGGAGTGCAGTGGCACAGTCTTGGCTCCCTGCAACCTCCGCCTCCTGGGTTCAAGTGATTCTCCAGCCTCAGCCTCCCATGTAGCTGGGATTACAGGCACGTGCCACCACACCCAGCTAATTTTTGTTATTTTTAGTAGAGATGGGGTTTTGACATGTTGGCCAAGCTGGTCTCGAACTCGTGACCTCAGGTGATCCACCCGCCTTGGCCTCCCAAATGCTGGGATTACAGGCATAAGCCGCTGCACTCAGCCAGCAAACAGATTTTTCCAGCCTGTTTAAACATCTTTTAAAAAAAGAGCTTCCCTGGGTTTGAAATCCATTTGTTCCAGGTACAATATAGTGATGTGTCTTCTTCACTTTAATTTGCAGAAGCTCCTGGTTATGAGGGAAGATGAAAATTTACTAGCTGGATTTCAACAGAATAGTCAACCTGTGTAATTGGCAAATGGGACTGAAAGAGGAGAATCATGACTGATTATGCATAGCCAATGATACTTTGCTTTCATTTGCATCTGTAGACCCTGTAAGATTTTTTATTTTCAGATATTTAATTTTGAGCCTTGAAATAAAGCCATTAAAACCAAAACCAAACATGGTGGCCCAGCACAGTGGCTCATGCCTGTAATCCCAACACTTTGGGAGGCCAAGGCAGATGGATTGCTTGAGGCCAGGAGTTTGAGACCAGCCTGGCCAACATGGTGAAAGCCCATCTCTACTAAAAGTACAAGAAATTAGTCAGGCGTCATGGTGGACATCTGTAATCCCAGCTACTTGGGAAGCTAAGCAAGGAGAATTGCTTAAACCCGGGAAGTGGAGGTTACAGTGAGCTGAGATCGTGCCATTGCACTCCAGCCTGGGCAACAAGAGTGAAACTTTGGCTGGGCACGGTGGCTCACACCTGTAATCCCAGCACTTTGGGAGGCCCAGACGGGCGGATCACGAGGTCGGGAGATCGAGCCCATCCTGGCGAACACGGTGAAACCCCGTCTGTACTAAAAATACAAAAAAATTAGCCGGGCATGGTGGCGGGTGCCTGTAGTCCCAGCTACTCGGGAGGCTGAGGCAGGAGAATGGCGTGAACCCAGGAGGCGGAGCTTGCAGTGAGCAGAGATCGTGCCATGGCACTCCAGCCTGGGCGACAGAGCTAGACTCCATCTCAAAAAAAAAAAAAAGAGTGAAACTTCGTCTCAAAAAAAACAAAACAAAAAAAAACACAAAACCTTAATTTAGGACTAGAACTCTGATTGGATGTTTTGCAAAAGAGTAAAAACAATTTTTTTTTCAAAAATAAGACTATCAGTTGTCATTATATTTGTGGAACACATTTACAATTTTCAGTTTGCTTTTGGTTGTAAGTATACCGACATGGAAAATGCAAGTCAAGACTATACTGAGACCCCATTTTATGTCAATATAGTTGGCAAAAATCAAGACATTTTATAATCCTGAGTGTGAGAAAGAATGGGCTTCACATTTTGGGTATTTTGTTTGTTTTCAAGACAGGTTCTTACTCTGTTGCCCAGGCTGGAGTGCAGTGGCACAAACATAGCCCACTGCCTCAGCCTCCAAGGCTCAGCGTCCTCCTGCCTCAGTTTCCAGAGTAGCTGGGACCACAGATGTGTGTCACCCATCCAGCTGATTTTTGTATATTTTTTATAGAGACAGAGTTTTGCCATGTCACCCAGGCTGGTCTCAAACTCCTGAGCTCAAGTGATCCACCAACCTCAACTTTCCAAAGTTCTAGAACTACAGGCATGAGCCATTGAGCCTGACCTATGTTATTTCTTATACCTTGCTGGGGAAGTATAAGTTAATACAATCATTTTGGCATTATCTCTTATACTACCCCAAGGTATATATTCACTCATGAGAAACTCTGACACTTTTTAGAAAGATCAAAGCAGCACTGTTCACAATGGCAAAGACCTGGCAAAGGCCCATGTGCCCATCAACAGGAGAGTAGGTGAAGAAACTGGCATTTTCACACAGTGGAATATTTACAGAGCAGTCAAAATCAATTAAACAATGACAGCAATTTGGATGATCTTAGCAAAATAATATTAAGTGAAAAAAAGTTATTCTTGGAAGATTATATACCCTTTTATATTCTTTAAATATTAAAATTGTATTTTTTTAAGGAATAAATGTAGGTACAATAAAACGTGCTAAAGAGAAAAAGCAAATGAATGAGATCTGTAGGAGTCAGGCTGATGGTTATTCAGTTGTAGGGCAGAGGAGGAGAGGGGACATCAGGAGGCCATATAAAGAGAGATGTAGGTTGTGGTTAAGGTCCTACTTCGGGGCAGTAGGTTCCCTGGTACTTATTATGTCATAATAAACAGGGTGCAAGCAAGCAGCCTAAAAAATGTAGGCAGGTGTACAAGTGTAGGCTAACAATAGGGCAGTAATAATGCCTCATGTACCAATGATTGATTGTGTACACCTGAGGTGAAATAACAACAAAGCAATACAAACACACGTACACACCTCAAGCAGTATAAGGGGGTATCAGATGTCTCCCATATCCCTCACACACCCCTCTTCAACTTCCCCAGAGGCAACCACTGTTTATCTAGTCTCCTCAAAAGGAGACATGATAAACATGAGTGTGTGTGTGTGCATATACATTATATATATATATTTTTTTTCTTTTTTCTTTTTTTTGAGATGGAGTCTCACTCTGTTACCCAGGCTGGAGTGCAGTGGTGCGATCTTGGCTCCACCTCCGGGTTCAAGTGATTCTCCTGCCTCAGCTTCCCCAGGAGCTGGGATTACAGGCGTCCACCCCCACGCCCAGCTAATTTTTTGTATTTTTAGTAGAGACAAGGTTTAATCATGTTGACCAGGCTGGTCTAGAACTCCTGACCTCATGTGATCCGCCCACCTCAGCCTCCCAAAGTGCTGGAATTACAGGCATGAGCCACCACACCCGGCCACGTGTATATATTTTCAAATGTCTTTACAGATACGTGTAACTACACATACATCCCAAAGAAGACTTGAAGAGTTGTTTTTTTAAAAAAGTTTAAGTCTCGGAAATGGAACCTGACATGACTTCACCCGGCATTACACAAATATCCCTAAGTCGATTCACAACCTGAAAATCAAAGGGAAGTTTGAGGAAAACAGGTCAGCGTTTAAGAAATGGAAACAATTAAGCAAAAAATGCTGTTCTCGCAGGCCCTGCCCCGGGGTTCGCCAACGTTCACCTCATAGAAGGCTCATTACAGATGCTGCTAACCCCCCAGGACCGGGACCCCGTAAAACTCATACGCTGCGCTGTTAAAAATACCGATTCTCAGGCCCCGCCCCAAAAACTCGGAGCAGAGCCTGGCTGGGTCTTTTTGAAACAAGGGCCCCCACGTGATTCTCAGGTTCGGGCAAGCTTGGGGCACAACCCTGTCTTAAGTAACTCCCCAATTTGAAGAAAGTAAACACCTGGCGTACGTAGGTGGCTTTCTTACTCCCCGTTGGATATCATTTACGCGGCGCAAGGAGGGGTCTCCCTCGGGTCTCATCGAGGTCCCAGCCAGTCTGAGCACGAACGCTAATTAGCTCAACCCCCCGAAGACCACGCCTCCGTCACCTGCCGGGTGGGGCCAGCGTCGGGTTGGCCCCAAAAGCCCTCCTGTGTGGTCCAAGACCCAGTGCGCCCGAGTCACGGGGCGGGAGCGGGCGCGTGCTGTATAAAAACACACATTCCTGGCCTCGGCCACCTGAATCCAGAACTTTCGGAATCTGCATTTTTAACCCCGTCCTCCAGGAACATGTTCTCCCTGCAGTTGGAGGGACACACCAGAGTGTCTCCAACTCTTTTAAAATTTAAATTTGGGTATGCAGCCAGGGTTGAGAACCAGGAGTGGAGGTCGTGCTTCTCAGCTTGGATGCACATCAGAATAACCTGTGTGTGTGATGGGGGTGGTGAGGGAGGGAGACGGCTTTTAAAAAATATATATCCCAATGCCCAGGTCCCAGCCCAGACCAATTAAGTCCGAATCTAAAAGCGCAGCCTGTGCAGCGCTGCAGCCACAGCCTCACCTGGGAGCTCGTTAGAAATACAGGAGCTCAGGCCCCACCCCAGACTCACTGAGTCAGAATCTGCATTTTAACGAGATCCCCAGTGACTCGTGCGCATATTACAGTTGGAGGAGAGCTGCGCTTCTGAAATTTTAATGGGCCAACGAATCACCTGGGGATCTCGTTAAAATGCAGACACGGTTTCTCAAACTTTAATGTGCATGCGAATCACCTGGGGATCTTGTTAAAATGCAGATTCTGATTCAGCGGGTCTGGGGTAGAGCCCGAGAGTCTGCATTTCTAACGAGCTCCCAGGTGGCGCGGGCTTCCAGGGCGCGAACCACAAGTTCACCGGACTCCTGGGGTCTTGGCTCCAGGCCAATCAGCCGTCAGGACTCTTGATAAATCGCCCTGCTCGGCTGATGAGCAGAATTGCCGGGACATGCGCGTTCCAGCCGAAGGGGGGTAATTTCCGAACTCCGGGAATTCGTTGTGTGAAGTAGGCCACTCCTAGGGACGCGCGGGGAGCCCCGTCCTCGCGCCATGTCGCGGCGCAAGCAGGCCAAGCCCCAGCACCTCAACTCCGAGGAGCCTTGCCCTGCGCGCCGGGAATGTGCGGAGGTGGCCCCGCAGGTGGCGGGGGAGCAGGGTGAGTAGCGCTGCTGGAGCCCCGCCCGGGGGCTGGGGGCTGGTGCCCAGAGGTTCTCTGGACCCGCGCGGGTACGAGGACCGGGCAGGGGGCCTGAAAGGGCGGGCGAAGCGTCCGGCGCAGAGTCCAGGGACTCGGACCTGGGCGTCCCCGAGCCCCGCCTTTGTAAATTACATCCTCCTGGAGTCAACCGGTCCCCTTCCCCGCCTGAATTCCTCTAGCCACTCCTCTCAAGAGCTAGTCAACGAGTTTGCCTCCCAAACACGCTGGAAGGATGCTCAGAGGACCACTCAGAGGCTGTTTTCGGGGTCCCCGGCCCCCTTGGCACTAGGCTTCGGCTGCGCGCCTGGAAGGTGGCTCCTTGCCCTGGGGTTACGGTTCAAATGCGTTGTCCAGGGAAGGCCTCACCGAGAAGTGGACGTTCGAGCGAAGACCAGAAGGATGGGAGGGAGCGAGCCGTGCAGGTACCCGGGGGAAGAGCATTCCAGGCCGAGGGAACGCAAGCGTAGGGGCCCAGGGCGTCAGCGCTGCTGTAGCCGGAGAGGTCACTGGAGGCCGGAGAGGTGATGGGGGCAGGCGGTGGGGGGTGGGGGGCGGCCATGAGCCCCGGTAAGAGCGCTGCATTTTATCCGAGAGAAGTGGGAGCCGTGGTGGGGATAGAGCAGTGATACTGTCTCACTTAACAGGCGGCCCCCACACCCCCTCCTCGGCTGCCACGTGGACACAGGATGTAGCAAGGAGATCCTCGGCTACCCTAAGCCCCCTGGGCAGCATTTTTCGTCCGGGGATCCTCCGCTTCAGAAGAGCCTACGGGAGGGGACCTTTTCTCGCTCGCCGAATTCCTCCCGCACATTAGGGACCCCCTCGCCCCTGCCCGTTCCCCGCCTCCATTGGAATCTCGGGGGTGGGGCTGGGGAATCTGCATTTCTAAGGCGCTTCCCTTTTTGCTTATTTTGAGCTTAGATTAAGAGATTGCAGGTTCCTACTTTCTCCTCGGCTCCCAGCTCCCCGTGGTTAGCCGATACCTTTCCCTTAAGAGGGTGAGGAAAGGAGTTGTAACTGGACTTCCTCTTCTCCCCCGCTCTTTCCTGGCGCGGAAAGGAGGATGTCGGGTCCCCTCTCCGGGGAGGCTCACCCCTCCAGAGACGCAGGCTTTCCAACTTCCGCATCAACTTCCACTACAGTCGGTCTGGTGGGCTTTGACCACACCTTCCCGAGGAGGGGGTGGAGGGGAGTAGTTTAATGAAGGCTCTACTAAACTAATAACTTGTATGTTAAAATAAAGTTTGTCCGGGTGGAGCTACCATAACCAGAATAGTATAACCACCCTTGTGCCCAAGGCCTGGGACGGAGATAGGCAGGTGAGATTTACAGCATCCGCCCCCTTGGGGGGAGGGGCGGGGCTCTTGCTGATCTCTGCGCCTAGGGGAAGCTGGGGAGGTACTGGGGATGCTGAGTCTTTGTGGGAGATGTTTATAGAAGAGAGTTGCTGAATAACCCCAGGCTGGGGTTGAAAGCCAGTTCACTGAGCTACTTTGGATTCCTGCAGCAGGCGCTGCGACGCGCCTTCTGGAGCCGCACCCAGTGTTTCGGGCATGGGGAGGGTGTTGTGCGTCCTGGAGTACTGAGGTGCCTTCTGTGGGAGCAGGACGCAGACTCTGCTGGCCCAGTAGTGTGTCTCAACCCCAGCCACCACTTCGGAGAAAAAGCCGTCTTCCAGCTGACTTTTTATCCTAGCATCTTTGGTCTGTGACACTGGCAAGGGGGTACATTTTTTACTAAGGTTGGGCCACTCTTAATTTGCAAGTGTCTTTGCAACTCAAGTAGCTTTTGGAGGAAAATAAAATGGAAAGTAACTAGTAGACTTCCTGTCCCACCAGTAAAATGACGGAGGGGCCAGAGGAACCTTTACTGAGGGAACATCATCCGTTTCCCCAGGGGTTAAAACCCTCGCGGTGCTCACCTGGTTTCTAATTGTCAAATGTGGCCTACCCCCACTTCCAGAGGCCGAGGGCCTCCCCCCGCTGCACCTTTCCCAGGAGAGTGGACTTCGGCCCTTCCTTGGTTTCCTGGATGTCTAAACGTAAAAATCTGAGGCTCCTCACACCTCATCAGAGGCTCTATCTGGGTCATCCTTTAACCCACCTCTTATTTTCTAGTTTCCATTGAAAACACGCGTTTTTCTCCCTCTGAGAATCTGGTAGAATCTTATGTGTGTATTATCAGTGAATAACACTAATAGCATTTATACAGTATTGACTAACACACGAGGTTCTCTTATATATACTAAAGAACTTCATCTAAGCTAATGAGATGGCCATAATACCCATTTCACAGATGTGGAAACTGAGGAACAGGGAAGTTGAGTATCTTATCCAGGGGGACACAGCTGATAAATGGTAAAACTTGAAACTTACTGGTTTCCCAGTCTATTCCCCAAACCACGGTGTTATACAGTACCTCACTTAGATTTGTTTCCAGTGTTGCTTGACTTCTGTGGAATTAGAGTTTCATGGTTTTCTCTTCTATGTGAGTTGCTAAGCAATGAGGCTTTGTGTCTTCCCCTGAGGGCCATAGGATGGGTTGCAGATCTGGCAAGTGTGGGTTCCAATGAGCTGAAAACTTCCAGTCCTGCAGCCTTTAGCATCTGAGCCAGTTTCTTGCTCACAGAGTAAGAGTCTCAAAAGTATGGTTCCAGCCGGGCGCGGTGGCTCAAGCCTGTAATCCAGCACTTTGGGAGGCCGAGACGGGCGGATCACGAGGTCAGGAGATCGAGACCATCCTGGCTGACACGGTGAAACCCCGTCTCTACTAAAAAAAAAAAAAAAAATACAAAAACTTAGCCGGACGAGGTGGTGGGCGCCTGTAGTCCCAGCTACTCGGGAGGCTGAGGCAGGAGAATGGCGTAAACCCGGGAGGCGGAGCTTGCAGTGAGCCGAGATCCGGCCACTGCACTCCAGCCTGGGCGACAGAGTGAGACTCCGTCTCAAAAAAAAAAAAAAAAAAAAAAAAAAGTATGGTTCCCAGACCAGCATCGGCATCAATTGGGAACTTGTTAGAAGCGAAAAATCACTGGCTCCACCCCATACCTACTTAATCAAGAACTCCGGAGGGGGAGCCTATGCCACCTGTGTTGTAAGCAGCCTTCTAGGCAATTCTGATACACGCTCATGTCTGAGAACCACTGGCTGTGAGCTGTGCTTCTCAAATCGTAATGTGTTGTGCTCCAGAGTCACCTGGGGATCTGGCTAAAGTGTGGATTGGTTCTGTAGGCCTGAGACTCTGCTGCTTTTTTTTTTTTTTTTTTTTTTTTTGAGATGGAGTCTCACTCACCAGGCTGGAGTGCAACGGCACGATCTGGGCTCACTGTAACCTCTGCCTCCCAGGTTCAAGCGATTCTGCTACCTCAGTCTCCTGAGTAGCTGGGATTACAGGCACACGCCACCACACCTGGCTAATTTTTTTTTTTTTTTTTTTTTTTTTTTTTTTTTTTTTTTAGTAGAGACGGGTTTCACTGTGTTAGCCAGGATAGTTTTGATCTCCTTACCTCGTGATCTGCCCGCCTTGGCCTCCCAAAGTGCTAGAGGATTACAGGTGTGAGCCACTGCACCCGGCCTAGACTCTGCATTTTTAACAAGCTCTCAGGTGATGCTGGTGCTCTAGGAACCGCCCTTTGAGTAGCAAGGACTTGCAAGTAATACAGCAGAATCCTCTGGCAAGTGCTTCAAAAATGCAAGTCCCTGAGGCCAGGTGTGGTGGCTCATGTCTAATCCCAGCACTTTCGGTGGTTAAAGTGGGCGGATTGCTTGAGCTCTAGCAATCTAGCTCTAGATTGTTTGAGACTAGCATGGACAACGTGGCAAAACCCTGTCTCTACAAATAAAATAACAAAAACTAGCCAGGTGTGGTGGTGCATGCCTGTGGTCCCAGCTACTCGGGAGGCTGAGGTAGGAGGATGGCTTGAGCCTGGAAGGTGGAGGTTGCAGTGAGCCATGTTGGTGCCACTGTACTCCAGCCTGGGTGACAGCAAGACCGTGTCTCAAAAAAAATCGCAAGTCCTTGGAATCACAAATCCCTACTTGATCCACACTACCACCCTCTGCCTGCCCTAAGTTTTCAGTGACTATAGGGTAAGGCCTGGGAAACTACATTGAACCCATGATCTAGTTGATAGTGACAGTATCAGAATTACACTTGGAAGAAACATTGGGAGTAGGACTAATGCAGACTTTCTCAACCCCAGCCCTATTGACCTTTGGGACTGCATCATTTCCTTGTGGGGGCTGTCCTGCACACTATAGGATGTCTAGCAGCATCCCTGGCCTTCACCCACTGGATGCCATTCTCACGCATGCATGCAAACAGAAACATTGACAATTGAAAATGTTCCCAGGCATTGCTGAGTGTCCTTTGGTGGTAGAATGGTCCCCAGTTGAGAGCCACTGGACTAGATCACTTGTTAAGGGGCTTCGAGCACAACTGCTAGGATGTGAAATCTGTAGTCCTCACTTGTGACATCTGAAGCCACATAATTGCATTTACTCAGACTGAGCACTGTACTGAGAACTTATATTTTTTCATCTTGTTTAACTCTGCAGCTCTGAGGCATGTATGTTGTCTCCTTTTGCAAATGAGTAAACTGAAGCTCAGGTTAAGTAGCTCTCCAGTAGCACAGCACATGGCTGAGCAAACCCTCTGCCTAAGACGGAAGCCCTCACCACTGTGCCGTACAGCTTCTCATGCTAAGATTCCTTTACCCCCACAAATCCTCCAATAAAAGTGAAATCCGCCTCTTATAATAACCTTGGAACAGAGAAAGTCCCAGATCTTGGCCTATAATTCATAAGCTAGTCAATCTTTTAAGACTTTAGATGGCTGCACACAGTGGCTCATGACTATAGTCCCAGTACTTTGGGAGGCTGAGGTGGGGGATCACTTGAGGTCAGGAGTTTGAGACCAACTTGGCCAACATGGTGAAACCCTGTCTCTACTAAAAATACAAAAATTAGGCAGGCGTGGTAGTGCACGCCTGTAATCCCAGCTACCTGGGAGTCTGACACAGGAGAATTGCTTGAACCCAGGAAGCAGAGGTTGCAGTGAGCTGAGATCGTGACACTGCATTCCAGTCTGGGTCACGGAGTGAGGCTCCGTTTCAAAAACAAAACTTCAGACCTTGAGAGGACCTTTTTTCCTTTTAGATTTAAGTCTATTTTGAGATATTTCAGAATCTTCTAGGAGTATTTAATCTTTGCTATAGGAATTTTAAAACCTACATATTAGATTGAAACATGAAATTATTTGACCGTCTTGGCTAACAAAAATGGCGATTTCACATAGTTTAACCTTCCTAAAAATAGAATAATATAGTGAATTCTCACCTACTGATCCACTTCAACCATTAATTACATGTGGCCAATCTCATTTCTCCTTACGCCAGCTCTCCTCCTGCCCTGGATTATTTTTGACGAAAAACTTACACATCATACAACTTGTAAATGTTTCAGCATTCATCCTTAGACTATGGGGAATGCTTTTTAAGCTCTAATTCCATTTTCACACCAAAGTATAAAGCACTTGTAGCAAAACTCCAGCAAGTGAGCACACGTCTTACTATCTCAAACAGCTTTTCCAGTGTACTCTAATCAGGAGTCACAGTGTTTTCGACCATCTCAAGTCTCTCAGTCTTTGGTTTTTCTCCTCTTCCATCTTCTTTCAAGTTATTTGTTGAAACAACTGTTTTATCCTGGAGATCAGTGATGTGTGGCCTGTGACCTTTTGCTGAACTGAGGCAAAACAAATCAGAAATCCAGAGTAAGCATCTTAAAAACAAAACTTTGATATTGCCATGTCATCCAGCTTTTTGCTGTAGGTAACGATGTTTGGGCTGTTTTCGTCTTACTCCACTCTCTCCTAATTTGTGTTTATTATATTTTACAGAAATATCAGCCTGGGATGGATTAGAAATTGTTTGGAAAAAAACTAGTCTTCACACCATTTAAGAAGTACTCATATATTACTTTTTTTAGTTTGGATTTTGCCAGTTTCCCTGTTACGTGACAGTGTCCTGTCCCCTGTACTTCTTGGAAACTATGGTAAGGGGAAGAGGACTTTTGCAAGACAGAGCATACGTGGCTTTTTTTTTTTCCCCCTTTTCCTTAAGACAGTCTTGCTCTGTTGCCCAGGATGAAGTGCAGTGGCACGATCTGGGCTCACTGCAACCTCTGCCTCCCAGGTTCCAGTGATTCTCCTGCCTCAGCCTCTCGAGTAGCTAGGACTACAGGCACACACCACCACGCCTGGCTAATTTCTGTATTTTTAGTAGAGACAGGGTTTCACCATATTGGCTAGGCTGGTCTTGAACTCCTGAGCTCGTGATCCACCACCTCGGCCCCCCAAAGTGCTGGGATTACAGGCATGAGCCACCGTGCCTGGGCACATGGCTTTCATTTTTGTTTTTAATTATTTCTGGAAAGGTGAAGGAAGGTGAAATAAACTTAAACCTATTGTATTCTAAGACTTAGCATGGTGGTTATAACTGAAAAACTAAGCAAAACCTTATGCCTCAATTTCAGCTTCAGAGCTTGATAAGGATGTTCCAAAAGCAGCCTGCCTCTCAACTGAAAGCAGTGACACTCAGAAGACCCCTGTCATCACTCTTCCCTCAGAGGCAAGGGAGCAAATGGCCACCCTTGGAGAGAGGACATTCAACTGTTGCTACCCAGGTAAGAATAAAACCCAGCATTCTGAGCCAAGTGCTGATATGTAAGCCCTGCGTGAATCCCCGAGCTGCCTGCTCGTGTTACTCTTGCATGCTGATAACATGCGAGCATCTACATCAGCACACACAGCCTTCCCTGTGGGGCCTAAGAGTCCTGTAGCATCCAGAGCTCAGCGTGGAACTCGCCAGAACATTGGATTCGTAGGAGCTTCCATCCTGAGGTTATACATATACAGACACTTTTTTTTTTTTTTTTTTGAGACGGAGTCTCGCTCTCTTGCCCGGGCTGGAGTGCAGTGGCGAGATCTCAGCTCACTGCAAGCTCCGCCTCCCGGGTTCATGCCATTCTCCTGCCTCAGCCTCCCGAGCAGCTGGGACTACAGGCGCCCGCCACCACGCCCGGCTAGTTTTTTGTATTTTTTAGTAGAGATGGGGTTTCACCGTGTTAGCCAGGATGGTCTCGATCTCCTGACCTCGTGATCCGCCCGTCTCGGCCTCCCAAAGTGCTGGGATTACAGGCTTGGGCCACCGCGCCTGGCAACTGTTTTTTTTTTTTTTTTTGGAGACAGTTTCACTCTCGCTGCCCAGGCTGGAGTGCAATGGCGCTATCTCGGCTCACCGTAACCTCCGCCTCTCGGGTTCTGTCAATTCTCCTGCCTCAGACTCTCAAGACAAGGTCTTGCTCTGTTAAGGCTGGAGTATAGTGGTGTGATCATAATTCACTGCGGCCTCCAACTCACTGGATGCATGTGATCTTCCCTCATCGGCCGCCTGAGTAGTTGGGACTACAGGCATGCACCACCACGTCTGGCTAAGTTTTTTGTTTTAAAAGTTATGTGCCTCTGAAGCTGTATTCGAGAAATAAACCAGATTACGTTTAAGCCACTGAGAGTGGTTTCTGAAAGAACAAACCAATATCCTCCCTCAAACACACAAGTATAGGATTTGTACTATAGACTAAGGGTTGGCAAAGTGTTTTCTAAAGGACTAGGTGCTATTTTAGGGAGGACGGGCCTGGTGGCTCATGCCTGTAGTCCCAGCATCTTAGGAGGGGATGGGGGTCTCTCTATGTTACCCAGGCTGGTCTCAAACTTCTGGCCTCCAGTGATCCTCCCACCTTGGTCTCCCAAGCTTGGGGATGGCAGGCATGAGCCACCACACTCAACTGAGGTTCTCTTTTAAGAATTGTATTTTTCAGGCCAGGCATGGTGGCTCACTCCTATAATCCCAGCACTTTGGAAGGCTGGGGCAGGCAGATCACCTGAGGTCAGGAGTTCGAGACCAGCCTGGCCAACATGGTGAAACCCCATCTCTACCAAAAATTCTAAAATGAGCCGGGCGTGGAGGCAGGTGCCTATAATCCCAGCTACTCGGGAGGCTGAAGCAGGAGAATTGCTTGAACCCAGGAGGCGGAGGTTGCAGTAAGCCGAGATCGTGCCACTGCACTCCGGCCTGAGCAACAGAGTACGGCTCCATCTCAAAAAAAAAAAAAAAAAAAAAATTGTATTTTTGTTTTGTAGGTTGCCACTTCAAAACTGTGCATGGCATGAAAGACTTGGACCGCCATCTCAGAATCCATACGGGTAGGTATCCACTCTGTTCAACAGCTCGGTAAGAAGATAGGAAGTGAATGTGAATTAAGCACTAGGGACACAGTAATGAACAGGACGGTCTCTGCCTCATCTGCCTCGTGAAACTCAGTCTAGTAGGGTGGGCTTGGGAGAAGGAACAAAGGGCTATGAGATGAAGATGAAGAGGTTGCCAGGATGAGCTACACAGAGGCCTGTGGCTATAGTAATCTTAGAAGAGGAATAAAGTAGCTTCTTAAAGGTGCTTTCTTTTAGGGCAGCGAGCGCTGAGAAGACAAATAAGATGTGCTGAAGCAAAGGAGTGCCATGATCTATACCAGGGGTCTACAAACTGCAGCCCATGGGCAACTCCAGCCTGTTGGCATGCTCCTTTGTTTACCTATTGTTTGTAGCTTTCTGGCCTTACAAGGGGGTAGTTGCTACAGGGACTGTAGGGTGCACAAAGCCTTAAATACTTTTTTTTTTTTTTTTTTTTTTTTTGAGACAGAGTCCCACTCTGTCACCCAGGCTGGAGTGCACTGGCACAATCTCAGCTCACTGCAACCCCCGCCTCCCAGGTTCAAGTGATTCTCCTGCCTCAGCCTGTTGAAATAGCTGGGATTACAGGTGCCTGCCACCATGCCCGGCTAATTTTTCTATTTTTAGTAGAGACGGAGTTTCGCAATGTTGGCCAGGCTGGTCTCGAACTCCTGACCTCAGGTGATCCACCTGCCTCGGCCTCCTAAAGTGCTGGGCTTACAGGCATGAGCCACCAGGCCCGTCCTCCCTAAAATAGCACCTAGTCCTTTACAAAACACTTTGCCAACCCTTAGTCTATAGTACAAATCCTATACTTGTGTGTTTGAGGGAGGATATTGGTTTGTTCTTTCAGAAACCACTCTCAGTGGCTTAAACGTAATCTGGTTTATTTCTCGAATACAGCTTCAGAGGCACATAGTCCACAGCTGGTCCAGTGGCTCTGCCATCCTGGACACGTAGCTTAGCCTCTGGGTCTGAGGCAGGTGCTGTAGTTCTCTGCATCTCTTAGCCAGCGGGCAATGGAAGCAGACCAGGGGGCCCACGGCATGCCTCCCTCGGGCTGTAACTCAGAAGCAGCGGCCCTTGTGACCTAGGGGAACATGAGCGGGACTTAGTCATGGCCACACTGAGCGTCAAGGGGACATGAGGGATGGTTTTAGGAGGGGCAGCACATGCCCGGATGAGCCTCTGGAGCCCCTTCACTGAGAGGACAGAGATTTTTGGACAAAGATGGCGGTCTCTGTCCAGAAAGATGGGCATTGTAATGTTATAATAGAGGGTCACTTTTAATAGAGGCCCTATGTAATATTTAATAGAGGGCATTATAATAGAGGGCCACTTTTGCCTGGGGACGGTGCCTCATGACAAGCGTGTTAGCAAGGAAATGTTTGATCTTCACCTTGAAAGACAGACTACCAGGGTGACGATGTCAGTGAAAGCATGCAGGTTCCGGAACCCTTTGAGGAAAGATGAGGCAGCTCAATTTAAGGAATTTCAGAGTGGGTGACTCTATCCTGAAAATAACTTGAGCGCTTGTTCTCAACTGGGGCTAGGCTACTGCCATTCAATGGGTGGAGGCCAAAAATCTTAAAATTCAGAAGATAACCTTCACAAGAATTAAAGGCCTGGAACGTTCACTGGGCTGGGGTCGACCCCAAGAGATGTACAGGGGCTGGATTAATGTTTTCTTGAGGTACTGCAGAGCATGCTGGGGGTCCAGGACATATAACGTAAGGCCTTGTTCTTGAGTGGGGGAAGCAGACGCGCCTCCCTAGTGTAAGCAAACTTAGGCCACTTCTCTGGGCCCAAGGTGACTGCTTTAGTTCTCTGAATGTAACTAATGGAAAGTAGGAGAAGAGGCATGGGGGCCTCACAGTATTCCTCCCTTGGGGCATGACCCAGAAGTCGCATCCTTTGTGACTACTGGGACTCATGTAATGGTGGTTTAAAACCAAAGTATTTCTGCCCCATGATGTTCCAGGTGTAAGTGATCAGGCTGGTGTGGGACCGGCCTGGTGGTTTCAGGGACCCAGGCTCTTGCGTTGCTTTGTCATCCCAAGGGTGCAACTCTCATTAGCCTGCTCCACAATGGCCTCCTGCCACCTTAAAGGCACATCGCTTGGGCTCGCCTGTTTGGCCAGAACTTAATCACATGGCCACGCCCAGCTGTGGAAATGAAGGCTGGGAAAAGGAAGTTTCTCCTGTGTGGTCGTGTGCCCAGCTGCAAAGAAGGTTCTGTTACCAAGGGAAGAGGGGAAAGGTCAGGGTGTCTCTGACCCAGCTGTAAGTGGGAGGCAGCGATTCTAACACGTGTTTCTTTTGGATTGCCTAAGAAAATTAACATATGCAAATAAGTTTTCTGTTTATGACTTTGTACTTGACCTTGTGTGCCTTGGCTTTGGTGCTTCAGTTCAGCTTGAAGAGTAGCAGTCAACGCAAACCATCTGTCTTATTTCCTCATTGTGGGCATGCTTTGATGTCGCCATTGTTGTAGGGTTAGAAGCCCTGGGATTTTGGTTGAGATCACTTATGGCATTCAAGTTTATTCCTAGCTTTCTGAGGTTGGTTTTCTGAGGTGTGTGTTTAATTGGGAATAGTCGTTGCATTTCAAATGTATTGCGTTTTCCTTTTTATTTATTTATTTATTTACTTTTTTGAGTCAGGGTCTTGCTCTGTCGCCCAGGCTGGAACACAGTAGCGCGATCAGGTTCAGGTGATCCTCATGTCTCTGCTTCTCGAGTAGCTGGGCTACAGGCATGCCCCGTTACGCCCAGCTAATTTTATTTTATAGTGATGAGGTCTGTGTTGTCAAGGCTGGTCTCAAACTCCTGGCCTCAAGTGATCCTCCTGCCTCAGCCTTCCAAAGTGCTGGGATTACAGACGTGAGCCACCCATCCCCCGAGCCCTGTATCGCTAGCTCCTGTGGCATTTATTTAGCTTCGTAAAGAAGATTGATTTGTTTGTACTTTTTTCCCACTTTGTATTTCTTCATGTGGCCTTGGTATCAGATAGCTGTTATAAAGTGAGCTGAAGCAAAATCTTTCTCTATGCTCTGAAACAGTTGACTATGGAAAAGCCTTTCCTTGAAAGTTTGGTAGAACGTGCACACAATCCCCTCTCTGCTCCAATCCTTAGGAACATAGGAGGAGGTATAGATTAGGCTGAGATAGCAATGTCAACCTCAGTGACAACTGAAGACTGCTCCGTATATGCCGTTGTCCCCCACAGTCACCCCAGCTGCATTCCTTGTGGTCTTCTCTCCAGGACCCAGTTGGTAGATCTGCCTCTGTCCAGAACAGCCAGATGAAGGCATTCTTGACCTTTGTTCTGCTGTGCACTGCTGGCAATTTGGATGGACTCTTCTCAAAAAGATGTCTTTAAATCTAATAAGATATATCACATTTTAAAAAAACCATATTATTATATAATCATCAATGTTAAATGTGCAATTTTCATACTTTAAACCCTTGCTACCCAAACTGGTACAAAGACCAGAAATGTCCACTTCAGCCGGGAGCTTGGTAGATCAAAATGCAGGAACCCAGGCTGCACCGCAGACCTCCTGAATCAGAATCTGCATCTTAATGAGACACTCCCAAGCCCAGGCGGTTAATATACACAGTAGTCCCAGAGACCTGCATTTAATGTCAGGAGCCTAGTGGCTAGCAAGTTAATTACCCTAAGTGCAGAAGTGAGCATAAGTGATAACTTGGAGAACTACAGCGAGTGTAATGTGGTACAACCACATTTCAGGTCCATTGACGAGCGTCTCCAGCACTGTTGTTAGTGTAGTTCATTGCCTACATCCATAATTGGAGGCAATGCTAAACTGGAGCTAGAGGTAGGGAAGATAAAAATGTAATCCCATATCAGATCTTAGACCGTGAAATTTACATGCAGACCCCAAATAAAAATCTCCCGATGGCCGAGCACAGTAGCTCATGCCTGTAATTCCAGCACTTTGGGAGGCCGAGGCAGGTGGATCACCTGAGGTCAGGAGTTCAAGACCAGTCTGGCCAACATGGTGAAACCCATCTCCACTAAAAATACAAATATTAGCCAGGTGTGGTGGCGGCCGCCTGTAATCCCAGCTACTTGGGAGGCTGAGGCAGGAGAATCGCTTGAACCTGGGAGGTGCAGGTTGCAGTGGACCGAGATTGCGCCACGCGACAGAGTGAGACTCCGTCTGTAAAAAAAAATTGTTAAATCTCCTGATTTGGAACACTGCAGGGTATCTTGGGCAAGAGAAACAAGTGTGAGGAACCACACAGTGGCCCTTGACAACGATTCTTGTCACTTTCTGTCATATTTCATTAGCCAGCGTATGTCATGCCCAAACCAGAGGCTGCTGGGACAGCGAAGCATAATTCTCCACAGAAGTTACAGCACATACTTGCGAACAATAAACAATTCACCTTGGAGAGTAGATCTTTAACATAATTCTTCATTGTCACCGATCTGTTTCATTTTGGGTTGTTTTGTTTTTGAGAGACAGTCTTCCTCTTACCGAGGCTGGAGTACAATGGTGCAGTCTTGGCTCACTGCAGCCTCTGTCTCCCAGGTTCAAGTGATTCTTGTGCCTCAGCCTCCTGAGTAGCTGGGATTACAGCCATGCACCACCATGCCTGGTTAATTTTTGTATTTTTACAGTGGAGATGCTGTTTCACCATGTTGGCCAGGCAGGTCTCGAACTCCTGACCTCAAGGCCTCGGCCTCCCAAAGTGTTGGGATTAGAGGTGTGAGCCACCACACCCAGCCTGTTTTTGATCTTTTTTTTTTTGGGGGGGGGACAGAGTCTTGCTCTGTCACCCAGGCTGGAGTGCAGTGGCGTGATCTCACTCACTGCAACCTCCGTCTGTCAGGTGGAAGCGATTCTCCTGCCTCAGCCTCCTGAGTAGCTGGGATTACAGGCACGTACCACCACGCCCGGCTAATTTTTGTATTTTTAGTAGAGACGGGGTTTCACCATCTTGGTCAGGCTGGTCTCGAACTCCTGACCTCGTGATCTATCCACTCGGCCTCCCAAAGTGCTGGTATTACAGGTGTGAGCTACCGCGCCCGGCCTTGTTTTCGATCTTTTAATCTAGACTTTGTAATTTTACATCTTCCTGGACCATCACCCATCTTATCCAGTCTTCTAAATTTATTGGGGTAAAGTTCTGCTTAATAGTCACGATTGACTTTGTGTATCCGTAGTCCCCTTCTGCTTTTCCAAAGTCCGTTGGAATGGTTTTCAACTAGGTACAATTTTGCCCCCCAGGGGAACAATGTCTGGAGACATCTTTGGTTGTCACAACTGGGGAAGGAAGGGTTCTACTGGCATCTGGTGGGTGGAGGCCAGGGATGCCGCTAAACATCTTACAACGCAGAGGAGAGCACCAAGCATCAAAGAATTGCCAGTACTGTTGAGATTAAGAACCCTGGTCTGTTGGTATCCTCTCTTTTTGAGCTAAGCCTTCCTTCTTTAGCACCATTTTTACCTTTATTGATCAAGTGCTGTACGTAGCCTCAATTCTGTCTTTTGGTTTCTTGAATTGCATACTGTGCACTTGATTTCAGCATTTTGTTAAAAATGAACTTAAGTCTACAAACTTCTTTAAAGCCATTATAGGCTATAGGCTTTTTTCGTTTTGTGTTTTGTTTTGTTTTGAGACAGAGTTTCACTCTTGTTGCCCAGGCTGGAGTGCAATGGCGCGATCTCGGCTCACCGCAACCTCCACCTCCTGGGTTCAAGCGATTTTCCTGCCTCAGCCTCCAAAGTCGCTGGGATTACAGGCGTGTTGCCACCACGTCCAGCTAATTTTTTTGTATTTTTAGTAGAGACGGGGTTTCTCCATGTTGGCCAGGCTGGTCTCGAACTTCCAAGCTCAGGTGATCTGCCCGCCTCAGCTTCCCAAAGTGCTGGGATTACAGGCGTGAGCCACCAAGCCCAGCCACGGCTATAGGTTTTGAAATAGGAAGCTCTTATCTGTGTCTAGAGTTTGTAATCTAATTTTGACAAAAACCGTCCTAAAAGACATTCTAAAACTTCCAAGCTGACATTTTTGAAAATGTCATTTGTGAAGCCATGTTATACTCATAAAAGTTTGACTTATATCTACATACTGAACTCTCTCATCCATATGAAGTTTTTAATGAATTTCACCATGATTTCTATTTTGCCTGATGCTAAAATTGATATTCCTACTTTTTAAAAGTATTTTTCTAGAATTTCTTATTCTGTTCCTATCACTTTGATTTACGTATCTTCAGAGCATTTAGTGGCTTTTTTTCTTAATTTAACTTAAATATATTTTTAAACTTTTATTAGAGATGAACTCTCCCTATGTTGCCCAGGCTGGTCTCAACCTTCTGGCCTCAAGCAATCCTCCTGCCTCGGCCTCCCAATGTGCTGGGATTACTGGTGTGAGCCACAACATCTGACCTATAATTTAGATCTTTAAGAGGGAAATGTAATACGTTTTTGTTTATAATATTTAGTTTGACATCTAGTTATCTGATATTTGATGTGATTTTATTTTATGCTGTTTGGTTTTTTTGTTTCATTGAGACAAGTTCTTGTTCTGCCACCTAGGCTAGAGTGCAGTGGTATGATCAGAGCTCACCTCCTGGGCTCAAGTGATCCTCCCACCTGAATCTCCCAAGTAGCTGGGACTACAAGGGTATACTACCACACCTAGCTAATCCTTTTTTTTTTTTTTTTTTTTTTGGTAGAGATAGGGTCTCACTATGTTGCCCAGGCTGGTCTAGAACTTCTGGACTCAAGTGTTGGGATTACAGATGTGAGCCATTCTGCCCAACCAAGTCTTTTTTTTTTTTTTTTTTTTTTTGAGATGGAGTCTCCCTCTGTCACCCAGCCTGGAGTGCAGTGGCGTGATCTCAGCTCACTGCAACCTCCTCCTCCTGGGTTCAAGCCATTCTCCTGCCTCAGCCTCCCTAGTAGCTGGGATTACAGGTGCACACCACCATGCCCAGCTAATTTTTGTATTTTTAGTAGAGACGGTTTCACCATGTTGGCCAGGCTGGTCTCGAACTCCTGACCTCAGGTAATCCCCCCACCTCGGCTTCCCAAAGTGCTGGGATTACAGGCGTGAGCCACCGTGCCCAGTCGCCCCAACCGTCTTTTGATGGTTGTTTTTCTCTTGTCTGAAAGCTATACTTTTTCCATTGTACTATTTTCTCATATTACCATCTTACCTTCACCATCACCCTTATCTTTTATTCTGGTGTACACTGTTTAAGTGTGATACCAAGTCATATATCAACTATCTTCTCCTCTCACTGAATGCTAATTCAAGTATAAGAATCTATTAAAACAGTTTCTATAGAAAGTTGAAGAGCCTGTTCCTATCTTGCCAGCATCCACTGTTCTGAGGAGCTTTATGCTGATATGAGCATTTTGCTGGTGGTTTTCTTTCTGGAAGCTTCCAGATCTCACCATTCTTAGGGTTCTGAAATTGGACCACCCTGCTTCTAAATAAGATACATGGCTGTCTTTAGTGTTGGGAAATAATTCTTCTCTGTTCTGTCCTGGACCATCTAGAATGAGTTTTCGTGTCTTAGCTTTTGGCATCTTTCCTCTTGTCCTTTTGGGAGATTCTTTAACTGTATCTTCCATTTCTAAGATTTTTCTTAATAGATGGTTTTTTGTTTTTGTTCTGTTATTTTATAAGAGCGGTTTTAGGTTCACAGCAAAAGTGAACCTAAAGACCAGAAGATAGATATTTCACATATGCCCCTTGCTTCTCCATATGCACAGCCTTCCAACATTACATTGAGTCGTGCATCTTTACAATAGATGAACCTGCACTGACACAACATTCACAACATTCTCAACCAAAGACCATAGTTTACAGTAGGGTCCATTATTATTATTATTATTATTATTATTATTTTTTTTTTTTTTTTTTTTTTTTTTTTTTTTTTTTTTTTTGAGACGGAGTCTGGCTCTGTCACCCAGGCTGGAGTGCAGTGGCGTGATCTCGGCTCACTGCAAGCTCCGCCTCCCGGGTTTACGCCATTCTCCTGCCTCAGCCTCCGGAGTAGCTGGGACTACAGGCGCCCGCCACCTCGCCCGGCTAGTTTTTTGTATTTTTTAGTAGAGACGGGGTTTCACCGTGTTAGCCAGGATGGTCTCGATCTCCTGACCTCGTGATCCGCCCGTCTCGGCCTCCCAAAGTGCTGGGATTACAGGCTTGAGCCATCGCGCCCGGCCGGGTCCATTTTTTTTGAGACGGTGTCTTGCTCTGTCACCCAGGCTGGAGTTCAGTGGCATGATCTCCGCTCACAACCTCAACCTCCTGGGCTCAGGTGATCGTCCCACCTCTGCCTCCCAAGTAACTGGAACTACAGGCATGCACCACCACACCCAGCTAATATTTTGTATATTTTGTGTAGAGACAGGGTTTTGCCATGTTGCCCAGGCTGGTCTCGAACTCCTGGGCTCAAGCGATCCACCCACCTCAGCCCCCCCAAAGCACTGGAATTACAGGTGTGAGCCACCGCACCTGGCCAAGTTGCACTCTTGCTGCTGTACATTTGTGGGTGTGGACAAATGTATGATGACATATGTCCACCAATAGCTGTCATTCAACACTCTTTTTGCTAGTCAACTTATTAGAACTTTTATTTTGATGTCCATAGTTTTCATTTTGCTAATTTCATTTCTTCCCTTTGCTTTAGTAACTAAGTTCTTGACTTGGGCGTGTCTTTCTGGTTCTGGCTTTCCCCAAGCATTTGTTTATTGGGTAAACTAACTTTTATTTAGATATCAGCCTGGAATGGTTGGGCTTGGGGGTAGTGATGAAACATGGCTGGATGGAAATGTTCTGGGTATGTGATCTTCTGCTATCCCTGGCATCTCTAACTACCAGGCCCTTGGATTCTTTTTCTGACCTCAGCGCCCTTTGACCAACAGCCTAGGGGGAGATGGCGTGCTGCTTGCTGTTTGCAAGAAGTGAGAGGAAGGGGTCCATCTGATCCTTCTCCATGTGGTTCATGAAGCTGTCCAAGATCCCTACAGCTGCCACTTCTTATCCTGAGTACTTCTATAACAACTGCCATTTTTCCCAAGCAGGGTTTGGCCTATAATTTCCTCCATCAATCTGATTTTTTATGTCATCTGTCCCTTAGGATTTCTGAGCTATCAATGAATGATACACATTCTTGTTTCCCAACATGCTGATGTAGACTTCAGTATCTTCCTCTCTTGGTATTTGGACAGGAGGAGGCAGCACACCCATATGCCCAGGCTACCATCTTGGTCAAATCTCTGTAGCCATCTTGACCAAAAAACCCTTAACTTTGACTCCTTATGTGTTTGAAGGAGACAAACCGCACAAGTGTGAGTTTTGTGACAAGTGCTTCAGCCGGAAGGACAACCTGACCATGCACATGCGGTGCCACACCAGTGTGAAGCCACACAAGTGTCACCTGTGTGACTATGCTGCCGTGGACAGCAGTAGCCTCAAGAAGCACCTGCGGATCCACTCTGACGAGCGGCCGTACAAATGCCAGCTCTGCCCCTATGCCAGCCGCAACTCCAGCCAGCTCACCGTCCACCTGCGATCCCACACGGGTGAGTCCCTGACCAGGAAACCTCAGTCCCTTACTTTTTCTCTAATTTCTTAACCTTCGTTTACTTAACACAAGCAACTTAAATGACTTGGTGTGGTAGAAGTACAAGAATTTGGAACTTCTATGATAATTGTGAGATTTGTCATTTTTCTGTTGCCGAAACAACAGCTTTTGGTAAAATATGACTGACAGCTGGGTTTTATATCTTGACTACATGGAATCCAGCTGGGGTGGATACCCACTATAACTGCCAAGAAGGTAAGGATTTATCTCCAGTCAGACCTATAAACTAGATGTTTCAGTAAATGTACACACTGATTGCATGGCTTAATTGGGAATGTAGCAAGATCCATTAAGTATAATTAAAAATCACAAACTTTTAACCTTAGGAACTTCCTTCCTTTCTTTATGGGAGCCTACTGAAGTGATAGGACCAACTCATTGTGGCATGGAAAAATGGGGTTTGAGATATTCATAAGGATGTTCATAAGTTGAAAATTTTCAGTGAATTCCTGGAAAATGATGAGCAGACAGGAACATAGTGATGTTTAAAATTGAGTATAGAAAGCTGTGTCCCAGCAGACAAATGGGAGGCAGCCATATAGTTGGGAGCCAATGTTCCAGCCAATATCCAAGTGCCCTGAGGGCTCTGAGCTTGGAACAAGCATGTAGACAGCCAGGGCCACAAAGCTTGGGAGACTAGCCAAGGCCTGGCAAAACTGCCCAGCTAACCCAGTAGCAGGTGAAACCTCTGGCATCCATGTCTAATCATTAAACCAGTCTACCTTCCCAAATATAGTCAACCAAGGATCATAAGTCATTTATAGGAAATGAACGGAATAAAATGAGCCAAGTCAATAACTAATCCTGGAAGTAAGAGTACTTGGGTAATTTTCACATTCTAATTGGTGTCTACCCACTGGCAGAAATGTTGCATCCAAATAGAGACCTATGAAGAGATAATGAGAACAAAGAGGTATGAAATAAAACTAGGATTGCTAGCTATAAAATTAGTTTCCCAGAGATTAGGGGGGAAAATTGAGTGAGTGAACTGAGAATAAGAGTCAGTCCCGAAGTCTGGTTTCTGACCAGGTCTAGGAAGAAAAGAAAATGGAAGTGAGAAGAAAATAGAGTGAAAATAGAAAATCAAATGAGAAATAAAGTCTGTAATTCTAAGGGGCCAGGAGAGTAAAAGTGCTCACAAGATTCCAATCAGGATGGAAGGGAGTGGACAGGGGACATCTGTATCTAGAAATATGTCTGGGGTAGTATTGGCTTCTAGGAGACAATGGAACAGTGCCCTCAAGAGTTGGGAAATGATTTTGAACTTAGAATTCTATACCCAGCCAAATTACCTCAAGTATGAGAGCAAAATAGAATGATGTGCAAGGACTCAAGACTTTACTGCCAGCCACCATGCTAGTGGGAGTTACTAGAAGATAAACTCTAGCAAAGGAAGGGAGAAAACATCTGGCATGAGATATTTAATATGTGAATACCTGAATATGGCTAACTGGGATTGCAGCAAAGAGAAATATCAGGCTGATAGTTGTATAGAAGGTCAAGAGAAACTAAATCAGAAGCTTTAAAAATCCATTAAAAAAATTCCTTGTGAAAGTTATAAAATTGTGAGAGTGGATGACTTCTGAAATTGAGATGCCTTTTTTCAAGAAATACAATCTAATCAAGAAGCAAGCTAAAATGTGCCCCCAAATGAGCAGCATGTAAGAAAAGCAAACAAAATTATATTGATGGGTTACCCCATCCACTGGCCCGAGTGTGACAGCAGACTTAGAAGGAAGTGATTGTAATCCTGGTGCAGTGTTTGGCTCTGATGAATATCACATTCCTAGTCACCATTTAAATTATTTATAATTGGCTTCTGAACTTGAAATCTGAAAATGATTAAAGTATGAGAATTCACCAGACAGAATGGAAATTTTTTTTACTTAAAGGTGAAAAGAAAGCTGCTTCTAACAAGTGAGGAGTTAAGTGTGGAGAAGAGGAGTGAATCCTCAAAAAATCTCAAGCTGATGGACTAAGATGTGAGGCTACTACTCAGCTAAAAGCGCAAAAGTCGGCCGGGCGCAATGGCTCACGCCTGTAATCCCAGAACTTTGGGAGGCTGAGGTGGGCGGATCACGAGGTCAGGAGATCGAGACCATCCTGGCTAACATGGTGAAATCTTGTCTCTACTAAAAATACAAAAAAATTAGCTGGGTGTGCTGGCAGGCGCCTGTAATCCTGGCGCTTTGGGAGGCCGAGGCAGGCAGATCACGAGGTCAGCAGATCGAGACCATCCTGGCTAACATGGTGAAACCCTGCCTCTACTAAAAAAGTACAAAAAGTTATCCGGGTGTGGTGGCGGGCGCCTGTAGTCCCAGCTACTCGGGAGGCTGAGGCAGGAGAATGACATGAACCCGGGAGGTGGAGCTTGCAGTGAGCCAAGATCACACCACTGCACTCCAGCCTGGGCAACAGAGCAAGACTGTCTCAAAAACAAAAAAAAAGTGTAAAAGTCACAACCACCAGAATGCAGGGAGAGGTTAGGGAAAGGATGGGTGTGTAGGATAAGATGCTTATCTTTGTGTATATTCAACTGATGTTTAAAGCAACAACCTTCAAAACAACTAGAAACCCTTAGCAATGTCTCCAGGGAATGGGACTCTAAATTAGAGAGTAGACCATGGCTCTTTATTATTTGTCCCCTGCTGCCATAATTATGCATTAATATTATAAATAAAATTCAGCGTGTAGTTATAAAAGTAAGAAGCTTTCACTTGAAATACAAGCTCAATAACTGATGTCATATAGATTAAACACTATAGTAAGCATCTTCACAGGTCTTAGCTTGATTTGAAGCAGTTGTTTGTAATTTAAATCTCACCTCTTCTTGCACATTCAATTCCGGGATGTCAAGTTAAATGGGAGTTTAGATTTGAAACTGAAGGGGTCATCAAGAATATGAACTTGAGTGCCATAGTGCCTGGGTTCCAAATCCCTGCTGTTTGACCTAAGTGAAGTAACTTGATCTCTGTGAGCCTCAGTTGCCCCATCTGTAAAGTGGGAGTAACAGTACCCACTCATAGGATTGTAGTGAAGATTGCATTAATATGCACAACAAGTGTTGTCCTTAGGAGGTTGTGGGTAGAGTTCACAAAACTCAGCCATCTCACTGCGGCCAAGTGTGCTGAGGCAGGTTGGGGTGGGAGGGTCTGTTTTGCCTGCCTATTCTAATGGAAACACACCTTCCATTGCTAGGGGATACCCCCTTCCAGTGCTGGCTCTGTAGCGCCAAGTTCAAAATCAGCTCGGACTTGAAAAGGCACATGATCGTGCACTCGGGGGAGAAGCCTTTCAAGTGCGAGTTCTGCGACGTCCGCTGCACCATGAAGGCGAATCTCAAATCGCACATCCGCATCAAGCACACCTTCAAGTGTCTGCACTGTGCCTTCCAGGGCCGGGACCGCGCTGACCTCCTGGAGCACAGCCGGCTGCACCAGGCCGACCACCCGGAGAAGTGCCCAGAGTGCAGCTACTCCTGCTCCAGCGCGGCCGCGCTGCGCGTGCACAGCAGGGTCCACTGTAAGGACCGTCCCTTCAAGTGTGACTTCTGCAGCTTCGACACGAAGCGGCCCAGCAGCCTGGCCAAGCACATCGACAAGGTGCACAGGGACGAGGCCAAGACGGAGAACTGGGCCCCTCTGGGCAAGGAAGGGCTCAGAGAGAGCAGCTCTCAACATGTGGCCAAGATCGTGACGCAGAGGGCCTTCCGCTGTGAGACCTGCGGCGCCTCCTTCGTCAGGGATGACTCGCTGAGATGCCACAAGAAGCAGCACAGTGACCAGAGCGAGAACAAGAACTCAGACTTGGTCACCTTCCCACCGGAAAGCGGTGCGTCGGGGCAGCTCAGCACCCTGGTCTCCGTGGGGCAGCTGGAGGCTCCCCTAGAGCCCAGCCAAGACCTCTAGCTCAGCCGAAGGGGGTCGTCAGCTGTCGGAACTTCTGAGCGGTGCTGTTGCCCAGCCCTCCAAAGGTGTGAAGCCAGTGAGACAGGTTTTGGGCACCCCTTGCGGGGCTGGCCGCTCCAACTTCACAGGCCTCCAGAGGCGATGGCTGGGGCGACAGTGATGAAAGCAAAACAGTGCTGTGGAGACACTTCTCGCATTTGTCTCTTCCCTCCAAGGATTATCTGAGCAAGTCGACTTGGTCATTCAAAGGAGGGGTCCGCCGAGCCCTGCTCTATCCCATGGGGATAGCTTTTACGTAATGAATTCCAATTTTAAAACTGATCCATCTCTGATGGAATTATTACACTAGTTAGACGATATAGAAAACTAAAACTAATCTCTATAGTGGGAAGGGTTAAGGTGAGGAAGGTGTACATGAAGGGTCTGGGGTTGCTGGAAAACGTCTGTTTCATAACCTGGGTGATCGTTCTAAGTGTTTGCCTTACGTTTGTGTGGTTTCTTTTACCTGTTGTCTTACAATAAAAAAGGCAGACTCATGGTAGCATGATGTAAGGAATACTCAATTTTGCAGTCCTCCACAGACAGTTATGGTAGGAGGTTCTCCATCCCCAGCCCCCACCCCATTCAGTAACTTAATTATAAATGCACCTTGGATTTCTCAATGAGTTCCTACTCTAGTAAAACGAAATGCAGTTTGATCTGGAGGTGGCGCCAAAGATCAAGCTAACTAGCCCAGCCTGTGCTTGTCTGTTGTGGAATTCAAAATTCTGTTTACTTCTATTTGGAGAGAGAAGTCCAGGGGCCCAGTGGGCCCTGAGCTTGGTGCTGGGATATGTGATACGTGGGACAGCCTCACACCAGCATCTGTTTCATCACCGAAAGCATTTAGTGTTTGCTGAACTGACAAACTACTGAAAATCCAACCTCTTCTCATAGATGGATCTTTAGGAGGTTATGAAATCTCAGTGGATATAATACTTACCCAAAGTTGCTTGGTTTCTACTTTTGGCATCTTTCCTCCAAATACTCTTTTTTAATATAAATTCTTGTGTGCCCTCATCAAGTTGAATATCTCTGGAATTGAAACAGATTAAGTGGATCCATTGTTCTTGGTAAACTAGGAAAAAAGGATGTAAAATTTTATAGATTGTATGGAAGGGACTATTTCACTCGTGAAATAGAGGTACCTAGTTTGTTAATAGTGGTAGTTTAGGTAAATCTGATTCCGTTGAAGTTTTCCAGCAGGGTGATGGTGTACTACTGCTGAATCTCTATTGTAAGAAGAAAAGAGACCCAGGATAGAATTAGTCTCTTTGGAGATAATGGTTTTGATCAGAAAAGTGATTACTGAATGCTGGCGCGATTGTACAGTTGCTATTGTTACCTTTCTGCTGTTTGTCGTTGAGTCTGATCTGCATTTCTGTTCTAGAAGGTTGTTGACATTTCAAGTGGGAACCCATAGATTGAAATCACATAAGCGTTCCTTGTACTTCTTGTTGTAGCTCTTTAGATAAAGAGGAAAGATATCAGCCTTTTTAGAAGGCTTTTTTGTTGTTGTTATTAACGGCTGTATGGACTTTAAGGGTTTTATATCTAAGCTGGTATCACCCAGCAAACTTGGATTCCCAGTAAAACAGAGGTGAGTAAAAAGCTATGAACCTAGTATTAAATACTTCAGGCAATGAGGGGGCCATAAAGTTTTTTGCAACTACTCAGCTCTGTGGTTTTAGTGCAAAAGCAACCACAGATTGCAAGAAAAAACAAATGTCTGTGTTCCAATAAAACTTTACAAAAACAGGTGGCAGGCTCAATGTGGCCCATGGCCCTAGAATATAGCAAACTCTCCTGCAGAGGACTTTGCTCTGAACTGGCAAGTGTGACTTGTAAAACACGTTAAAAGATACCAAATTTTCTGGCAGAGACACAAATGGATTTGCACAAAGCTGAGAGTGTAGTTCAAGAGAATAAGGCTGAATGAGTATTATAAAAAACTTGGGGAAACTGAAAAGAATTTTTGAGACTGGTAAGAATTCCAACATTCAGAAAAGTAGGCTCAGAGGGAAGTCTAGGACCAGGAAACTTCTAGGAGTAGGGGTGGTCTTGTCTTACCGTTTCTAGGAAATTAGAAGGGGGCAGTGAGTGGAGTTAAATCATTCAGAAGTGGGGGCTGAACTGGCTAAACCTGCTAGAATGAGACTTAACATGTACAGGTAATGACCAAATAAAACAGCCTTAATAGAAAGAAGCAGCTAACATGGCACAGACCAGAATGGCAATTCTTATACCAGCCTCCATTTGCAGAGCCCTCTGGATCTGGAAGAGGAAACAGAGTGTTTGCAGTTTGACTTCACCTGAGCCCCGGGGATCCACAAACTTTTCCAGTTAAGGGCCAGATAGTAAATGTTTTTTTTGTTTGTTTGTTTGTTTTGTTTTGTTTTTTGACGGAGTCTCGCTCTGTGGCCCAGGCTGAAGTGCAGTGACCAGATCTCGGCTCACTGCAAGCTCCGCCTCCTGGGTTTATGCCATTCTCCTGCCTCAGCCTCCTGAGTAGCTGGGACTACAGGTGCCCGCCACCTCGCCCAGCTAGTTTTGTTTTTTTTTTGTATTTTTTAGTAGAGACCGGGTTTCACCATGTTAGCCAGGATGGTCTCGATCTCTTGACCTCGTGATCTGCCCGTCTCGGCCTCCCAAAGTACTGGGATTACAGGCTTGATCCACCGCGCCCGGCCATAGTAAATGTTTTGAGCTTTGCTGGTCCTACTTGTCATCAGCTCTGTTGCCCCTCCTGTTATAGCACAGAGGCTCCAACTCAGCCACTGTAATGCAGCTACAGAGAATAGGGAAGGAAATAGGTTTGGCTCTGGGCCAATAAAACTTTATTTATAAAAAGGACATGATTTGGAAGGCCAGTCTGTTAACCCCTGAGTACAAGCAACAGGATGATTGGCCTTGGATAAAAGGCAAGGGAGAGGCCGGGCGCAGTGGCTCAAGCCTGTAATCCCAGCACTTTGGGAGGCCGAGGTGGGCGGATCACAAGGTCAGGAGATCGAGACCACAGTGAAACCCCGTCTCTACTAAAAATACAAAAAATTAGCCGGGCGCGGTGGCGGGCGCCTGTAGTCCCAGCTACTCAGGAGGCTGAGGCAGGAGAATGGCGTGAACCCAGGAGGCGGAGCTTGCAGTGAGCCGAGATCGCGCCACTGCACTCCAGCCTGGGCAACAGCGTGAGACTCCGTCTCAAAAAAAAAAAAAAAAAAAAAAAGGCAAGGGAGAAATGTTAACATGAAATTGTGCCAGCATCAGTAATGAGTGTCTGTGGTCCCAGCTACTTGAGAGACTGAGCTGGGAAGAAGTATTTGAGCCCAAGGGTTCAAGTCCAGCCTGGGTAGCAATACGACTCCATCTTTAAAAAAATTTCATGGGGCCACTTTAAGGAAGGTGTTGCTTCATGCCACAGACAGATGAGTTTCCCGTCAGGTATTGGGGAAAACTGGATCCTTTTGATTTTTACTCAGATCAGCTTGTAAAATCCCCATTGAAGAGCAGAAATCAAGGCGATCTCCTGCCACTCTGCTTAAGGTTTCTTGCTGCCTTCTAGACACTACAGAGCACAAATAGCTTATTTGTCTCCCTGTATTTAACCTCTTCTAAGAAAGCAGATGAGCCTCAATTCAGGTTGCCATCATGACTCAGCCAGGCACTGCAGTAAGAACTTTTTAACTGTCTGCAGGTGTTTTTCTGTAGGGTGAGGCACTCGCCTGGGACATGAGACTTAAGGGAGTGCTGAGAACTCAGTCGCCAAAAAATATCTTAATGCCGATTGGCAAATGGTGGCCTCACAGGTCGTCTGCTTTGTTTTCGTAGTTTTGTGGAAAGTTGGCCTGGGATTAGGGCAAGTCAGGGCTGTGCAAGCAGAGTTGGATCCCGTGATTAGAGTTCTGACATCCTGTTCATTGTAGGTTTCTTTTGCATTCATTTTGGTTTTTTAAAAGTTGCATTATGGTATTTATCAGTTGAGATCTGGGATACCACCTTAAATGTGTGCCTGAGGCCATGGCCTCTCCCACCCCACCAAGCCCCTGTCCCTCGTTTAAATGCAGAAACTGAAGGATAAGGGGAAGAAACTTCCTAAAACATAACAATTTGACTCAGTAATAAATTGGGTTAGGGTTGTGACTTCCTAGAAGTCTCTTTTTTTTCCTTGAGATGGAGTTTCACGCTTGTCACCCAGGCTGGAGTCCAATGGTGCCATCTCGGCTTACTGCAACCTCCGCCTCCTGGGTTCAAGCGATTCTCCTACCTCAGCCTCCTGAGTAGCTGGAATTACATATGCCTGCCACCATGACCTGCTAATTTTTTGTATTTTTAGTAGAGACGAGGTTTCACTATGTTGGCCAGGCTGGTCTCGAACTCCTGACGTTGTGATCCACCTGCCTCGGCCTCCCAAAGTGCTGGGATTATAGGCATGAGCCACCGCGCCTGGCCAAAAGCTGCCTCTTTTAAATATTTAACTGACAAAGACTGTGTATATTCAGTGTCTATAATATGTTGATTGGAAATACCTAAGCATTGTGTAATGACTACCACAGATCAACACAGCCACCACAACCCATGCTGTGCCTTACAACCCAAAATTTGTTCATGTCATGACAAAGATTGTGCCCTTTGATCAACATCTCCCCATTTCCCCCAACTCCTGGCAACCATCCTTCTACTCTGAGAAGCCACCTTTTTTTTTTTAGTTATAAGCTAATGCAGTTGAAGATGGGGAATCCCTGCCTCGTTCAGCTAGAGGGATGTCACGTGAGTCTGTTTGCTCTTCTGTAAAATGGGTCGTGCCTGGCATTTGGCCTAATGATACAATCTACTGACTTAAGAGAAGTTGGCTCCCTCTGTCTCCCCCACTGCCTGAGCCCTGCTTGCTTTTTTTCTTTTGTAGGGGGAGGAGGAATAACCAAGATCTAGGTACTGTGGCCTTATGATCAGCAGGGATCATGACTTGTATCTTCCCATGCCCCCCACCACACACATCTTTAACACATAGTCCCAGATGACACCTTAAGCTCCAACCAGGACAGCAGGTCGTGTCCTTAACACTGCTGGAAAGTCACACATAAGCTGCTGCTTGCCTCCCCACCTAGTCACACACCATAGCTCTACAAAGGACGCGGGGAAGCAGGTTCCTCTGGAGTGGGCTGTGCCGGTTAAAACCTGGAAGGGGAGATGCTGAACCCATGAGCATCCTCTGCTCTCTGCACGGTAAGGCAGGCTCATGGGGTTGGAGGTATTAAGCACGTGATATGGGTCCTAAAGACCCTGAGGTGTTCCGTTCGCAAGCAGTTGTCTTATCGGGGCTTTATGGGGACAGTTTTGCCTGCTGCTTGTGGATGTTGGGCCATGACAGTCTTCCAAGGCATCCTAAGGCTCTACTCCAGTAGCACTCAACCGCGCCTGCCTGCTGCGATCCCCTGGGAGCCTCTTTGGTGTTTGAAATCTCTCGGGGGGAGCTGCGAGGGCATCTCTACTTTCTAAAGTTCTGCAGGTGATTGTAGTGTGGAACCAGGGTGGGGAAGAGTCGCACGAGTTGGAGATGGACCGTGTTCACGGGCTGTGCTGTCACAAAGGGCCCCATAGTCAGGAGGCCCCCTGTGCGGTTGCATGTTCTGTCACCAACTGGAAATTGCTTAATTTTTTGAATAACAATTTTGAAAATGTTTTGCATGGAGCCTTGCAAATAACATAGCCAGTTTTCTGAAGACAAGGGCATACCTAAGCCTGTCTGCATCACTAATAAGCTGTGGGAAGGCCCTTTGACCATTGAAATCAAGACTCCTGGATAGGGGTGACCATCCAGGTCTCTGGATGGGAGGAACAAGCCCTGGCGCCCACTAACATTCACTAGTGTCCGCTTCATGATTTTGATGGGACCTCACAATGGAAAGTATTTGCCTTCATCTTTGCGAGGCAAATTGATCTTCAGAGACATTAACTCACTCAGCGTCATGCAGCTGGTACAGGGGAGTCTAACCTGCTGTGCTGGACCCGGGCACCTGTAGTCTTTCTCCACTAGCTTCTTCTTTTTTTTTTTTTTTTTTTTTTTTTTTTTTTTTTTTTGAGGCAGAGTCTTGCTCTGTCACCCAGGCTGGAGTGCAGTGATACTCACTGCAGCCTCTGCCTCCCAGGTTCAAGCAATTATCCCACCTCAGCCTCCCGAGTAGCTGGGATTACAGGCACATGTCACCACGCCTGGCTAATTTTTGTATTTTCAGTAGAGACGGTTTCACCATGTTGCCCAGGCTGGTCTTGAACTCCTGACCTCAAGTGATCCGCCCGCTTCGGCCTCCCAAAGTGCTGGGATTAGAGGTGTGAGCCACCATGCCCAGCCTTCCACTAGCTTCCTTAACCTCTCACCTTAGTCTAGGGCGTCTCCCACTGGCAGAGGTGGGCAGCTCAGGAACAGAATCATGAGTTCTAAGTGTTGAGATAGAACAAAGTCTTTTTTGCAAGAATGATGAGGTCTATAGTAGGATGGGAAAAGATTTCAAATGTGAGTATCATTAGGTTGGAAAAATGTCCCTGGGCTGCCTGTGTGCTGGGGAAAGTGTTGCGGGAATGACCAACGTTGCATTCCCCCAACATAGGTTACAAAATTATAAATTTTGCTCAAATGCTGATCTCTGGTAACCAAACATGGATTATTTATGTGAGTTTCACTGGCCACTTGAGCTTGAGAAGCTACTCTTAGGAGACACTCACGATTGCATCTCGTTTACTCCCCACAGGCTGCTTCAGATGCTTTTTTTTTTTTTTTTTTTTTTTTTTTTTTTGTAGAGATGGGATCTTGCTTTGTTGCCCAGGCTGGTCTCAACTCCTAGCCTCAAGCTCTCCTCCCCACTTGGCCTCCCAAAGTGCTTTTTACAGCTGTGAGCCACTGCACCTGGCCCAATTTTATTTCAATAGAGATGCAAGTGAAGGCATGAGAGACAGAAGCCTGTCTGAGGTCAAGCAGCTTGTCAGGATTAGAACCCATGTCTTGGGTCTCTGAGGTGGATCCCCTTTCAATACCCCATGCCCCTTGCTTAGGAGACCTGCTTTAAGACTCAGCTCATTCTGAGTCATGGACCCCTTTGGCAATTCGATGAAATCCGTGAATCTGCTCAGCGATGTTTAAAAGAATAAAATGCATAGGTTTGCAAAAGGAACCATTGCCATTAAAATAGTTATCAAAATATTTTTTAAATTGTTAGGTGTGTTTTTATTAACATTAAACACAAGCTCAGGCAGCAGATCTAGTAACTACTTTTATTTTGAACTAGCAATCTACAATGGCCATGATGTTATATGAAAATATCCAATTTGTTTTGTTGACTAAAGCACAGGTTGGCTAATGCTACTGTGATTTGGTGCCTACATCCAAAATTGGCAGAAATACTGGATTTCATTCAGAGGCTAGTGAAACTAAAGATTCATTTTCTGGCCAGGTGCAGTGGCTCATGCCTGTAATCAAAGTACTTTGGGAGGCCAAGGTGGGCAGATGACTGAAGGCCAGGAGTTTGAGACCAGCCTAGGCAACAGAGTAAGACCCTGCCTCTACACAAAATTTTTAAAAATAAAAGATTTTCACACACAAGTTCCTGGACTTGTAAAATTCCATACACTGTCCCCCTGACCTCACGTTAGATCTCTGATGTTAAGGCTGGGCACAGTGACTCACACCTATAACCCCAGTACTTTGGGAGGCCGAGGAGGACAGATCATTTGAGGCCAGGAGTTCGAGACCAGCCTGGCCAACATGGTGAAACCCTGTCTCTCCTAAAAATACAAAAATTAGCCGGGTGTAATGGCATGTGCCTATAATCCCTGCTACTCAGGAGGCTGAGGCATGAGAATTGCTTGAACCAAGGAGGCGGAGGTTGCAGTGAGCTGAGATCACACCACTGCACTCCAGCCTAGATGACAGAGCAAGGCTCTGTCTCAAAAAAAAAAGTCTGATGTTAAAGGAGTTTCTGGGATCCAGTTTTCTTGGTAAAATTTTGACTTGCAATTGCTTCCATCTTAACCAGAACAAGTAGAACCAGCATTTGAATACTTATTCCCCCCACATAAACAAAACAAAACCCTTCGGGCCAGGTACAGTGCCTCATGCCTGTAATCCCAGCACTTTGGGAAGCCGAGGTGAGAGGATCCCTTGAGCTCAGGAGTTCGAGACCAGCCTGGGCAACATGGTGGGACCTCATCTCTATAAAAAATAAAAACCCTTGCATTTGGGAAGGATTCTCCAAACAGGGCTCTTTGTAATACCTCTCTATTAGTCTTTTTCCCATAAACTGCTCTTAAGATGGTTCAATCTCCATGTGTTAGTTTGAGGGACTTAGGCATACAGAAAACAAATGTACATTTGTCAGTCCCAAAATTCTAAAGGCATTGCACTAGTGCTGTTTCTCACGCTGTGCGATATATATTTCTTGAAAGGTCACAAAAGAATGATTTCATCCTAATGCCAAGGGCAGGATTTTTATCCCATAGCTGGGAGGGGCAGCACATGAATAACTTAATTCTAGTACCCAGCCCAGTGTCATCTGTACTTGTTAGCTTTGAGCATCCTTTTGATAAACTATCTCTTTAAGAGAAATTGATTCTCTGTGTATAGTTCTTTTAAAAGGCATGGACGTGGCCGGGAGCAGTGGCTCATGCCTGTAATCCCAGTGCTTTGGGAGGCCAAGATATGAGGATTGCTTGAGGCCAGGAGTTTGAGACTAGCCTGGGCAACATAGGGTAGACCCCGTCCCTACAAAAAACTTTAAAAATTAGCCAGGTACAGTGGCATGCATCTGTAGTCACAGCTACTCGGGAGGCTGAGGCAGGAGGATGGCTTGAGCCCAGGAGATGGAGGCTGCTATGATCTATGTGATCCCACCACTGCACTACAGCCTGGGCGACAGAACTTTTCATGAATGAATGAATGAATGCATAGACAACCCTGGATTTTGAGAAAAACCAAATATTAACTGTACTTCAGTTTTCCATTTGTCCCTGGTTGCAAGAAAACAGTTTTTATATCAATGTTTAAGAGAATGGTGCAGATGTCACTTAGAATTTTTAACCTTTGAAAGAATAATTTTTATTCTAGATACTCTTTTCTTCACTAATCCTAGCCCAGAGCCATAACTGCACCACTGTATACCAGGTTGGGCAACACAGAAAAACCCTGTTTCCAAAAAGAAAAAAAATTCAAAAACCGTTCTTAGCTCATGGTGGTAGATTACCTAAAAGAGGTGGATTACCGCTGGAGAAACTGGGCCAAGCATACAAGGGCTTTTTCTGTATTACTTCTTACAACTGCACATGAATCTACAATTATCTCAAAAATTTCAATTTAACTAGGAGGTTATTGGCTATTGTTGATCCATAGGCCATAATTTCCTAACTCCTGCTCTAGCCGGTCAGAGCAGCTTATGAAATATGGTATTGAATTTTAAACTATTGCTTTAAAAATTTTTTTTATTAATACATGATATTTGTGATTATAGGATACACGTGATATTTTGTTACATGCGTCGAATGTGTCATGATCTAGTCAATGTATTTGAGGTGTCTATCGCCTCGAGTATTCATTTTTTCTTTTTGGAGACGGGCTCACTGTGTTGCCCAGGCTGGAGTGCAGTGGCACGATCTCTGCTCACTGCAACCTCCACCTCCCAATTCAAGCAAATCTCCTGCCTCAGCCTCCTGAGTAGCTGGGATTACAGGCGCCCACCACCATGCCTGGCTAATTTTTGTATTTTTGGTAGAGATGGAGTTTCGCCATGTTGACTAGGCTGGTCTCAAACTCCAGACCTCAGGTGATCCACCCGCCTTGGCCTCCCAAAGTGCTGGGATTACAGGCATGAACCACTGCACCTGGCCAAGTATTTATCATTTCTATGTGTTGGGGACATTTTAAGTCCTCTCTTTTAGCTGCTTTGAAATACACAATACAGGTCGGGTACGGTGGCTCATGCCTGTAATCCCATCTTTTTGGGAGTCCAAGGTGGGCAAATCACGAGATCAGGAGTTCGAGACCAGCCTGGCCAACGTGGCGAAACCCTATCTCTACTAAAAATACAAAAATTAGCTGGGCATGGTTGCAGTTGCCTGTAATCCCAGCTACTCGGGAGGCTGAGGCAGGAGAATCGCTTGAACCCGGGAGGCGGAGGTTGCAGTGAGCTGAGATCATGTCAGTGCATTCCAACCTGGGTAAAAGAGCAAAACTCCGTCTCAAAAAAAAAAAAAAAAAAAAAGGCCATGAAATACACAATACATTTTAGTAGCTATAGTCAACCTACTCTGCTATTGAACATTGGAACTTATTCCTTCTAACTGTATGTTTGTATCCATTGATCAACCTCTGTTCACCACCCTCTACCCCAACACCCACAGGCCCTTCCCAGCCTCTGGTATCTGTCAATCTACTCTCCATGAGATGAACTTTTTTTTTTTTCTCTCTCATATACAAGCAAGAACATGCGTATTTGTTTTTCTGTGCCTAGCTTATTTCACTTAACACAGTGACCTCCAGTTCCACCCATGTTGCTGTGAATAACAGGATTTTATTCTTTTTATGGCCAAATAGTATTCCATCTATATATGTACCACATTTTTATCCGTTTGTCTGTTGATGGACACTGAGGTTGATTTTACCTTTGCGTTGTGAATAGTGCGGCAATAAACATGAGAATTAAACTGCTCTTATTTCTCAGATTGTTTTTGACATGAACACAGTATTTGTGATTTTTTTTTCTGATATATGCTGTTCCCAAATATTGGTTTATATTAAGCTCAAATACAAAGGCCTTTGTCATCTAGTTGTGGGTATATTTAGAGACTGTAGTGTTTCTCAAGAATATATATAAATGATATGAAGTAAATTTACATATATCAAATGTTCATCCCACTACAAAACTAAACACATCTTTTCTAAATAGGAAAGCCATTTATTTATTTAATTTATTTTTTGATATGGAGTCTTACTCTGTCACCCAAGCTAGAGTGCAGTGGCACAATCTCGGCTCGCTACAACCTTCACCTCCCAAGTTCAAGTGATTCTCCTGCCTCAGCCTCCCAAGTAGCTGGGACTACAGGCATGCGCCACCATGCCAGGTTAATTTTTGTATTTTTACTAGAGACAGGGTTTCACCATGTTGGCCAGGCTGGTCTTGAACTCCTAACCTCAAGTGATCCGCCCGCCTTGGCCTCCCAAAGTGGTGTGATTATAGGTGTGAGCCACCAGGCCTGGCCAGGAAAGCCATTTATAAAAACTCCTACATCCTTAAAACATTTTGTCTTTTAAAATAATGTGCTTTTTTTTTTTTTTTTTTTTTTTTTTTTTGTCAAGCAATACCTGGGGATGTATAGGGAAACATCTCTTTTCACTATCCCTGATTTTACCTCCCAAAAAGCAGTCATCATTAATAGTGTCTTGGTGTATTTGTAAAAGTTCGTGGGGCTTTTTTGAGGTAAAGTCTCACTCTATCACCCAGGCTGGAGTGCAGTGGTGCAATCTTAGCTCACTGCAACCTTCGCCTCCCGGGTTCAAACGATTCTCGTGCCTTGGCCTCCAAAGTAGCTAGGATTACAGGCACATGCCACCACGCCTGGTTAATTTTTGTATTTTTGGTAGAGACAGAGTTTCACCATGTTGGCCAGGCTGGTCTTGAACTCCTGACCTCCAGTGATCTGCCCGCCTTGGCCTTCCAAAGTGCTGGGATTACAGGCGTGAGCCACCGTGCCCAGCCAAAAGTTGTGATTTAAAATTTGTCGTCGTGGCTGTTTTTGTGTTAGCTGACAAATTAACAATTACAGGAGCTACCAGTGCCAGGTGTTGCTGTGAGTGTCACAAACACCTCAGCATCATCCAGCAACTTTCCAACGTAAGTGATGCTGACCCACATTACGGAGGAGGCTCCCGAAGGGCAGAGTCATCAGACATCAGCAGGTAGTGCTCCCAGGGCATTTTGCGATGCCTCCCTCTAACCACCCTACCTCATTCCTACACACCAAGCAGCAATGACTCTTCTCATCGCCATCTTGTGAATGACACCTCTGCTCGCTCTCTCTTCACTGCTTCCATCAACACATGGGCCCCACCTGAGAAGGATGTGCAGTACAACGTTCCTGCAAGGGTCACTGCCCGTCACCTTGGAGACACATTCCCGTCTGTCATAACACGTTGCTTGTGACCGTCTCATTAAAGCTGCTTAGTTGGCTGGCATGGTGGCTCATGCCTATAATCTCAGCCCCTTGGGAGGCCAAGGCAGGAGGATCACTTGAGCCCAGGAGTTTGACACCAGCCTGGGCAACAGAGTGAGATCCTGTCTCTATAAAAAAATAAAAAATGAGCTGGGCATGGTGGTGTACACCTGTAGTCCCAGGTGCTTGGGAGGTTGAGGTGGGAGGATCGCGTGAAGCCAGCAGTTGCAGGCTGCAGTGAATTGTTATCGTACCATTGTACCCTGGCCTGGGCAACACAGACCCTATCTCCAAAAAAATAAAAATAAAAAAAAATGGTTTGAACTATGTGGGTCCAGTTATATGTGGATTTTCTTCCTCTTCTGCCACCCCTGAGACAGCAAGACCAATCCCTTCTCCTCCTCAGCCTACTCAATGTGAAGATGATGAGAATGAAGATTTGCATGATGATCCACTCCCACTTTTCTCAGTAACATTTTCTTTTCCCTAGCTTGTACTATTGTGCGAATTCAGTATGTAATACATGTACAAAATATGTGCCGTTGGTGCCCCTAATCCCTGCATTGTTTGAGGGTCAGTGCACTGAGGATGGACTGATGATCTGCTCTTCTTTTCTTTAAAATTATTCAAGATTTAAGAATTGTTCTTGGGTAAGCCAAGACTAAAACAGCACACATCCCCCTGACCTTTTCCTCCTCCTCTTCCTCCTCTAGCAATAAAACTTTTTTTTTTTTTTTTTTTTGAGATGGAGTTTCACTCTTGTTGCCCAGGCTGGAGTACAATGGCACAATCTCGGCTCACTGCAACTTCTGCCTCCTGGGTTCAAGCAATTGTCCTGCCTCAGCCTCCCAAGTAGCTGGAATTACAGGCACCCACCACCATGCCCAGCTAATTTTTGTAGAGATGGAGTTTCACCATGTTGGCCAAGCTGGTCTCGAACTCCAGACCTCAGGTGATCCACCCGTCTCAGCCTCCCAAGTGTTGGGATTACAGGCGTGAGCCACGGTGCCTGGCCAAAACTTGCATTTTTATATCCAGTGGGCATGGTTGACTATTAAAATAATTCCACATTTGTTTTATTCGACTATTTGCTGCAAATCAATAGTCCTTCATCTGGAAAATGGAGACTATAGTGAACAAAACACATACCCTGACAGAGGTCACCCCAGCTGTGCAAAGCAACATCTATTGCTTGTTGGCCAAGAATGCTGGATGGTGTATTAGTCAGTTATTGCTAAGATAATGCCCCATAACAAATCACCCCCAAAAGCCCAGGGCCTTACAGCAAGTGCTTATTTTTCTGGCTCATGATTGAACAGGGCAGCTCTGTTCTAGGCTTCTGGGTAACTGGGCATGGCTTCAGATTTAGATTGGATTCAGTTCTATTCCCTGGATCCCTACATTCTCCCTGGGTCAACAATGACTGATTTTCTCATGGCAGATCACAGGAGTGCAAGAGGGCAAGCAAACTCACAAAACAGGGTAGAGCCCCTCTTTGCATCATGTCTACCAATGTTCCACTACCTAGAGCAAGTCCAGCATCAGAGGGTGGGGAAATATACTTTGTGTGCAGTGGGAGAGCCCTGCAAATTTATATCACAAAGGGTGTGCACAAAGAATCCTATCCCAGGGAAGTAAAAACTGGCCCCAATAGTCTTATCCAGGGATCAGCAAACTACAGTCCAGGGACTAAGTCTGTCCTGCCACCTGTTTTTGTAAATAGTTTTATTTGAATCTCAGTCTACATGGAGATCATTGTAGATTCACATGCAGCTGTGAGGAATAATAAAGAAATATCTTTTCTACATTTTGCCCAGATTTCCCCACTAGTAATCCACCACCTTTTTGGGGGTTTTGTTTTGTCTTGTTTTTTGAGACGGAGTTTCACTCTGGTCGCCTAGGCTGGAGTGCAATGGCGCAATCTCTGCTCACCGCAACCTCCGCCTCCCGGGTTCGAGTGATTTTCCTGCCTCAGCCTCCCAAGTAGCTTGGATTACAGGCGCCTGCCACCACGCCCGGCTAATTTTGTATTTTGATTAGAGGCTGGTCTCGAACTTCTGACCTCAGGTGATCCGCCCGCCTCAGCCTCTCAAAGTGCTGGGATTACAGGCGTGAGCCAGTGCCCCCCGCCCAATGCCCGGCTAATTTTTGTATTTTTAGTAGAGATGGGGTTTCATCATCTTGGCCAGGCTGGTCTTGAACTCCTGACCTTGTGATCCACCCACCTCAGCCTCCCAAAGTGCTGGGATTATAGACATGAGCCACCGCGCCCGGCCTGAATATTTTTAACTTGGTTTTCTGCCACTCTCTGGAAAGTACTAGGGTGACAAACCGAAAAGAGCTTTTTATAATGCAATTTGTGAATTGCATGTAATCTGTCCTTTCTAGATGTGAGTCTGGAGAACAAACTGCCTTCCTGGGCCGGGCGCGGTGGCTCACGCCTGTAAGCCCAGCACTTTAGGAGGCCGAGACAGGCGGATCACGAGGTCAGGAGATCGAGACCATCCTGGCTAACACGGTGAAACCCCGTCTCTACTAAAAATACCAAAAATCAGCCGGGCGTGGTGGCGGGGCCTGTAGTCCCAGCTACTCGGGAGGCTGAGGCAGGAGAATGGCGTGAACCCGGGAGGTGGAGCTTGCAGTGAGCCGAGATCGCGCCACTGCACTCTAGCCTGGGCGATGAGCCAGACTCCATCTCAAAAAAAAAAAAAAAAAAAGTATTAATATTGTATTGGGAGACAGTACCCTAATGTATTATTGGTATTTTCATAAGAAAAGAAAATATTATAAGTCACTCATTTTCATTATATGCATTAAATTCATGTATTATACAGAAATGTTGGAAAATACAAAATAATATGGGAAAGTAGAATTACCTATATAATCTAGTCCCAAATCTATAGGCCACTACTGCTAACATTTTGCTCTATTAGCCTTTTGCTCTATTATGTTTTTACATCATTGTATGGTATATGTTAATGTGTGTACAATGTGAACGTTTTCTTTTCCTTCTTTGAAAACTAATATGGCATTTCTTCATATTATTATATATGACTTAAAAACATGTTACTTGACCATTACTCTCTTGGTAGGCATTTGGTTTTCTTCTCATTTTTTTTAAGAGGTAGGTCTTGCTGTGTTGCCCAGGTTGGAGTGCAGTGGGTATCCACCGGTGCAATCGTAGCTCACTGCAGCCTAGAACTCCTGGGCTCAAGCGATTCTCCCACCTCAGCCTACTCCATAGCCAGGACTGTGTGTGCCACCTCATCCTGCATTTGTGTAATTAAAAATAATGTTGTGTTTATCATCTTAATGCTTCAAGCTCTTTCCGTATATAGGGTTATTTTCTTCAGATAGATTCCCAGAAATTGAATTAATGGGTTAAACGTTATGAACATTTTTAAGGCTTTTGCTAAACATTGCCAAATTGTTTTCCACAAGGACTATAGTGGTTTACCCTCAGCAATGGTGAAAGGCCAAAATGGTGACTGTCCCGTTTTCCAAAATGCATATTCTTTTGTTAAGTACTGTGCTAATTTAGATAAGCTGATTATTGTTATAGCATTAATAACTCAATGACATTAGTAAAGAATTTTTGAAAATCCATATGAGATCATATTTTTGCATTGTTTAGGTGATATATAGTATATTAAATAAAAGCATACCAAAAATATCAAGGATCATGAGTGTTCTAATGACCAGGTGTCAACATACATATATAAAATCTACCAACCCCTTAATCAGACAACGTAAGTGCTATAAGCATAAAATCATTTGAAGTTTCACCATTTTTGTACATAACCATTGTAGTAATCAGCAAAAACAGAAATTATTTAAAATCTTTTTGTTCCCCAAATGTTGGGAATTTATCCCATAGGCCTTGCTTTGCTGAATCAATATTCAATATCAATTGTGTATGAATCACGGGACTCGCCAAGGGCTGTAATTCTAATTGGACGGTGATGTTCACAACGGCCAAAAGCTGCCAGCACAATTGGTTTTTGGTGATGACTCTGCTTGAAAATTGCCCAGCAGGGAACCATTTCCAATTGATTATCTTTCATTGCTAATAGCCTCAAAGTCTGTTTCTATTCCTATATTTAAATGTAAATCTTGATCGCCGGACAAAGCAGTGATCAAGGAAAGCCAATGGAGTGGGCGCCACAATAAAATAAATGGACAGCTTTGCCGGATTTTCAGTAACTCTGAGGGCAACCTGAAAATTGGAAATGCGCAGCGGTTGACAAAGCTCCTTATGTCAGAAAATGAATGGGAGCCGCCTTGGGGAGGGGCGAGGGCGGGCGCTGAGGAAATCTTCCCCCAGAGATCCCTTAAAACTTGACATATTTAAAATGAAGGAGAAATGCACAGGCAGTCTATTTTTTTTTTTTTTTTTTTTTTTTTGAGACGGAGTTTTGCTCTTGTTGCCCAGGCTGGAGTGCAATGGCACAATCTTGGCTCACCTCAATCTCCGCCTCCCGGGTTCAAGCGATTCTCCTGCCTCAGCCTCCCAAGTAGCTGGGATTACAGGCGCCCGCCACCATGCCCGGCTAATTTTGTATTTTTCTTTAGTAGAGATGGGGTTTCTCCATGTTGGTCAGGCTGGTCTTGAACTCCCGACCTCAGGTGATCTGCCCACCTTGGCCTCCCAAAATGCTGGGATTATAGGCATGAACCACCGTGCCAGTCCCAGGTAGTATCTATAAAAGGCTACTCATTGTACCCTTATTTCTGTAACCTCGTTTCCTTATTTGGGAAAAGATTCAGCACTGCTGCAAAGTAGTTTAAGAATAGCTGAAAATGTGTGATATGAATAATCCAATAAGGGCATAAGAGGATATAAAGATTACATGTGGCTTGTCAATTTTGTTTTTTCAAATACCGAATCCTGGCACCCAAAATTACTGTTCTTATATCTGTAGAACGGGATTCTTTGCAATCTAACTAAAAAACTGACACCAAGAGAACAAAACCTTCAGTACTGTGATCTCACCACCAAATGCCTGGAATGATACCATAGTTAACAAGAAGAAGGTATTGTCCATAATATTTTTAAATAGAAAATAGACAAGTTGGTGCCTTAAGTTCAGAAATACTTATTAAGCACATGTTATGTGCCTGGTCTCGTGCAAGACAACTGAGAAATGCAAGAAAGGTAAGCATCAGCACATAATTGTATTCCTTTTGTCTTTTTTTCTTTTTGAGACAGAGTCTTGCTCTATCACCCAGGCCTGGAGTGCAGTGGTGCAATCTCAGCTCACTGTAATCTCCGCTACCTGGTTTCAAGTGATTCTCCTGCCTCAGCCTCCTGAGTGGGATTACAAGTGTGCACCACCACGCCCAGCTAATTTTTGTAATGTTAGTAGAGACGGGGTTTCACCATGTTGGCTAGGTTAGTCTTGAACTCCTGATCTCAAATAATTTGCCCGCCTTGGCCTCCCAAAGGCCTGGGATTACAGGCATGAGCCACCTAGCCCAGCCCTTTTTGTTTCTTTGTTTTTGGAGACCAGGTCTCATTCTGTTGCCTGGGCTGGAGTACAGTGGTGCAATCATAGCTCACTGCAGCTTCAATCTCCCAGGCTCAGGTGATCCTCCTGCCTCAGCCTCCCAAGTAGCAGGGACCACAGGTGTGCGCCAACACACCTGGCTAATTTTTTAAATTATTTGTAGAAATGGGGTTCTCGCTGTATTGCCCAGGCTGGTCTCGAACTCCCAAACTCAAGTGATCCTCCCGCCTCAGCCTCCCAAAGTGCTGGGATTACAGGTTTCAGCCACTGCACCCAATCTATATTCCTTTTAAGTAATTGTATTTCTTATTGTTATACAAATAATATATGTTCATTTTTAAAACAGTTAAACCTTATATATAATTTAAGAAGAGAAAGATGGAGGACAATTTAATAAAGTTGGCTGGGAAAACAATTATCAATTTGGAAAAAAAGTAGTTAGTTTCCCTACCTTACTCTACTTATAAAAATAAATCCTGGACCATGTGCAGTGGCTCACGCCTGTAACCCCAGCACTTTGGGAGGCTGAGGTGGGCTGATCACGAGGTCAGGAGTTTGAGACCAACCTGACCAAAATGGTGAAACCCCATTTCTACTAAAAATACAAAAGTTAGCCGGGCATGGTGGTGCGTGCCTGTAATCCTAGCCACTCAGGAGGCTGAGGGAGGAGAATCACTTGAACCCAGGGGGCGAAGGTTGCAGTGAGCTGAGATCACACCATTGCATCCAGCCTGGGCAACAGAGCGAGACTCCATCTCGAAAATAAAAAAATATATAAATCCTCACTGATTAAATAACAAAACCTAAAAAGCAAAAACTGTGATAGTTGTGGCAGAAAATATAGAAGCATATATTTATGACTTTATTTAAAAGAAAGAAAACCATCAAATAAAGAGATTTGACACCTCCAGATTTAAAACAGCAATAATGGTAATGGTAATAAGACCCTAATAGGACTGGCTGGGTCACACCTATAATCCCAACACTTTGGGAGACCAAGGCAGGTGGATCACTTGAGGCCAGGAGCTTAAGACCAACCTGGCCAACATAGTGAAACCCTATCTCTACTAAAAATACAAAAAACTAGCCAGGTGTTGTGGTGCACACCTGTAATCCCAGTTACTCAGGAGGCTGAGACAGGAGAATAGCTTGAACCTAGGAGGCAGAGCTCTCAGTGAGCTGAGATCACACCACCGCACTCCAGGCTGGGCAACAGAGTGAGGCTCAATCTCAAAAGAAAAAAAAAAAAAGACACCAAAAGGAAAGGAAAAAGATAAGCAGGGTATGGGGAAAAATATTTTTCGCCTACATTAAACAAATGGTTAACATCCAGCATCCAGAGTGCACAAAGAACTCAAATCAATCAGAAAAAGTTGATCCTTTGGGGAGAACATGGACAGAAGCTGTGGACAGACATTGGTTGAAGAGGACAGATGCCGTTAGTGCCACATAAAAAGAGCTGGACTTAACCTGACAGGGAAATAGACCTGAGAACAAGCAAGATTGTTTCCAACTGTAAGACTGGCAGACGTTTTATAGTTGGTGATACACGTGTTGGCAGGGGTAGCTAAAACATAAACATGGGATTTGAGTATCCAGTCCCCAAAATATACAAACTTGCTATGTTACTCTTGCAAGTAAACACACTGACTCGGACAAAATCGTAAAGACCCTAAATGGTCCTGCCCTCAGCTAGTTGTGGAGAATGGAAGACAGAACAGGCCCTGCAGCTGTAGTCAGAAGTGTAGACTCAGGGCCAGGTGCGGTGGCTCACGCCTGTAATCCCAACACTTTGGGAGGCCAAGGCGGGCAGATCACGAGGTCAGGAGATCGAGACCATCCTGGCTAACACGGTGAAACCCCGTCTCTACTAAAAATACAAAAAATTAGCTGGGCCTGATGGCGGGTGCCCGTAGTCCCAGCTACTCGGGAGGCTGAGGCGGGAGAATGGCATGAACCCGGGAGGCGGAGCTTGCAGTGAGCCAAGATTGCGCCACTGCACGGCAGCCTGGGCGACAGAGCGAGACTTGGTCTCAAAAAAAAAAAAAAAAAAAAAAAGAAGAAGTGTAGACTCACATCTCAGACCAGCTCTGCTGCTCACTGGCTGAGAGACCTGGGCAAGTTACTCCCAAATACCTCCACTACTGTTCCCTCACTGTAAGATCGTAAGCAGGTCTATCAATTTCTTGGAAGCTCAGCATCCTCATCTAAGTGGTGTTCACAGGGTTGTTGGGAGGATTATGTGAGATGAGGCATTTTTGGCACCTGGTCCAAATCCTGGCACATAATAGGTGCTCCGTTAATAATGGATCATTGTATTTGATCCTCCAAAAATTTTTGACCTGTCAAAATAGACTCTGGTACAGACACAAAATAAATACTGGCTAATTCTAGTGTTTGGTCTCAAATATTCAGAAAATATTCCAATTTCAGATAATGAAATCAAGATACAAATTAATAAAGCTGCTCTCCTCTCCTATCATATGCAACCCTTCCAGAAATGTATGAATGAGATGATGCCCAATTATGCACTTAACGTATAAAATAGATTTTACCGTATACAAACAGATGGAAATACACAGATTATACAGTTTATCTTAAGTGTTAGGGCTTTTTTATTTTTTTTTTGTCTTTTGCTAGAAATGAGAGGTCTCGCTTTGTTGCCCAGGCTGGTCTCGAACTCCTGGGCTCAAGCAGTCTTTCTGCGTTTCCGCCTTGGCTTCTCAAAGTGTTGGAATTACAGGCGTGAGCCACCACACCTGGCCCAGAATTGCTACATGTGTCTATTTCTTCTTATCTTGCTTGATGACAAAGCAACAAAGCAGTAAATATTTTTTCCCTCTCCCTCCTCCCCAGCACACCTATTGACCAGCAATCCTGTTACTGTTGTCTCCAACCTAGATCTTTTTCCCCCTTTGAAATAATTTTAGATGTAGAAAAAAGTTGCAAAAATAGTACAGAGTTCCCAGAAAAACCTTTCACCCAGCTTCCCCAAGTGACATCTTATATAACCACAGTACAAACATCAAAATCAGGAAAGTAACCTTGCTATACAATATTAAGCTACAGACCATATTTAAATGTTGCCAATGTTCCACTAAGGTTCCTTTTCTAGCTCAAGATCCAGTTCAGAATCTGGAACTCAAAGTCTTCCTTCATCTTTCATGACCTTGATACTTTTGAAGAGTACTGACCAGTTGTTTGAGAATATTTCGCAGTTTGGGGTTCTCTGATGTTTTCCCATGATTAGATCGTGATTATGCCTTTTTTTTTTTTTTTTTTTTTTTTTTTTGGAAATGCCACACTTGGCCTTTTTAGTGCATCACATGAGGAGTTACCTGAAGTCAGAGTGTCTCATTATTACTGCTGATGTTACCTTTGGTCACTTGGTGAAGGTGGTGTCTGTAGGATTTCTCCACTGTAAAGTCATAACTCTTTGCCCCTTTGTCTTTGATGAGTATCTTGTGGGGAGATTCTTCAAGATGGCAAATATCCCATTTGTCGTCATTCTTTTGCCCAATACAAACCATCCTCGAAGATTCTTGCCTGCAAGAGTTATTCCTTTGGTGTTTGCCAAATGGTGCTTTTCAAATTCTATCATTCCTTTCACACTTACTAATTAGAATTCTTCTGTAGGGAAGCACTGTTCTTTCTCCCCTATTTATTGATTTATTCAGTTATGGACTTAACTAGTTCATTATTCTCATTGCTTATTTGGTTGCTCAAATTGCTTCAGATTTGGTCTTTGAGAGGTCCTCCAAGTTGGCTCCTAGGTCCTTTCAACATGTCCCATCATTTTTTAAGCACATTCTTACTTCCTGGCATCACAAGATGTTCCAGGTTCATCTTGTATGTTTCCTACCCCAGCCCTGGAATCAGCCATTTCTCAAAGCCCCAGTTTCTTTAATTGGAGAATAGTATTTAGAAATCATGACATGGGCACTAGGTGTACCCATTGGTACTGGTTGTCTCTAGACTATATCTTCTGCTTCCTCCTCTCTCCATCCCCACTACTGCCCTTCTGGTACATATAATTGTCATATTTCACTTGGATAATTGCCTCTTTATTACCTCCCTACTTCAAGTCTTGCCTTCTTCCAATTTACCCTCCAAGTAGTCACACACAAAAAAATTCTTAAAACATTATCTGGATCATATCATTCCTTAGCATAAAAACCTTTGCTGGGTGTCAGGGTTAGCCTGCCACATCCTTGCATGGGGTTGGCAAACCTTTTTATTATTACTATTATTATTATTATTTTAGACATGGGATCTTGCTATGTTGCCCAGGCTGTTCTTGAACTCCTGGGCTCAAGCAATCTTCCTGCCTTGGCCTCCCAAAGTGCTAGAATTACATACATGAGCCACCATGCCCAGCCTAGTTTTCGTATCTATTTTAAGCTCTGTGGGCCACTCAACTCTGCTGTTGTAGCACAAAAGCAGCCATAGACAATACACAAACAAATGGGTGTGGTTGTGTGCCAATAAAACTTTATTCATAAAAACAAGTGGACCAGATTTCTCAAGCCATAGATTACCATAATTTACCAACCCGGCCCAATGGGTAGTTTTCATAAGCTTGCCAGAAGCCCCTTCAAACCTTTAGAAAGCTCTCACTGAGCAGCAACCACAGTTAATCCTCATGATGTTCCCCAGGAAGCTGTCTGACGCCCCTCATTAGCCTGCAGCTCCCTCCAGCTAGCCTCTCTTCTGACTACCAGGGTTCTCACCCATACCTCCCCTGACAGTCTCTAACCTGGAACTCAGGGTAAGGGGAGCTTTATCATGCTGCCCTCTCCTCTCTTTGTTCACTGCACACTCATCACTATGCTCTTCTCTCCCAGTTCTTCAAACCTCTCAAGTCTTTTCTGCCTCAGGACCTTTGCACACACTGCTCCATTTGCTTGGAATCCTCTTTCCACCCTTGTTCCAAAACTAGCTCTTTTTCATCTTTTTTTTCTTCTTTAATTTTTTGTTTTTAAAATAGAGACAAGGTTTTGCCATGTTGCCTAGGCTGGCCTCAAACTCCTGGGCTCAAGCAGTCCGCCCACCTCCACCTCCCAAAGTGCTGAGATTATAGGGATGAGCCACAGCCTTTTTCATCTCTTAGAGCCCAAATTAAACAAGACTTTTTTAGGGAGGCCTTCCCTGACTCCTTTATTTAAAATAGCCTGCCTGGGTGTGGTGGCTCACAATTTTAATTCCAGCACTTTGCTGAGGTAGGAGGATCACTTGAGTCCAGGAGTTCAAGACCAGCCTTGGCAACAAGATGAAACCCCGTTCCTACAAAAAATACAAAAAATTAGCCAGGCCAGGCCTGGTGGCACATGTTCAGCTACTTGAGAGGCTGAGGTGGGAGGATTGCTCGAGCCTGGGAGGTGGAGGTTGCAGTGAACTGAGATATGTGCCACTGCACTCCAGCCTGGGCGACAGAGCAAATCCTTGTCTTTTTTTTAAAAAAAAAAAAAGGCAATAAAATAGCCTCCCCTTTTATTAGAATCTGTCTTTGCTTCAAAACCTTTCTGCTCCCCATCACATCTTCAGGATTTAGAAAAGTGCCTAGCACCCAGAGGTGCTCAAATATGTTTTAAATGAGTGTAACAGGCCAGGCGCAGTGGCTCACGTCTGTAATCCCAGAAGTTTGGGAGTCCAAGGTGGGTGGATCACCCCAGGTCAGGAGTTCAAGACCAGCCTGGCCAACATAGTGAAACCCTATCTCTACTCAAAATATGAAAATTAGCTGGGAGTAGTGGCTCATGCTTGTAATCCCAGCTCCCTGGGAGACTGAGGCACAACAATCACTTGAACCTAGGAGGCAGAGGTTGCGTTGAGCCAAGATCGTGCCACTGCACTCCAGCCTGGGTAACAGAGCAAGACTCCGTCTCAAAACAAAGACAAAACTCACGCTTTAAAAATAAAAATAAATAAATAAATAAATAAATAAATGTAACACCACAGTTGGTTAGCATTTCACTTGCCTATTTCCTATACTATTGATAGGAAAGGGGTCAGTACTCTTTCATTTATTGCCCATACCTAGCCCCTAAAACAGTGTCTGAAATACAGTAGGTATCAGTAAATGTTTGTTGAATGCATAAGTGAATGAAACTCGCATATTTTTAAAAACTCCATTATGGATAGTAGGTAGTAGATGGTTATGGGAATGGGGTGAAATTGCAAAGCAAAATGTTCTTTTTATTAGGTATTTTCTGACATCCACTCAGGATCTAGATTTCTCCTGTTTCCAGGTGGCAACCCCTCTAAGGAGGGGGATCTGGATTTGGAAGTTCCCGTCTGAGTTTAGGACCAGCGCTCCCTGTCAGTTCTTTGCCTCACCTTAAGATGTCACTAAGTGACTTGGGCCATGGCTTCTACTGGCTGTCGGGGAAAACTTGGGCGGTCAGGACAGGAAGGGAGGAAATGACCCGGTGTTACAAGCAAATCTCCCACTTCCTCCAGCGCCTGGCAGACAAGGTGACAGGGTGCTGATGTGCCCCACCCAGCTTTACAAGCCGTTCATTAGCACACTTGATATTCCAGAGCCCTGGAACTTTCTGTTTCCTTCTACAACCAGAACCTTAACAAATCAGGCCACGCCAGATAAATCATATCACATCGTGACTGACTTCCTGTTGTGGGTCCAGCACTGTCTCTAGGGCTCTAGGATGGACTCAAGAGAAACGTTCCGTAATATTTCTGCTCTCCAGAAGTAGTTGGGGGGCTAAGACATACAGGAAAGAAATAATTTACAACAGTACAAGGTTCTACAGGGAATGTGGTATTCTGGATTGGGTCCTGGAGGAAAAAAAATGGACATTGGTGAAAAAATTGGCAAAGTACAAATAAAACCTCTAGTTTAGTTGATAGTGTTGTACCAATGTTAATTTCTTTTTTTTTTTTTTTTTTGAGACGAAGTCTCGCTCTGTCCCCCAGGCTGGAGTGCAGTGGGGTGATCTCAGCTCACTGCAAGCTCCACCTCCCGGCTTCATGCCATTCTCCTGCCTCAGCCTCCCGAGTAGCTGGGACTACAGGCGCCCGCCACCTCGTCTGGCTAGTTTTTTGTATTTTTTTAGTAGAGACGGGGTTTCACCGTGTTAGCCAGGATGGTCTCGATCTCCTGACCTCGTGATCCACCCATCTCGGCCTCCCAAAGTACTGAGATTACAGGCTTGAGCCACCGCGCCGGGCCACCAATGTTAATTTCTTAGTTTTGATGAATATATCACGGTTACCTAAGATGCTAACATCAGGAGAAGCTGGGTGAAGCATATGCGGGAACTGTCTGTACTATCTTTGCAAAATTTCCATAAATTTAAAGTAATCCAAAATTGGCCGGGCACAGTGGCTCATACCTATAATTCCAGCACTTTAGGAGGCCGAGGCCGGAGGATCACTTAAAGTCAGGAGTTTGAAACCAGCCTGGCCAACATGGTGAAACCCCGTCTCTACTAAAAATACAAAAATTAGCCCGGCATGATGGTGCATGCCTGTAGTCCCAGCTACTCGGGAGGCTGAGTCGCTTGAACCCTGGAGGCAGAGGTTGCAGTGAGCCCAGATCGCGCCTCCGCACTCCAGCCTAGGAGACAGAGGGAGACTCAGTCTCAAAATAAATAAATAAATAAATAAATAAATAAATAAATAAATGTTGTCCAAAATTAAAAGTTTTAAAAGTGTACAAGACAGTGTTAGCTTGGATGGTCTGCATGTATATTGTAGTACTCCAGAGATACTGCATGAATCCCGGGACTCAGACCTGAAACTGAGTCCCTCTCCCTGCCAGCTACCAGCTGTGTGACTTAGGGTGAGTGACTTAACCTCTCAGAACCTCAGTTTTCTTTTTCTTTATTTTCTGTCTTTTAAATTTTAGTTTTTTTTTTTTTTTTTTTTTAGAGACAGGGTCTTGCTCTGCTGCCCAGACTGGCGTGCAGTGATGCAATCACCACTCACTGCAGCCTCACTCCTGGTCTCAAGCAATTCTCCTGCCTCAGCCTCCTGAGTAGCTAAGACTACAGGTGTGTGTCACCACACCCGGCTAACTTTTTTTTATTTTTTGTGGAGATGGGGTCTCACTATGTAACCCAGGCTGGTCTCAAACTCCTGGCCTCAAGTGATTCTCCCACCTCGCCCTCCCAGAGTGTTACAGGCATGAGCCACTGTGCCCAGCCCCTCAGGTTTCTTAGTTTTAGAAAACACCAATCTCATGAAGTTATTGTGAAGTCTCCAGGAGATAATATATTAATGCTCCTGGTCCAGTGCCTGCACAGGGTAAATTCTCAATACCTGCTGGTTTTTTCCTTCTCTGTCATTTCAGGAAAAGTAGCAATCAGTTGGGCTTCAGGATTCAGAAAAGAAATAACAAGATGAGATTTGTAGTCAGTCATTGGAGTTGGCTCAGGTTGAAGTTAGAGAAGCGGAAGCTGGACAAGAATCCCGCATGAAGGTGACCCAAGAGAATCACTCTGTCAGTTTCAATTGTAGGAAACATACTTCTTTTTTTTTTTTTTTTTTTTTTAATACTTTAAGTTCTAGGGTACATGTGCACAACGTGCAGGTTTGTTACATATGTATACACGTGCCATGTTGGTGTGCTGCACCCATTAACTTGTCATTTACATTACGTATATCTCCTAATGCTATCCCTACCCCTTACCCCCTCCCCACAGCAGGCCCCAGTGTGTGGTGTTCCCCTTCCTATGTCCAAGTGATCTCATTGTTCAATTCCCACCTATGAGTGAGAACATGAGGTGTTTGGTTTTCTGTCCTTGCGATAGTTTGCTGAGAATGATGGTTTCCAGCTTCATCCATGTCCCTACAAAGGACATGAACTCATCCTTTTTTATGGCCGCATAGTATTCCATGGTGTATATGTGCCACATTTTCTTAATCCAGTCTATCATTGATGGGTATTTGGGTTGGTTCCAAGTCTTTGCTATTGTGAATAGTGCCGCAATAAGCATACATGTGCATGTGTCTTTATGGCAGCATGATTTATAATCCTTTGGGTATATACCCAGTAATGGGATGACTAGGTCAAATAGTATTTCTAGTTCTAGATCCTTGAGGAATTGCCACACTGTCTTCTACAATAGTTGAACTAGTTTACAGTCCCACCAACAGTGTAAAAGTGTTCCTATTTCTCCACATCCTCTCCAGCACCTGTTGTTTCCTGACTTTTTAATGATCACCATTCTAACTGGTGTGAGATGGTATCTCATTGCGGTTTTGATTTGCATTTCTTTGATGGCCAGTGATGATGAGCATTTAGGAAACATACTTCTTAAGCTATTGGAAGGAGGCATTTTTATATTATAACTAGTCTTGAAAAATTGTGTTGTTTTTTCTAAGATAATCTCAGAGATTAACAAAACAATATTTGTGAAGGTTATTCATGATAACACTGATTGTAAAGGCAAAAGACTGAAAACCACTTAAATATTTCTAAATAGGGAGCAGGCTGGCTAAATTCATTCCTTGGAATTCATTGAAAGCATTAAAAGCTTTATATTAAAAAATATAAAGCAGCTTGGCACGGCGGCTCATGCCTGTAATCCCAGCATTTTGAGAGGGTGAAGTCGGAAGATTGCTAGAGCTCAGGAGTTTGAGACCAGCCAGGACAACATAGCAAGACCTAGTCTTTACAAAAAATTTAAAAATTAGCTGGGCATAATGATGCATATCTATAGTCCTGGCTACTTGGGAGGCCAAAGTGGGAATATTGCTGGAGTCCAGAAAATTGAGGCCACAGTGAGCCATGATAGTGCCACTGCACTCCAGCCTGGACAACAGAGCAAGACTCTAGCTCTAAAAAGTGTGTGTGTGTGTGTGTGTATATATACACACACACATATATATAAATTTAAACAAGTCTATGTATATATACACATACACGTAAACATAAAACACATACACATAAACACATATATAAACAAGTCTATGTATATATACACATACACATATATACACATACACATATATCTATAAAGACTTGCTTTTATAGATATGTGACATGGTCATAGCTAAAGCTATATAGACAGAAAAAAAAAATGCAAAATGGAACACACAGTGTGTTACCACTTGCAGATCAAAAGGAGTATGTATGAATAGTGTATGATAGTATGATAGTGTATGTATGATAGTGTTTGCTACTTGGTTGACACCAAAACCAGAGACCATTCAAGTCACATCCATCTTGTTAAACATCTTGTTAAAATGTTATTGCCAATAAAATGTTACATTTCTTTTGTTTAGAAATTGTTACCCAAAATTTGTGACATACTTATTTTTTAAACATGTGTTTAAACTTTTTATTATCAGAAATGTCAAACATAGACAATGGAGTGAGAACCATAGTGATCCTCCCTGCCCCAGGAACAGCTTCAGTTATCAACGTTCTGTCATTCAGGTTGTGTGGGACATTCACATTGTTTTCATTAATTATGTAAAAATAATTGTAAGAGTAGCTTAATTCTGATCAAAGAAAGTTAAATTTTTAAAATTTCTCTATAAATTGTCTTGCTGAGAGCCAGGCGCGGTGGCTCACGCCTGTCATCCCAGCACTTTGGGAGGCCGAGGCAGGTGGATCACAAGGTCAGGAGTTCAAGACCAGCCTGGCCAGCATGGTGAAACCCTGTCTCTACTAAAAACACACACACACAAAATTAGCCAGGCATGGTGGCACGTGCCTGTAGTCCCAGCTACTCAGGAGGCTGAGGCAGGAGAATTGCTTGAATCCGGGAGGCAGAGGTTGCAGTAAGCTAAGATCGTGCCACTGCATTCCAGCCTGGGTGACAGAGCGAGACTCCATCTCAAAATAATTAATTAATTCATTAATTTTTAAAAATTGTCTTGCTGAGAAGTCCAATAGAATGATCAATAAACAATTTCGAAGACCCCCAAATTATTATGTTCACATAAAATCGCACAGGGGAAGTGGAGTTGAAGTACAAGGTTAAGGGGAAAAAAAAATGATGTAAAACTTCAACTGGGTTGGGTGTGGTGGCTCACACCTGTAATCCCAGCACTTTGGAAGGCTGAGGCGGGTGGATCACCTGAGGTCAGGAGCTCGAGACCAGCCTGAACAACATGGAGAAACCCCGTCTCTACTAAAAATACAAAAACTAGCTGAGTGTGGTGGCGCATTGCTGTAATCCCAGCTCCTCGGGAGGCTGAGGCAGGAGGATCACTTGAACTCGGGAGGCGGAGGTTGCAGTGAGCCGAGATCGTGCCATTGCACTCCAGCCTGGGCAACAAGAGCGAAACTCCATCTCAAAAAAAACCAAAAAAACAAAAAAGCTTCAACTGTTAGGAAAACAGCTTGTTCATGCGTAGTTTAAATGAATGATGATGAATACAAATTTAAGTAATGATGTACAAATATTTATAATACCCCAGAATCCTCTAAAGATATCTAAAGATATGAAAACATTATAGATATCAAGTTTAGAACATGGAAGGAATTATATATCTTTTTAAAAATTATTGGCCAGGCACAGTGGCTCATGCCTGTAATCCCAGCACTTTGGGATGCTGAGGCGGGAGGATCACAAGGTCAGGAGTTTGAGACCAGCCTGGCCCATATGATGAAACCCCATCCCTACTGAAAATACAAAAAGTAGCCAGGCATGGTGGCGTGCATTTGTAGTCCCAGCTACTTGGGAGGCTGAGGCAGAAGAATCGCTTGAACCTGGGAGGTGGAAGTTGCAGTGAGCTGAGATTGCGCCACTGCACTCCAGCCTGGGCAACAGAGCAAGACTCTGTCTCAAAAAAAAAAAAAAAAAAAAATTTTAAGCCAGGCATGGTGGTGTGTGCCTGTAGTCCCAGCCATCTGGAAGGCTGAGACAGGAAGGATCCTTTGAGCCCAGGAGTTTGAGGCTGCAGTGTACTGTGATGGCATCTCTGAATAGCCACTGCACTCCAGCCTGGGCAGCATAGTGAGACCCAATCTCAAAAAAAAAAATTATTTTAGAGGGTATATATGAGGAAGATAGTTTGAAGATCACTGTTCTAGAAGACCCCATGTTTATGTCCAAGTCCCAGGAAGCTACTGTGTTGTTTAGACAGAAGGTCACATCAGCCTAGAACTCAGGGAAGGCAAACTGTGCCTTAAGCCTGAGACTGAGTTCTGATCAATGTCTCTCTTTTCCACTAACCATCATGAGCAAGTTGGATTATTCCTGGAATGCGAGGTTGGTTTAATCCTGGAAAACCAATTTAATTCATCCATCCAGACCCAAAGTCACAGATATTTGAGTGCCTTTGACCGTTATATACATATAGAAAAAATAAACACCTCCAGCCACCATCTCTTCCTTTACTCCCCTAGCAACCTATTGAAAGCTACCTATTTTCTTTTGTAGACTCTGTATTTTTTTGTACATGGGTAGTAGGGGTGACACACACGGACACCCAGTTAGAATTCCTGTAGATTCCTGGGCCTCCGCCCAGAACTACTGAGTCATACTTTCTGGGAATCTGCATTTTAAATGTCTACCTCTCCCCTCTCCAAGGTGACTCATAGATGTCCTAAAGCTTATAAAATGCCATTCTAACTCACTTACACTCTCAACACTTTTCTGAAAATAAGGCCTCTACTTTTTATTTTCAAACAGAGCCTTCCTTTTCCCTCCCTTGGCTTTTCTCCTTCCTTACTCTTCTTTCTCTGACCCTCTTTGAAGGTTCCACATGTTCCCCAAACACGTATGCCCCCAAACGTATAGGCTCTGCCAGGTGTTCTCTTCAGATCTCAACTGTGTACCTCACTGCAGATATCTCATCTAGCACACAGTCTGGCTTTAGGTTTGGCAAAAGGGGCCCCTGCCCTGGACTTCTCATTTTAGTGGCTCTGAATATAACTACACAAATTATCATTGCTAATTCCAATCACTCTCCAATGAAGAATAGGTAGTGCTTATTGAGTACTTACTGAGGAATGTGTACTAGACTTTGACTTTGATCAACTCATTTACTGCCCACAGCAACCCTTTGAGGTAGGTAATCATCATCACCTTATATAAATGATGGAGCAGGAGCTCAGAGGGAAAAGCAACTTTTTCCAGCTGGTGAGTACAAAAACTGGGTTGTTTTTGTTCTGTTTTAGACAGAGTCTCACTTTGTAGCCCACGCTGGAGTGCAGTGGCATGATCTCGGCTCACTGCAACCTCCGCCTCCTAGGTTCAAGCAATTCTTGTGCTTCAGCCTCCCAAGAAGCTGTGATTATAGGTACATGCCACCCCACCCAGCTAATTTTTGTATTTTTAGTAGAGATGGGGTTTCACCATGTTGGCCAGGCTAGTCTTGAACTCCTGACCTCAAGTGATCCACCCACCTTGGCCTCCAAAAGTGCCAGAATTATAGGCGTGAGCCACCATGCCCAGGCAAAAACTGGGTTTTGAACTTGGGAAAGTCTGGCCTCTTAACCACTACACCAGACATCTCACTTGTGCTCCAAAATGCTGGAAACATAACTTGCTGCCTTCCTATCTTCTGGTGCCTTTGCTACTTCCATACCAGATATTTTCTGTTGTCCCTTCCAGAACTGTAGGATAAACCATGTGCTGAGGCTTTACATCTTCCAGAAACACTCTCCTTGGATATCTAACTTTATTCTTCTGTTAGAGTGGGAAAATCTCACTAGAAAATTGTTCTCTACTCTGCTCTTACTGAAAATAAGGTGCAGTACAGTGAAGCTCTCTGAAAAATTATCCTAACTTAGTGGCAGAGCCCAAAACAAACTGACATTTTCAGGTATGGAAACTTCTCTGCCTTTTTTTTTTTTTTTTTTTTTAAGATGGGGGTCTCACTCTGTCACCCAGGTTGGAGTGCAATGGTGCAGTCACAGCTCACTGCAGCCTCAACCTCTTGAGCTCAGATAATCTTCCTATCTCAGCCTCCCAAGTAGCTGGGACTATAGGTGTGCATCACCCATGCTCAGCTATTTTTTTTTTTTTTTTGTATGTTTTTGTAGAGACGAGGTCTTGCCATGTTGCCCAGGATGGTCTCGAACTTCTCAGCCCAAGTAATTAGCCCATCTCAGCCTCCCAAAGTGCTGGGATTACAGGCGTGAGCCACCGTGCCAAACCGTTTCTTTACATATAAACAGGAGATTGCTTGCTCCATGTTTTGCTAAGTCAAAGTGGCAGCGCACATATAACCCTTGTGTACACACTGCTATACACTTAACTTTCACCTTCTTTTCTAAAATGAGGAATTTGACCAGGCGCAGTGGCTCATGCATGTAATCCCACCACTTTCAGAGGCCAAGGTGAGCAGATCACTTGAGATCAGGAGTTCAAGATTAGCCTGGCCAACATGGCAAAACCCTTCTCTACTAGAAATACAAAAATATTACCCAGGCCTGGTGGCAAGCACCTGTAATCCCAGCTTCTCGGGAGGCTGAGGCAGGAGAGTCACTGAACTCAGGAGGCAGAGGTTGCAGTGAGCCAAGATCATACCACTGCTCTCCAGCCTGGATGACATAGCATGGCTCCATCTCAAAAAAATAAATAAAATAAGGAATTAATGACCATAAACACTTCAAAAATACGCACAAATATATCATAATGCAGTAGACCAGAGGGCGGATCATGGTGGCTTTGTGAACAAATCTAGCCCAAAGATGTGATCCCCACCCAAATGTGCTTTTTAGTTTTTTTTAAATTTTAATTATTCATCAATATCCACTTTTCACGTGACAATTTAAAATGTGGCATTCTCTTGAGAAATCAAACATTTCGACAAGGCCAGGTCCCCTTTCCTACCAATCAGGCACTGGTAAGGGGAGAATGTTGACGGTGTTCTATAGACGAGCACAGGCTCCCCAGGTCACCACAGCCTCTGCCACATCCGTCACCTCTGTGGTCCTGCCTGCTGTGTCAGCACTGCCTTCATCTCCCACTTGAGCTGTGTGTTTATCTCATCCAACCTGCAGTCTACCTTTAGACTTGGGCAAAAGGAGCCCCTGCTCTATTTTACTGGCTCTCGATATAAAATACACACACAAAATATTAAAAATCATGGGTAAGCCAGGCATGGTGGCTCATGCCTGTAATCCCAGAACTGTGGGAGGCCAAGGCAGGAAGATCACTCAAGCCCAGAAGTTCGAGACCAGCCTGGGCAACATGGCAAAACCCCGTCCCCACTAAAAATACAAAAATTAGCCGGGCATGGTGGTGCATGCCTGTAGACCCGGCTACTTGAGAGGCTGAGATGGGAGGATCACCTAAGCCCAGGGAAGTCAAGGCTGCAGTGAACTGAGATTGTGCCACTGCACTCCAGCCTGGGTGACAGAGTGAGACCCTGTCTCAAACAAACAAAAGAACCCCCCCCAAAACAAAACAAAACAAAAAAACACGGGTAAATCAGCCCCTTAGTGTCTGCTGCTTAGCACTGGCATTGTGCCATCCATAGCACTAAACACCCACCATCGCCACTAACACTGCTCAGGCCCCAGGGAAGCCGTTCTCTGCCTCTTTTGTCCTGTATCTGTAAATCAAAAGGCACTGCTCCACAGTGCAGGGAGAATTTGATCAGGGAAAACACTGTGGAAAGAGAAAAGACAACTGAGTTAACCCTCCCATCTTTCTCTCCCGTAGCTTGAATGCATCAGATACTTGCAGAGTCAATGCCCAGCAACACCTGAGCATCCTCTTTCTTGCTTCTCAGTATCCCAACTCATTATTCCAAATGGGCTTAAAAAAAGCACAGTATTTGTACTAGTTGCAAACGGCAGCTGAAGAACATTTTGCAGAATCAACAATTCAGATTGCTCTTTATTTTATTTTATTTTATTTTATTTTATTTTATTTTGAGACAGAATCTCGTTCTGTCACCCATCCTGGTGTGCAGTGGCACAATCTCGGCTCACTGCAACCTCCATCCCTGGGTTCAAGCAATTCTCCTGCATCAGCCTCCCGAGGTAGCTGGCATTACAGGCGTGCACCGCCATGCCCAGCTAATTTTGTATTTTTAGTAGGGACGACGTTTGGCCATGTTGGTCCAGGCTGGTCTCGAATGCCTGACCTCAAGTGATCCACCCACTTTTGGGAGCACCTCGGCCTCCCAAAGTGCTGGGATTACAGGTGTGAGCCACTGCACCCAACCCAGATTATTCTTGAATCTGCTTATACGGGCCTTGATGTAACCAACATGGCTATAGATTCTTCACATTGGCAACTATAGATGGACACTGAATTCCAGAATTGAAGCTAGTTTTATTTTTATAACAAATATTTAATGGGATTTAGCTAAAACTTTAAAAAATATATTTACATTTTCTTTAATTTTGATGTGAAGGCTTGATATCAATTGTTCTGTATTTTACTTTTCAATCTTAAATATTTTGAATATTTCAGAAGAAAAATATGTGTAAACATGAGTTTCTTGGTTTACTTTTTAAAATGTTTTATACTTTATAATTGTATTTCATTTTTTTCACCTTTTAGATGATTATTGCCAATAGCAAAGGCCAGCAAATGACAGCCTGAGGGCTGAATTTAACCCATGAACTAAGGATGGTATATATACAGTATACAAATATATATTTATTAGGTATTTTTGTATATTAATATATTTATAAATTATATATACCTATATGTAATATTTTAAAATTTCTTTAAAATATTTATATATTACATATATAAATTTTACATATATAAATTATACATATTTATATAATATATGTAATATGTAAATATTTTAAATAAATTTTTATATTTCCATATAAAATATTTATAAAATATTTTATAACTATTTTTATAAATATTAAATGAAATATTTATGTGTCACCACACCCAGCTAATTTTTTATTTTTTGTAGAAATGAAGTCTTACTCTGTTGCCCAGGCTGGTCTCAAACTCCTGGGCTCAAGTGATTCTCCCGCCTTAGCCTTCTGAAATGCTATGATTATAGGCATGAGCCACCATGCTTGGCCTAATTTTTTATATTTTTAAAGATTTGTAAAACAAAGAAGCATGTACGGACCACAAAGCCTAGTACTACCTGACTCTCTACCAAAAAAAAAAATTGCCACATCCTGGTCAGTAGAATATAAATTATGTAAAAACTTGATCACTACATATTTAGTGATGTTGCTGAAATCAACAACAAAAAAAGAAATGTTATGGAATAAATATATAATAATTTATTATGTTTGTTACTCATACTAATAATATCAGAGGCCCAGCAATACAACACCCAGACATATGCAATAATAATTAAATTCCCTCATCTTTGATCATTTTCTGACTTTTAATCATATGTAAACCACAGCTTGACAGATGTTTTGCTTCTGTCATTATAAATGTATACTTGTCAAAGTAGGAGGATAAAATGTTTTATTTCAGATTGATTTTTTTATTTTTACACATTCCAGCATATGATACGTGGGCTATGGTCCACAGACATGGTTGAAAGATCTGCCCGTCTGTCTTGCTCTGCCTCTTAAGTGAGTTTCAGTCCTTGTCTTACTCTAAAAACTTTGAGACGAAAATGTCAGATCCCAGTATCTATCGCCCTCTGTTGGCCATGGGCAGAATTATCACACTGTTGCGGCTTTTTTTTTGAGACGGAGTTTCCTTTTTGCTGCCCAGGCTGGAGTGCAATGGCGCAATCTTGGCTCACTGCAGCCTCTACCTCCCGGGTTCAAGCGATTCTCCTGCCTCGGCCTCCTGAGTAGCTGGGATTACAGGCCTGTGCCACCACGCCCGGCTAATTTTGTATTTTTTTGGTAGAGACGGGGTTTCTCCATGTTGGTCAGTCTGGTCTCGAACTCCCGACCTCAGGTGATCCGCCCGCCTCGGCCTCCGAAAGGGCTGGGATTTCAGGCTTCAGCCGCCGCACCCGGCCACACTTTTGCTTCCGTGTGGACTTTTTGTTCAAATCAGTTCTGAATTGAACATTCATAACCAGAGGAGCTTCTGTACTTTATATTATAAATACTCTGGACACATAATAACTCACAAATACATACATCAGCAAAGGTGCTTTATTAGGCAACGTTTTTAGCCCAGAAAACAAAGTCATTCTGGTCAAATCCTATTTTTCTTTTTCGTAATCACCATCACCTGTGGCAAATGCTTCGGGCTAATGTTTCCATTCAGTCTCACACCTCTATCTTTTTATTGATATTTCCACCCACGAAAGAAGCGTATCTTCCAATTACTTGCATTAGAAATAACAGTAAGGCAAAGAGTTAGAAGCCATGGATATTCCTAAAGAAGAAAGTTTCGGCCAGGCACGGTGGCTCACGCCTGTATACAATCCCAACACTTTGGGAGGCCGAGGTGGGTGGATCACGAGGTCAGGAGCTCGAGACCATCCTGGCTAACACAGTGAAACCCCGTCTCTACTAAAAATACAAAAACTAGCCGGGAGCGGTGGCAGTGACTGTAGTCCCAGCTACTCCGGAGGCTGAGGCAGGAGAATGGTGTGAACCAGGGAGGCAGAGCTTGCAGTGAGCCGAGATGGCGCCACTGTACTCCAGCCTGGGCGACAGAACGAGACTCTGTCTCAAACAAAAAAAAAGAAAAGAAAGAAGTTTCAATCTCCTTACAACTAGAGGCAAAGTAAAAAAGTAAAAAGAGGAGAAAGGGAGAGGAAGAGGAGAAGTAGAAGGAGAAGAGGAAGGAGGAAAAAAGTATAAGGAGAAAGAGAAGGAAAAGAAGATAAAGGAGAAGGAAGATGAGAAGAAGAATTAGAAGGAGGTGGAAGATTTTTTATTTTATTTTTTATTTTTTGAGACGGAGTCTCACACTATCGCCCAGGCTGGAGTGCAGTGGTGCAATCTCCGCTTACTGTAATCTTTGCCTCCCAGGTTCAAGCGATTCTCCTGCCTCAGCCTCCCAAGTAGCTGGGATTAAAGGCATGCGCCACCATACCCAACTAATTTTTTGTATTTTTGGTAGAGATGGGGTTTCACCGTGTTGGCCAGGCTGGTTTCGAACTCCTGACCTCGTGATCCACCTGCCTCGGCCTCCCACAGTGTTGGGATTATAGATGTGAATCACCACGCCGGACCAGGAGGTGGAAGATTAAAAGAGGAGGCCGGGCATGGTGGCTCTCGCCTGTAATCCCAGCTACTTGGGAGGCTGAGTCAGGAGAATCACTTGAACCTGGGAGGCTGAGGTTGGAGGGAGCTGAGATCACACCACTGCACTCCAGCCTGGGCAACAGAATAAGACTTCGTCTCAAAAAAAAAAAAAAAAGAGGAATTAGAAGAAGAAGAAAAGGAGGGAAAAGGAGGAGAGGAAGAGGGAAGGAGAAAAAGGAAGGAGTGGTAGTGGGAGGAGCTGAGAAAGGAGGAGCAGAGGAGGGTGGGAAGGGGAAAGGAAAAAGTAAGGGAGGATGAAGGAGAAGGAGACGCCTTCTCTGACCCCTACTGAGTTCTTACCAGTCTCCTCGACCTTCATTGCCTTCCTCCCTCTTGGCTCTTACCAGTTACACCAGTTACTGCGCTTTCTTTCATGGTGAAAAGAGGGACCAGAGTTGCTGTCACCACCTCCTTTTCAGAGTGAGCCTTCTAAGGGCTGGGGCCTTTGGCTCCCTCTCCTGCAGCACACTCACGGGCCAGGCCCTGGAGCTCAGGCTGTCGCTGATCACACCCAGCTCTTGAGAACAAACTGACCACCCTCTCCAAGGGACCCACCTGGAAACTTCTGCCATCCATTCTATTCGTTCAGACTGTGGGCTGAGAGTCCTTTTAAACTGCACTGGGCTGCCATCTCTTAGCATGCATGATTTGAGTGTTCCTTTAAGTGTTCTACAAAAGCCAGGAAGCAGGGAGGGGAAATCCTAGGTCTAAGAAATGAGGAAAGTTTTCTATTTTTGTTGGATAAGTTTGATTCTGCAAATCATTTTTTAAAAATACATTGAGGAAGTAGTCTGGCACACTTGCTACATTTTTAACATTCCCAAAGTTGCCCACAGTACTTTAAAAAAAAAAAAAAAGAAAAAAACGGTTTGTGTCACTTTCAATTGGGGCTAAAAGATCTTTTTGTTTGTTTTCTTGTCTTTAAAAATACTGATACCTGCACCTAATTTCTTGCCAAAAAATAAAAATAAAAATACTGATTCCATAAGGAGGGCTGGGGTCTTTTTTTCAGATTAGATTTTATTTTTAAACTCAGGTCCACTATTCTGATGTGCCAGGACAAATAAATGTGTGCGAGCCTACAAATTAACTTCCCTTAATTCCATCGCTGATGTATTTTGATGTCGATAAGCCCCCCAAAAAGGAGGGAGGAGGGTCCCCTGTAACCAAACATAAGTCAGTTTATAAAGGAGTTCGGGAGACTTGGGGACACTGACTCCTCTTCACAATTGCCTAAAGAGACTGGCCATTGACAATTTAAATCTTCAGTGCTTTATCTCTTTGTTTGAGTCTTGGAATGCCATTGATACCTTCTTTGTATTTATAATTGTTTTAATTAGCTACCCAGCGGGGGCCTCTCTCCCAGCTTGGATTATGGGCTGCACAGCGGGACAGGACAACCCAGTTAAAATAAAGCGCAGACATTATGGCTCGCTTAATTTCTTTTATCTGTGTCCATTTTTTTTCTCTCTTATTCCCCCTCATTTTCATCCTCTTTTTTCTTTTTTTCTTTTTTCTCCCCCTTGTTATCTGTGGAAGGCAGGGGCAAAAAGCCTTGACACCTTGAATGGCTTAGCTTTTGAAGAATCAAAGTACGGAAAAAACTCAACCATGGATATTGATCAGCAGTTCACATCTCAGCGGAAAAAAAAATATCGCCGATGTGCTTGTCCACGGCATTTGACAACATTTCATAAGCTTCAAACGCCATCATATCTTGAGCAATTGTGCTGACATGTACGTCGGTTGCTTGACTTTGGTCGGTGGAGTGAGGGGAAAGTTTGCAAAACAGCTTCTCTTCACGGCCTCTGCGTTATTTGTTCTTACTGACCACATCCTTCTTTTGTGGGTGGAAATCTGGAGGATCAATTATGATGCAGATCTGATACTATTTCCATTTGTGGGAGCAGTGTGGCCCCGGCATTTGGACTTTGGGAAATTCTTGCATTGTTAAAATTGTTTTTCCCCCTACTTTGAACTCAGTGATGCTACTGGTGTGATCACACACACAAAAACTGCCTGACCAGAGCATTTTCTAAGAACATACAGAAATGCAGGGCTTGTTTGTAGCTTCAAAGAATAGCCAGGATTTCTCTTTTTTTGTGAATCTATAACTACCTGTCTGGAAGTTAAAGCAGGGCTGGGGTCTGGGTGAAAACCGTCATTATTTTAAAAAGTAATCCTCCTACACTATGATGCAAATAATGTAGTTTTAATTTTTTTCTAATAATACCCCAAAGAACTTATTTGCATTTGAAAAGAAATGATAGTTCAAATTATCAGTATAGGAAAAGCTTTGAACTGTCTTCTATAGTTCAGTGCATTTATAAGTATTAAATGTTATTGAGCCCAACTTTTATTCTGGAAATTTTCAACCATAAGCATTGAATCTGTCTCCCATCAAACAACCTGACAAAGGGCAGAGGAGATCATTTTGAGTTTGTATATAAACATTCCGGGCGAGGTGGCTCATTCCTATAAACCCAGGACTTTGGGTGGCTGAGGCGGTGGTTCCCTTGAGGTCAGGAATTCAAGACCAGCCTGGGCAACATGGCAAAACCTCATCTCCACCAAAAATTAGCTGGGCATGGTGGCGTGCACCTGTAATCCAGGCTATTGGGAGGCTGAGGTGGGAGGACCACTTGAGCCTGAGAGGTCGATGCTACAGTGAGCCATGATTGCACCACTGCTTTCTAGCCTGGGCAACAAAGTGAAACCCTGTCTCAAATAAAGAAACAAACAAACAGAATCTGGGGGCCTTTCAAACCAAGTATGGTTATAATTAAAATTTTCTCATTATCAGGATTATTTTTGGCTTTTTAACCAATCAGAGACCCAGACATTTACTTGCTTTATAAACCAGCCACATATCAAAGAGACTGTGAATTAAGACCCATGGCAATTTGTTTGGTGTGTTATAAAGCTTTGAAATTCAATGACGAGATGTAGAAGAGGCAGGAAACCCAGTATGAGCCAGAGGCCTAGGGTTGGGGAATTCTTCAGGAGCTGAGTGTCTTTGAGGGACGCTACGTGACTATACCATAAAATAACGAAGCCCGTCGTACCCAGAGCCCTGTGCAATGTACATGTTTGTGAAGATAATCCAGCTTGGGGGCTGTGCAACATCGTAAATGACAGTGTCTCTTAATTGTACACTTTAAGGTGGTTAATTCTGTTAAGTGAATTTGACCTCAATACAAAAAGTAAAATGAGATAATCTTTTTAAAAATGTGCATATATAATTAAGATTTGGAAATTACTTTAAAGTTGTTGCGGCTTTTTAAAATTTTCTTCCCCCCCCCACCCCATTTTCATATGTATTTTCTTACTTATTCCTCAAAGGATAGGAACTCTTTGGGATCAATATTCTGAATACTCATCTCGTTTTCTAGCCTAGTCACCCTTCAGTGAGGAGTACAGCCACATGGAGACTTTGTGCTTTTCTCTAGGAGCACTTGTTCCATCAAATACAGCAACTAACAAAGGGCAGTCCAGTTTTCTTTTCTTTTTCTTTTGTTTTTTTTGAGATGGACCCTTGCTTTGTGGCCCAGACTGAAACACGGTGGCGTGATCCCAGCCTACTGCCACCTCTGCCTCCCACATTCAAGTGATTCTCCTGCCTCAGCCTCCCGAGTAGCTGGGGTTAAAGGCACACACCACCATGACTGGCTAATTTTTGTATTTTTAGTAAAGACAGGGTTTCTTTCTTTTTGGAGACGGAGTCTCACTCTGTCGCCCAGGCTGGAGTGCAGTGGCGCGATCTCAGCTCACTGCAAACTCCGCCTCCCAAGTTCGCACCATTCTCCTGCCTCAGCCTACCTAGTAACTGGGACTAGAGGTGCCCGCCACAACGCCCAGCTAACTTTTTTTGTATTTTTAGTAGAGACGGGGTTTTACCGTGTTAGCCAGGATGGTCTCGATCTCCTCACCTCGTGCTCCGTCCGCCTCGGCCTCCCAAAGTGCTGGGATTACAGGCGTGAGCCACCACGCCCAGCCAAGACAGGGTTTCATTATGTTGGTCAGGCTGGTCTTGAACTCCTGACTTCAAGCGATCCACCCGTCTCGGCTTCCCAAAGTGCTGGGATTACAAGAATAAGCCACGGTGCCCAGCTGGCAGTACAGTTTTCTACCTGTCAGTTTATAGTTTGTGTGGATGCATTTCATTGTTTAAATAGTTTTTAAGGCTGGGCACAGTGGCTCATGCCTATAATCCCAGCGCTCTGGGAGTCCAAAGCAGAGGGCTTGCTTGAGCCCAGGTGTTAGAGATCAGCCTGGGCAACAAGATGAGACCCCTTCTCTACAAGAAAATAAAAAAATTAGTGGGATAGTATGCACCTGTGGTCCCAGATACACCAGAGGCTGAGGCAGGAGGACAGCTTGAGCCCAGGGGGTCAAGGCTGCAGTGAGCTGAGCTCGTGCCACTGCACTCCAGCCGGGCAACAGAGCCAAAAGACAGAGTCTGGCTCTGTCACCCCAGCTGGAGTGCAGTGGTGCAGTCAGCTCTCTGCAACCTCTGCCTCCCGGATTCAAGCAGTTCTCCTGCCTCAGGCTCCCAGTAGCTAGGACTGCAGGCACACACCACCATGCCCAGCTAATTTTTGTATTTTTTTAAGAGAGACAGGGTTTCACCATGTTGGCCAGGCTCGAACTCCTAACCTCAGGTGATCTGCCCACCTCGGCCTCCAAAAGTGCTGGAATTACAGGCGTGAGCCACTATGGCAGGCCCTTCTTAGCACATTTTTAAGTGTACAATACAGTATTGTTGACTCTAGGTACCATGTACAGCAGATCTTTAGAACTTATTCATCTTGCTTAATTGGAAACTTTATACCCATTGATTAGTAACTCACCATTTCCCCCTCTCTCAACCCCTGGCAACCACTATTCCATGCTTTGATTCTGTGAATTCGACTATTTCAGATGTCTCATATAAGTAGAATCATGCAGTGTTTGTCTTTCTGTGATTAGCTTATTTCACTTAACATAACGTCCTCAACTTTCATCACTGGCCGGGTACAGCATTACACCTGTAATCCTAGCACTTTGGGAGGCTGAGGTAGGAGGATTGCTTGAGTCCAGGAGTTTGAGACCAGCCTGGGCAATATGGTGAGACCTCGTCTCTACTAAAAATACAAAAAAATTAGCTGGGCATGGTGACACGTGCCTGTAAGTCTCAGCTACTCAGGAGGCTGAGGTGGGAGGATTGCTCAAGCCTGGGAGGCAGAGGTTGCAGTGAGCCAAGATTGCACCACTGTACTCCAGCCTGGGTGACAGAGCAAGACACTGTCTCAAAAAAAATAAATAAAAAAAGTAAAATAAAAACGCTGCAGCTCTGTTGTTGCAGATTGCAGCATTTCCTTCTTTTTTATGGCTGAATAATATTATGTGTATATACCACATTTTTAAAATCCATTCATCTGTCACCTGATACAGGCAGACAATTCTTTTAAATATAGCAGATGGGGCTGGCCACAGTGGCTCACGCCTGTAATCCCAGCACTTTGGGAGGCCAAGGTGGGCAGATCACTTGAGGTCAGGAGTTTGAGAACAGCCTGGTCAATATGGCAAAATCCCATCTCTACTAAAAATACAAAAATTAGCCACACATGTTGGCACATGACTGTAATCCCAGCTACTCAGGAGGCTGAGGCAAAAGAATTGCTTGAACCCAGGAGGTGGAGGTTGCAGTGAGCCGAGATTGTGCCACTGCACTCCAGGCTGGGTGACAGAGCAAGAGTCCGTCTCCAAAAAAAAAAAAAAGCGGATGGTTTAAAGTTTCAGTTTTGTTTGTTTGTTTGTTTAGATGGAGTTTTGCTCTTGTTGCCCAGGTTCGCCCTCTATAGCTATTTGCTGGATTATTGTATATAGTAAATTTGTCATCAGAAAGGCAATAAAGGAATTTTTCATTTACTTACATACCTAAAGGAAGTTGTGTTAAACCATGGCCCTTACTGGCATCAAGAAATTCTCCTGTGACAGTGTACTGGTCAAATTTCTTTTTTTTTTTTTTTTTTTTGAGACGGAGTCTTGCCCTGTTGCCCAGACTGGAGCGCCACCATGCCTGGCTAATTTTTTTTTTTTTTTGAGACGGTGTCTCTCTGTTGCCCAGGCTGGAGTTCAGTGGCACAATCTCAGCTCATTGCAACCTCCACCTCCCGGGTTCAAGCGATTCTCCTGCCTCAGCCTCCCGAGTAACTGGGTCTACAGGTGCACACCACCATGCCTGGCTAATTTTTGTATTTTTAGTAGAGGCAGGGTTTCACCATATTGACCAGACTGGTCTGGAACTCCTGACCTCATGAGCCACCGTGCCCGGTCAAATTTTTGTATTTTTAGTAGAGACAGTGTTTCACCATGTTGGCCAGGATGGTCTTGAACTGCTGACCTCAAATGATCTGCCCACTTCAGCCTCCCAAAGTGCTGGTATTACAGGTGTGAGCCACCATGTCTGGCAACTTTCTTTTATTTTAGGCTCAAAGTGAAACTATCAAGTGCGCATTTTCTGCAGCATGTATTGGGGGCCCCTGGGCTCTAGAAGGGATAAGCTGTATGGTTCTTGTGTTGGCTAAATTTTATTAGCAGAGGGCCACGTCGTGGGTTCATGTTGCCTTACCAGCATCAGATGATTTTTGGCCACGGCTCATGAAGTCTGTCTGTGACATCATTCGCATCTGTGGTGACTTAAGCCTCATTTTCTTTGAAAATGGAATTTGAGAGTACGAAGGGTTTAGACTCTCTAAACTAATTAGCAGTGACTAGTAACTCGAGGAGGCCAACGTGCCCTCCTAAGGCACTCAGTTTACCCAGGAGTCTCCCCAAGTCGGTCTGGCCATTTCTGGCCACTTTACCAACTCGAGGGAGGAAGGAAAGGGGGTGTGCACTTTTTTAAAATAGAGAACTAATTAAGTATAGTTCCCCAGAGATTTTTTAAATATGATATGACCTTGCAAACAAATGTAGCATCCAGCATTAGAGAAATGGATTTTTAAGTCCAGGCATGGTGGCTCACGTCTGTAATCCCATCTCTTTGGGAGGACTAGGCAGGCAGATCACGTGAGGTCAGGAGTTTGAGACCTGGCCAACATGATGAAACCGCATCTCTACAAAAAAATACAAAAATTAGCCGGGTATGGTAGCACATGCCTGTAATTCCAGGTACTTGTGTGGCTGAGGCACGAGAATTGCTTGAACCTGGGAGGCCAAGGTTGCAGTGAGCTGAGATGGCGCCACTGCACTCTAGCCTAGGCAACAGAGCGAGACTCTATCTCAAAAAAAAAAAAAAAAAGAAAAGAAAAGAAATGGATTTTTAAAGGAAACAACTCTGCTTTGCAGAAGGAAGTTTGATTATATAAAGCAATCGGTTATAGCCACACTTCAAAAAAGAAGACAAGTGGGTTTTCTTGCACAACTGTAATATATGAAATGTATATGTAGAACACAAATATGTAACATAGAATATACATTTTTCATATAGAACATTTCCGAAGATATATTAAATGAAGAAAGCAAGATATAGAATGATGTGTATACTGTAACAAAAAGCATACATGTAGGTAGTAGATAGATACATATTTGCTTATATTTGTATAGAATATGTCTGGAAAAACACATAAGAAACTTCCAACAGCCAGGGTCAGTAACAGCATCCTCCCAAGCTTTATTGGAGCTTGAGGTAAAAAGAAACAAGGAGTAATATTGATTTTGGGGTTTTGGGGGAGTTTGGTTTTGGTTTTGGTTTTGACACAGGGTCTTACTCTGTCACACAGGCTGGAGTGTGGTGGTGTGACCTTGGCTCACTGCAGCCTCGACCTCCCGGGCTCAAATGATCCTCCCACCTCAGCCTCTTGAGTAGTTGGGACTGCAGGTGTGCACCACCACATCTGGCTATTTTACTTGCATTTTTTATAGAGAAGGGGTCTCACTTTGTTGCCCAGGCAGGTCTGGAATTCCTGAGCTCAAGCAATCCTCTTGCCTCAGCCTCCCGAATTGCTGGGATTACTGGCACGAGCCACCACACCTGACTGATCTTGTTTTTATTTAAGTATGTCATTTTATTTTAGAGACAGAGTGTCACTCTGTTGCCCAAGCTGAAGTGCAGTGGCACCATCATAGCTCACTGCAACATTGAACTCCTGGCCTCAAGCCATCCTCCCACCTCAGCCTCCCAAGTATCTGAGACTACAGGTGCATGCCACCATGCCCGGCTAATGTATTATTATTACTTTATTTTATGTGGAGACAGGGTCTTGCAATGTTGCCCAGGCTGGTCTCAAACTCCTGGGCTCAAGTGATCCTCCTGCCTCGACCTCCCAAAGTGTTGGGATTATCGGCTTCAGCCACTTTGCCTGGCCTTTATTTCAAATGTTGATACTTTGTTCACCATCATTTTTTTCATTAATTTTTTTCATTTCCATTAGTTGTGCTGTTTAAAATGTTGCATGGAAATAGCAGTTATCCAGATGACTGAGTTTTTTGGCACCACCTTAAACTGCACGCTCCAGGCGAGTGAGGAATCGCTGTACTGGCTGCCCTTTCAGACTGATTTTATTTCCACCACATGCAAGTGTGGCCTGTTCAAATGCAGTAAAAAAATAAGTGCATTTAGCTACAACTGATATTTGGAACCCTTTGCAGTTGTGGTTCTTAATCTTTGGGGGGTTATGCATCCTACTGAGAATCTGATGAAAGCTGCAGCCCTTTGCACATACAAACTACATTCTGCATTTAATTTCAAGCGACTTCACAGACCCTCTTGAACTCCATCCAAGACTTTCAAAGACTCCAATTAGCGAGATTACTACAAAGCCAAACTTCCTCTTTCAACTTGTGTTGATTTTCCCTACACCCTCCCTACCAAAGAAAAGGACTAAATATCTTCTTCTTCTTTTCCATGCTTTGTAAGCTGTTTCTTAAATGACGGGATGTATGTTGCCTATTGTGGAGACCAAGGATATGTTCCTTGCCCTCCAAATGATCTTGGAGAACAGAAAAATGATTGTTTTTGTGGTTACTGGGGAGTCCTCCTGGGATCTGAATAATTCCCCCCAAAAAAATTATGTGTCATGGGCTAGGCCTCGTCCTAAAAAGGAGTTGTTGCTCTGAATTTATGTCACATTGAATTGCAAGGAAAGAGTCCCTGCCAATATCATCCATCAATGCACTAGACCTCGGTCTCTCAACCTTGGCACTACTGACATGTTGTGGAGAATTATTTGTTATAGGGGCATTCTGTGTTTAGAATGTGGAGTGTTTGTGTGTGTGTGTGTGTGTGTGTTTTTTTTTTTTTTTTGAGACAGAGTTTCGCTCTTGTTGCCCAGGCTGGAGTACAATGGTGCCATCTTGGCTCACCGCAACCTCCGGCTCCCAGGTTCAAGCGATTCTCCTGCCTCAGCTTCCTGAGTAGCTGGGATTACAGGCATGTGCTACCACGCCCGGCTAATTTTGTATTTTTAGTAGAGATGGGGTTTCTCCATGTTGGTCAGGCTGGTCTCAAACTCCCAATCTCAGGTGATCCGCCTGCCTCGGCCTCCCAAAGTGCTGGGATTACAAATGTGAGCCACTGCGCCCGGCTGAATGTAGAACGTTTAGCAGTATCTTTGACCTTTACCCTCAGTCGCACCCCCCCCCAGTTATGAGAACCCAAAATGTCTCCAGATAGTGCCAGCTGTCCCCTGGAGGACAGAATCACCTCCACTTAGAACCGCCGGGCTAGACCATGCAAGTTACCTCGAGCTTGATGACTGTTTTCCGAGCTTTCTTGCCAACTTTTGGGTGAGATGTGTGTGCATTTTCTCTAATAATGATTGACACACTGAATCAACAATGGGCTCTGTTTTACTGGGGCAATGGGTTAAGTACAGATGTGTGGAAAGGTTAATCCTCAAGTTCTGTCCTTCTTACAATAAATGCTCTTGTTACTCGTGAATTCGCAACCCTGGAAAAATTCGTAAGGACGTTCCTTTTCCTTAACTGGACTCTCCCTCCTAAAACAGCCCCTTCTGCCTCCCCCGCCCAACTCCAGGAAGTTAAAACACAACTTTTACCTGTTACAAATGACTAACTAAAGTAATCCCCAGTTTTTATGACCCCCCAACTTGACTTCCGAATGAGTGTTTTTACCCAGCCCTGTAAAGTATTACTTTCTGCTCGAGTGTAATTAAAATCCCAGTTGTCCGTTCAAGAATGCCACTCCCTGTAAGAAATTAATTGTCTCTTGGAGCTTGAAAGTGTTCTCCCTAACAGAGTTTAATGGAGCGTGCAGATCCAAGAGACATTCATAATCACTGTCCCCTCCGGAAATATGACACTGTGGGATGGATCATTCACTTCCACTGTTTTAGGATTTAATGGAGGGTAAAGTTTTTAAATTTACTTATTGGGAGCTTAATATTTCTAAGAAAGAAAGGATGCCTTAAAGTTTCCACAGCCAGACAGGAGTCTCTTATTATTTCTTTTTATTTTAAATTTTAGTTGAGTTTAAAGACTTTTTTGGTGAGCTTTCTTATAGAAACCTATTAATCATCATATTAATTTTAAATAATATTAATTTTTCCCACCCTTAATTACTAAATACACATGCAGAACAACAGCAATAAAAATTTAATTACAGAAAAGGCCCAAAGAAGCAAAACAGATTTTTGTGAATACCAACATGCAAAGAAACTATGGAAACACGGTGTGAACCCGTCTGTTACACACCATTATTACGGTGAAAACTAAGAGCAACTCTCAATTGATCCTGGGACATGCATAGAAAACATAAGATTCCCTAAGTGAATTCCATTAGGAAGCCCTAATTCCCTAACATGATTTAAAGTCTGAGCGAAATTCTAAACCAGTCATTCTTAATTTCATTGGGCCGGGATACCTTTGATAATCCTCTGTTATTTCAGTGTTTGCAATTTTCGTTTGATGTGTTTTTGTGTTTTTGTGGTTTGTGTACGCGTGTGATTTATTTATTTAAAAAAGGCAATCTATTCACATGATTCAATACTCAAAAGGTACAAAGAGCTATGCATGGAAACATTTTCCACCTACCCGTTCCTACCCAGGTGGAGCCACCATTATTTGTTTCTTGTATACTTTTCTGGAGATGTTTATACATTTACAAGCAAATAATGTTATAACGTTATTCTCTCTCTCTCTCTTTTTTTTTTTTTTTTTTTTTTTAATTTGAGATGGAGTTTCCCTCTGTCACCCAGACCAGAGTGCAGTGGCATGATCTTGGCTCACTGCAACCTCTGCCTCCTGGGTTCAGGTGATTCTCCTGCCTCAGCCTGTCCAGTAGCTGAGATTACAGGCATGTGCCACCACGCCCAGCTAATTTTTTTTTTTTTTTTGTATTTTTAATAGAGACAGAGTTTCACCATGTTGACCAGGCTAGTCTTGCACTCCCAACCTCAAATGATCCTCCTGCCTCAGTTTTCCAAAGTGCTGGGATTACAGGCGTGAGCCATGGCACCTGGCCATACTCTTTATTGTTACAGAGGAAGCACACTCACTAAACACACTGACCTGCATTCGCTTTTTTCACTACATATGCAACTTGTAGATTGATCCATATCACCAGTATAGAGAAAACTACCAACTACACTTTTTTTTTTTTTTTTTTTGAGACGGAGTTTCGCTTTTGTTGCCCAGGCTGGAGTGCAATGGAGTGATCTCGGCTCACCACAACCTCCGCCTCCTGGGTTCAAGCAATTCTCCTGCCTGAGCCTCCCTAGTAGCTGGGATTACAGCATGTGCCACATGCCCGGCTAATTTTGTATTTTTAGTAGAGATGAGGTTTCTCCATGTTGGTCAGGCTGGTCTCGAACTCCTGACCTCAGGTGATCCACCCGCCTCGGCCTCCCAAAGTGCTGGGATTACAGGCGTAAGCCACCGCGCCTGGCCATGCTACCAACTACATTTTTAAAAGTAGCTGCAGAGTATTTCCATATGTGGCTGTACTTCTGTCTCACTGATTGCTGTTTACATGTCTACTCCTTTTTCTTTTCTTCTCTTTTTTTTTTTTTTTTTTGAGACAGTCTCACTCTGTCACCCAGGCTGGAGTGCAGTGGTGCAATATCAGCTCACTGCAGCCTCTGCCTCCTGGGTGCAAGTGATTTTCGTGCATCAGCCTACCAACTAGCTGGGATTACAGGTGAGCACCTCCACACCTAGCTAATTTTTGTATCTTTACAGGGGTTTCACCATGTTGGCCAGGCTGGTCTTGAACTCCTGGCCTCAATCGATCCACACCCCCCTCAGCCTCCCAAAATGCTGGGATTATAGGTGTGAGCCCCTGCACCCAGCTGTGTTCTACTCTTTTTTCTATAACAATAATGCCTTGGCCTATTTTCTCAATGTCAATTAAGATAATTTTGCATTTTCTTATCTGATACGAGTCTGACCTGTACATTCTCATTGGAATAGTGTCCACACATGATCTTGCTCTTACATTTTTCTAAATCCGAACGTGGCTGTTATCCGCTAGAATCCTCATCAGGCTTCTTTACAATGTCTTCTACCACAGTGTTCCCATTCATTTATATATGTAAATAATTTTTTTGTTTGTTTGTTTAGATAGGGTCTCACTCTGTTGTCCAGGCTGGAGCACAGTGCTGCAATCATGGCTCACTGTAGCCTTAACCTCCTGGGCTCAAGTAATCCTCCCACCTCAACCTCTGAGTAGCTGGAACTGCGGCCACACGCCACCACACCTGGGTAATTTTTGTATTTTTTGTAGAGATCGGGCTTTGCCATGTTGCCCAGACTGGTCTCAAGCTCTTGGGCTCAAACAATCCACCTACCTTAGCCTCGCAAAGTGCTAGGATTCCAGGCATGAGCCACCATGCCCAGCCTGGAAATAAATATTAATTTTTTTTTTTTTTTTCCTGAGACGGAGTCTCGCTCTGTCTCCCAGGCTGGAGTGCAGTGGCGCCATCTCGGCTCACTGCAACCTCCGCCTCCCAGGTTCAGGCGATTCTCCTGTCTCAGCCTCCCGAGTAGCTGGGACTACAGGTGCGTGCCACATAATTTTTTTTTGTATTTTTAGTAGAGATGGGGTTTCACCATATTAGCCAGGATGGTCTTAATCTCCTGACTTCATGATCCACCCACCTCGGCCTCCGAAAGTGCTGGGATTACAGGCGTGAGCCACCGCGCCCGGCCCAATATTAATATTTTTATCCAGAAAATGAAAAGTAATTTCCCTGGGAAGCCTCCACTGCCCGCCCTGTGTTCTCACAAACCTGGGCCAGGACTCTTCGAATAAACTCTGTTGTGTTGAGAACGTCTCTTTCCTGGCACTCATCGACAAGGCAGTTAAATCATTTTACCTGGGGCGTGGTGGCTCAGGTTTGTAATCCCAGCACATTGGGAAGCCGAGGCAGGTAGGTCACTTGAAGCCAGGAGTTCGAGAACAGCCTGGCCAACATGGTGAAACCCCATCTCTACTAAAAATATAAAAATTATTTTTCTTATCTTTTGCTATATTACATTGCTTGGTATGTGTTCTAGAACACAGGAAATGGTCCCTGTATATTTGCTAGATTTAAAAAAAAGTGATGGGGAGAAAAAAAAGTCCTAACCAGAACCTTGTTTTTGGAAAAAGTATTAACTAACACATCGAGGTTTTATTTGGAATTTGGATGGACACCCTCTAGGATCACCTGAAAGCGTTAACTCCCATAGTTTGTATGTTTATTTTTTAATTTTTAATTTAATTTAATTGTAAGTTTTGGGATACCTGTATAGGACGTGTTTATTATTTAAATCCTCAAGGTGGAAAATGTGAAAATTGGGGCTTTGTTGAAGAGAGCAAGTTGGATTGGCAAGAGGGAATGGTTGCTTTCTGCACAAGCAGAGGTGGAGGTTGTTCTTTGAACAGACTGTGCAATAGCTCCTGCTCTAGGGAAACCCGGTGCCTGCCTGCCAGTGGCTCACCTGCAAGAGAGTCAGACCCAGAGACAGGTCTTTGCAGAGCTGTGGGTTAGGTGTCAGCAGAGAGTGGGCAGAGGGCCAACGAGTGCTGGGCAAAATGACAATGGTCAAGCCGGGCATGGTGGCTCACACCTGTAACCCCAGCACTTTGGGGGGCCAAGGCAAGAGGATGGCTTGAGCCCAGGAGTTCAAGACCAGGATGGGCAACATAGTGAGATCCCATCTCTAAAAAAAAAAAAAAAAAATAGCTGATCACAGTGGTATGTGCCTGTAGTCCCAGCTATTTGGGAGGCTGAGATGGGAGAATTACTTGAGCCAAGGAAGTTGAGGCTGCAGTAAGCTGTGATCACGCCACTGCACTCCAGCTTGGGCAACAGAGCAAGACCCTGTCTCAAAAAAATAAAAATAAAAAAGGCGCCGGGCATGGTGGCTCACGCCTGTAATCCTAGCACTTTGGGAGGCCGAGGCAGGTGGATCACCTGAGGTCGGGAGTTCAAGACCAGCCTGACCAACATGGAGAAACCCCATCTCTACTAAAAATACAAAATTAGCCGGGGTGGTGGCGCATGCCTGTAATCCCAGCTACGCGGGAGGCTGAGGCAGGAGAATCGCTTAAACCCGGGAGGCAGAGGTTGCGGTGAGCCAAGATCACATCATTGCACTCCAGCCTGGGCAAAAAGAGCGAAACTCTGTCTCAAAAAATAATAATAAAAATAAAAATAAAAAAGGCAAGGGCCAGCATGTTATCAAAACGTGTCACTTTCTGGTGACAAATGGAGGCACGGGGTGGAGCAAGGTTTGGTGAGTGACAGTCTCCTCCGAGCAAGCTTGACACGTGAACTCAGTGCAGCGTTAAAGCCTTGGCCATCGATGGGAGGACATTCAGATGTGTCATCCTTGGGTCAAGTCAGTCCCCAGATCTGTCAAAACACGCCTGGCCCCAGGTCAGCCTTTGTAGAAGGAACTGTTTTCCTGAGCCACCCCCCTTGTTTCATTTCCTCACTGTGTGCACAGTCTCTCCAGTTCAGATTATTCCAGATGGTTTTATAAAGCCTTTTTCTTTTCTTTTCTTTTCTTTTTTTTCTTTTTTTGGAGACGGAGTCTCACTCTGTCGCCCAGGCTAGAGTGCAGTGGCACGATCTCGGCTCACTGCAACCTCCACCTCCCAGGTTTAAGCAATTCTGCTGCCTCAGCCTCCCTAGAAGCTGGGATTACAGGCACGTGCCACCATGCCTGACTAATTTTGTATTTTTAGTAGAGACGGGCTTTCTCCATGTTGGTCAGGCTGGTCTTGAACTCCTGACCTCAGGTGATCCGCCCGCTTCAGCCTCCCAAAGTGCTGGGATTACAGGCGCGACCCGCCTTTTTCTTTAAGGTACAAAAGGAATACGTGAACATTGCAAAAAACTTATAAAATACACATATAAGGAAAGAAAACAACTACCCACTACCCCACCACCCAGAGATAACCACTGACTGTTAAGATCTGGGTGTTACTGAGGTCAGGAGTTTAAGACCAGCCTGGCCAATATGGCGAAACCCCATCTCTACTAAAAAATACAAAAACTTAGCTGGGTGTGGTGGCGGATGCCTGTGATCCCAGCTATTCAGGAGGCGGAGGCAGGAGAATTGCTTGAATCTGGGAGGCAGAGGTTGCAGTGAGCCGAGATCACGCCACTGCACTCAGCCTGGATGACAGATCAAGACTCCATCCAGAGAAAAAAGGAAAATAATCATGATCTTGCAGGACTCTCATAAGGATCACATAAGCTAACACATGCAAAGAGCTGGTGCAGTGTCTGGCATATGTTAGCTTTAGCTATGATTTTGCCAGATTGTTTTTTAATTATGTGCCATAATTAATTGTTAAAATAGCCTGCTATTTCAGTTGTTTTCCATTTTTCGTTGGTTTAAATAAAAGTGCAGGGAGCTTCCATATAGGTAAAACTTTGTGGCAAGGCGCAGTGGCTCACGCCTGTAATCCCAGCACTTTCGGAGGCTGAGGCAGGTGGATCATGAGGTCAGGAATTCAAGACCAGCCTGGCCAAGATGGTGAAATGCCATCTCTACTAAAAATACAAAAAAAAAAAAAAATTAGCCAGGCTTAGTGGCAGATGCCTGTAATCCCAGCTACTCGCGAGGCTGAGGCAGAGAATTGCTTGAACCCAGGAGGTTGAGGATGCAGTGAGCCGAGATTGTGCCTCTGCACTGTAGCCCAGGCAACAGAGCAAGACTCCATTTCAAAACAAAAACCAGAAAACAAAAAATGTACGCATATCCTCAATTTATTCTCTTAGGGAAAAATATTCGTGATGATTGCTCGTAAGCTTCTCTTCCCAATCAGGCTGTTTCTCTTACTATATAATGATTTCTTCTGCTTTGTTTTTCTATCACCAAACGTCTCATATCTCATAGATTGTTCAAACAGCCCTCAAGCAATAGTTGTTGAATGAATAAATATATAAATAAATGAAAAGCATACTTTATTTTCCTAGTAGAAGCTTGTGTTAGTGCGTTCTCACACTGCTGGTAAAGACATACCTGAGACTGGGCAATTTACTAAAGAAAGAGGTTTAATGACTTACAGTTCCACCTGGCTGGGGAGGCCTCACAATCATGGCGGAAGGCAAGGAGGAGCAAGTCATATCTTACGTGGATGGTGGCAGGCAAAGAGATTGGTCAGGGAAACTCCCTCTTATTATACCATCAGGTCTCGTGAGACTTATTCGCTATCATGAGAACAGCATGGGAAAGACCTGCCCCCATGATTCAATTACCTCCCACCGAGTCCCTCCCACAACACATGGGAATTTAAGATGAGATTTGGGTGGGGACACAGCCAAACCATATCAAAGCTCTGCCATCAGTGTTTCATAAATGGCACATGTTGGGAACCTATAGGCTGCTCTTTACCTTAGCCATTCTTTTCTTCCCTATAAAGGGTTTCTATAAACAGAAACCCTTACTGTTAGCAGGATTCTTTGCTGTCCAGAATTAAGACTATATTTCCCAGCTTTCCTTACTACTAGGTATGGTCATGTGACTGTTCTGACAAATCAGATGTAAATGCAAGTGTCACAGGCAACTTCCCAATAACAGCCTTAGGGAAGGAGTGGGGTCTCTCTGCCGCCCTTCCTCTTTACTGCTAGGTAAATGTTGATGTGCTCTCTGGAGCTCATGCTTCCATATTGAACCACAGTGATAACTACATGTTGAGAATAGTAGAACAGCTAGAATGAGCCCCAATTCCTGATAATCATGAAATCAACATATTGGCTCTGTACTGCCTATAGATACGCAAGAAAAATAAACTTCTCTCTGTGTTTAAACCACTGTTACTTTAAGTTTTCTATCTTTCCTAGGCAGACCTAATCCTAACTGATTCGGGCTCAGTAGCTTTTTGTTGACTGATGGAATGGATAGTGTATGCATAGATTCTATAAGTTTGCATTTTGCAAAGTATTTTTTCAAGCATTAATTTGTTTAATTTGGTAAAAGTTAAAAAGTACCTTCCCAATCCTATAACTTCTAAAATCTACTAGCCTCTGGTATTTTCTGTAATGTGATATATCGTGTAGGATGGATGTGTGCACAAAAGTAACACAATATGGCTTAGACAAAGACATTTAATTGTCTCAGAAAATAAAAATCTTGCATCTCCAAATGATTCAACAGTGTCATCCAGGACAGGGGCACTTCCCATCCTCCACATGACCTTCCTCAGCACTTCACTGATGTCTTATTTCATTGCCCCAGGACGGCTGCCACTGCAACCAATATCATATTCTTTCTCTCTCTCTCTCTCTTTTTTTTTTTTTTTTTTTGTTTTTTGAGACGGAATCTCGCTCTGTCACCAGGCTGGAGTGAAGTGGTATAATCTCAGCTCACTGCAACCTCCGCCTCCTGGGTTCAAGCGATTCTGCTGCCTCAACCTCCCGAGTAGTTGGAATTACAGGCGTGCACCACCACACCCCCGGCCAATATCATATTCTCACACAACAAGGGGGTATGAGAGTAGGGGCAAAAGTGACTTTTTTCTCCTGTGACTCCCTCTTTTTTTTTTTATTTATTTTTATTTTTTTTTTGAGAAGGAGTTTCGCTCTGTCACCCAGGCTGGAGTACAGTGGTGCGATCTCAGCTCACTGCAAGCTCCGCCTCCCGGGTTCACTCCATTCTCCTGCCTCAGCCTCCTGAGCAGCTGGGACTACAGGTGCCCGCCACCACGCCTGGCTAATTTTTTGTATTTTTAGTAGAGACGGGGTTTCACCGTGTTAGCCAGGAATTTTTTTTTTTTTTTTTTTAAACAGAGTTTCGCTCTTGTTGCCCAGGCTGGAATGCAGAGGTGCGATCTCGGCTCACCACAACCTCTGCCTGTTGGGTTCAAGCGATTCTCTTGGCTCAGCCTCCTGAGTAGCTGGGATTACAGGTGTGCGCCGCCACGCCCAGCTGATTTTTGTATTTTTAGTAGAGCGGGGTTTTGCTATATTGGCCAGGCTGGTCTTGAACTCCTGACCTCAGGTGATCCGCCCACCTCATCTTCCCAAAGTGCTGGGACTAGAGGCCTGAGCCACTGCACCCGGCCAAGTCTGTTATTTCAAGAAAAACAACACAGACTCTTCATTGCCAGTAACATTTGAGCTTTCAAGCAAAAAATTCAACTTTTGAGATATTTATTTATATTCACAACCATGAGTTTGAAAGCTTCACAATACTTAAATACTTTTCTAATGAGATCGATCGTTATATTAACAATTGGTTTTTAATATTTAATAATGAACTGTGCCAACATTTTGAAGATCTGTAAAACTCAAAACAGCAATATTTTCCAGATGGTCAATATATGTTGTTACAAAATCAGGCACAGGTAAAAGATTCATTCAGAGTGCAAGACAGAGCAATTGATTTTAATGTCACAGACAGTACAAAAAGTTCAGTGATAAGGTTTCAGAATTGGTATTACAATTAACCTCTAAAGGCCTGGCGTGGTGGCTCAGGCCTGTAATCCCAACACTTTGGGAGCCTGAGGCGGGTGGGTCACTTGAGGTCAGGGGTTTGAGATCAGTCTGGCCAACATGGTAAAACCCCATTATCTACTAAAAATACAAAAATTAACCAGGCGTGGGGGCAGGTGCCTATAATACCAGCTACTCAGGAGGCTGAGGCAGGAGGATCGCTTAAACCTGAGAGGCAGAGGTTGCAGTGAACCAAGAAGATCGTGCCACTGCACTCCAGCCTGGGCAACAGAGCAAGACTCTGTCTCAAAAAAAAAAAAAAAACTGAAAAAAGAAACTATTTGTCAAGTTTTGGTGAAGTGTCAAGTTAGTACCTCTACAACTATCTGAAAAGACCATTAAAATACATCTCTCCTGTCTAAATATATATCTATGAGAACCAGGTTTTTTTCTCATACTTCAACCAAAACAGTACATCACAACAGACTGAACCACAGAAGCAGACACGAAAATGCTGCCATCGTCTATTAAAGCCAGACATTGAAGAGATTTGCAAAATGTGTAAAAAATGGAGTGATAACTCTTCTCATTAAATGTTTTTTTTGGAAGTGTAGTTGATCATAACATATTTCATAAATATTATTTATGTGTATTAATATGTAAGAGGATTATTTTTAATGAATTAATATATAAAAATTTACAATTTTCTCAGTTTTCATTTCTAAGTGGGTGGCTTGACACCAAGAAGTTTCAGAACTATTGGTTTAGAAGAAACCAGAAATTGAGCACCATTCGGTTTCAGCAGAATCAGGATCCAGTTACAAGGAATAAGAGGAGATGGCTATTCAGTAGGCAAAGCAAGTGTCTGCAACACTTCAGGGACTCAGACTGTGGCCAGGAGCAGTGGCTCACGCCTGTAATCCTTACACTTTGGTAGGCAGAGGCGGGTGGATTGCTTGAGACCAGGAGTTCGAGACCAGCCTGGCCAACATGGTGAAACTCCGTCTCTACAAAACTACAAAAATTAGCTGGGCATAGTGGTGGGCGCCTGTAGTCCCAGCTACTCGGGAGGTTAAGGTGGGAAGATCACTTGGGCCTGGAAGGCATTGAGCTGAGATGGCACCACTGCACTCCAGCCTGGGCAATAGAGCAAGATCCTTTCTCAAAAAAAAAAACTCAGATTGTTTATAAAGCATATGTATACATTAGGTGTTTGTATGTATTTCTGTCATTTCAGTATATGATTTATATTAAACTTACACTTTTTTCATGGCATTGAGGTGAAGGGTTTAGACCCCTCAGATCTGGCACTAACCAGTTGTATAGCCTTTTGCCTCTCAGCTCTGAGAACCTCAATGTCCTAATCTCTAAAATGAGATCGTGGACCACTCAGCCCATTTTGCAGACTCCTTCTTCTGGTGGGATGAGAAGATGACGCATATCCGAACCTAGTACCGTGCCTGGCACAAAGTAAGCACTCGGTGGTGTGAGCTCTCATTCCTTTTTGATGACTTTTACTACTGTTTTCAGTCACAATCATTTTCATTAACTTTTTGTCCCCTGGAGGCCCACCAAGGTGATTTTTTTTTTTTTTTTTTTGAGATGGAGTCTCACTCTGTCGCCCAGACTGGAGTGTAGTGGTGTGATCTTGGCTCACTGGAACCTCTGCTGCCTCCCGGGTTCAAGCAATTCTTCTGCCTCAGCCTCCTGAGTAGCTGGGATTACAGGCATGTGCCACCATGCCCCACTAATTTTTGTATTTTTAATAGAGACAGGGTTTCACCATGTTGTCCAGGCTGGTCTCAAACTCCTGACCTCAAATGATCTGCCCATGTCGGCCTCCCAAAGTGCTGGGATTACAGTCATGAGCCACCACAGTCGGCAAGGGGATTTTTTTTTTTTTTTTTTTTTTTTGAGACGGAGTCTCGCTCTGTCGCCCAGGCTGGAGTGCGGTGGCCGGATCTCAGCTCACTGCAAGCTCCGCCTCCCGGGTTCACGCCATTCTCCTGCCTCAGCCTCCCGAGTAGCTGGGACTACAGGCGCCCGCCACCACACCCGACTCATTTTTTGTGTTTTTAGTAGAGACGGGGTTTCACCGTGTTAGCCAGGATGGTCTTGATCTCCTGACCTCGTGATCCGCCCATCTCGGCCTCCCAAAGTGCTGGGATTACAGGCTTGAGCCACCGCGCCCGGCCTAGGGGATGTTTTAATGTGCCACGTAGTGAAATCACCAAGACCACAATGACCTACGGAGCCCTCCCTGTGAGTAGAACTTAAAATTTCACACAAGCAGGCAATAATGAAGTAATTCTTCCTTTCTCCTTCTCTTCCTGATCTATTTCATCTGTCAGTCATTCTTGTTCTGTCTTTTTCTCCCCATATATATCTATATATACACACACACACACACACACACAAACACACAGCTAAGCTATATATATATGTGTGTGTGTGTATGTATGTGTCTGGATTTATTTAACTCCTGACTTTACATCCTATCAAGAAAGAAATCAATCCAGTAAACAAACACATTGAGTAAGTAATTTCCCACCATCTTTTAGGGGTTTATTGCGCTGTCCCCACCATGAGTAAAAGAGCTATTTCACAGGAGGCCTGAGGGACTGCTTAATGGGCACAAACTTTTCCTTTGGGGTTGATAAGAATGTTCTGGAACTAAACAGTGTTGGCTGGTTGCACAACATTGTGAATGTACTAAATGCCACTGAATTGTACACTTCAAAATGTTAAGTTTTATGTTAGGTGTATTATACCACAATTAAAAAGAGAGTCCAGTGACTTTCCAGTCCCTCCTAGAAAGGCATGGGGGGCTTTCCTGACACTCAGGTCCCCCACCATAGCAAATCCTCCATCTGCTGGAGATGCGGGTGTCCACTTGCACACATGTCTCCTCATGGACTGACCCATGCATCCACCTGTACCACCTCTTTGCTTCCTCCTGGTCTGGCAGCTGAAATAGTTACAACAAAGTCTATTTTTGTTTGTTTTTGTTTTTGTTTTGAAACAGAGTTTTGCTCTTGTCGCCCAGGCCGGAGTGCAATGGCGCAATCTCGGCTCACCGCAACCTCTGCCTCCCCAGTTCAAGCGATTCTCCTGCCTCAGCCTCCTGAGTAGCTGGGATTACAGGCATGTGCCACCACCCCTGGCTAATTTTGTATTTTTAGTAAAGATGGGGTTTCTCCATGTTGGTCAGGCTGGTCTCGAACTCCCGGCCTCAGCCTCCCAAAGTGCTGGTTTTACAGGCGTGAGCCACCACGCCTGGCCTACAACAAAGTCTTATGCAAAAAGAGCTGCAAAGCCTTCACAGATGTGGTGTCTTTTACCAGAATGAAACAGTCTCCTCTCCTTAATGGATAACAAACCACCTTATCAAGCCCCGCCAAGAAGTGTGTTCAGATCATGTCTTCATTCTTCTTAATTTCAAGTGAAAGAGCTGCCTTCTTGGAACTTTGTAGAAATCCAAGATGTGTGCTAGAGCTGCTCAGAGACCTGCCATTTACTTACTGTACTTGTGTTATCAAAGACCCCATAAAATCAAGTGATTTCCTCTGCTTTTGTCCAGGCCTCTAAAGAACATGACGCTTAATCACCTCAAATTCCCTTCTGTCTGTGATCCCCTCTGAGAAATAAAGCCATAAATATGTTGAGTTCTGTTGACATTCACACCGGAAATAGCACAGAGCTCCAAGTATTGTGGTCTCCTCTCCGATTTTATTGCTAAACAGCAAGAAAAACAGCACAGGGGCTTTCCTGGCGAGTCACAGAAATGCAACGTGGTTTTTTTTTTTCTCCCCAAGACAGGAAACTATCTCTTCACACCATTGCCAAAGCCAAGAGACTTCGATTGAGCAGATAGAGCCCAGAGCAGAGCAAACCCCATTTGATAAAATGCTTAGAGCACATCTCCCCACAAGGGCAGGGAATATGAGGGTCTGAAAAGCAGAGCTCCGGCCTCCCCTCCTCCCCAACTCAAGGTTGAAAATATCAACAACATTCCTGTCCACTGTAATCAAATACTTACGCAAAAAGCTATGGAATGCACAATAATTTGTCAGGCATCCTTTTAGCAGAGTCCACTAGAGCCAACTCTAGTAGGCTTCCTTGACCCTCAGAGACTGTGCCCTTTAACCTTATTTGGGTCTCTTTTATGGGGGCCTTCACTCTGACCAGATGGCTAAACTATCAAAGGGTTTTATGAGTAAAAACTGCTTTCCCAACTCGTAAGTTGTATATTTCTTTCCATGTTAATGTGAACTATCAACCCAGAGGCTTTAAATTGAAAACACAAGAGGTGTCCTGCAGCTGGGGCTCCCCCCGCCATCCCAGCATTGTGTGTGATCACAAGGGTTATGGGTGTTTGCAGAGAAAACAGCTGACACCCAGATGAGGACAATTTCAGCTAAATATTTAAAATAGCCATCAAGAAACGAATGATTGATTGATTTTTTTTTTTTTTTTGGTTCAGGCCATGATCTTTTATCAAGCTGCAGGCAAACATGCTTCCTACATAAATCCAAACTGTATCTTTCTTTTCTTCCATCCCACCCTGTGCATCCACTTTTCAGAGAGGCTGGGTGGCAAATTAAACATAATTAGATCAAATGATGTGGAATCCAAAATGGAAAAGGATGCCATCTCTCAATGTTGAATTTCAAGGTAAATAGTCCTGAGACCTTAAATTGGCAGTGAGTATACACTTATAGTTTGTTTTGTATGATTCTTGAAAATTTTCATAAGAAATGATCAGGATGAGTTGATGCAACGAATATTGATGAGCGAAAACGAGGAGGCTGACACCGTTCTAGCACTTAGCAGGCTGCGTGAACAAGACAGCGGAGACTTCACTGAGAAAGTGCTTATGTTCTGCTAGAGAGACAAATAACAAAGAACCCCAAAATGGCAGGTGGTAATGAGCAATGGGACAGGGCACTGGGACAGGGGCTAAGTGCATAGATTCTGCATGGTTAGGAAAGACCCCACTGGGGAGGTGATGACAAAGTAAAGATCTGAATGAGAAGAAGGAGAACAACTCAGGAAGATGTAGCTAGCGCTCCCATTAGAAATGTAATGTGGGCCGAGCATGGTGGCTCATGCCTGTAATCCCAACATTTTGGGAAGCAGAAGCGGGTGGATTGCTCGAACCCAGGGATTCAAGACCAGCTTGGGCAACACAGTGAGACCCCATCTCTACAAAAAAATACAAAAATTAGCCAGGCGTGGTGGGGCACCTGTATTCCCAGCTACTGAGGAGGCTGAGCCCAGGAGGTAGAGGTTGCAGTGAGCCATCCTTGCCCCAACTGTACTGTACCAGCCTGGGTGGCAGAGTGAGACTATCTCAAAAATAACAAAGTAATGTGAGCCATGTCTGTAGTGCTAAAAAATTTTCTAGTAGCCAGATTTTAAAAAGTAAAAGGAAATGTATGGAAATAATTTCATAAATTTTTTAATGAGTTTATAATTTATTATATGTATTTTGTTACTTATTTATTTAATAATATATTTTATTTTATATATATATTTCTTTTTTTTTTTTTTTTTTTTTGAGACAGAGTCTCGCTGTGTCTCCCAGGCTGGAGTGCAGTGGCGTGATCTCGGCTCACTGCAAGCTCCGCCTCCCGGGTTCACGCCATTCTCCCGCCTCAGCCTCCCAAGTAGCTGAGACTACAGGCGCCCGCCACCACGCCCGGCTAGTTTTTTGTATTTTTAGTAGAGACGGGGTTTCACCATGTTAGCCAGGATAGTCTCGATCTCCTGACCTCGTGATCCACCTGCCTCGGCCTCCCAAAGTGCTGGGATTACAGGCTTGAGCCACCGCGCCTGGCCAGTTTTATATATATATTTCTAAGACAGTGTCTTGTTCTGTCTCCCACGCTGGAGTGCAATGGCGCATCCATATCTCATTTCTACCTCGAACTCCTGGGTCCAAGCGGTCCTCTTGCCTCAGCCTCCTGAGTAGCTAGGACTACAGGCACGAGCTACTGTGCCTGGCCTATTTTATTATATTTAGATCCATATGTACTATTATATTTTCTAGTAGCTATATTTTAAAAGGGTAAAAAGAAATGAGTGAGCCGTATGCAGTGGTGTGAGCCTGTAGTCTCAGAGTTTCTTAATAGGATGAGGTGGGAGGATGGTTTGAGCCCAGGAGTTTGAATCTAGCCTGGGCAACATAATGAGACCCAGTCTTATAATAATAATATGAAGAAGAAAAGAAGAAGAAGAAGGAGGAGGAGGAGGAGGAGAAGGAGGGAGAGGGGGGAGGAGGAAGAAAGAAGAAACGGGTAGAAGCAATTTTAATATATTTTCTTTTTCTTTTTTTTTTCTTTTTTTCTTTTTTCTTTTTTTGAAACTAGTTTCACTCTTGTCATCCAGGCTGGAATGCAATGGCATGGTCTTGGCTCACTGTAACCTCTGCCTCCCAGGTTCAAGCAATTCTCCTGACTCAGCCTCCCAAGTAGCTGGGATTACAGGCATGCGCCACCATGCCCAGCTAATTTTTGTATTTTTAGTAGAGATAGGGTTTCGACCATGTTGGCCAGGATGGTCTCGAACTCCTGACATCAGGTGATCCACCTGCCTCAGACTCCCAAAGTGCTGGGATTACAGGTGTGAGCCACCGCGCCTGACCAATTTTAATATATTTTCTGTTTATTTTAATAATATATTTATTTGCATTGTCATCATTTTTATTTATTTTACATTTTTAATTTTGCTTATTTGTTTATTTAATAATACGTTTTATTATATATTTTTTTTTTTTTTTTTTTTTGAGACGGAGTCTCACTCTGTCGCCCAGGCTGGAGTGCAGCGGCGTGATCTCGGCTCACTGCAAGCTCCACCTCCCGGGTTCACGCTATTCTCCTGCCTCAGCCTCCCGAGTAGCTGGGACTACAGGCGCCCACAACCGCGCCCGGCTAATTTTTTGTATTTTTAGTAGAGACGGGGTTTCACCGTGGTCTCGATCTCCTGACCTTGTGATCCGCCCGCCTCGGCCTCACGTTTTATTATATTCAATTCATGTGTAGTGTTAAATTTTCTCATAGCCAGTTTTAAAAGATTTTTAAAAAGAACACATAAAATACAGGTACAACAAGCCAGGCGTGGTGGCACACACCTATAGTTCCAGCTACTCAGGACATTGATGTGAGAGCACGACTTGGGCCCAGGAGTTCGAGATCAGCCTATGAAGTGCAGTGAGACCCTGTCTCTAAATAAATAAATAAAATGGAAAAAAACAAGTAAAATGATTTTAATAATATCTTTTATTTTTATTTAATCTATTTTTTCCAAAATGTTGTCATTTTCAAAAATGTGTTTTAAAAAGTAAATGAAATATTTTACATTCTTCTTTTCATACCAAGTCTTCACAATCTGGTGTGTATTTTATACCAACAACGCACCTCAATCTGGACTGTAAATTCTCACTAGAAGTACTTAATCTGAATTCAGGTTTCATACAGTTGACAGTTACCAAGGTAGATTCGTATATGCCAGTTGTACTAAAGATACTTAAAAGTTTTCTAATAACTGAGTGAAGTATCAGTTTTGAAGTTTTAATGCAGATTAAGTAAAATTAAAAATCCAATTCTGGCAGGGCGAGGTGGCTCATGCCTGTAATCACAGCACTTTGGAAGGCCAAGGCAGGTGGATTATCTGAGATCAGGAGTTCAAGACCAGCCTGGCCAACATGGGGAAACCCCGTCTCTACTAAAAATACGAAAATTAGTCAAGCGTGATGGCATGTGCCCATAATCCCAGCTACTCGAGGAGGCTGAGGCAGGAGAATCACTTGAACCCAGGAGTCAGAGGTTGCAGTGAGCCAAGATTGTGCCACTGCACTCCAGCCTGGGCAACAGAGCGAGACTCTGTCTCAAAAAAAAAAAAAAAATTCCAGTTCCTCCCATGCACCAGTCACATCTCAAATGTGGAGTCACCACCTGGGCCGTGTGGTGACCTGATGGATAGCGGAAGTCTGGGGAAGGACATCAGAGGCCCAAGGAACAGCTAGAGCAAGTTCTGGAAGCTGGGAAGAGCACGGCATGTTCCAGGAGCAAAAGGTGGCCGGGAGCTCCAGGGCACCCAGACAGGGAGAAGAGGCAGGGATGGGCTGCCAACACCTTGCGCCTCCTTGGATCCACAGGCTGGGTGAAGAGCTCAGATTGACCATAAGTGTCACTTGTTAGTCCCTAGTTGGTAAGAGGGGTGCAAGACCAGGATAAATTTCTCTGTGATAGCTTGGAGAGTACCACATCAAGAGAAAAGTAACATGTTCATGCCGTAGAACCTAGGAACGCACCCTCAGGAATGTCCCAAGGTCATAAGGAAGCTCATGGCATGGCTGGAATGGCAAAATATTGCCAACAGCCTAAATATCCACCAGGCAGGGGGAGGGTAATAGACTGTGATCTGTTCCCGAAAAGGAATATGAAACTGCAATCAAAAATAATCACATGTGTCAATACATCACATCTTTTTGTTTTGTTTTGTTTTTTGGTTTTTGTTTTTTGAGACATAGTCTTGCTCTGTTGCCCAGGCTAAAATGCAGTGGTGCAATCTCAGCTCACTGCAACATCTACCTCTCAGGTTCAAGCGATTCTCCTGCCTCAGCCTCTAGAGTAGCTGGGATTACAAGCGCCCGCCACCATGCCTGGCTAATTTTTGTATTTTTAGTAGAGACAGGATTTCACCACGTTGGCTAGGCTGGTCTTGAACTCCTGACCTCAGGTGATTTGCCAGCTTCAGTCTCCCAAAGTTCTGGGATTACAGGCATGAGCCACTGCACCCAGGCTATTTCCTTCTTTTTTAAGGCTGAATAATATTTTATTGTATGTATATACCACATTTTTAAAATCCATTCATCTGTCATCTGGTAAAGGCAGAAAATTATTTTAAACATAGCAGATGGGGCTAAGTGCAGTGGCTGCTGGCCAACATGTTACATCTTAAAAACAAAAGGATGAGTCAAAGAAGAAACTATGTATATAAATTAAGAATACCTTATAGCATTTAAAGATACAGGTAAATATATATACACACATAGACATGGACACATACATTTATTACTAAACTGATCAATATGGGCTGGAAGGAAACATCAGTTTCATGGTAGCAATAGCTCCTGGGGAGGCCTTGAGGTCCAGTGGGCTCAACTTTATCAGTAATGTCTTATTTTTTATTAAAATAGTATCAGCCAGGCGCAGTGGCTCACACCTGTAATCCCAGCACTTTGGGAGGTCAAGGCAGGTGGATCACGAGGTCAGGAGTTTGAGGCCAGCCTGGCCAGTATGGTGAAACCCCACCTCTACTAAAAATACAAAAATTAGCAGGGTGTGGTGGCGGACTCTTGTAATCCCAGCTACTCAGGAGGCTGAAGCAGAATTGCTCGAACCTGGGAGGCGGAGGTTGCAGTGAGCCGAGATCACGCCATGGCACTTCAGCCTGGGCAACAGAGTGAGACTCTGTCTCAAAAAATAAATAAATAAATAAATAAATAAATAAATAAATAAATAAAATACTATCTAAGATGCTACAACACAAAGGTTATATTTGGTAATCTTAAGTAGTGAAGCTATAGGTGTTTGTTATACTTTATTCTGTACTTTTCAGTTGATTTAAATATTCTCCAAATTTAAATAAAAACAAACCTATAATAAAAGAAAAGAAACCTCTTTCACCTCCAGCCCTCTAGATTGTCTGTCCCTGTGTCTCCTGTAACCTTCCAGTGCTGTCGAGGGCTTACAGTTAGAGAATACAGACCTATTACCTACAGTGTTTACTTATAACATTTTCTGAGGGGAGAAAAGTTTCTGGTCTCGTCCAGCAACGTCTAAGTCAGACAAGCAAGAGAATTTTTAACTCTTTCCTCACTAGCATCAAGCCACGTATTTTTCTTTTCTTCTCCTGTGGCTTCAGGGTTTTGAGCCCTACATACTCCTTTACCTCTCAACATTTGAGCCACTAAAGGCTAAACACGTTCCATGTTGAATGGAAAAAATAAGTAACGAAGAATTAAAAAGTTGGCCACACCGTTCTCCATTGCTTCAAAGAAAGTAAGTGTCTCCTGTTTGTTTTCTGAAGATCTAACTGCTTCTAAATACTGTCTTGAAATCCATCACTAGCTGCACAGTCTTCTGTCATTCAATCTCCCCAAACATTAGTTTGCTCATCTACCTTACAGGGATAATAATAATCGGACCTAGCCAGGCGCACTGGCTTAGGCCTGTAATCCCAGCACTTTGGGAGGCAGAGGTGGGTGGATCACCTGAGGTCGGGAGTTCGAGACCAGCCTGACCAACATGGAGAAACCCCATCTGTATTAAAAATACAAAATTAGCCAGGCGTGGTGGCACGTGCCTGTAATCCCAGCTACTCGGGAGGCTGAAGCAGGAGAATCGCTTGAACCTGGGAGGCAGAGGTTGCGGTGAGCCGAAATCGCACCATCATTGCACTCCAGCCTGGGCAGCAAGACCAAAACTCCGTTTCAAAAAAATAAATAAATAATCAGACCTTCTTCACAACACCAATAGGAGATGCAAACGCAGGCATAGGAGTAAAGGTCTTAGTACAGTTTTTTTTTGTTGTTTTTTGGTTTTTTTTGAGATGGAGTCTTGCTCTGTCGCCTAGGCTGGAGTGCACTGGCGTGATCTCAGCTCACTGCAAGCTCCACCTCCCGGGTTCACACCATTTTCCTGCCTCAGCCTCCTGAGTAGCTGGGAGTACAGGCACCCACCACCTCGCCCGGCTAATTTTTTGTATATTTTGTAGAGGCGGGGTTTCACCCTGTTAGCCAGGATGGCTTCGATCTCCTGACCTCGTGATCCACCCGCCTCGACCTTCCAAAGTGCTGGGATTACAGGCGTGAGCCACTGCACCTGGCCAGGTCTTAGTACAGTTTTTATTGAATACATTTGTATTATTTTTTCAGTATCTTGATCTCTTTCTGTCACTCATATTGATATGACAGGGTAATTTTTTTTTTTTTTTGAGACAAGGTCTCACTCTGTTGCCCAGGCTGGAGTGCAGTGGCACGACCACAGCTCACTGCAGCCTTGACCTCCCAGGCTCAAGTGATCCTCCCACTTCAGCCTCCCAAGTAGCTGAGACTACAGGCACACACCACCACACCCAGCTAATTATTTAATTTTTTGGTAGAAATGGGATCTCACTATGTTGTCCAGGCTGGTCTTGAACTTCTGGGCTCAAGCGATCTTCCTGCCTTAGCCTCTCAACGTGCTGGTATCACAGATGTGAACCACTGCACCTGGCCCTGGGTGACTATTTTAGATAGTGTGTTAGAACATAGGCTTTGTGGTGAGACAGGTGGATTATAAACCTAGCTCACCCACTTCTTTTTTTTTTTTTTTTTTGAGACGGAGTCTTGCTCTGTCGCCCAGGCTGGAGTGCAGTGGCGCAATCTCGGCTCACTGCAAGCTCCGCCTCCCGGGTTCACGCCATTCTCCTGCCTCAGCCTCCCGAGTAGCTGGGACTACAGGCGCCCGCCACTGCGCCCAGCTAATTTTTTTCTATTTTTAGTAGAGACGGGGTTTCACCATGGTCTCGATCTCCTGACCTTGTGATCCGCCCGCCTCGGCCTCCCAAAGTGCTGGGATTACAGGCGTGAGCCACCGCGCCCGGCAACTCACCCACTTCTTAAGTGAACTTGGGTAGCTTAGTAGCCATACGGGGGTTGAGAAAACTAAATGAAATAGTCCTTTAAGGATGCCAGCAGGAGACCTGGCATGTATGTGATCAGTGCTGCAGGGATGCCAGCTGATGCGAGGAGGACATGGTGCCTATTCATACTGGACAGCAGCAGCATTTACAACAGAGAAAACTAGTATTTCCGTGATGTTTGTCTGCCCATACATGGAGCACACAAGCCAACTTAGACTTTTGCAAATTCATTTAACAGTTTCTTATATAAATATGTTATTCTGAGCCACATCAATATAAACCATCACACATTCTTTCTTAAAATATGCTGTACATTTAGAAGTGTGGTTTGGCCTCCAATTTGAAGCTTGTCACTTTCTTTGGTGCCTCTAGTTATCATTGTGAGCCCATCAGCCTTGCTTATCCAACAAGTTTATGAATGGCAAATGTTGATGGCTTCATTGAGTTGTGACTATAAATGCAAGGAATATGAGAACAAGGATGAAGAGGTGGCTTCTTTATAACAGCTGTAATTTATCCAGGGTTTTGTGCTGGCCTTTGATTTGGGGGCTGACTCTGAATCCAGTGTTCCCCCTGATTGCATTAGGAGCAGCCCTTAGGGGTCAGATAGAATTCTAAGGTGCTGGAATTAGTTAGAAGAATGAGAATGCACATGTGTGAAGGGGTAGGGGAAGGGGCCTTTACAAAACTCATCCTTCAAGACCCAAACACCAACTTTCTGCCCAGGTGACCTAGAGAGAAGACAGGGCCAACTTCAGGGCCATGCAGCCCTTGCGGTCACACAGGCCCCGAGCTCAGATGGGTTCTAGCTTGGCTTAATGCTCTTCTGTGGCCATCTTGAAATTCTTAATATTTTTAACAAGAGGCCCTGTATTTTCATTTTGCACCATGCACTGCAAATTCTGTGGCTGATCCTCGGACCCTTGAGTGACACTGAGGCTTTTGCTCACCCCTGGACACAATCATGACTGTTATAATGAATGACAAGTATTTTGTACATCCAGGGAATAATACTGATCACAAGTAACATGTATAAGCCAAGTACTTTATACCGATGACCTTATTTAATCTGTCCATGGACGCATTTTAGAGGTGATGAAACTGAGACATGAAGATAATAGTTCACATTTATCAAGCATATGCATAATCTTACTTTTCACAACAATCCTGCTGGGCGTGGTGGCTTATGCCTGTAATCCCAGCACTTTGGGAGGCTGAGGCGGGTGAATCATGAGGTCAGGAGTTTGAGACCAGCCTAGCCAACATGGTGAAACCCCGTCTCTACTAAAAATACAAAAATTAGCTCGGTGTGGAGGTGCACACCTGTAATCCCAGCTACTCGGGAGGCTGAGGCAGGAGAATAGCTTGAACGTGGGAGGTGGAGGTTGCAGTGAGTCAAGATCGTACCGTTGCACTCCAGCCTGGGCGACAGAGCGAGACTTTGTCTCAAAAACAGAAAAAAAATCCTGTGAGCTTAGTACTATTGCTTGGTCACATTTTAATTCTTACAAATGCAAGCTATTAGGAGAAAAAAAAAAAGAGTAATCCAAAGAAAGCAGAAGGAACAAGGTGTAAAGGTAATTTTTTAAATTATATAGCAAACAGGCTGGGCGCGGTGGCTCAAGCCTGTAATCCCAGCACTTTTGGGAGGCCGAGACGGGCGGATCACGAGGTCAGGAGATCGAGACCATCCTGGCTAACACGGTGAAACCCCGTCTCTACTAAAAAAAATACAAAAAAACTAGGCGGGCGAGGTGGCGGGCGCCTGTAGTTCCAGCTACTCGGGAGGCTGAGGCAGGAGAATGGCGTGAACCTGGGAGGCGGAGCTTGCAGTGAGCTGAGATCCGGCCACTGCACTCCAGCCTGGGTGACAGAGCGAGACTCTGTCTCAAAAAAAAAAAAAAAAAAAAAAAAAAAATTATATAGCAAACAAAGATTTTCACACAAAAACTAGCTAATCCAAAGCTAGTTCTTTGGAAAGTCTAATAATTTACTAGTCTACTAAGTGCTAATAAAAAAGAACAAATGCATAAAAATATTAGGGATAAAAAGAGGGCTTAACTGCAGATGCAGAAGAGAGTAATAACTGAAATTTAATACTATAAAAAATTCATGCCAAGAAAAGTTGAACACTGCGAAATTAACAACTTCCCAGAGAAACATTATTTACTGAAACTGAACCAAGAGACTCCAGAATCCTAAATAGACCTAACAGTGTTGAGAAAATTAAATTAGTAGCTAACATGTATGCATACATGTGTACATGCCTACATACATGTGTAAACATGCCCCCACACACCAGACGTAAGCAGGTTTACACTTCTACCAAACATTCAAGAAACAGGAAAATAGGCCAGGCACAGCGGCTCATGCCTGTAATCCCAGCACTTTGGGAGGCTGAGGCAGGTGGATCATGAGGTCAGGAGATCGAGAACATCCTGGCTAACATGGTGAAACCCCGTCTCTACTAAAAATACAAAAAATTAGCCGGGTGTGGTGGCGGACACCTGTAGTCCCAGCTACAGGTGGGGCAGGAGAATGGCATGAACCTGGGAGGTTGAGGCAGGAGAATGGCATGAACCTGGGAGGTGGAGCTTGCAGTGAACCGAGATCGCACCACTGCACTCCAGCCTGGGCGACAGAGCGAGACTCCTTCTCAAAAAAATAAAGAAAAGAAAAGGAAAGGAAACATAGGCCAGGTGCGGTGACTCACGCCTGTAATCCCAGTACTTTGGGAGGCCGAGGCAGGTGGATCATGAGATCAGGAGATCGAGACCAGCCTGGCCAACATGGTAAAACCTTGTCTCTACTAAAAATACAAAAATTAGCCAGGTGTGGTGGCAGTGTGCCTCTAATCCCAGCTACTCAGGAGGCTAGGGCAGGAGAATCACTTGAACCTGGGAGGCAAAGGTTGCAGTGAGCCGAGATTGTGCCATTGCACTCCAGCCTGAGCAACAGAGCAATACTCCATCAGAAAGAAAGAAGGAAGGGAGGGAGGAAGAGAGGGAGGGAGGGAGGGAGGGAGGGAGGGAGGAAGGAAGGAAGGAAGGAAGGAAGGAAGGAAGGAAGGAAGGAAGGAAGGAAGGAAGGAAGGAAGGAAGATAGGAAGGAAGATAGCGGCCACTTATTGCTGTCTGATACTGACAGCTAACATTTCTTGAGCACTTACTGTTCAGCAAGCACTATGCTAAAAGCTGTTTGTGTATAATCTCAAAAAAGGTAGGTACTATTATATTCATTTTACAGATGAAGAAACTGAGGCCAGGAAATTTTAAGCAATTTGCCCAGAGTCCTACAAATGATAAATGGTAGATCTGGGATTTGAACTAGGTTCTCCTGTCAGCTCCACGACGAGCATTCTTTACTGTTACATTCAACTGCCAATCAGAACTGGATGTGGGAGATCTTGTAGCCTGGGTTAAGCAGAGAAAAGTGCAGGGCCTTCGTGGTCTCTGGTTTTCTTGGTCTATTTCAGCCCCTGGGATATTCACTGATCACCTAGTTGGGGTTTCAGTGCCCATAGAGCTCACATTCCAGTGTTCCTGGATTAGATGCTCTTATTTGATTATCCTCCTAAGAGATAGCGGCTATTGTCATGTGAAGGCCATTGTCCTTTGGAATCTGAAGGTAATCAAGTTTGGAGACATGACCTGAGTGATGGGTATTTCAGCCACAAGTTTAAGAACAGAAGGACAGATGCGTAAGAATTGTGCGATGTTTATAGTTTCCACATGGAATCCCATTATGAAAAGGGCTGTTTTCCATTTTTAAGAAACATACATCTATGGAGAGTCTCCTAGGATTGGTTGTGTGCTATCGTGATTAATCCCCATATTACTCACGAGGCCGCAGGGCTCAGGGAGGTAAGGGAAGGTGTCCAGAGTCATACAGCTGAGGAGTCTGGAGCCAGCCAATCGAGTCCCAAATCCAGTGATCCCATGTTCATTACAGTGGCGTTGGATGCCGTGGAATTCCAGTCCAGAGAGGGAAAAGTTGGTTGTGTGGAGTTTGTTGTGCTGGTACTTCTCCTCCATACAGGACAGATCTAGATTTTGTGGAACCTGAAACTTTACAATTGGAGGGGTGGGGGGCCTCTAAAACAAAGCCTATAAAAACACCTCATGTTTGCAAATTTAACAGACACATGTCACCATGTGACAACATTGCTAAGGCCCCTGCTGGGGCTATGAAAGAGGCCCTGAAACTTAAGCCTCACAAGCCTAACAAAGCCATTGTGGCCTCTATTTATACTGTGTTTTCTAATTTGTGTTTTGGGAATAATAATGAGACACAGTGTACTAGAAAAAAAAAGGGAGTATGGAAGCACTCAACTGTATTATTATTATTATTATTTTGCATTTTTGTTTTGTTTTGTTTTGAGATGGAGTCTTGCTCCATCAGCCAGGCTGGAGTGCAGTGGCATAATCTCAGCCCACTGCAACCTCTGCCTGCCGGGTTCAAGTGATTCTCCGGCCTCAGCCTCCCAGGTAGCTGGGATTACAGGCACGCACCACCACACTGGCTAATTTTGTATTTTTAGTTGAGAAGGGGTTTCTCCATGTTGGTCAGGCTGGACTCAAACTCCCGACCTCAGGCGATCTGCCCGCCTTGGCCTTTCAAAGTGCTGGGATTACAGATGTAAGCCACTGCACCTGACCTCAACTGTATTATTTATTCAGTGTTTTCAATAGGTCAGACTTTCTGCTGAGTTTGTTTTTTGTTTTTTGTTTTTTTTAAAACCTAAGTCCTGTTAGAAGTAACTTTTTTTTTTTTTTTTTGAGATGGAGTTTCACTTTTGTTGCCCAGGCTGGAGTACCATGGCATGATCTTGGCTCACCAAAACCTCCGCCTCCCGGGTTCAAGCGATTCTCCTGCCTCAGGCTCCCGAGTAGCTGGGATTACAGGCACGCGCCACCACACCGGCTAATTTTGTATTTTTAGTTGAGATGGGGTTTCTCCATGTTGGTCAGGCTGGTCTTGAACTCCCAACCTGGTGATCTGCCTGCCTTGGCCTCCCAAAGTGCTGGGATTAGAGGCGTGAGCCACCGCACCTGGCCCAGAAGTACTTTTTTTTTTAAGTTTAAATCTGTTAAGTCTTATGTCTCTTATGATTATGCCCATTCTGCAGATGGAGGGACTAAGTCTCTGAGAATCCAAGTGACTTGCTCTGGGTCACACAGGTGGCAGCCATATAATTGAGACTCAAACCAGTTGGTCTGATTTCTGGACTTCATTCTACCTCTTTGTTTCAGCCAGGATATTCATCCCAACTTGGAACTTCTGTGGTGCTGCTCAACCTCTGCTCTGATACCCACCATGGCTCACTAGTGCCTGTACATATCATGACATTGGGTCAGCCAACGATATAGAAAGTGGTATTTCCCAAAATAGTCACGCATTTTAAAAACCAATTTGGGAAATCATTTCACAAACACAGATTTTATGGTCTCGATGCATGAAAACCTGAGAGTACGTTTGCAGATTTTAATTTCAGTAAATATTTGGCATAAGCATTGATGAAACGAGACTTACATAGTTTATAGCCAAAGGTGCGCCTTTTTTTTTTTTTTTTAAACAGAGTCTCATTCTGTCGCCCAGGCTAGAGTACAGTGGTGCAATCTGGGCTCACTGCAACCTCCACTTCCTGGGTTCAAGCAATTCTCCTGCTTCAGCCTCCCAAGTAGGTGGGACTACAGGCGCCCGCCACCATGCCTGGCTACTTTTTGTACTTTTAGTAAAGACAGAATTTCATCATGTTGATCAGGCCCACCTCGGCCTTCCAAAGTTCTGGGATTACAGGCCTGAGCCACCGTGTCCAACCAAGGTGCACTTTTTATCATGGAACAAGTTGGGTTTTACAGAAAACTTGCAAAGAGAGTACAGACTGTTCCCATATACCCCTCCTTGCTTTCCCCTCACTGGGGATACATGTCACTGTTAAGAAACTAACCTGGGTATGTTATTATTAACTAAACTACAGACCTTTGTTTCAACTTCATAAAAGGTACTTTTTTTTTTTTTTTTTTGAGACAGCATTTTGCTCTTGTGGCCCAGGCTAGAGTGCAGTGGTGCGATCTCAGCTCACTGCAACCTCTGCATCCTGGGTTCAAGTCTCAGCCTCCTGAGTAACTGGGATTACAGGTGCCTACCACCACACCTAGCTAATATTTTTGTATTTTTAGTAGAGATGGGGTTTCACCATGTTGGCCAGGGTGGTCTTGAACCCCTAACCTTGGGTGATCCACCTGCCTTGGCCTCCCAAAGTAGTGGGATTACAGGCGTGAGCCACCGCACCCGGCCCAAAAGGTGCATTTTTAAAGGACTTTCATAGCTAACATTTGTTGTACACCTATTGTGTACCATGCATTGTGCCTAACACTTGATATCCCATTTAATTCATGCAGCTACCTGGTGGAACAGCTACTTTCCCCATTTTACAGATGGGAACCGTGAAGTCCAGAGTTCACTGTGCAGCAGCTAATAAGATGGGGTTTGAATCCAGGCAGGCTGACTCCAGAGTCCCTGCCACAGACCATCACATTCGGGCATTCATTGTATTTTCTATCCTTCAGGCTACTCTGAAAACTCAACCCAAGCCCAGGGACATATTCATTCATTCATTCATTCATTCATTCATTCATTCACTCAACAAATATTTCCCTCCTCAATTTCTTCAGACCCCATCACCACCGCCACTGATCTGCCCACTTCAATGAACTCTAATGGCTTGAAATATAAGGGTCACAACTCCAATGATCTCAGGGGGCCCTGGCATGGGTCAGAAATGTGTGCAGCGGGCCAGGTAGGAACTCTAGTGACGACACAGGCCATTCTGTCTCCAGGGGCTGTGTCTGTGTGTCTTGCCAGTCAGCCTCTCACTGTTGCCCCCGTGATCCAGCCAATGGTCTCCATGCAGAAATGCAGACCCAAAACCACCCAATTTTTCCATTTTTTAAAGAAAAGCCAGAAGTTTTCATTTTATGTGAATTTTACCAACCTTCTAAACTCTTTGTAGGTTAAAATCCATCTACGGGGCCAGGTGCTGTGGCTCATAGCTGTCATCCCAGCACTTTGGGAGGCCGAGGCAGGTGGATCACCTGAAGTTAGGAGATGGAGACAAACCTGGCCAACATGGTGAAGCCCCGTCTCTACTAAAAATACAAATTATTAGCCAGGTGTGGCGGTGGGCGCCTGTAATCCCAGCTACTTGGGAGGCTGAATCAGGAGAATTGCTTGAACGTGGGAGGCAGAGGTTGCAGTGAGCCAAGATCACGCCACTGCATTCCAGCCTGGGTGACAGAGGGAGACTCCATCTCAAAAAAAAAAAAAAATCCATCTGTGAGTGAAAGGGGGGCCATAGATCAGCAGTTTACAATCCCTCTCATGACTTGCTTCCCTCATCATTCAAATGTGGATAAGAGAAGTTACCATGAGCTGTAGGTGAGTTCATGTTTGTAAAGCATTCAGAACCAGGCCTGACACAAGGCAGCAGCTGCTCTCATTCTTGTATATTTTTAAATAATAATAATAAATTAATTCAAGGGAGAAACCTATTCAAGCTCAGTCATCAATGGTCTTTCCCTCCCTCCACAAACCCTGAAGTGTTGACTTACTGAATCTTTCAGCTTTCGACTATGTTTAGTCTTGTTGACACAGCCTCAGCGCTTGCATTGGAGTACACTGGGGCCTCACTCCCCCGCCATGCGATTGGAGCCATCAAAGTCCCTCACTCACATTAAAAAACACAAAAAGGGCCAGGCGCGGTGGCTCACACCTGTAATCCCAGCACTTTGGGAGGCCAAGGCGGGTGGATCATGAGGTCGGGAGATGGAGACCATCCTGGCTAACATGGTGAAACCCCGTCTCTAACAGAAATACAAATAATTAGCCAGGCGTGGTGGTGGGCGCCTGTAGTCCCAGCTACTCGGGAGGCTGAGGCAGGAGAATGGCGTGAACCCGGGAGGTGGAACTTGCAGTGAGCCGAGATCGCGCCACTGCACTCCAGCCTGGGCGACAGAGCGAGACTCCGTCTCAAAAACAAACAAACAAACAAACAAAAAACCAAACACACACACACACACACACACACACACACACACACACAAAGGAGAAACTTAACTATCCCCAGTGAGGTCCCTATGTGCGTGCTCAGGCTCACCTTATAAAAGCATTATATGCTCTGCCGGGTGTGGTCCTCCCACCCATAATGCCACTTGCCACAGCCACATCATGCTATAATATAGGAGATACCTATTTTATTTTATTTTATTTTATTTTATTTTATTTATTTATTTTTGAGATGGAGTCCCACCCTGTTGCCCAGGCTGGAGTGCAGTGGCGCAATCTTGGCTCACTGCAACCTCCACCTCCTGGGTTCAAGTGATTCTCCTGCCTCAGCCTACGAAGTAGCTGGGATTACAGGCATGCACCACCACACCCGGCTAATTTTTTGTATTTTTAGTAAAGACGAGGTTTCATCACGTTGGCCAGGCTGGTCTCGGACTCCTGAGCTCGGGTGATCCGCCTGCCTTGGCCTCCCAAAGTGCTGGGATTACAGGCATGAGCCACCGAGCCCAGCTGGAGATACATATTTTAATGTATTACACTCTTTCATCAAAAGACGTAAAGCAAAAGAACTGACCTTTGGTGGAGACAGATGATCTGCCCACCATTTTCTATTTCTAGCACTGGAAATCAAAAATAAGGTTTTGCTCAGAAAAGTCTGGAAGTTTCTATCTCTGAATGCTGAAAGATTGTCTTATTTTTAGTTCCGTGTAAGATGAGAGAAGCTCTCCCCATGATACTGTTATCCTTGGATGGCAAAGTACAGCCTGCACTTGGCACTGAGGCACTGCCTGCATTCAAAACACGTGGAGAACATAATTTGAAGACTCAGGTATGGCCAGCAGTGCCAGAGGGGCAGAAATAAGTCTAAGGCTGGCAAGTGAATCATTGCTCAGCTGTGCCTTGGGTTGCCTGGTCTGCAGCCCCAGGGTGGACTGGAAGGCTTCTTTCATTGGATGGGAAATCTCCCAGTGCCGGGATTGAACCCACAGTTGTGGCAGAGTTGAGGGGGCAGGTGGCCCTGGTGGGCCCTGGGTGTGGATCTTGGACTCTCCCAGCTCAATTTTTGGAGAATCATCACATTTCCCCTGCAGGATCATCTGGATACAAGGAGAGAAATCAAGTCAATGACCAAGGCCATCTCCCTTCTGCATGTTGCCATAAACATGTTATGTGACATGCTCAAGTTTGCATTTTCTTTGAATTTCTGGAATTAGCCACACAAGTAGTTCAGCTGTTTCCTGCAACTTCATCAGGGTCCATGTGCCTAATTCAATAAGAATTGGAATTTTAAAAATAGACAAATAGCAATTATATCACTTATTCAAACCAAGCAGCCAAAGCGTGTTTTTTCCTCACCCAAGGTGGTCCTTTAGAAATATTTCCAACAGATTGTAGAAGTGTGTGCGTGTGTCTGTGTGTGTGTGTGTGTGTGTGTGTGTGTGCGCGCGCGCATATGTAGTATTAGTGTGTGAGGTTTTTGTTAAAAACTTTTAGACACAAAGGATAGGTTAGCAATCTAAATCTAAATTAACTTCTTGAACTGTGCACACATTTAAAGCTTTTTATTAAATTTTCTTTCTTTGTGTGTGTTTTCAACTAACTGATAAAAAAGATCAGTCACAGGCATGTCAGTAAGACAGAGTAACGTGGTACCTTAATATTTGTCATCGTTGCCTAACACACCCTTAGAAAACGAACAGCAAAGAATGAAGCTTTTCATGCGTTATCAGCCATCCCAAACATCTGGTTTTCCCCAAAATAAATCACTCCAAGTAAATGAAGTCTTAGTGATGATTTCATATAATTCTCGCTAAACAGGAACAACGAAAACATCCATTAAGGAATACAATAGATTAAACATGCTGTATAATCAACTAATAGTTTAACTTTTGTGTTATTTGCCATTCATTCCACTTTTGATTAAGAAAGATTTTATTTTACTAGAGAATTCAGTCAAGGGACTGTATTTGATAGGCGTTCAGTGGAATTATAACAAGGAAAAGCATTCTCAAAGTCTAACGAAAACCAAACCAGCTTAAGACGCATTTAAGACAATGTACCAATTAGCAGTTCTGCCTATTTAACTGATAAAAATATGGGTAATACATTAATTTATTTGTTTATATAACTTTCCTTTTTTTAAAGCAGGGCCAAAGAGTCTTACGTTACAAAACTTAAAAGGCGCAAGGGTATGCAGGGAGAAGTCCTCCTTCAGTCCCCAGTTTCCTGTTCCCTCCTCAGAAGAGATCAATGCAGCCAGTTTGCTGGGGAGCCCTTTCATGCAGTGAACTTATTCAAAGAGTATGCAATAGGACATACAATGCCAATTTCAATATTCCCCAAAGTCTCTTATTACATGTCATTTACGTTTTTCCCTTCTAGGTTTTTTTATTTCTAACACTTCAAATGGTAATTTTAGCAGAACCTAAATCATCTATAGTAGCCAATAAAAGCTGAATCCTGAAAAACGTAATGTGTTACTCAAGCTTCTTCTGCCTCACCTTCAAGGTTTACAGGTATGGTGGCTCACACCTGTAATCCCAGCACTTTGGGAGGCCAAAGCAGGAGGATCATTTGAGGCCTGGTGTTTGAGTTGCTCACTGGGCAACACAGTGGGACCCTGTTTCTACAAAAAAAAGTTGTTTTTTTTTCTTTGAGACAGAGCCTTGCTCTGTTGCCCAAGCTGGAGTGCAGTGGCATGGTCTTGACCCGCTGCAACCTCCACCTCCCAGGTTCAAGCGATTCTCCTGCCTCAGCCCCCAGAGTAGCTGGGATTACAGGCACTTGCCATTACGCCTGGCTAACTTTTGTATTTTTAGTAGAGACAGGGTTTCGCCATGCTGGCCAGGCTGGTCTTGAACTCCTGACCTCACGTGATCCACTTGCCTCGACCTCCCAAAGTGCTGGGATTACAGGCGTGAGCCACCACATCTGGCCCCCCAAAATTTTAAAATTAGCTGGGTGTGGTGGTGCACACCTGTAGTCCCAGCTACTTGGAAGGCTGAGGCGGGAGGATCACTTGAACCCAGGAAGTTGAAGCTGCAGTGAGCCATGATTGCACCACTGCACTGCAGCCTGGGCAACAGAGTGAGACCCTGTCTCTAAAAGAATAAAAATTTTAAAAAACAAATAAATTTGGGTGAAGTGTTCAAAGTCACTGGAATCTGCATGATGCCTATCTGTGAGCCCCACGTGGGTGTCCTATAGAAGATAGGGCTTAGCTATACTTTTTGAGACCCTGAGATTCAGCTGTTCTTGTGCCAAATTCCTCACTGTCTGGGATGTTCCACGTCAATACTATGCAACAGTCTGTTGTACCACAACTTGTGTTCATTGGATCGCATCACTCCCATGGTCCCTCAAATAAAGTCCACACTCCTTAGACTCCACAAGGACCTGCACCCTCTGATCTGGCTCTCTCTCTGCCTCCCTCCCTCTGTCAGCCACACTGGCCTCCTTGCTATTCTTGAACATGCCAAGCTGGTTCCCACAGCAGGGGCTTTGTATGTGCTAATCCCCCATCCTAGAATGCGCTTCCCCCACTTGTGTTTTTTTTTTTTTTTTGCATAATCTCATCATTCAGGTTTCAGCTCAGAATTCATCTCCTCAGAGAGGCTTCCCTGACCATCCCACTAAACCCTCACATGCACCCATGCAGTCATTTTCTACCCAAGTTCCCAGTTTACTTCTTCATCATATGCATTGCTCTTCATCATATGTACTGGTTCTTTCATTCTCAGGCTTACTGTCACATCTCCCACTAGACGGTGCACTCTAGTGTGAGTGTGTCTGTCCAGGTCACTAAACCATCCCCAGCAACTAACTATGCAGAAGTTACTCAAGAAATAGTGGTTCAGTGATGGAACCATTTTGACCCTCTTGCTTTGACAAAAATATAAAAATTATCTATACTTGGTGGGTTGGGATAGCTTTATTTGGTTTTCCAGTGGGAAGGTAGGGGGGAAAGAGAAGGGATCCAATAATAATTATGCAATCTTCCATGCATCAAAAATTGCATCAACAAGTCACAAACTCATAGATGCCATCTTTAGTTCTGCCTGCCGCTTGTCACCTTTGTGGCCTTAGGCAATTTCTCAGCTCCTCAATTTCTTCATCTACAGAAAGGCAGTATGACTGCATGCTGTGTTTTTCTAAAGATAAAAGATGGTCCCACTAGGTCTTCTTAGCGCTAATCACTCTTTGAGAGGACTTGGTGTATTCATTTGTTTTCTTATTAATTAATCTATTTGCCCCTAAAAATGTCAGCTCTGACAAGGGGAGGACATTGATCTGTTCAGTTTACCCAATGCTTAGATTTAGCATTTCTGGAGTAGTAGTATCTACCTCCTAGGGTAATTTTGACAAGAAATGAGATAATACATGCAAAATGCCTTGAATGATATGTGAAATACATGTTAGCCATAATTATGTTTATTAGAATTATGCAAACTTGGGTTTCTGATGCTTTATATTAGGAGGAAATTAAAAACATCCGTGTCTGACTGTTTTACTTTCCTAAATCTGTTTTTGTGGCAGGGATGCATGGCATCAGGAATTTAATAATGGACAAGTATCACTTAAAAGCAGCAGAATATATATATACTCAAAAAAGAAAAATTGGCTTGGGGAAATTTTGAAGATTGTGGCAGACAAAAATCATGTTAAGTGATTTCTGTTTTTCACTAGAAAACTCATAACATATTGGTTAAGAATGATCTTATTCCAGTTTCATCTTCTCTTCAATATGTTTAATAAATGGGGCAAAATAATGCCAAATGTTATTAACAAGAGAGGATGGAAATTAGGTGAATGGGGTTCCTTGCTTTAGGAAAATTTACTTTCATTCAACTTTGATGGTCAATTTAAGATTTAAGGCTGGAGGTGAGAAAATAGAATTGCCATTTTCAGCATTTGTTCGAACATGTTGATGTTCAGTATCATATTGGAATTCTGTCTAACAATTCCAATTTTGTTCCAGAGGGAACAAGAGTGGTTCATTTGGGTGTACCTACCAAGATGTGTGCAGCTGGCTAGATTTTGTACAATGCATCAACAAATTGGTGTATTAACACTTTTTTGACAATAGCTCCTGAAATGCATTACCATGATATTCAGGAGGCAAAAATTATGAAGCACGCATATACTGACTCCAGGAAGAATTTCTGAATTAACCCTAAAACATTTGTATGGCTGTACTTGCATAGAAATAAAGGTCTGGGCCGGGTGTGGTGGCTCAAACCTGTAATCCCAGCACTTTGGGAGGCCGAGGCGGGCAGATCATCTAAGGTTGGGAGTTGGAGAACAGCCTAACCAACATGGTGAAACCCCGTCTCTATTAAAAATACAAAAATTAGCTGGGCATGGTGGTGCATGCCTGTAATCCCAGCTACTCCAGAGGCTGAGGCAGGAGAATCTCTAGAACCTGGGAGGTGGAGGTTGCGGTGAGCTGAGATTGTGCCATTGCACTCCAGCCTGGGCAATAAGAGCGAAACTCCATCTCAAAAAAGAAAAAAAGTCTGTTATTTGTATATAGCAACCTGATAGCAACTGCTCCCTCTTAAGGGGATGGGGACTGAATTTAGGGATGGTAATCAAAGACTTTTAGCTTTATTTCTGAAGCATGCATGTTTTTACAGAACAAATTGGATTTATGCATTGGTTGTATAATTAAAATTTGATTTAAAATTGTAAGGCAATCATGTTAAAGGTATGAAAACTAATAAGAGCAGCAGTCACCACTAAAAAAACAACATGCAACCAAGCACATTGGTTTAATTAATTAACATTACTACATTTATATTTATTGTACAACGAAATGCAGTAGCCTGCCTTTTTCCTCGGGTGAATATTTACGATAGTATAGCATTGAAATTTGAATATATGACAATGTGTTAATCCCCACAAGGATCTGAAACCCTATTCATGCATCACTTCTCCTGGATCACCCTCTCCCCAACAGAAAATAAATAAATAAATAAACAAAATGAGGTCCACAGTTTTGACAAGACCAAGGAGGCGTCCTTGCAGTCAAAATGAATAGGCAAAGCTGCTTAGTCCTGTAACTGCTACTTCATCCCTGACTCACAGCGCTCCCAGTTTGACATTTGATTCCCTGAAAAACATCTTATCAGATCAACAATGATTTCTGTCCAAAAAAGAAAAATCCCCTGCCTTTCCTCCATAGGAGGGATGTCAGTCACTGTGCAGAGATTCTAAAGCCCTGAGGCCATGACCAGCAGAGGAGTCATGGCGAGTCTGAAGGGATAAGGGGAGATAAAGTGTATCAAAGGGGGCCTTGACACATGGGATGCTATGCAGGCCTTCTCCAGAGCTTCTCTGGTGTAACTGACAGGGGATTAATCCACGGGAGGGCGATAAACAACGGCTCAAGTGGGCTTGAGGCCCAACACCTGGATACGAGGTTGGATCCAGTCTGGGAGGCTCACCATGCTGCGAAGGAACACAGTCCCTCCCAACACGCTTCTTAACCACCCCTTCCGCTCCTTGCAGGGCCTCTGGCTTGACACTCTTCCCCTTGAATAACATGTTTGAAAAATAGGTTGGGATTTTGTTTGTTTGCTTGTGTTCTGTGCTTGCGAGTCAGGGAAACTGAAGAGTTTAGAAATTCAACAGTTGCCTGCTGTGAGTTCTTATAGAAAAGGGTTTCATTCGACAACCAAATGCAGTGGGGCAGACCTTGCTTGGATCCTGATTCCATCAAATCCAGGGTAAATTAGGCATTTTTGAGATGCTGAGGACCTTTGGGTAGTAGATGATATCGAGGAGTCATTGTTTTGTTGGACGTGATAATGGCATTGTGTGGGAGTTTTCCTAAATAAACTTTAAAAGCATTGATGAATACTAAGTGTATAGGGTAAAATGACATGAAGTCAAGGATGCATTTTTTTTTTTTTTTTTTTTTAGATGGAGTTTTGTTCTGTCGCCCAGGCTGCAGTGCAATGGCATGATCTCGGCTAACCACAACCTCCGCCTCCCGGGTTCAAGCAATTCTCCTGCCTCAGCCTCCCAAGTAGCTGGGACTACAGGTGTGCGCCACCATGCCCAGCTAATTTTTGTATTTTTAGTAGAGACGGGGTTTCACCATCTTAGTCAGGCTGGTCTCAAACTCTTGACCTCATGATCCACCTGCCTCGGCCTCCCAAAGTGCTGGGATTACAGGTATGAGCCACCGTGCCTGGCCTCTTTTTTTTTTTTTTTTTTTTTTGAGATGGAGTTTCACTCTTGTTCCCCAGACTGGAGTGCAGTGGTACAATCTCGGGTCACTGCAACCTCTGCCTTCCAGGTTCAAGTATTCTCCTGCCTCAGTCTCCCGAGTAGCTGGGGTTACAGGCATCTGCCACCAGGCCTGGCTAAATTTTTTTTGTATTTTTAGCAGAGACAGGGTTTCACCATGTTGGCCAGGCTGGTCTTGAACTTCTGACCTCAGGTGATTCACCCGCCTCAGCCTCCCAAAGTGCTGGAATTACAGACGTGAGCCACCACACCTGGCCCAATGATGCATTTTTTAAAACTTTTTAAATTATATGATACACTTTTTTAAAACTTTTAAAATAATAATTGAGCACATTTTTGGGGTACATAGTGATGCATTTATGTGTGATGCATATAATGTATAGTGATCAGATCAGGGTAGTTAGTCATGTCCATCATCTTTGTAACATTCTTTGCACTGGGAATATTCAATATCTTCCTTCTAACTATTTGAAACCATATAACATGTTTTGATTAACTGTAGTCATCCTACAGTGTGATATGCTTTAAAATATAAAGGTGGGGTAAGGAGAGGAGACTCTCTAAAGTAAGTGTTGCAAAATCTTAATTATTGAATCTTCATAATGGCCTATGAGGGTCCAAAGTACTATTCATTCTACTTTTAGGTGTGTTCTAATATTTTTGCCAAAACAATTATGATAATAATTGTAATAATAAGCTTTCTTGAATGTCCCAAAGAGGCCAGGTGCGTGGCTCACACCTGTAATCCCAGCACTCTGAGAAGCTGAGGCAGGTGGATCCCTTGAGCCCAGGAGTTCAAGACCAGCCTGGGCAATGTGGTGAAACCCCATCTCTACAAAAACCACAAAAATTAGCCGGGTGTGGTGGTGTACACCTGTAGTCTAAAAAAAAAAAAAAAGTTCCAAAAATTGTCAGTGTTGGTATGAAAATTCAGAGTTCTACATCAGTTGGTTCTGTGACCTGGCCATGCTTTGTAAGTACACTAAATCACGAACACATTCTCTTTTTTTTTGAGACAAGGTCTCGCTTTGTCACCCAGGCTGGAGTGCAAGGTGCAATCACAGCTCACTGCAGCCTCAAACTCCCAGGCTCAAGCAGTCCTCCCACCTCAGCCTTCTGAGTAGAGATGGGACTACAGGCACACACCACTATGCTTGGCTAATTTTTATTTTCTGTAGAGATGGGATCTCACTATGTTGCCCGGGCTGGTATCAAACTCCTAGGTTCAAGTGATCCTCCTGCGTAGGCCTCCCAAAGTGCTGGGATTACAGGTGTGAGCCACCACGCCCGGCCATGAACACATTCTTATCTGCATGGATGAGGTAGAGACGCCCTTCAGAAAGTGGTGGCCGGCACCATCAGTGGCAAGCAGAGGCTGAGTAAGCTGAGATGACCGTTTTCTTTTTTGGGTTGCACTGTCTCGTCAGCAACACCGCTGCCCCTGACTGAGTGCTCGCTCTCCACAGATGATCTCATTTAGTCCTCATGTGGGATCTATTTCATTGTCCCTCTTTTACAGACGAGGAAAGTGTGGTTCAGAGAGGTTAAGTAACTTTCTTAAGGCCACCCAGCTAATAAGTCATAGATCCAGAATTTGAACTCAAGACAATCAAAGTTTAGATCCTATGCACTGTTTGATACTTCTCGCCCCCTCTTCTTTTTCTTTTCAAGATGGAGTCTCGCTCTGTTGCCCAGGCTGGAGTGCAGTGACACAATCTCGGCTCACTGCAACCTCTGCCTCCTGGGTTCAAGCAATTCTCCTGCCTCAGCCTCCTAAGTAGCTGGGATTACAGACACCCGCCACCACACCCAGCTAATTTTTGTATTTTAGTAGAGATGGGATTTCACCATGTTGGCCAGGCTGGCCTTGAACTCCTGACCTCAGGCTATCCACCCATCTTGGCCTCCCAAAGTGCTGAGATTATAGGTATGAGCCACTGTGCCAGGCCCCCTTTTTTTTTCAGATGAAGTCTTGCTCTGTCACCCAGGCTGGAGTGCAGTGGCACGATCTCAGCTCACTGCAACCTCCACCTCCCAGGTTCAAGTGATTCTCATGCCTCAGCCTACTATGTAGCTGGGACTACAGGCAGGTGCCAACATGCCCAGCTAATTTTTATATTTTTAGTAGAGACAGGGTTTCACCATGTTGTCCACGCTGGTCTTCAACTCCTGACTCAAGTGATCCACCTGCCTTGGCCTCCCAAAGTGCTGGGATTACAGGCATGAGTCACAGCGCCCAGCCTGATACCTGTTTTTTTGTTTTTGTTTGTTTGTTTGTTTTTGAGACGGAGTCTCGCTCTGTTGCCCAGGCTGGAGTGCAGTGGTACAATCTCGGCTCACTGCAAGCTCTGCCTCCTGGGTTCACGCCATTCTCCTGCCTCAGTCTCCCTGAGTAGCTGGGACTACAGGTGCCCGCCACCACACCCGGCTAATTTTTTTGTATTTTTAGTAGAGATGGGGTTTCACCATGTTAGCCAGGATGGTCTTGTTCTCCTGACCTCATGACCTGCCTGCCTCAGCCTCCCAAAGTGCTGGGATTACAGGTGTAAGCTACCGCGCCCGGCCCAGCCTGATACCTGTTTTTAACAAAGGAGAAGAAAAAAGAGGAGACAGGGATGATCCGCACAAGCCTTGCTTGCCTGCCCTTACTTGGCATCAGAATTCTTGTTAGTTACTTCGCTCCAAATGACCCATTGGATTTTTTTCAAAACTCACTCAGTGAAACCTTGCTCACAGATTTTGTTCTTTACCTAAAATTTTGGAATTTCGCTCATCATGGACTTTTGTTGGGTGCTGAGCATTGTATGTATTACTGGTTAAATAATCACAAATCCAAAATGCTCCAAAGGCTGAAGCTTTCTTGAACACCTACATGACTCTCAAAGGAAATGCTCCCTGGAGATTTCAGATTTCAGGTTTTCAAATTCAAGTACAATGGAAATATTCCAAAATCTGAAAATATCGAAAACTGAAGTACTTCTGGTCCCAAGCATTTCAGATCAGGAAATGTTGAACCTCATTGAATCCTTAACAACTCAGGTGAACATTCCTCCATTTCACAGATTAGACACAAAAGGTGAATAATTTGTCTAAAGCCACATAGCTAGAGAGTGGCAGAGCAAAACATTGCAATCAAATATTATTTATCTTGATTACTGAGGTTTTTTTTACAGCCCCTTAAATTTTCTGCCTCCCTCTAGTCCCAGCCCTGCCTGTTTGGTGGCTAATGAGATATTTTAAAAGGTCCTAAAAAGTAAATAAATTAAATAGCTGGGTTGGGGGTTTTGCCCTCCCTACTACGTGTTTCTCCCCAGCAAAAACCATGTCTCTTTTATCTTTTTGTCTCCAGCTGTTCACACACAGAAAGGCCTCATATAGGTATCAAGCCAAAGCAAAATAGCTGATTACCAGGATGTTTCACCCTGTTTGGAAATTTTAACAAATAATGCTCAGAGTCAGAAGATGACAATGATGGCTGAAGACCAAAAGATAGGTCATTGATTATGTAACTGGTTCAACTTACTAGGGAAGAAAGACCAGCATTTAAACAATAAAAGCCCTAGAAAATAATACTCATGAACAGGCCTTAGGAATAAGAAAGCGTGGCGGGGCACACTGGCTCATGCCTGTAATCCCAGCACTTTGGGAGGCCAAGGTGGGTGGATCACCTGAGGTCAGGAGTTTGATACCAGCCTGACTAACATAGTGAAAATCCCATCTTTACTAAAAATACACAAATTAGCTGGGCATGGTGGTGCATGCCTATAATCCCAGCTACTCGGAAGACTGAGACAGGAGAATCGCTTGAACACGGGAGGCGAAGGTTGCAGTGAGCTGAGATTGTGTCACTGCACTTCAGACTGAGTGACAAAGCGAGACTCCATCTCAAAAAAAAAAAATAGGAAAAGGAGCACATGTAGACATTTTGCCTGATAATTTGCAGTTATTGCAGCTAGATATAGGAAAATACTGACTTACAGTTTTGAAGGAAGGACTGACAGAGACAAAGAAAAACACATTATTCATAATAATCCTAATAACAGTAGTGATAGTTTACCCTTTGAGGAATTCCAGGCTATGGCAGGAGAACAGTGCATCTGTTTGGGAACCAGCATGAAATTTTGGCAGCTTTGGGTCAAAAGTGACTGTGTCTAACAAAAGCAGGAATAATCACAATTAAGAATATGCACAGAACACTGAGCTAAGCATGTTATATGCACTAACTCATTTAATTTTGCAAGGTGAATACTGATCCCTATTACAAAAATGCAAACCGTTGCTCAAAAGTCTCCTAGCTAGAAAAAGGCAGAGCAGAGATTTGAACCAAAACATAACATTCCTCATGACCATTTAAACCAAGGGAAAAATAATCAGTTACTTGATTTTTTTTTTTTTTTTTTTTTTAAGAGATGGAGTCTCACTCTGTTGCCCTGGCTAGAGTGCAGTGGCATGAACATAGCTCACTGCAGCCTGCAACTCCTGGCCTCAAAGGATCCTCCCACCTCAGCCTCCCAAGTAGCTGGGACTACGGGTGCATGCCACCACCCCCAGCTAATTTTTATGTTTGTTTTTGTAGAGATGGGCTCTCGCTTTGCTGCCCATTTTGGTCTCAAACTCCTCGCCTCAAGTGACCTCCTGCCTTGGCCTCCCAAAGTGCTGGGATTACAGACATGAGCTGCCATGTCAAGCCCAGTTACTTGATTTTTTTTTTTTTTTAATGGTAAAGCTTCCCTACATTCCTGATGGCTTATTTCTCATGCCCTTTTGTTGGCTTCTCCTGAAGCCTAAACTATTAGCAATAGAATTGTAGAATCTTCTAGGCTGGTACAAAACTTAAGATAACTTTCATGTGCAAGCATTATGGAGGGAATTATGGCTGACAAAAAAACGACCTAAACCCTTCTCAGCTCATTGTGGGTCTTTTAATTCTTCCCAGAAGATAATAAAACTGATCCTAACCAAGCTGCCCAGTAAAATAATAAAAGGAAACCAGTTGCCCATACTGTGATCTGACTTGTAGCCCAGGGTACATAATCTTAGCAGGTGGCACCACGGGATCTTCCTTGGATGAGTCTCAAAACCGAAGGGTAGGGGAAGCCATTGGACATCCCTCAGCAAAACACAGTCACCAAAGGAAAGGAACACAGCTGAAGCAGGTGGCAAGTTTCCTGGTAAATTGCAGAAACGTAAATTGCATAATCTCTCCCACAAAACTGTGCTAGGGTGTGCACCTACTACCAAATTGCATCAATCCCAGATACACATTTTTTTCACATTTTTACATCTCAGATATTAGGCCTACATCTTAGAATCAAAGGCATATCACAGATTGGTTAGTATAAGTTTTTCTTTCTCTATAGTACATAAAAATAATTCTAAAATGTACAGTTTGTAGTATCTTGGATTCAATGAAATAATGCATTAAAAAATCAATCACCTGTGTGATTCTGCTTTTAAAAATCCCAGTTTATATCTACATAATCTGTTTTAGGAGATTAAACATCGGTACATACGTTGCCTCATAATAGAGAAAAACAAAGGCTATCAGGACAAAATATGCAAACAAGTCAAAGTAAAAACAGATACGTGGATTCCAGCCTTAAATTGCTTATGAAAGAAGCAAAGCTTAATTGTTTGGTTAATGCACTGCTGTCTTCTCCAGCCATGCATAATTTTAACCCTGCTGAAGATTATTTGGTTAGAATATGAGAGTTGCTTCATTTTTCATATTGGCTTGCAAAAGTTTTGTCTCCATTCAGCACCAGAAGCTGCGTACACAATGGCTTGCATGAATCTTGTGTATCAGTGAAGAGAGCCCCTTGAACTCCGCCTTACGGGAACAAAGAGTTTCCAAGATGCATCAGAGTAGCAGATGTTGAGTTATCTGAAGGGTCAGAATGCCAATTAGATATTGAACATGGCAGGAGGAGGGTGGAGTTTCCAAAACAAATGAAAGATGAATGGGAGCGGTCCCTGAGTTTAGGCTTAGGTCCTGCTGTTCTTTTGTACAATGATTTGTGGCAAATTTGTTTTGTCACTGAGGCATAGTTCCCCCTGGGTCTTAAAGTGATTTTGTAATCACCAAAAGAATTTTTTTTCTTTAAAATATACTGTTCCTGGTCAAAACAGGATATAGTACCTTAAAAATAAATTTGAGCAAGCCACATATTATCTATGTGACAGATGAAGAAGAGGAGTAATCCTACATGAAAAAATAGAAGACAGAAGCAGTCAAGAGGGAGGGGATCATTCCACTAAAAAAAAAATTTGGGTAGAAATCCAAAAGAATTCAGGGGATCATTTTTTCACACTTTTAAAAAGATAAAACTTATTTGGTCTAGCAATTTACAAATCTTGCTGATTTTTTCAGTTTCATAGGGTAAAGGTATAATTCTAAATCTAAGAAGGCTACAAATGAGGAAAAATGTGGGAAACCTGAGATGCAAAATGCTCCCATGGTTAATTATGTATTTGTATCGGTGTTACCATCATAAATCATCCTTAGAGAAACAAAACCAAGTAGTTAAGAGGATGGACACAATGGTGTTCTGTTTAAATAATTTCATTTGGTCCTTGAAATACTTTTGGCTATTTTTTCTCTTGAAACCACCCACATTTAGTAAAATTATATCACTGAGTAGACCCTACCCTGTTCTCTCTCCCGACTCCTGGCAAGTACTAGACCGTGGAATACCAAAGGCAAACCGGCAAAAAAGGAAATTGGGATTGCATTGATTTAAATCAGTCAGTGCTACAGCCAAATTATTTAGTTCTCTCTTGACCTTTGGAGGTCAAATTTGACTATTTATGCTATCTGCTAATGCTTTACTATTTTTCATTGCTTTGCCTGTTAACAATTCTGACCTGCAGCCTTTCCAGCCTGCAGGGTCGTTATATTAAACAATCGCTAATTACTCCCGAAACATATGCTCCTGTTTTAAAATGTCATTTGAGTCCAAGCCCAACCAAAACCCATACATTTGTTTCGTGAATGAAAACAAAATGTAAGCATTTTGAGATTTCTGAGAAGCCAAACATTGTAGATTTGAGTGATAAGGTGGAAAATAACTTCTTACTCAAATTAACATGGAAATGGCTTAGAATAAAGACTATTCCTAAAAAAATGAATATTAAAGGCAACACATACTGTCCTGTAATCACATTATCGGATATGCTACTTTAACATTCCTGCAGAGAAATATGCTTTTATCCTTCCTAAAGATCTTAAATGAAAGAATATTATATGGCATTTTCTTCCTCTTTATTTGTCTATCCTACAAATATGAGTGTCTGATGCTGTATCAGATCCTGGTGTAGAGGGGTGAGCCAGATAGGCAGAATTCTCTGAAATTGGACTTTTTGTTATCCGTATTGAAAATGTTACATTTGTTAAAGAACAAACGAGAGACAAACAGATGTTCACATTTCCAGTGTTTACCATGAAGAGAGGTGAATACCAAGTTATTTGTCAAAGAGCATGGTTTACTTTCCAAAATTTATCTTAGATTCCTTTTGAGACATAAAAGAACTTCTTTACTGCCCACAAGAGAAAAGATAAGTAATTCATTTCAGATCAAAATAGCCAGAGAAAAAGAGCAAATTAAGATAACTCAGCTAAAATAATAATAATAACCCAGCTAATAAGAATAGTAATAACCCAGCTAATAATAATAATAATAATACAGCTAAACCATGCGATTGAAATTTCACATGGGAATTTCCAGCAATTTGGTTGGGGGTGGTGCACGCTGCTTTCAGCCCCCAGTAGTGGCTCAGGGATGTGTGATGCCGACATAATCTAGCAACATCTCTGCTCTCGGTGATGCTGCTGTATGTAAACAAGTGAAATGTAACAGGAAGGTCGTTCCCCATCAACTTCCTGGTTTCCTGCTCTTTACATTCTTACACGTAAACCTCTAATTCATTTCAGAATGCAAAGGTCACCGCAAAAAATCGGAGGCTAAATATACCCTTTTGTCCAGCAGAAGGGTCACAGAGATCTTTTATTTCTTTTTACCATAACGTGGCCATGGCCAGGTGTTTCCCATGTTTGCCTAACCGCATTGGGAGTGTGTTTACAGATCTGAAAAATAGCCTTCAGCACTCATTTAAAATATACTTTTTATCTGGAATAATTGTTAGAAGTAAAGTTGCAAAGTTAATACAGAGAACTCCTGTCACCTCACTTCCCCTAATAGTAACATCTTGCCTCCCAAGGGTACATTTGTCCCAACTAAGAAATTAATATTGGACAAATACTATTAACTAAACTCCAGGTTGCATGGATTTCCCCAGTTTTTCCACTAATATCCTTGTCTAGGATCAAACCCAGAAAACCACGTTACATTCCGGCAATTATAAACTTGCAAATTCAAATATTTTTGTGACTTATCTCTCAACAAATTTATTTGCGATTTATCTTTCAAGAAAATTACTGCCTCTTAAAATAAACAAATTATTTTAACTTAAAAATATGGGGGAGGCTGAGGCGGGCGGATCACGAGGTCAGGAGATCGAGACCATCCTGGCTAACACAGTGAAACCCCGTCTCTACTAAAATACAAAAAATTAGCTGGGCGTGGTGGTGGGCGCCTGTAGTCCCAGCTACTCAGGAGGCTGAGGCAGGAGAATGGCGTGAACCCGGGAGGCAGAGCTTGCAGTGAGCGGAGATCGCGCCACTGCACTCCAGCCTGGGTGACAGGGTGACTCTGTCTCGATAAAAAAAAAAAAAAAAGGCTGCCAGGCATGGTGGCTCATGCCGGTAATCCCAGCATTTTGGGAGCTGAGCTGAGGTGAGAAGACAGCTTGAGCCCAGGAGTTCAAGACCAGCCTGGGCAACATAGGGGGAGACCCGATCTCTTTAAAATAAAAATAAAAATATAGGCCAGGCACGGTGGCTCATGCCTATGAATCTCAAGAAAATTAAAAGGCTTTTTTTTTTTTGAGATGGAGTTTCGCTCTTGTTGCCCAGGCTGGAGTGCGATGGCACGATCTTGTCTCACTGCAACCTCTGCCTCCTGGGTTCAAGTGATTCTTCTGCCTCAGCCTCCCAAGTAGCTGGGATTACAGGCATGCACCACCACACCCGGCTATTTTTGTATTTTTTTTTTTTTTTAATACAGAAGGGGTTTCTCCATGTTGCTCAGGCTGGTCTCCAACTCCCGACCTCAGGTGATCTGCCCACCTTGGTCTCCCAAAACGCTGGAATTACAGGCGTGAGCCACCATGACTGTCCCTATTAAGAGGCATCTTAGGAGTGAAAATAAATCTGAATTTATTTTAATCATTTGGATCTAGATGGCAAAAGAATTCACATTTTACAGACGTTTATATTTAAACAGGATACATAGTTTATCAGTTGAGAAATTTACTTTATCCGAATAAGGAATTACGTTGTTTTCAAATTCAAAGAAGAAAAGAATAAGAGATTATCTTTAGAGAGTAGAACCATAAGATACCATTTCTCATCCATCACATTTGCACCAATTAAACAGATTGACAATATTTTTGTCCAAGTTTCCTAGCTTCTTTGTACCTCAGTTTTCCTCTCTGTAAAATGGAGACAGTCATTGCTCTTACTCATGGAGGAGGATAGCAGGGTGGTTTACAGTAAGGACTCTATAACTGGACTTTCTGATTCAACCTGGCTTATCCCACTTTTTGACTGTCGGATCCTGGAGAAATTACTGGACCTAAGGTTTCATGCTTGAGTTTCTCATCTGTAAAATGATAATAATAACAGTAACCACCCCAGAGGATTTTTACAAGGACTAAGTGAGATGATGTATATAAAACACATAGGGCCAGGGGTGGTGGCTCACACCTGTAATCCCAGCACTTTGGGAGGCCGAGGTGGGCAGATCACCTGAGGTCAGGAGTTCAAGACCAGCCTGGCCAACATGGTGAAACCCTGTCTCTACTAAAAATACAAAAACTAACCAGGCATGGTGGCATGTGCCTGTAATCCTAGATACTCAGGAGCCTAAGGCAGGAGAATCACTTGAACCCCGAAGGCAGAGGTTGCAGTGAGCCGATATCACACCATTGCACTCCAGCCTGGGTAACAAGAGCAAAACTCTGTCTCAAAAAACAGAGAACAAGAAAAACAAAACAAAACAAAACAAAACAAAAAACACTTAGGACAGTGTTCAGCATGTCCTATATAATCATTTTCTGTAATCACTATTTTCATTTTCTGATTTATCTAAGAATTAGATTAACACTTGTAAAGGGCTTAGAACATAGTGTTAATTAATGTTGGCTCTTAATTACCCAGTGCTGATGAGGAAAGACAAGAAAAGGGCATTCTACTTTTGGAACTCAAATTTGTAGCAACTCTGATAAAAAGTTTACATTTGATCCACAATTCTGCTTCTGGGAATCTAGCCTACAGAAATTCCTGCACAAGTGTATAAATACCTGTATAAGACGCTCACTGTGGCATGATTCATAAAATCACTCCCATTTGTCCCCCACAAAAGGAAAAAATACAGACAACTTATGTTTTCATCAACTTGAAAATAGTCGGCCGGGCGCGGTGGCTCAAGCCTGTAATCCCAGCACTTTGGGAGGCCGAGACGGGCGGATCACAAGGTCAGGAGATCGAGACCATCCTGGCTAACACGGCGAAACCCCGTCTCTACTAAAAACACAAAAAATTAGCCGGGCGAGGTGGCGGCGCCTGTGGTCCCAGCTACTTGGGAGGCTGAGGCAGGAGAATGGCGGGAACCCGGGAGGCGGAGCTTGCAGTGAGCTGAGATCTGGCCACTGCACTCCAGCCTGGGCGACAGAGCGAGACTCCGTCTCAAAAAAAAAAAAAAAAAAAAAAAGAAAATAGTCAAGTGGCCAAATACAGTGGCTCAGGCCTGTAATCCCAGCACTTTGAGAGACTGAGATGGGCAGATCGCTTGAGCTCAGGAGTTGAGACCAGCCTGGACAACATGGTGAGACCCCGTTCCTACCAAAAATTAGGCAGGCATAGTGGCGTGTGCCTGTAGTCCCAGCTGCTCAGGAGGCCGAGATGGGAGGGTGGTTTGAGCCTGGGAGGTGGAGGTTGCAGTAAGCAGAGATTGCGCCACTGCGTTCCAGCCTGGGTGACAGAGCCAGCCATGTCAAAAAAAAAAAAAAAAAAAAAGAGAGAGAGAGAGAATAGTAAAATGAATATTGGATAGCCATTAAAGAGAATGAGATATGGTTTTATTTGCATACATGGACATCAAAGGATATATATGATACATTCATTGTTCTTTCATTTATCCATTTGTTGATTATAATAAATAAATATTTATTTATTTATTTATTTATTTGAGACAGAGTCTCACCCTGTTGCCCAGGCTGGAGTGCAATGGCATGATCTTGGCCCACTGCAACCTCTGCCTCCTGGGTTCAAGCGATTCTCATGCCTCAGCCCCCCAAATAGCTGGGACTACAGGCACATGCCACCACACCCAAAGGTATCTTTGGTAGAGACGAAGTTTCACCATGTTGGCCAGGCTGGTCTCGAACTCCTGACCTCCAGTGATCTGCCTGCCTTGGCCTCCCAAAGTGCTGGGATTACAGGTGTGAGCCACCATGCCTGGCCAATAATAGATATTTATAGAGTGTCTATTAGGTGCCAGACTCTGCTTTAGGTGCTGGGGACACACATTATGAAAGACAGACACAATTTCTGCCACTATGGAGCCAGCATTCTAGGAAGGACACAACCAGCAAACAAGCTAAGAAATAAGCATCCGCCCACGTGTCAGAAAGGAGACCTGCAAAAAAAAAAAAAGAAAAAGTCACACTGGGTAAGAAGAGGAGGTAGAGGCTGGGCACAGTGGCTCATGCCTGTAATCCCAGCACTTTGGGAGGCCGAGGCAGTGGATCACAAGGTCAGGAGATGTTGACTATCTTGGCCAACATGGTGAAACCCCATCTCTACCAAAAATACAACAATTAGCTGGGTATGGTGGCGCATGCCTGTAATCCTAGCTACTCAAGAGGCTGAGGCAGGAGAATCTCTTGAACCCAGTGGGTGGAGGTTGCATTGAGCCAAGATTGCAGCACTGCACTCCAGCCTGGCAACAGAGTGAGACTCCGTCAAAAAAAAAAAAAAAAAAAGGAAGAGGAAGTGGAAGAGGAGAAATGGTTACAGAGGGAAGTCAGGGAGCTCCTTTTAAGGAGGAGATATGCTCAGATTTTAATACATCCAGGGATGCAGGTCTGCAGATACCTGAGGGAAGAATGTTCCAGAAAGAAAGAACAGCAGGTGCAAAAGTTTGTGGTTTGGAGTTCAGCATTGAATGACAAAGATATGAAGGAAAATATGAACCAGGCACAGTGGCTCATGCCTGTAATCTCAACACTTTGGGAGGCCTAGAAGGGAGGATCGCTTGAGTCCAGGAATTAAAGACCAGCCTGGGCAACAGAGTAAGATCCTGTCTCTACAAAAAATACAAAACATTAGCCAGGCATGACGGTGTGTGCCTGTAGTCCTAGCTACCTGGGAGGCTGAGGTGGGAGGATCACTTAAGCCCAGGAGTTCAAGGCTGCAGTGAGCCATGATTGTGTGATATGGTTTGACTGTGTCCCCAGATCTCACCTTGAATTATAACAATCCCCACGTGTCAAGAGCGGGGCCAGGTGGAGATAACTAAATCAGGGGGCGGTTCCCCCATACTGTTCTCGTGATAGTGAATAAGTCTCACGAGATCTCATGGTTTTATAAATGGGAGTTCCCCTACACCAGCTCTCTTTCCTGCAGCCATGTATGATGTGCCTTTGCTTCTCTTTGCCTTCTGCCACGATTGTGAGGCCTGCCCAGCTACGTGGAACTGTGAGTTCATTAAACTTCTTTCCTTTATAAATTACCCAGTCTCAGGTATGATTTTATTAGCAGCGTGAGAACAGGCTAATACATCTGCCACTGCACTCCAGCCTGGGCGACAAAGCAAGAACCTGTCTCAAAAAAAAAAAAAAAGAAAAAAGAAAAGAAAAGAAAAATATGTGTAGGCTTCTATTTTTGAAAAGGGGAGAAAAAGAGATAAATATGTAAGTAAATAGACTGACAATGTAACAAAGGTCTGTAACAGAAAAGGCTGCAGCAGAATATGCCACACTGTTGATAGTGTTTACAGCAGGGCGCGGAACTGCGGAGAGAATCTTTCAGGTCTTCCTTTATAAACATCTAATTGTTTCTATGTTTCCAATGAGCATGTATGATTTGTAATTTGGAAAGCAAACAAAATAATTTTTTAGAGTTCTAGAAGAAAAGTAGTCTTTTCCTAAAATAGTCTAGGACAGAGATTTTAACAGCAGCACTGTTGACATTTGCAGTGGATGATTTGGTGGGGAGGGAGCTGTCGTGCGTCTTGTGTGATGTGTTTAGTAGCATCTCAGCTTCTACCTGCTAGATCCTAGCAGCATCCTCCAATTGTGACAACTAAAAATGACTCCAAACATTGCCATACGTCCTCTAGGGCAGGCATACCCAACCCCTGGGCCACAGACCAGTAGGAACCGGGCCACACAGCAGGAGGTGGTGGCAGGCAAGCGAGCAAAGATTCACCTGTATTTACTGCAGGCATTAGATTATCATAGGAGCACGAACCCTATTGTGAACTGCACATGCACGGGATCTGGGTTGCACACCACTTATGAGAATCTAATACCTGAAGATCTGTCACTGTTTCCCATCACCCCCAGATGGGACCATCATGTTGCAGGAAAACAAGCTCAGGGCTCCCACTGATTCTAAATTATGGTGAGGTGTATAATTATTATATATCACAATCAAATAATCATAGAAATAAAGTGCACAATAAATGCAATGTGCTTGAATCATCTTGAAATGATCCCCCGCTCCGCCCTCACCCCCTCCCCCAAGTCTGCGGAAAAATCGTCTTTCAGGAAACCAGTTCCTGGTGCCAAAAAGGTTGGGGACTGCTGCTCTAGGGGTCAGAATACCCACACACCCTCTACCACCCCTGAGATCCACTGGTTGAGGGTAAAGCTTGGACTCCGGAGGCAGCTGACAAGGTTCAAATCTCAGCTGTGTCCCTCGCAAGCTGCGGAACCTGTGATTTCTCCTTTCGGTGCTTCTGTTTCCTCACCTGTAAAATAGGCATAATTATATTGTCTTCCTGGGCTTTCTCTGAGGGTGGAAGGAGCCAGTTGATGTGGTATGCTTAGGACAGGGTACGGCAGGTGTCAGCTGTTATCACTGAAGTCCATCAGCATTCCGCCCCCCCTCCTCCGGACAGACCAAAGCCTCTTTGCTTTCGCCCTCAGGCTCCCTGACAAGCAGCCCTTCCCAGCCCCAGACTCTGCCCCTGGGAATGGAAACTCAGCCACGGAACCAGGGGAGGAAAAGACGCATTGTTCAGGCCGGGTAGACACCCTCCTTAAGTGCTTCCTGCATCTTTTGTGTAAGGGGAAAAGTGAGATTTATATGATCTGAAAGTGGGTGTGTCCCTGCAGGGACAGTTTTCTTCCCATAAGTGTTTCCAAGCATGCCTGTGTGTGCCTTTACCAAGGGGTCATTGGCCACAAAATCATTTTGGCCACATTTCCTCCTTCCCCAACCTCTGTTGCTCACACACACAAACACACACAGACTGTCCCTACAATGGATAAGATAAAATATTCACATATAAGTGTAATACATTATATAAGATATAAAAACAACTGAAACCTAAAAGACACATGAACATTGACAGTGATATGCTGCATAATGACATTTCAGTCAATTGACTGAAATGAGACACACACACACACACACACACACAACACAAAGACCTCCACAGACACCCACACAGAAACACACACAAACACAAGAAATAGCTTACTCTCCCCAAAGCAAACTGCATTCCTCTATGGGGCCGGCTCACCCTCTAACCCCATCTGGTCCACATTTTGCTTTGGTGGAAATTAGAAACCATATCACTTTTACTTATATTTCAGACCGCCTTTTGTTTACTTAGATTTCTCCTTCCCACATACATGGCTTTTTGTTTCTCTTAAACTTTTTTGACTGTCTTCATTATGTTTTCCTTAAAAAGGAATAATATTTCTGTTCTGAGAAATGTGTCATTTGGCAATTTCACTGTTGTGGGAACATTTTAGACTGTACTTACACAAACCTACCTACTACACACTCAGGCTAGACAATATGGCCTATTGCTCCTGGGTTACAAACCTGTACAGCACGTGCCTGTTCTGAATACTGTAGGCAATGGTGACACAGTGGTATTTGTGCCTCCAAACATATCTAAACGTAGAAAAGGTAGTTAAGATACAGTATAGGCTGGGTGCAGTGGCTCTCGCCTGTAATCCCAGCACTTTGGGAGGCTGAGGTTGGCGGATCACGAGGTCAGGAGATCGAGACCATCCTGACCAACACGGTGAAACCCCGTCTCTACTAAAAATACAAAAATTAGCCCAAGTTCGCACCACTGCACTCCAGCCTGGGAGACAGAGCGAGACTCTGTCTCAAAAAAAAAAAAAAAAAAAAAAAAAGATACAGTATAATAGGCCGGGCACGGTGGCTCACACCTGTAATCTCAGCACTTTGGGATGCCAAGACGGGCAGATCATGAGGTCAGGAGTTCAAGACCAGCCTGGCTAACATGGTGAAATTCCATCTCTACTAAAAATACAAAAATTAGCTGGGCGTGGTGGTGGGCGTCTATAATCGCAGCTACTCAGGAGGCTGAGGCAGGAGAATCTCTTGAACCCAGGAGGTGGAGGTTGCAGTGAGCCAAGTTTGTGCCACTGCACTCCAGCCTGGGCAACAGAGCAAGACTCCGTCTCAAGAAAAAAACAAAAAAAAGATACAGTATAATAATTTTTTTCTTTTTCTTTTCTTTTTCTTTTTTTTTTTTTTTTTTTTGAGACACAGTCATACTCTCTCCCCCAGGATGGAGTGCAGTGGTGTGATCACGGCTCATTGCAGCCTCGACCTCCTGGGCTCAAGGGATCCTCCTGCCTCGGCCTCCCAAGTAGCTAGGACTACACCTGCTATTTTTTATATACCTTTAATATAAATAGTTGGCCAGGCACGGTGGCTCTCGCCTGTAATCCCAGCACTTTGGGAGACTGAGGCTGGTGGATCACACGGTCAGGAGTTCAAGATCAGCCTGGTCAACATAGCAAAACCACGTCTCTACTAAAAATACAAAAATTAGCTGGGCATGGTGGCATGCACCTATAGTCTCCAAAAATATATATATATATTTTTTTCTGATTTTAAAAACAATGCATTTGATGTGAATAAATTCAAACATTCTAATAGTCTATCATGTAGGAAGGAGAGGTCTCCCATGGTCTCACCCCAACCATCCATCTTCCTATCTATCTGGCAAATATGCATTGAGAATTCTTCCTATGCTGGGCTCTGGGCTAACCTGAGGATTAAACCGAGGAAACAAGGAAACAAACAGGCACAGAAGCTGTTCTCAAGGAGCCAACAGTATAGTAAGAGTGAAAGGTATTAATCAAAGACTCTCACAAGGCAATATAAAATTATATGATGTACTAAAGTGCTTTGTGGAAAATGTGCAATTTGCACTGAGATGCTACCATGGGAGACGAAAGGGATGTGTTTGTGTATGACATGTCTGAGCACGCCTCCCTAAACTGATGCTACCAAGAGAGGGACCACTGGCAAAAGCATGATGCATATTCATCCTGTTTGATTTTTCTGCAGTGTCCACACTAAGGTTTGTTCTTTTCCAATAACAGAATCATGCTTATTAATTTGTCTAACACTCACCTGTTTTTGCCTAACAAATTACCCAAGGCAGCTTTCCAAGGCCAAATAGCACAGTAGGTAAGATCCTGGCCTCTGGATTCAGATGAGCCTGGGTTCAAATCCTGACTCTGCCTTTCACTAGCTGTGTGATCCTGGACAAGGTCCCTAACTCTGCCTTAGTTTCTTCATCTGCAAATAGGAATGACAGAAGAGTCTCTACCCCTTTCAAAGTGTTACAAAAAGATTAAAAAGAGATGATAAATGTAAAATTCTCAGCACTCAGCATATGCTAGATACTATTTTAACGGTTGTGTGGTATTTGCTTGTTTAAATCAGTTTCTCAGTCTCTGCAGTATTGACATTTTGAATCAGATAATTCTTTGTGGTGGGGGCTGTTCTGAGCAAAGGATGCTTAGCAGCATCCCTGCTCTGTACCCAGTGAATGCCAGTGGCGTCACCCCCACTTGTGACAACAAAACATGTCTCCAGACATTGAAAATGTCCTAGGGGGTGGAGTGGAGTGAGGCAAAAATTGTCCTTGGTTGAGAACCACTGCTTTAAGTGTACACATTTTAAATACATACATAGACTGGATATGGTGGCTTATGCCTATAATCCCAGCATTTGTGGAGGCCAAGGCAGGAGAATCGCTTGAGGCCAGGAGTTGGAGACCTGCCTGGGCAACATAGTGAGACCCTCATCTGCAAAAAATAAAAATACAAATTAGCCAGGTATTATAGCGCACGCCGGTGGTCCCAGCTACTTGTGAGGCTGAGTTGGGAGGACTGCTTGAGCTCAAGAGGTCAAGGCTGCAGTGAGCTGTGATTGTGCCATTGCACTCCAGTCTGGGTGACAGAGCAAGACCCTGTCTCTAAATAAATAAATACATACATACATACACACATATCATAATATAAAACACGTAATGTGGCTGGGTGTTGTAATCCCAGCACTTTGGGGAGCCAAGGCAGACAGATCACCTGTGGTCAGGAGTTTGAGACCAGCCTGGTCGACATGGTGAAAACCCATCTCTACTGAAAAAAAAAAAAAAAAAAAAAATTAGCCAGGCATAGTGGTGCATGCCTGTACTCCCAGCTACTCAGAAGGCCGAGGCAGGAGAATCACTTCAGCCTGGGAGGTGGAGGTTGCAGTGAACCAAGATCGTGCCCTGCACTCTGGCATGGGCAACAGAGGAAGACTGTCTCAAAAAAAAAAAAAACAAGCAAGCCATGTAATGTGTTTTATGTTTAAATATAACAAGGTGTTATTCATTAAATATAAACAAATATGTTTATGCTGAAGGCATTAAAATATGCTGTTTTGGCATTTTGACTATTTCTATTTACATATATATGTTTTATTTTATTATTATTATTTAAGACGAAGTCTTGCTGTGTTGCCCAGGCTGGAGTGCAGTGGCACTATCTCGGCTCACCACAACCTCTGCCTCCCGGGTTCAAGCGATTCTCCTGCCTCAGCCTCCCAAGTATCTGGGATTACAAGCATGTGGCACCACGCCCAGCTAATTTTGTATTTTAGTAGAGATGGGGTTTCCCCATGTTGGTCAGGCTGGTCTTGAATTCCCAACCTCAGGTGTTCCACCCATCTTGGCCTCCCAAAGTGCTGGGATTTACAGGCATGAGCCACCGCGCCTGGCATCCGTTGTTGCATTTGAAGGGGATAGAACTAGAGAAAAATGATGCTTGTGGTGTGTGCATGGTTGGATATTTATGTGTAGATGCAGAGAAAACAAGGAATGTGATTTCTTCTAGGGGAGTGGAACTATGGGTGAAGTTTGCTCTCCTTTTTCTTTTTCCCTTATTAGCCCTTTTCTAATTTTTCTACAGTGAACATGTAATTCGCTTCATATACGGTCAGTTCTGTAAGATGACACATGCATTCCTGAAAATCACTGTGCAAAGAACATTGCACAATAAAAACCACAGGCTTATGGAAAAATAGGGGTGGTGGCCTACACTCAAAACCTTATCAGTGATGCATTTTTTAAAAGATGGGAACTTAATAAAAATCATGGCCAGGCAGGGTGGGTGGCTCACACCTGTAATCCAAGCACCTTGGGAGGCCAAGGCGAACAAATTGTTTGAACTCAGGAGTCAGAGACCAGCCTGGGCAACATGGTGAAACCCGGTCTCTACCAAAAATCCAAATGTGTGACTGTGATCCCAGCTATTTGGGAGGCCAAGGGGTGAGGACTACTTGAGTGTGGAAGGTAGAGGCTGCAGTGAGCCATGATTGCACCACTGCATGTCAGCCTGGGAGACAGAACAAGACCGTGTCTCAAAATACACACAAATAAAAATTTTAGCACAGTTGTACATATACAAAATTCTTTAAAAGTATATAAATGCTAAGATTAATGGCACTTTACTTTTAAAAAGTCCTCAAGTTTGCTTGTGGAAATATGATTCTAAAAAAATTGTATCCTATGGGCCGGGCGCGGTGGCTCAAGCCTGTAATCCCAGCACTTTGGGAGGCCGAGACGGGCGGATCACGAGGTCAGGAGATCAAGACCATCCTGGCTAACACGGTGAAACCCCGTCTCTACTAAAAATACAAAAAACTAGCCAGGCGAGGTGACGGGCGCCTGTAGTCCCAGCTACTCGGGAGGCTGAGGCAGGAGAATGGCGTAAACCCAGGAGGCGGAGCTTGCAGTGAGCTGAGATCTGGCCACTGCACTCCAGCCTGGGCGACAGAGCGAGACTCTGCCTCAAAAAAAAAAAAAAAAAAAAAAAAAAAATTGCATCCGATGGGCCATTGTGAAGCTATGGAAGATTATCTGAAATGAGACAGGCCAGGTATAGATGAGTGTGGCTCCTAACATGTGGTGAGAGAAGTCCCTGGAGATGAATAGGTGTATGCATTTTGTGTATACCTATGTGATTCTGTTTACCTGGGTGCAGTTTCAGTATTCAGCTAGAGTTTCCTGCAAATGAACTTGCACATAAGCAAATGTAAAATGTATATTGTGTTCATAGATGCTATTGCTCCCTAATATATCAATCAATTGGAACAAATTTGTGTTTTCACAATAAAGGTTACAGCAGAACTGACTACTAGAGCGGGGGGAGGGCAGGAGCATCTCAAGTTATTGAAGTACAAATATTTCTGGATTATAATTTTAGTTTTCTGCTTTTCTGAACAGTTATATTCAGGTTTTACAGGAAAAATAGTACATGGGTTTCATCGGTTTAAAAGTGATAATAGGAAACATCTCTGGAGCTTCTATTACGTGCTTTTTACATGCATGATCTTAATTAATCCCTCCCGGAACCTTTGAGGTAAGATCTACCCTGAGGGACCTAAGGCTCAGAGAGGTTAGGTGGCCTGCCCAAGGTCACGCAGCTGTGAAGCACCAGAGCCAAAACTCAAACCCAAGTCTTCCCTGAGCCAAGGTTCTGCCCGCATTCATTATTCTCTATTGTATTTCAGTTGGACATATTGGTAGTGATTTTAAGTAGCAAGCTATAAGGACAGCATGAAGGACAGAGGAGGGAGGACCCAGGAAGCCGGACTTGAATGGGGCCATTTTGCCAGGAACACCAGGTAACATGAGGCCATCATGATGATCCTCAAGGACGTGTCCAGTCCTACACACAGACTCTCAGATGTTGGATCAGCAAATCCTATCAACATCAAGACTTGCAGACCTTGGCTAAGCATGATGGCTCACTCCTATAATCCCTGCACTTTGGGAGGCCAAAGCAGGCAGACCACTTGAGATCAGGTGCTCGAGACCAGCCTGGCCAACCTGGTGAAACCCAGTCTACTAAAAATACAAAAATTAGCTAGGTGTGGTGGCATGCACCTGTAATCCCGGCTACTCATGAGGCTGAGACACGAGAACTGCTTGAATCCGGGAGGCAGAGGTTGCAGTGGGCCGAGATCATGCCACTGCACTCTAGCCTGGGTGACAGAGCAAGACTCTGTGTCCAAAAAAAAAAAAAAAAAAAGTCTTGCAGACCAGAAAGGGCAGGTGGCAGCCCTCTTCCCTGTTCAGAGCAGTGCTTTACTTCCACCGGGCTTAAATAGGATGCCACTGTTGAATACATTTCTTGGTTCATTTGGTTTGTGAGATACACCAAGCCTCTGAATCATCTCAGAGGCAGTTTGGCATAGTGTGAAGAGCGTGGGCTACACACAAGCCTGGGTTTCAGCTCCAGCTTCTCCCCTTGCTAGCTGTGTGACTTTGGGCAAGTAACTTCACCTCTCTGTTTCCTCATCTATAAAATGTGTAATAATAATAAAGTGGTTGTGAGGATTCAACAGGCTAATCTGAATAAAGGACTTAGAAGAGGACTGGGCCACAGTGATCTCCCACTACATGTAAATGAGCGTAATAATTATGGTCACCCAGGGTTGTCCAATATAGCTCATAAATAAAATTTTGATCGGAAATAAAAGTTTCCACTGGGCGCAGTGGCTCATGCCCGTAATCCCAGCATTTTAGGAGGCCGAGCTGGGTGAATCATCTGAGGTCAGGAGCTCGAAACCAGCCTGGCCAACATGGTAAAACCCCGTCTCTACTAAAAATACAAAAATTAGCTGTGTGTGGTGGTGGGCACCTGTAATCCCAGCTCCTCAAGAGGCTGAGGCAGGAGGATTGCCTCAATCTGGGAGGCAGAGGTTGCAGTGAGCCAAGATCATGCCACTGCACTCCACCCTGGATGACAAAGTGAGACCCTGTCTCAAAAAAAAAAAAAACCAAGAAAGAAAACTTGGTAAAGTAGAATGGCATTATTTCTCAGCTGTTGTTACATAGACGCAGAAAATAAGTCCAGTTCATGATCTTCAAATTTTTTAAATGATGCACCCCAGCAGTTTTCAAATGTTTAGTCCTCTCTCCAATAGAGAAATGACTATTTATTTATAAACCCTATGCATTTAGAATTCTACAACTCCAAACACTGCAATAGCTCCCATTTCACACAGAGTAAGAGCCAAAGTCCTTATGATAGCTGTAAGAGCCCACCCTGGAGGAACCAGCTTCCTCTGACTTCCCCTACTTCCTCTACTCCCCTCAATTTTCCCAGCTTCCTCTACTCTCCTCAATATTCATTCTGCTTCAACCAGCTCTGGTCTCCCTGCCTCTTTCCCCATATCAGTACTTTGCCCGTCTCTCTGGCTCTTCCCTCTGCCTGGAAGCCTCATCTCCTGGAGTTCTGCAGACCTCACTCCCTCATTTTCTTTGAGTCTGCACAATTGTTGCCTTCTCAATGAGGCCAACCCCTGATCACCTATGTAAAATTGCCACCACCTCCCTCCACTTCCACATCCCTTTCCTCATTTTTCTTTTTTACTGTGATAATTTACTGTATCGGCTGGACGTGGTGGCTCATGCCTATAATCCCAGTATTTTGGGAGGCCGAGGCGGGTGGATCACTTGAGGTCAAGAGTTTGAGACTAGCCTGGCCAACATGGCGAAACTCCATCTCTACTAAAAATACAAAAATTAGCTCGGTATGGTGGCATGCACCTGTAGTCCCAGCTACTTCGGAGGTTAAGGCAGCAGAACTGCTCGAGCCGGGAGGCGGAGGTTGCAGTGAGCCAAGATCGTGCCACTGCACTCCAGCCTGGGTGACAGAGTGAGACTCTGTCTCAAAAAAAAAAAAAAAAGAAAAGAATAGACATAATTTATTGTATCTAATAACTTACTCTTTCTAATACACTATGTAATTGTTTTAGCTTATTCAGCCTGCTATAACAAATTACCATAGATTGGGTGGCTTTATTTATTTATTTATTTATTTATTTATTTATTTATTTAATAGGGTCTCACTCTGTTACCAGCCTGGAGTACAGTGACATGATCCTGGCTCATTGCAACCTCAACGTCCTGGGGTGAAGCAATCCTCCTGCCTCAGCCTCCCAAAGTGCTGGAATTACAAGCATGAGCCTCTGCCCTGGACTCTGGGTGGCTTAAAAAACAAGAATTTATTTCTCACAGCTCGGAAGGTTGAGAAGTCCAAGATGAAGGCACTGGCAAATCCAGTGTCTACTAAGGGCCCACTTCCTGGTTCATATCTGGCCACCTTCTAGTATCTTCACATAGCAGAGAGCAGGGAGCCTTCTATTAAGGGCACTCATTCCATTCATGAGGCCTCCACCCTCGTGATGTAATCACCTCTCAAAGATGATTTTTAGGCCGGGCGCGGTGGCTCAAGCCTGTAATCCCAGCACTTTGGGAGGCCGAGACGGGCGGATCACTAGGTCAGGAGATCGAGACCATCCTGGCTAACACGGTGAAACCCCGTCTCTACTAAAAAATACAAAAAACTAGCCGGGCGAGGTGGCGGGCGCCTGTAGTCCCAGCTACTCAGGAGGCTGAGACAGGAGAATGGCCCGAACCCGGGAGGCGGAGCTTGCAGTGAGCTGAGATCCGGCCACTGCACTCCAGCCTGGGCGACAGAGCGAGACTCCGTCTCAAAAAAAAAAAAAAAAAAAAAAAAAAAAAAAAAAAAAAAAAAAAAAAAAGATGATTTTTGGAGGGACACAAACATTTAGTCCATAGCAGTAATGTAACTACTTATATTTATTATTTATTGTTTTTCCCTTCCTGCTAGGATGTAAGCCCCAAGAGGACAGGATTTTGTTTTATTTGCCAGTATATCTCAGCCCATAGAACAGTGCCTGGCACATAGTAGGTGCTCAATAAATATTTATTGGCCGGGCGCAGTGGCTCACGCCTGTATCCCAGCACTTTGGGAGGCTGAGGTGGGTGGATGACTTGAGGTCAGGAGTTCAAGACCAGCCTGGCTACCATAGCAAAATCCCATCTCAACTACAAATACGAAAATTAGCCAGGTGCAGTGGTGCACCTGTAGTCCCAGCTACTCAGGAGGCTGGGGCAGAAATGCTTGGACATGGGAGGCAGAGGTTGCAGTGAGCCAAGATCACGCCACTGCACTCCAGCCTGGGCGACAGAGCAAGACTCTGACTCAAAAAAATAAAAAGATTTTTTTGTTTTTGTTTTGGGACGGAGTCTCACTCTGTCGCCCAGGCTGGAGTACAGTGGCACAATCTCAGTTCACTGCAACCTCCGCCTCCCGGGTTCAAGAGATTCTCCTGCCTCAGCTTCCTGAGTAGCTGGGACTAAAGTTGCGCACCACCACACCCAGCTAATTTTTTTTTTTTTTTTTTTTTTTTAGTAGAGACGGGGTTTCACTATGTTGGCCAGGCTGGTCTCGAACTCCTGACCTCAGGTGATCCACCCGCCTCAGCCTCCCAAAGTGCTTGGATTACAGCAGTGGGTCACCGCGCCCGGCCAGTTCTGGTTTTTTTTTTTTGTTTTTTTTTTTTTTTTGAGACGGAGTCTCGCTCTGTCGCCCAGGCTGGAGTGCAGTGGCGCGATCTCGGCTCACTGCAAGCTCCACCTCCCGGGTTCACGCCATTCTCCTGCCTCAGCCTCCCGAGTAGCTGGGACTACAGGCGCCCACAACCGCGCCCAGCTAATTTTTTGTATTTTTAGTAGAGACGGGGTTTCACCGTGGTCTCGATCCCTGACCTTGTGATCCGCCCGCCTCGGCCTCCCAAAGTGCTGGGATTACAGGCGTGAGCCACCGCGCCCGGCCCAGTTCTGTTTTTTAATGAAAGTTCTAGTTGTCTCTCAAGATCCTGTCTCTTTCTTCCATGGAACTGAATTTTCAGCAGGGCTGGATTTTTTCTGAAAGAAAGCCTACCTTTCCAAGCCTCCCTTGTAGTTTAGGTAAGGTCACGTGACTACGTTCTGGCCAATGGGATATAAACGGAAGTGTCAAGTCTCGGGTGGGTATCTTTGCTTTCTTTTTCTTTGTCCCTTTCTCCGTCTCGCTGCTGGAACTTGGACACCGCCATCTTGGACCATGAGGTCATTCGACTCTGCAAAGCAGAGAGCCGAGAAAGCAGCAGCTTAGGCTGGGCGCAGTGGCTCACGCCTATAATCCCAGCACTTTGGGAGGCCGAGGCGGGCGGATCACGAGGTCAGGAGATTGAGACATCCTGGCTAACACGGTGAAACCCCATCTCTACTAAAAAAATACAAAAAATTAGCCGGGCGTTGCGGCGGGTGCCTGTAGTCCCAGCTACTCGGGAGGCTGAGGCAGGAGAATGGCGCGAACCCGGGAGGCGGAGCTTGCAGTGAGCTGAGATCGCGCCACTGCACTCCAGCCTGGGCGACAGAGCGAGACTCCGTCTCAAAAATCAAAAATAAAAAAAGAAGCAGCTTGGGACCAAGGAGAGTCATTGAAGCCTTGGACTACCTATGTAGTGTTTGAGAGAAAATACCCTTTTATCTTGTTCAAGGTACTGTTTTTATGGCTGGATGTATATAGTAGACTTTTTTTTAAACCAGGAATACAAATTAAGTTAGGCTTCTGTTTAACTTCAGTGTGCAATTGGCAAGCCCTTCTCCAACCCCCATCTGGCATAACAATCCCCTCTAGCTGGTTTAAGTTGCTGAGCCACCAATTTCTATTATTCCTGGAATCTGAGTCATCTATACTCCCTGTGTTATTACACATAATGTGTTATTATGACTTTAATCAAGGAAGTATTTTTTTCACTTGATATATTAGTCACATAGCACCTGGATTGTCAGAAACAGCCAGGAATGCTAGCCAGTATTGCATCATTTTATCTGTTCTTTCCTCTGGGGAGTGGCTGCAAATCAGACCAGCTAGATCTAGGCAGGAACTGGATCTTGCTTTTGTTAGTTTCTGCAGTTATTTTCAGAAGGAATCAGTTTCCAAGGCAGAGGAAGGAATGAATACTATTTGCTTGGTTTTACTATGAAGTGATGTAATTTACATAACAGCAAAATTACAGCTTAGAATTCTAAGTAGCGATTATAATGTTTAAAAAAAAAAAAAAACTTTGCACTTAAGCAATAGCAAAGAGTGGAAAATGTTGGATAAATTTCACACAAAATTTAAATATTTATTTAATCTCATTTGCCTGGAGGGAAAAAAACCCCACATTCTTTAGCCCTAAAATTGAAATAGAAGAGAACTCTCACAGGCAGTAAATTCAATTCTAAAAGCCCCAATGCGGCCGGGCGCGGTGGCCCACGCCTGTAACCCCAGCACTTTGGGAGGCTGAGGCAGGCGGATCACGAGGTCAGGAATTCGAGACCAGCCTGTCGAATATGGTGAAACCCCTGTCTCTACTAAAAAATACAAAAATTAGCCGGGCATAGTGGCACGTGCCTGTAGTCCCAGCTACTCGGGAGACCGAGGCAGGAGAATCGCTTGAACCTGGGAGGCAGAGGTTGTAGTGAGCCGAGATCGTGCCACTGCACTTCAACCTGGGCCACAGAGTGAGACTCCGTCTCAAAAAAAAAAAAAAAAAAAAAAAAGCCCCAATGCAGGAAAACAGATATGGAAGGAACTCAAGAACTCATACAAATAAGGTGTCAAATGAACTTTCTAAGCCTAATGATACATGTGATGTCACCCAAACAAAACAAAAAGCTAATCAGGCATTCTCGTTTTGCGCTTAAAGCCAATCTTTTTTTTTCCTTCTCTTGGATCCATCCAGTGAGATTTTATAACCCTCCTATTTGCCCTAAAGCAAATGGGCATTAAAACCATATTTTAATATTAGGTAAGTTATTGGTAAACAATCTTTGGTCCTAAAAAAGTGAGACTGTTCTTCATTCAGTGCATAAGGATTGAAAAAAAGTCTTGCATTAGGAGATCAGTTTAATGCCTATCAAATCACTATGGAAAATGTTTTGAGAAACTCTGGCAGTGCCAGTTTCCCCAGAGTGAGGAATGGCTCCAAAGTGTGGTTGTTATTGTCCATAAGCTAGATAATTTAGGTGGTACATGGATGTGGCATTAAATAATGCTGTAACGCCTGGTGTGGTTGCTCATGCTTGTAATCCCAGCACTTTGGGAGGCTGAGGTAGGAGGATTGCTTGAGTCCAGGAGTTTGAGACCAGCCTCAGCAAATGGTGAAACCTCGTCTCTACTAAAATACAAAAATTAGCTGGGTGCACCTTTAATCCCAGTTTCTCAGGAGGCTGAGGCAGGAGAGCAAGACCTTGTCTCAAAAGATAACAGTAATAATAACAATAAATAATGCTACAGGGGTTCATCTTCAATCTTTTGGATTACATTAAGGAGAAAGTCTCCGTTTGGTGCTAATAGATCTTTATCACCTCTCCACACTTACTAATTTCCCATGTTGAACAGATAGCAAGCCTCAGCTGCACAGCCTTTAGCAGATTAGAGTGTTTACCTAGAATTTTTATTTATTTATTTATTTATTTTGAGAGAGAGTCGCACTCTGTTGCCCAGGCTGGAGTACAATGGCGTGATCTTCGCTCACTGCAACCTCTGCCTCCCGGGTTCAAGCAATTCTCCCAGCTCAGCCTCCCAAGTAGCTGGGATCACAGGTGCATGCCACCACACCCGGCTAATTTTATTTTATTTTGTTTTTTTCAGACAGAGTCTTGCTCTGTTAACCCAGGCTGGAGTGCAGTGGCGCCATCTCAGCTCACTGCAACATCCGCCTCCCGGATTCAAGCAATTCTCCTGCCTCAGTCTCCCGAGTTGCCGGGATTACAAGCGCCCGCCACCATACCCAACTAATTTTTGTATTTTTAGTAGAGATGGGATTTCACTGTGTTGGCCAGGCTAGTCTCGAATTCCTGATCTCAGGTGATTCAACAACCTCGGCCTCCCAAAGTGTTGGGATTACAGGCATGAGCCACTGAGCCTAGCCATTATTTATGTATTTTTGAGACAGAGTCTTGCACTGTTTCGTAGACTGGAGTTCAGTGGTGCAATCATAGCTCATTGCAACCTCCAACTCCTGAGGTCAAAGGAATCTCTCGTCTCCTGAGTAACTGGGACTACAGGTGTGTGCCACCATGCCTGGCTAACTTTTTGTCATTGTTTTAGAGATGGGATCTCACTCTGTTACCCAGGCTGGTCTTGAACTCCTGGGCTTACACGATCCTCCCACCTCAGCCTCCCAAAAAAGTGTGAGGATTACAGGCGTGAGCCACCATATCTGGCCTAGAATTTTTTTTCTTTTTTGGAAATTAATTTGTGCCATTACCTGCTGTTTAATAATGAATACTAAGTTCTCCATGCATAATAGTAATATATAAAGTTTCCTGTGAAAATAAATTTGTAGAAGGGAAAGGACATGAGTTAAATTGTTTTAATTATGCATATTGGGTTTTTTTGTTTTTTTTTTTTGTTTTTTGTTTTTTTTTTGAGACCGCGTTTTGCTCTATGGCCCAGGCTGGAGTGCAGTGGCGCAATCTCGGCTCACTGCAAGCTCCGCCTCCCGGGTTCACGCCATTCTCCTGCCTCAGCGTCCCCAGTAGCTGGGACTACAGGCGCCCGCCTCCGTGCCCGTCTAATTTTTTGTATTTTTTAGTAGAGATGGGGTTTCACCGTGTTAGCCAGGATGTCTCAATCTCCTGACCTCGTGATCCGCCCTCCTCAGCCTCCCAAAGTGCTGGGATTACAGGCGTGAGCCGCTGTGCCCAGCTAATTTTTTGTATTTTTAGTAGAGATGGTGTTTCACTGTGTTAGCCAAGGTGGTCTCGATCTCCTGACCTCATGATCCACCCACCTCAGCCTCCCAAAGTGCTGGAATTACAGGCGTGAGCCACCACGCCCAGCCTATATGCATGTTAAGTAAAACATCTGACTCCTTAGACTTGGTAGAAATTGCTAAGATGGTACACAAAAGATGAATATGGGGAGACACTGGATTGGAGATCCATCTCCCATCTTCTCCTGCCATCCTTTCTATATCTTTTAGGAGAGAACCCTAGAATTGCGGTCAGCAGACTATTCAGGAACATCTTTTTCAGGAAGTTCACAAGATTAAGACTCTTTCATAATAAATAATACTAAGCCTTTATTTGTCATTTTCACTTGTAGTCAATCACAAGTACAGTGGGATTTTCCAGAGGCTGCGTGACATATGATATCACAACAAAGTAAATGTAGAAGCTGCTATGTATATCTAGCCATCATCTATAAAGCAAGGTATTAGAGGGATTAGCAAGAAAAAAGAAGTAAAAAATGTTACTCTTTTCACTAAATTTTTTGTTTTGGAAAAACTTTTTTCATAAAAGTAACATTATTTTCTTTCTTTTTACTTAAGACCCAATCTCGGCTGGATGAGGTGATGCATGCCAGTAATCCCAACACTTTGGGAGGCAAAGGCAGGTGGATCACAAGGTCAAGAGATGGAGACCATCCTGGCCAACATAATGAAACCCTGTCTCTACTAAAAATACAAAAATTAGCTAGGCATGGTAGCACACACCAGTAGTCCCAGCTACTCGGGAGGTTGAGGCAGGAGAATCGCTTGAACCTGGGAGGCAGAGGTTGCAATGAGCTGAGATTGTGCCACTGCACTCCAGCCTGGGTGACAGAGCGAGACTCCTTCTCAAAAAAAAAAAAAAAAAAAAGCAGGCTGAGCACAGTGGCTAATGCCTGTAATCCCAATACTTAGTGAGGCCAATACTGGTGGATTGCTTGAGCCTGGAGTTCGAGAACAGCCTGGGCAACATAGAGAGACCTTGTCTCTACAAAAAGATACAACAATTAGCCATGTGTGATGCTGCACACCTGTAGTCCCAGCTACTTGGGAGGCTGAGGTGGGCGGACCACTCTAGCCTGGAAAGGTTGAGCTATGATCGCATGACTGCACCCTAGCCTGTGCAACAGAGTGACACTCCATCTCACAAACAAAACAAAAACCTGGTATCCCAGCTCTACCACCATTTAGTTCTGTAGCCTTGGAGAAATCACTTCTCTTAGTTACAATTTATTCATCTGTAAAATAGGAAAAATAGTACTAATAATAACTGCCTAAGGGGGTAGCTGTGAAGATTCAATAACACTTTTTGTTGTTGTTGTTGTTGATGTTGTCGTTGTAGAGACAGGGTCTCACTATGTTGCCCAGGCTGGTCTCAAACTCCTGCGCTCAAGCTATCCTCTGGCCTTGGCCTCTCAAAGTGTGGGTATTATTAGCATGATAGCAGGCCTGCCCTCAATAACATTTTGCTTGTAAAAAGCACATAGTACAGTCGGCCCTCCATATCCATGTCTGCAGACTCAACCAGGGCTGGAAAACAGTTGGAAAAAAATAAATAAATAAAAAATAGCAAGACTATGATAAAAAGTGATATACATAAAACACGCAGTATAAACAACTATTAATGTAACATTTACATTATTTGTTTTCAGTTTTTCTTTTCTTTTTTTTTTTTGAGACGGAATTTTGCTCTGTTGACCAGGCTGGAATGCAATGGAACAATCCTGGCTCACTGCAACCTCCACCTCCCGGGTTCAAGCAATTCTGCCTCAGCCTCCTCAGTAGCTGGGATTACAGGCGTGCACCATCATGCCCAGCTAGTTTTTTTGTATTTTGAGTAGAGACGGGGTTTCACCCTCTTGGCCAGGCTGGTCTTGCACTCCTAACCTCGAGTGATCCACCTACTTTGTTGTATTAGGTATTATAAGTCAGCGGTACCCAACCTTTTTGGCATGAGAGACCAGTTTCGCAGAACACAATTTTTCCACAGACCCGGTGGTAGGGGGATGGTTTTAGGATGGTTCAAATGCATTACATTTATTGTGCACTTTATTTCTATCATCACACTGTAATATATAATGAAATTATTATACAACTCACCGTAATGTAGAATCAGTGGGAGCCCTAAGCTTGTTTTCCTGCAACTAGACAGTCCCATCTGCGGGTGATGGAAGACAGTGACAGATCATCAACAATCTAGATCCCTCACGTATACAGTTCACAGTAGGGTTCGCGCTCCTATGAGAATCTAACGTGGCCACTAATCTGACAGGAGGCGGAGCTCTGGTGGTAATGCGAGCCATAGGAAGTGACTGTAAATACAGAGGAAGCTTTGCTTGCTCGCCTGTTTCTCGCCTGTTGCTCGCCTGTTGCTCACCTTTTGCTCACATTTTGCTCTGCAGCCTGGTTCCTAACAGGCCATGGACTGGTACCTCTGTTATAAGTAATCTAGAGGCTGGGCACAGTGGCTCACGCCTGCAATCCCAGCACTTTGGGAGGCTGAGGCAGGTGGATCACCTGAAGTCACGAGTTCGAGACCAGCCTGACTAACATGGTAAAACTTCGTCTCTACTAAAAGCACAAAAATTAGCTGGGTGTAGTGGTGGGTGCCTGTAATCCCAGCTACTCGGGAGGCTGAGGCAGGAGAATTGCTTGAACCCAGGAGGCGGAGGTTGCAGTGAGCTGAGACTGTGCCATTGCACTCCAGCCTGGGTGACAGAGTAAGAATTCATCTCTAAGTAAATAAATAAATAGAGATGATTTAGAGTATACAGGAGGATGTGTGTAGCTTACATGCAAATACTAGGCCATTTTATAGAAGGGCCTTAAGCATCTGGGCATTTTGGTATTCACAGGAGAATCCTGAAACTAGTGCCTCATGGATACGGGGGGATGACTGCATACATCGGGGTTTCTCAGTCTCAGCACTGCTGACATGTTGGGTTAAATAATTTTTGGTTGTGCATTAGAGGGTGTTTAACAGCATCCCTGGCCCCTGCCCTCTAAATGCCAATAATGATCCCCTCTTCTCCCTTTCCCATCGAGTCGTGAAAACCAAAAATATCTCCAGGCATTGCCAAATGTTTTCTGGAGGTAAAAGCACCCCTGACTGAGACCCTCCAGCTGACATGTAGGTATTCTGTACGATCCCCTCACAGATTGGCCCATGGTCTTGGGTTCAGAACCACCAGTATAATCCAACCTCACAGGTCACAGGTGAGAAAATCAAAGCCCAGAGTGATTTGCCTGTAGTGATTGTCTTTGTTTCCTTGGGTTGCCATAAGAGATAGCCACAAACTGAATGGCTTAAAGCAACAGGAATGTATTCTCTCACAGTTGTGGAGAACAGAAATCCGAAATCAAGGTATCAGCAAGGCCGTGCCTTGCCACTGTGCCTGACTCCTGAATGACATTTCATTGTATAGAGGTACCACATTGTTTTCATTCATTCATTGATAGACACTTGGGTTGATTCCGTGTCTTGCTTATTGTGAATAGTGCTCGACTAGCTTTTTCAAAAAATGGTAAAAAGTGACAGGTGGACTTAATTTTAATAATACAGACTTTATGTAACTCAGTATATCCAAAATATGATCATACATATAAGCAATATAAAAATTACGAATTTGAGGCTGGGCACAGTGGCTCACACCTGTAATCCCAGCACTTTGAGAGGCTGAGGCAGGTGGATCACCTGAGGTCAGGAGTTCGAGACCAGCCTGGCCAATATGGCGAAACCCCACCTCTGCTAAAAATACAAAAAATTAGCTGGGCATGGTGCCTCATTCCTGTAATCCCAGCTACTTGGGAGGCTGAGGCAGGAGAATCACTTGAACCTGGGAGGTGGAGGTTGAAGTGAGACGAGATGGTGCCATTGCACTTCAGTCTCAGTGACAAGAGTGAAACTCAATCTCAAAAAAAAAAAAAAAGAAATTATGAATTTGATATTTTGCTTCCTTCTTTTTTTTTTTTTAAACGGAATTTCACTCTTGTCCCCCAGGCTCAAGTGCAATGGTGTGATCTCGGCTCATTGAAACCTCCACCTCTTGGGGTTCAAGCTAGTCTTCTGCCTCAGCCTCCCAAGTAGCTGGGATTACAGGCACTCCATCAGGCTCGGCTAATTTTTGTATTTTTAGTGATAATTGCCTCCCGAGTAGCTGGGACCACAGACGCACACCGCCGTGCCCACCGTATTTTTGTTTTTGTTGTTTTTTGTGGGTTTTTTTATAGAGATGTTGTTTCGCTATGTTGCCCAGTCTGGTCTCAAACTGCCGGGCCCAAGCAGTCCGCCCACCTCGGCCTCCCAAAGTGCTAGGATTACAGGCACGAGCCGCTGTGCTCAGCCCGATCTTTTACTGTCTTTTGTACTCAGTATGGGAGCAGGCTATACACACTGTTCTATACCATGATTTTTCTCACCTAATACTAACCCTGCCACTTATTAGCTGTGTACCACTGGGCAAGTTACTACCCTTTTTTGTACCTCAGTTTCCTCATCTGTGAAGGTGACAATATACCCAAATATGTACTTCAGCATTGTTGAGATAATTGAGTACTGATATGCACAAGACCTAAAATAATGCCCAGCACACTCAATTGTTAGACTTTTTTTTTTCTTTTCTTTTTTAAAACAAGGTCTCACACTGTCGCTCAGGTTGAGTGCAGTGGTGCAGTCATGGCTTACTGCAGTCTCAACCTCCTGAGCTCAAGCAATCCTCCCACCTCAGCCTCCCAGGTAGCTGAGACTACAGGCATGTGCCATTACACCTGGCTAATTTTTGTATTTTTAGTAGAGTCTGGGTTACACCTTGTTGCCCAGGCTGGTCACAAACTCCTGGGCTCAAGTGATCCTCCCACCTCAGCCTCCCAAAGTGCTGAAATTACAGGCGTGAGCCATTGTACCTAACCAATGTTAGACTTTTTTTTTTTTCCCTCTAAGACAGAGTTTCACTCTGCTTCCCAGGTTCAAGTGATTCTCTTGCCTCAGCCTCCCAAGTAGCTGGAATTACAGGTGCGTGCCACCATGCATGGCTAATTTTTTTTGTATTTTTAGTAGACAGGGTTTCGCCATGTTGGCCAGGCTGGTCTCGAACTCCTGACCTCAGGTGATCCACCCACTTCAGCCTCCCAAAGTGCTGGGATTACAGGTGTGAGCCACCGCACCCAGCTTCAATGTTAGACTTTTATTAGCCACAGAATATTGCATTGTATGTCTCTACTGTAACTGATTGAAACAGTCCCCTTTTAATGGACATTTAGTTTGTCCCCAGCTCCACAACTTAATCCTTTTGCTCTTAAAGAATGTTTCAATGGCTAGCTTTGTGCAGATATCATTTCAACCCCATCCAAGTGCACTAGAGGAGAAATCCAGAATTGAAATTTCTATGTCCGAGAATATGGGCCTGTCTCATTTTGGTCTCACTGCCAAATTCCCTTCCCAGGAGACCATGGCAGTTGACAGTCATACGTGCTATGTAGGGAGCCTGCATGTGTCTCACGGCCTCGCCCTCACAGGGTACATCCACATGTGGTTTTCTCTGCCGGGCCGTTGCACATGGACAGTGATACAGCCTCATGGTTTCCACTTGTCATTCTCTCCCCTTGGTGAGGATGGGCATCTTTTCCTATGTTTAAGGGCTGCTCAGATTTCCTTTCCTGGGAATCTTTGCTCATTTTTCTATTGGATTATTGGGTTAAGTCTTTTTTAATCCTTGTCTTTTCAACCGGCCTTTCTGACCGCTCTCTGCAGACCACCTGACTGCCTTTCCCCTCCATCCCTCACGGCAGTAATCCGGACTTACTTTCTGTTGTCATCCGGAGATGTAATGTCCATCTCATATTGTCAAGATGTCACACAGGAATAGCATATGTCCTTGGTCATATGCTCCAGGGCAGACATGGGCTTGAGGCCTGAGTCCTGAGCAGACGTAGCACTGAGCCTTGTATTAGACAGGCATTGCATGACTATTTCTCAAATTTGTTTTGAAAAAGAAAATCAGTGATAAACAGTTATTAAAAAGAGGTTATCACTCTTACTTGCCACACTTATTTTTTCAAGCTATTAAAATGATTACATATATCACATCATTATAATTATCAAATTATTAACAATTATTAAAATTAACTATTAAAGCTATCGCATTTCTGTGACTAAATTATTAAAATTTAAGCACAATAGGAGGAAAGATTTTCTCTCCCCAAAGAGGGGTACTTTAAACAATTTGTCAGACACTTAAGATTTTACTTACAGGCCAGGCGCGGTGGCTCATCCCTGTAATCCTAGCACTTTGGGAGGCTGAGGTGGCCAGATCACGAGGTCAGGAGTTTGAGACCAGCCTGGCCAACATGGTGAAACCCCGTCTCTACTAAAAATACAAAAATTAGCTAGGCTTGTTGGCACACACCTGTAATTCTAGCTACTCAGGAGCTGAGGCAGCAGAATTGCTTGAGCCCAGGAGGCGGAGGTTGCAGTAAGCTGAGATCAGGCCACTGCACTCCAGCCTGGGCGGCAGAGTGAAACTCCATCTCAAAAAACAAACAAAAAAAGATTTTACCTATGATTGTACAAACCTACATATTAAAAAGCATAAGGATGTGTGTGTGTGTATAAACACATGGAAAGACAGAAATGTAGTTTTGGGAAGCCGTGAGCAACAAATCAGACTTTACATTTTGTTCTTCGATTGGCAATTTCGCAATTTTACCTTGATCACTCATTCAAAAAATATCTTGCACCTACTATGTGCCAGGGACTACGTTTTCTTGTTGGATTGTGTGGTTATCTTTTGTTTTTGTTTTTTAGTGAGTGTTTTCCGTGATCAAGAAAATTTCAGAGGCCAGGTGAGGTGGTTCATGCCCGTAATCCCAGCACTTGGGGTGGCCAAGACAGGTGGATCACCCGAGGTCAGGAGTTTGAGACCAGCCTGGCCAACATGGTGAAACCTCGTCTCTACTAAAAATACAAAAATTAGCCAGGCGTGATGGTGCACACCTGTAATTCCAGCTGCTTGGGAGGCTGAGGCAGGAGAATTGCTTGAACCTGGGAGGCAGAGGTTGCAGTGAGTCAAGATTGCACCATTGCTCTTCAGCCTGGGTGACAGAGCGAAACTCCATCTCAAAAAAATGAAAAAAGAAAGAAAGAAAAACAGTCTGGAGCCGGGCGCAGTGGCTCACGCCTGTAATCCCAGCACTTTGGGAGGCTGAAGTGGATGGATCATGAGGTCAGGAGATCGAGACCATCCTGGCTAACATGGTGAAACCCAGTCTCCACTAAAAAAATAGAAAAAGAAAATTAGCCAGGTGTGGTGGCGGGCGCCTGTAGTCCCAGTTACTCGGGAGGCTGAGGCAGGAGAAAGGCCTGAACCTGGGAGGCGGAGCTAGCAGTGAGCCGAGATTGCTCCACAGCACTCCAGTGTGGGTGACAGTGCAAGACTCTCTCAAAAAAAAATAAATAAATAAAGTTTGGGAAACAGTGAGATGGTCACAGAATCCGGGTTTTTTTTTTTTTTTTTTTTTTTTTTGAGGCGGAGTCTCGCTCTGTCGCCCAGGCTGGAGTGCAGTGGCGCGATCTCGGCTCACTGCAAGCTCCGCCTCCCGGGTTCCCGCCATTCTCCTGCCTCAGCCTCCCGAGTAGCTGGGACTACAGGCGCCGCCACCTCGCCCGGCTAATTTTTTTTTTGTATTTTTAGTGGAGACGGGGTTTCATTGTGTTAGCCAGGATGGTCTCAATCTCCTGACCTCGTGATCCGCCCGTCTCGGCCTCCCAAAGTGCTGGGATTACAGGCTTGAGCCACCGCGCCCGGCGAATCCGGGTTTGGGATGAGCTTTCAGATTTCTTTCCCTGTCTCCAAACAGAGCATCCAACCTATCTAAGTCAATCTGGCTAAAGTTGTAATTTAAAAGACCCCCCATGAAAGGGACTTTACTGCAATCTTCAGCATTTCTCCTGAGGTTCACTCAGCACCACGCTCTTTGGAAGAAATTTATATAACAGACAATAAATGATGCAGTAAAGTGCTCATAGCATGAATCTGTATTGAAGAAATAAAACCCAGTGAGGTATTAAATTTAGGAGATAGGTTAGGATCAAAGTCTCTGGGTCCCTATAGTGGTTGCCTCTGCTCCTCCTGGTGTGCGACTCAGCTAGAGAAGACATTTAGCCCCCTCTAAGCCTTTGCTTTCAAAGGAGTTCATTCTAGAAGCCAGTGTATAGAGGCAAAATTTGTGTATGGTCAAAAATGACCTTGCATACCTTTTCTACTATAGTATCACCGTCAGGGACTGGACAGAGCTCAAGACCAGAAAATGTATGTGTGCCTCATTTCTTACCTGCAGGAGTGCACACGGTGGCCCAGATAATTTAAATCAGTCTTCTTTTTCTCTGTCTCCGTTTTCTCTCCACACAACTAGTAGAAATCAGGTAGATTCAATGCACCTATTGGTGACTGCACTTGAATAACCATGCTGTAGGTTTTTCTAATTAAATATATAATTCATGAAAAGCAACTAGTTCCATGCCTGAAAGTCCATCTCAAAAAAAAAAAAAAAAAAAAATCTCCTCCTAGAGAATTAAGGGAAGATTTAAAGTAAAACTACAAAGAAAAAATACTTCATTCAACAAATATTTCCAGAATGCCTACACGTGACAGGCACTCCTAAAGGCTCTAAGAAAACCATGGTGAACGAAACCTGGAAAGACTATGCCCTCCAGACAAACTGGGGAAGATACACACTAAATAAAAGTCCAAACACTCATTATCTACTTAATGGATACCCAGTTTGTGGTCCTAGTTTTCTGCAAGAAGAAACTGAGTCTTAGAGAAATTGTCATTTGCCCAAGGTGAGCCCACCAGTGAGATGAAGAACATGCCCGAGAACTTACTCCCCAGGACTCCACCTGTGCCAAATTCAGCTTCCCCACCACGGGAGTCTGTGAGGAAGGGAGGTGCGAGTTTTCCTTTATGCGGGGTGCCTACTGCATGGCTCATACATAGTGCACCGTTTGGGGGTGGGAGCGGGGAGTGGACAGGATTGAAGAACTACCCAGAGCTAAAACCTGCATAAAAAATGAGGAGTAGACTTCCAGATTATCTACCCAAGTATGGGAGTAGAATCCATGGAGCCGGCATCATTAACAAGGGAAATGGGAAGAAGGAAGGCTCCTTTCCCCAGGCCAGGGGTACCTTAAGCGGTTCCCTGACTTTTCAGCTTTCATCCTCTACACCAAATCCACATCAAGGCTCCAGAACACACTTAGCTAGGGACATAACCAAGGAAGACAAAACCCTGGCAAATGCCTACCATAAGGGGGCAGTAAGGAGAGAAGCGAAGTCAGGCTGACCAGAACCAAAATCAGGTGTCCCCTGGTTAGGAAGTCCTGGTATCAAGGATGGGAGGAGCACGGCATCATCTCACCTAGGGGCCCAGCAAGCTTCCCAATCCTGGGGACAGAATGACCTCATGGGGATACTTTACTTTTGATACATAGTTTTCTAACAGGAAAGTTTAAAAATAAAGTAGAAAAAAAAAAACAAAACAATGAGCAGCCTTTTACCCTTCTTTCAAAGTAACAACTGTTAATGTTTCCTTTTTTATTTTTTTTGGAGATGGAGTCCCACTCTGTTGCCCAGGCTGGAGTGCAGTGGCACGATCTCGGCTCACTGCAATCTCCGCTTCCCAGGTTCTAGCAATTCTCCTGCCTCAGCCTCCTGAGTAGCTGGAATTACAGGCACACACCACCATGCCTGGCTAATTTTTTTGTGTTTTAGTAGAGACGAGGCTTCCCTGTGTTGCCCAGGCTGGTCTCGAACTCCTGAGCTCAGGCAATCCACCTGCCTTGGCCTCTCAAAGTGCTAGGATAGCAGGCGTGAACCACCGTGCCCAGCCACAACTGTTAACATTTCATATTAGCTTTTTTTTTTTTTTTTGAGACAGAGTCTCACTCTGTCACCCAGGCTGGAGTGCAGTGGCGCGATCTCCGCTCACTGCAACAACTCCCAGGTTCAAGCGATCCTCCTGCCTCAGCCTCCTGAGTAGCTGGGAATACAGGTGTGTGCCACCATACCCGGCTAATTTTTGTAGTCTTAGTAGAGATAGGGTTTCATCATCTCAGCCAGGCTAATCTCAAACTCCTGACCTAAAGTGATGTGCCAGCCTCAGCCTTCCAAAGTGCTGGTATTACAGGCATGAACCACTGCACCTGGCCGAACGTTTCATATTAGCTTTAGGACATTTTTTTCAGATAGTTATTTTATTTTCATCTTCCTTTATATTTGACCCTGTTCTTCTTCTTACTGCGTTTTGAGTTAAATGTTAGCTTATTTATTTTTAATCCTTTCCTACATTTGAAGCGATATATTATCCTATTTATCACTTCAGGTGCATCCTGCTTTTTTGTGTGGTGGTGGTTGTGGTTTTGAGATGGATTTTCACTCTTGTTGCCCAGGCTGGAGTGCAGTGGCACAATCTCGGCTCACTGCAACCTCCGCCTCCCGGGTTCAAGCGATTCTCCTGCCTCAGCCTCTCAAGTAGCTGGGATTACAGGCAAGTGCCACCATGTCCCACTAATTTTGTATTTTTAGTAGAGATGGAGTTTCACCATGTTGGTCAGGCTGGTCTCAAACTCCCTGAATGACTTCAGGTTATCCAACCACCTCAGCTTCCCAAAGTGCTGGGATTGCAGGCATGAGCCACCGCACCCAGCCATCCCACATTTTTTTAAAAAGAAAACTTCTGCTTACATACAAGCATGTTTAATTGTGCAATTTTCATAGATACATACAGTGAATATATCATACATATTTTTAAAATACCACCATTATTTAATTTTCTTCTTTTTTTTTTTTTTTTTTTTTTTTTTTTTTTTTTTTAGACAGAGTCTGGCTCTGCCGCCCAGGCTGGAGTGCAGTGGCCGGATCTCAGCTCACTGCAAGCTCCGCCTCCCGGGTTCACGCCATTCTCCTGCCTCAGCCTCCCGAGTAGTTGGGACTACAGGCGCCCGCCACCTCGCCCGGCTAGTTTTTTGTATTTTTTTTAGCAGAGACGGGGTTTCACCGTGTTAGCCAGGATGGTCTCGATCTCCTGACCTCGTGATCCGCCCGTCTCGGCCTCCCAAAGTGCTGGGATTACAGGCTTGAGCCACCGCGCCCGGCCTTAATTTTCTTCTTTTTAAAGAAAAGTTCTACCACCTTCTCCCTTTCCGCCATAATACTCCTCAGCCTCTGGAGCAGCTGGAAGTACAGGCACCCGCCACCACGCCCAGCTAATTTTTGTATTTTTAGTAGACGGGCTTTCACCATGTTGGCCAGGCTGGTCTTGAACTACTAACCTCAAGTGATCCGCCTGCCTAGGCCTCCCAAAGTGCTGGGATTACAGGTGTGAGCCACTGTTTGCCCGGCGTGAACGAAGGATTTGATTATAAAAGATTCAGTCAGTTGAGAGAGACCCTAGCGCTTATCTGATCTGACCTCCTTGTTTAAGAAATGCTGCGAGGCAGGACAGAAAGCCGCCCAGGCTAGCTGAGGTCACCATTCCCGGGCCTCTCATCATACCTGCCACAGTGGCTGCTGTTAACAACTTTCTTCTCCTGTGACACCTGGAATTTTTTCTTTCAAATACTCAAAGGTGTGTATTACAGTATTGTTAATGGTAGCAAACACAAAAACAAAACCAACAGAAAACCTCTAGAAACAAAATTAAAAATCCTGACACATTCACACCTGGGAATATTATATAGACCTTAAATAAAATGAAGTAAAACTGGAAAAATTGTCTTAAAGGAGTTTCAATTAAGTGTTGTTGAGAGGAGAGAGGCTGAAGCACAAGAATTGCTTGAACCCAGGAGGCGGAGCTTGCAGTGAGCCTAGATAGCGCTACTGCACGCCAGCCTGGCTGATAGAGCGAGGCTCCGTCTCAAAAAAAAATATGTGTTCACTCGTGCACCCACCCAGCAGAAACTGAGTACTTGCAATGTGTAGACACTAACCTAGATACTTTGAACTTGACCAAGAAGAGGGTGGAGAAGACTCTAGGTCTTAGGGAGCTAACGTTCTGTTGGGGAGAAGCAGATGATGAAGCACAGATAAATGATATCCACTCTGTGCTATTGAAAGGGCTGGAATCTGGAAGACGATGGTGAAGAGCTCTTTAAACAGGTGACATTTACGCTGAGCTGTGGACCTGGCCAGCAATCAAATCTGAAATTGTTTTCGATGTATTAGTGATTCTCATAACTTTAAATTTGTAGGTGTTCCTATGCATTCATAGTTATTTCTGATTTTGAGAATCAGGGAAGGGCAATTTTGCAATGAGTCTAATTACTAGAGCTTCGGGGTCTGAGCCTGTATGTAAATTGGAAGCAAATATCTGTTTTCTAAAAATTCACCAGGTGAGTCTGATCCATAGTTGGGCTTGGAAATAACTTTATTATGGGAGTATCAGAGAGCAGGTGTGAGCCCCCAGACATCCAGTGAAAAGACTTAGGGAGAAGGTAGGTGAGGATTTGAATTGAAAAGGCTCTTTGTGCCTGCTGCGATGGCTCATGACTGTAATCCCAGCACTTTGGGAGGCCGAGATGGGCAGATCACCTGGGGTCAAGAGTTTGAGACCAGCCTGGTCAACATGGTGAAACCCCGTCTCTACTAAAAATACAAAAATTAGCCAGGCGTGGTGGTGCACACCTATAATCCCAGCTACTTGGGAGGCTGAGGCAGGAGAATCGCTTGAACCCAGGAAGCAGAGGTTGCAGCGAACTAAGATTGCACCACTGCACTCCACCCTGGGTAACAAGAGCAAAACTCCTTCTCAAAAAAAAAAGAAAAGAAAAAAAGAAAAGGCTGTCTGGGAGAACTTTCTCCCCTTCCCCTTCAGACCCTATGCCTTTCAAAATCTTAAACTGCAAAGAGAAGTATCACAGGGGCCCCACACCCCCACCCCAGGAAACCTCCCAGGACTATTTCTAGAGCTTGACTTATTTGATGTGAAGTAGATATATAACAAACAGTAGTGGTCTGCCGGAACACCAGCAGAAAGAAAAATCTAGAATTGCAAATGTAAAACTCCCGCCCTCCGACAAAGATTATGCTGATGAAACTGAGAGCTCAAACAGAAGCAGAAATGGTCAGATACCAGAATATCCATGAAGGAAAATGCCAGGGGCAAGTCACACGAGCCATCCCCCATCCCCTATTATTATTCTGGGAATAATAATACCTTCCTCAAAGGGATGTCCTGAGGATTAAAAATAAGACCGTTTTTCATGTCAGGCCTGGAGCAACCCCTCCATGCTTAGGGAGGGCTTAACCCAGGTTCCTCTAGTTCCCTTCCCCGAAGCAAATTCCTCCTCCAACGTTTCCAATCTGTCGGAGAAATCCCTGTGGTTACTGTGTACATTATCTGGATATTTAGCTAGTGGGCTTACCCAGGTGGCATATTGTAACTTTACTCCGACAATTTGGAAAAACAAACAGAGCAGTTCTGACCTTTCCGAGTGGTTTTGCTTCTGCATCCCCTCAAAGCCTGCCCATTCGGTAGGATCCTGTCGCCTTTAAACTGGGAAGTTCCAAACTGCACATGGGGCGTGGGTTTGGCCAAGAGGTTCCTTTTTTGTTTTACCACCTTAAAATGCTAACTGTGCTCATGGCCGAGGTCAATTATATAAATGTTCTTTCTGTTGTTTGCACTTATCTGATCTTGTCCTATCAAGGGGCTTAATCTCACTCTTACTGGAAATTACAATTTAGTCCATTTTAGGATGCCTCTTTCACAGCTGTTTCAAGGCTATGTTGTGAAAACAACCCAAAATGGTACTGGGTTTTTCTGTTTACACAACTGTGGGGAGGTGGGGAGTGAAGCACGTTTGAAAGTCACTTCATTTAAATGTCCTCATGAAATATATATATTTATATAAATTTCATGAACTATATAATATATAAATGTATATGTAATATAAACATATAATCTATATCTAATATAAATATATATACACATTTGTATATATTTATATGCAAAGGATTTGCTTCAAGTGATATGTTTGGATCATATGGAAATTTGCCGAACAGAATTTTGGTCTGAGCATCTACACCTCAATCCTTTGAGAGACCCTTTGAGATGTTTGAGATCGTTTGCACGCTCCTTTGAGACCCATTCCTGGAGCTCCGAAGGCTTATTGGATATTTCTGCGGAGTATGAGAGTGACTGACATAGGTACTTTATTAAACATTTCGAAAAGGGCTATATTAAGAAGGAAATAAAAATCCACCTCTTGTCCAACTCCTGGTTAGCACTCAGGTGTGTTTCCTTCCAGCCTTTTCTCAATGACCTGCAATCAGGCTTTTCAACCTTCACCCCTGTGCCTAAGGCTGGCGTTCCTGCTTGTATCCTATCGGCCCATGTTTTGTCTGTGTTCACAAGCCCCGCTCAAATTGCTGTTTTAGAAAAATCTAGGGCTGGGTGCAGTGACTCACGCCTGTAATCCCAGCACTTTGGGAGGCTGAGGCAGGCAGATCACAAGGTCAGGAGTTCGAGACCAGCCTGGCCAACATGGTGAAACCCCATCTCTACTAAAAATACAAAAATTAGCCGGTCATGTGCCTGTAATCCCAGATACTAGGGAGGCTGAGGCAGGAGAATCGCTTGAACCTGGGAGGCAGAGGTTGCATTGAGCCGAGACTGGGCCATTGCACTCCAGCCTGGGTGACAGAGTAAGACTCTGTCTCAAAAAAAAAGAAAAGAAAGAAAAGATCTAAAAATGGTCTTGAGGGACGGTTGGGGGAAGGGAGGAGGGAGGAATGAATCATTTAGAAAAGCAGCCGCAAACGGAGAAGAGCTTGATTTTTACTTCATAATTGATAGCGTGTCTCCCTTCTCCGCTACCCCGCAAAAAGACCCTCCTGCCTGTATTCCACCTTCCCAAGGCACTTCACGCTTTTTGTACCTGGGATGAAAAGGGAGGGGAATTTACTGCCCTCCGTGAAAATGTCCAGGGTCAAATTATATACTCTCACGGTAGAGAGAGGGGAATGGGAGTCGGGCAGTATGGCTTTCACAATTCCTAGCCAGGCTTTAGCCCTGGCTGACTCGCTTGCGTCATGATAATACAATTTGTATGTTAAACAACAGATGTCAAACAGAAGAAAGAGACGGGGCTTCGCTTTTCTTCTCTTGTGGACCTTGCTCCCCCCAAAGCAGCCATTTTTTCAGTTGCCATGACAGTGGTAATAGGAGTTTATCATTTTCCCATGCCTGCTGCATGCTAATGTGGAATCAATTCATGACTCTTATCTGGTTGGGCTACCAAGGGATCCCAACCACACACAATCTGGGTTTGTGCAGTGGTAGAGAGGGCACCATGGCCTTTTCGCCCTCCTCACAATCCTCAGCTCCCAGTTTATGGAGCAATTTATGTAAAGCAGAAGTTTTTATTTGCCCGTTAAAATATCAGTTACAATCAGCCTCAGAACTACTGATGGTCTGTGCACGTATTGACAAAGCAGGTTGATCTTCGCCTCTTGTGAAAAGAAGTCGTAAAGAACAAAGATCACCTAGACAGAAATCATACATAATATCTAGAAATCATATATGTATTACATAACAATTTCACCCTTACGTCTTAACGCTAACCTAACTTTCAAAACAAGACCCATTTACACAGAGCAGGGAAAGAAAGCACCTTTGAGAAACTTAACTAAAACTGAGAAAATCATAATATTTTTATAAGAAGAACACCTTCTTTTAGTGAACAAAGGTGATATAGAAATCAAGAAAAATCACATTTGAAAAGACTCGGAATGAAGGAAATGTATTCTTTAAAAATGAACAGGAAGGAAAAAAGGAAAAATCATTAAACCCTGATGGTAGATACACGAATGTTCCTTATGGTATTCTTGGTACTTTTCTGTATATTTGAAATACTTTATACTTCCTAAAAAATGTATGAATCAAAATCTTTCAGTTTGGCTTTTAATTAACAATGTTTAAGCCACAGCCAAATGAAGAAAAAAGAAGAAACAGAAGAAACGATGTAGCAGGGTAGAAACAAAATTAAACCCCAAAGTGATTTATAGCATACTTAGGTTTATTTCCCTCTTAATTTCTAACAGAATGTGGCAGTACTTGTCAGCTGATGTTTGCCTTTTTTTTTTTTTCCGCCTTCCTAATCTCTTTAAAAAAAAAATGTGTGCATCAAGTAACCACCAAAATGATTACTTCAATTGTGGGTAGAGTTTATTCTCCAGAATAGAAAAACCAGTTGCTTTTATTTGCATTGTCCTCCTTATTTTTTAGGCATCTGGCACATTTTATTCCTTTTTTGTTATTTTGAGTTGTCCTTTTATCATTATCTGCAGGAAGCAGCATTAGCATGCCGCAGATAAGACCACAGATCCAGATGTGCATATCAAAGGATGAACAGCTACTTATTAAGAAAAACTTTTCTTTTTAAGCCCAGCTTCTGTTCAAAGGAATAATAAAGCCTATGGCGTTAGTGACAAACTGGTAATTCAATGCCTTGTCACCGCCATGCATTGGAATGGAAAAAAAGGAGGGGGAGGTCAAAGAAATTGGTAAGGTCCACATTTTAGAAAGCTGAAAAGGCAGAACTAGTGTAAAAGTTCATCTTCTCCAGATGCATGCATTTATATCCTGCTGTGTTTATACACTTTTTTTTTTTTCCTGGGGGAAATGAAAGAGCCACAAAAATGGGCTGGCCGCTACGATTAAGGATGGATTCCGAATCACCAAAATTATTTTTAGAAGAATGAAATACGTTTCCTTTGAAAGCATCTGATTTCACCATCGACCTCTGGTTCCTTTGTGCTTGAAAATATACTTAATAACACCAGCCGTGCATATCTGTAAAAGAGTGGACACTGAGAGTTTGCAAAGTAAATCTAAATGTCTCTTTCACTGTTTCTCTGTTTCTAACATTAGGTCGCTCCCCGCTTGCTAGGATGTGTGTGTCTTCTGTATCTCTAGGAATTTACATCCATAAATGCACATATCTACATATATACATGCATAAATGCATATCTATACACATATATTGCCATGGTTTTTTTTAAATTAATGCTGTCATACCATAATGACAATCATACTTCTTTTATCTCACTATTAGACTTGCCAGTCTTTCCAAATTGGTACATATAAGTCCGCCTCATTCTTCTATATTTATACACAGTCCATGGATAGATATATCATGACATATACAACCACTTCTCTTTTAGCGGCCATTTAATGTTTTTCAGATTTTTCATGATTGCCAACAATGATGCAATACGTGCCTTCATTCAGATATTTTTGTGAGCTGGTCCTCTCTTGTGATGTGTTACTTTTGTTTGATTCTCTCTGTTATCCAACAAAGATTTCTTTAACTCTCTGGGAAAACGTATGCATCTATATTCTTTTTTTTTTTTGAGACGGAGTCTCGCTCTGTCGCCCAGGCTAGAGTGCAGTGGCACAATCTCGGCTCACTGCAAGCTCCGACTCCCGGGTTCACGCCATTCTCCGGCCTCAGCCTCCCGATTAGCTGGGACTACAGGCGCCCGCCACTGTGCCCGGCTAATTTTTTCTATTTTTAGTAGAGATGGGGTTTCACCATGGTCTCGATCTCCTGACCTTGTGATCCGCCCGCCTCGGCCTCCCAAAGTGCTGGGATTACAGGCGTGAGCCACCGCGCCCGGCGCATCTATATTCTTAAGCCTAAAATAAATTAGATTTAGAAATGTCAGTCTCTTACTTTTTCCTTAGACGTAAGATTTCAGAAAACGGTCACATGTAAATTCATTCTGAGGCTCTGCCTTTGCTCTTGGGTTCCTAAACTGAGTTTTATTACTGACTAAAAAATGACTTTGACTGAAGTAATATTTACAAGGATTCTTTTAAAAGTTAGTTATCTGAGTCTTAAGTCTGTGAAACTGGCATTGGAGTTTTTTTAAAAAAACATGATTAGCAACAAAAGAAAAAAAAATAAATTAAACGATAAATAAAAATTAAAAATAAGAAAAAAAAAATGAGCCTTCCCGTTTGGTAAATAAGCCACAATGAAGTTAAGACACTTTGCCGAGGGCATAGGCCTACTAAATTAATTTTACCATAAAAATGATAGTGGTAGGCTGAGCACAGTCGCTCCCATCTATAATCCCAGCACTTTGGGAGGCCGAGGTGGGAGGATCACCTGAGGTCAGGAGTTCGAGACCAGCCTGGCCAACATGGTGAAACCCCGTCTCTACTAAAAATACAAAAATTAGCTGGGCGTGGTGGCACACGCCATAATCCCAGCTACTTGGGAGACTGAGGCAGGAGAATCGCTTGAACCCGAGACAGAGATTGCAGTGAGCTGAGATCGCGCTACTGCACTCCAGCCTGGGCGACAGAGCGAGACTCTGTCTCGAAAAATAAATAAATAAAATTTTAAAAATAAGGTCGACCATGGTGGCTCACACCTGTAATCCCAGCACGTTGGGAGGCTGAGGCGTGCGGATCACCTGAGGGCAAGAGATCGAGACCATCCTGGCCAACATGGTGAAACCCCGTCTCTACTAAAAATACAAAAATTAACCAGGCGTGGTGGCACGTGCCTGTAATCCCAGCTACTTGGGAGGCTGTGGCAGGAGAATTGCTTGAACCCAGGAGGCGGAGGTTACAGTGAATGGAGATGGCGCCACTGCACTATAGCCTGGGGGACAGAGTGAGACACCATCTCAGAAAAAAAAAAGAGAAAAAAATGATAGTGGTTTAAATCCTATCAACATATACAGAGGCATCTATACTATGACATTATTTATGATAGTAGAAAAAATAGAAATGCCTAAATATTCACCATGAGAGGTTTTCCTTAAAAATTTATGGTACATGGCCAGGCGCAGTGGCTCATGCCTGTAAGCTCTGTACTTTGATAGGCCGAGGTGGGCCGATGATGAGGTCAGGAGTTCGAGATCATCCTGACCAACATGATGAAACCTCGTCTCTACTAAAGATACAAAAATTAGCTGGGCATGGTGGCATATGCCTGTAATCCCAGCTACATAGGAGGCTGAGGCAGGAGAATCACTTGAACCCGGGAGGCAGAGGTTGCAGTGAGCAGAGATCGCAGATCACACCATTGCACTTCAGCCTGGGCAACAGAGTGAGACTCTGTCTCAAAAAAAAAAAAAAAAAAAAAATTATGGTACATGGAAAGGATAAAATACCACTAAAATAAAATGAAGGAGCAGATATTCTGACAGGAAATGCATCGGTTGTATTGCCAATTGAAAAGACAAATTGCTTGGGCTCAAGTGGTGCGTGCCTGTTCCCAGGTACTCAAGAGGCTGAGGCAGGAGGATTGCCTGAGCCCAGAAGTTTAAGATTAGCCTGGGCAATGTAGCAAAAGCCCCATCTCAAAAAATAAAAATTAAAAAACAAGGTAAATTGTAAATCTACATGTGTGAGATAATCTAACCATAAAGATGGTTAAAGTGGTGAGGAGTGGAGGGAAGATGGGGGGCTGCTATTAATAAGAGTTATCCCCAACGTATGAAAGGACTAAGGAAAAGAAGAGGCATGGTCAGGCGCGGTGGCTCACACCTGTAATCCCAGCACTTTGGGAGGCCGAGGTGGGCGGATCACAAGGTCAAGAGTTCAAGACCAGCTTGGCCAACATGGTGGAAACCCCGCCTCTACTGAAAATACAAAAATTAGCCGGGCATGGTGCCGTGCACCTGTAATCCCAGCTACTCAGGAGGCTGAGGCAGGAGAATTGCTTGAACCCAGGAGGTGGAGGTTGCAGTGAGCTGAGATCGTGCCACTGCACTCTACCCTGGATGACAGAGCAACAGTCCATCTCAAAAAAAAAAAAAAAAAAAAGGCATTAGGTATTTCAATCTTTTCATACTAATTAACTTACTTGTATGTGTGTATGTTAGAAATATTTCAAATCTATTCTTTTTTTTTTTTTTTTGAGACACAGTTTCGCTCTTGTTGCCCAGGCTGGAGTATAGTGGAGCAACCTTGGCTCACTGCAACCTCTGCCTCCCAGATTCAGGCGATTCTCCTGCCTCAGCCTCCTGAGTAGCTGGGATTACAGGCGCCCGCCACCACACCCAGCTAATTTTGTATTTTTAGTAAAGACGGGTTTCTCCATGTTGGTCAGGCTGGTCTCGAACTTTCGACCTCAGATGATCCACCCGCCTTGGCCTCCCAAAGTACTGGGATTATAGACGTGAGCCACTGTGCCCGGCTCAAATCTATTCTTGTGGCTATTTTGAAATACACAATACATTCTTGTTAACTACAGTCACCCTACTGTGCTATAGAACATTAGAACTTACTCCTTCTATCTGATTATATGCTTGTACCCATTAACCATCCTCTCTTCATCCCCAACCCCCTAGTTAACTGATTTACAGTGGCATGTAAATCTTTTCCTATTTAAAAAGTCATTAGTGTCATTTGTCTCAAAGATTGGAAAGATAGGCTTCTTATAAAAATTTAACCAGTTTATTTTTTTAAAGAATATTTATAAGGCAGTATACAATTATCTTACATCCTTATTATTTAACTTTTCATGGGTGTATATCCCCTAGGTTCAAAAGTCTAAAACTAGGCCTGGCAAGATTGCTCACGCCTGTAATCCCAGCACTTTGGGAGGCTGAGGCAGATGGATATCCTGAGGTCAGGAGTTCGAGACCAGCCTGGCCAACATAGTGAAACCCCATCTCTACTAAAAATACAAAAAAATTAGCTGGGCATGGTGTCATGTGCCTGTAGTCTCAGTTACTAGGGTGGCTGAGGCAGGAGAATCACTTGAACCAGGGAGGGGAGGTGGAGGTTGGAGTGAGCCGAGATCGTGCCACTACACTCCAGCCTGTGCAATAGCGAGACTCTGTCTCAAAAAAAAAAAAAAAATCATTTTCTAGTTTTAGAGTTCATTTTTTTTTTTTTTGAGATGGAGCCACCACTCCAGTTACACTTCTTCTTTTCCTTAGGATCTTTAAAGACTTAGTTTGATTATGTCACATTTAGCATGAGCAACTCCATTTTTGTTTGGTCTGTTGGGTCCTAGTGTATAAGCTCAATCCAAAACAATGGCCTCCCATAATTTTGTTTAAAAATTCCCCTTTTTGGCCAGGCACGGTGAGTTATGCCTGTAATCCCAGCACTTTGGGAGGCTGAGGCAGGTGGATCACCTGAGGTCCGCAGTTCAAGACCAGCCTGGCCAACATGGTAAAACCCCATCTCTACTAAAAATACAAAAATCAGCCAGGTGTGGTAGTACATGCCTGTAATCCCAGCTACTTGGGAGGCTGAGGCAGGAGAATCACTTGAATCCAGGAGGCGGAGATTGCAGTGAGCCAAGATTGCACCATTGCACTCCAGCCTGGGCAACAAAGTGAGACTCTGCCTTAAAAAAAAAAAAAAAATCTATATCTAGATATAGATATATCTATATATAGATATACATATATATGGAGAGAGAGACAGAGACATAAACAAGGAAATATTCACAAGAGTCTCATGACAGTAGAAGTCTTGATCCATGATCTTAAGAAAAGCTGTTCATATCAAGGATGCCATCTTCTTCTAGGGAGAGACTTCCTTGGTTAGCTTTACCTTAAAGATACAGTTCCAAGAGTGTTGCGGGACCCTTTTCATTTCTAAGATTATGAACAAAAGGTTCAAGATCCCGAAGTTTTCTTGCAGTGTGGATGGCAAGGACAATCTTTCTCTGGTGTTCTCAGAAGATGCAGTCTTCAGGTCCTAGATTGTGAAGGGGTTGACTACTCTCAGTGAAACATAAAAAGCTTTCTTTACCTGATGAAAATACAGGATAGTATAATAATCTACTGTTATAACATCAGCTCTCTTGCATGGGAGAGCTTTTATACAACCAGAAAACATGCACTAAAAGTGACAATTGAGGGCCGGGCGTGGTAGCTCATGCCTGTAATCTCAGCACTTTGGGAGGCCGAGGTGGACAGATCACCTGAGGTCAGGAGTTTGAGACCAGCCTGACCAACATGGTAAAACCCCATCTCTACTAAAAATAAAAAATTAGCTGGGCGTGGTGGCACACGCCTGTAATCCCAGCTACTTGGGAGGCTGAGGCAGGAGAATCGATTGAACCCAAGAGACGGAAATTGCAGTGAGCTGAGATTGTGCCACTACACCCCAGCCTGGGTGACAGAGAGAAACGCCATCTCAACAAAAAAGCGAAAATGACAATTGGGTCAGGTGCAGTGGCTCATGCCTGTAAGTCCAGCATTTGGGAAGCCAACGTGAGCAGATCACCTGAGGTCAGGAGTTCGAGACCAGAGTGGCCAACATGGCGAAACCCTGTCTCTACTAAAAATACAAAAATTAGCCAGCATGGTAGTGCATGCCTGTAGTCTCAGCTACTAAGGAGGCTGAGGCAGGAGAATCACTTGAACTGAAGAGATGGAGGTTGCATTGAGCCGAGATCGCATCATTGCACTCCAGTATGGCCAACAAGAGCGAAACTCTGCCTCAAAAAAAAAAAAAAAAAAAAAGAGGCCGGGCGCAGTGGCTCATGCCTGTAATCCCAAAACTTTGGGAGGCCGAGGTGTGAAGATCAGGAGGTCAGGAGATCGAGACCATCCTGGCTAACACGGTGAAACCCTGTCTCTACTAAAAATACCAAAAATTAGCTGGGCGTGGTGGCGGGCGCCTGTAGTCCCACCCAGCTCTTGGGAGGCTGAGGCAGAAGAATGGCGTGGACCCAGGAGGCGGAGCTTGCAGTGAGCCAAGATTGCGCTACTGCACTCCAGCCTGGGAAACAGAACGAGACTCCATCTCAAAAAAAAAAAAAAAAAAAAAGAAACAAGGAGCCTTTAAAAAGCTGCAGTTGCTGCTAACAGACTTTAAATTCATAAGCAGATAGGAAAGGAGACAGTGTTGGCCATTAATAAGTGCACTGAAGAAAACATAGTAGTGACTCAGGGGAAGGGAACCACTTTCACCTAGGAAGTCAAGGAAGGCTTCCTGGAGGAGGGAATATTTGAACTGAGACTGAAGGACAAAGAACCTACCACGTGAACATCTTGAGAAGAGCATTTCCAACAGTGAGGCCAGCCAGGACAGATGGCCTGAGAAGGAAAGAAGGCAGGGTTGGAGCTCCATAAAGTAGACCAAGGTGGTCAGAATCATAAAGGAGAAAGTCTCATTTGTACAAAGAGAAAGGGAGGGAAGCCATCAGAAGGTTGTTGTTCTTGTTTCGATTTGGGGTTGAGGAGTTGCATTTTAAAATAAAACAAAAGTGTATGAGGCAGCTACTAAGTTACTTTCACAATTTTCTAGCCAGGCACGTTGGCTCATGCCTGTAATCCCAGCACTTTGAGGGGCTGAGGCAGATAGAACACTTGAGCCCAGGAGTTCGAGACCATCCTGGCCAACATGGTGAAACCCCATCTCTACTAAAAATACAAAAATTAGCCAGGCATGGGGGCGCACACCTGTAGTCCCAGCTACTTGGGAGGCTGAGGCACAAGAATCACTTGAACCCAGGAGGTGGAGGCTGCAGTGAGCCGAGACTGTGCCATTGCACTCCAGCCTGGACAACAGAGTGAGACTCTGTCTCAGAAAAAAAAAAAACAAAAAAGTTACTTTCTTTTACAATTTTCTTTTTTTTTTTTTTGAGATGGAGTTGCACTCTGTCACCAGGCTGGAGTGCAGTGACACAGTATCGGCTCCCTGCAATCTCCGCCTCCTGGGTTCAAGTGATTCTCCTGCCTCAGCCTCCAGAGTAGCTGGCACTACAGGCACACGTCACCACGCCCAGCTAATTTTTGTATTTTTAATAGAGACGGGGTTTCCCCATGTTGGCCAGGATGGTCTCCAACTCCTGACCTCATGATCCGCCCACCTCAGCCTCCCAAAGTACTGAGATTACAGCCTTGAGCCACCACGCCCAGTCTTTTTTTTTTTCTTTTTTTTTTTTAAGAGACGGGATCTCACTATGTTGCCCAGGCTGGGTTGGAACTCCTTGGCTCAGCAGATCCTCCTGTCTCAGCTTCTTGAGTAGCTGAGACTACAGGCGTGTGCCACCATGCCTGGCAATGTTTATTGTTTTAAAGTCTCTGTTCATGTCAAGCTTTAGTCATGGTTTCAATAACAGTGGACTTTTTATTGAAATAAAACTACAGTATTCATGCAATCTAATTCTAGAGAGCCCAATGATGTGGAAATAATGTCTTCATAAAAATTATGTTAAGCAAATCAATATTTGAAAATAGAATCTAGGCATTGTAATGCTATAAAAACTTGAATATGAACATTTGTGGCATCAACTAAATAATAGCAGTTAAACCAGAAAGAGATCAATCAATGACTTTTGTTTTTTGAGACGCTCTTATTGCCCAGGCTGGAGTGCAATGGCACGATGTTGGCTCACTGCAAGCTCCACTTCCCAGGTTCAAGAGATTCTCCTGCCTCGGTCTCCCAAGTAGCCTCCCATCACGCCCGGCTAATTTTGTATTTTTAGTAGAGACGGGGTTTCTACTGAAACCTGGCCATGTTGGTCAGGCTGGTCTCTTAACTCCTAACCTCAAGTGATCCACCCGCCTCAGCTTACCAGAGTGCTGGATTACAGGCGTGTGTGAGCCACTGGCCAGTCTCAATCAATGACTTTTTTTTTTTTTTTTTTTTTTTTGAGACGGAGTCTCGCTCTGTCGCCCGGGCTGGAGTGCAGTGGCCGGGTCTCAGCTCACTGCAAGCTCCACCTCCCGGGTTTACGCCATTCTCCTGCCTCAGCCTCCCGAATAGCTGGGACTACAGGCGCCCGCCACCTCCCCGGCTAGTTTTTTGTATTTTTTTTAGTAGAGACGGGGTTTCACCGTGTTAGCCAGGATGGTCTCGATCTCCTGACCTCGTGATCCGCCCGCCTCGGCCTCCCAGAGTGCTGGGATTACAGGCTTGAGCCACCGCGCCCGGCCAATCAATGACTTTTAAAGAGAGAAAGATGGCTGAGCATAGTGCTAGACTGTGGCTGTTGGCTTTCGAGATGTAAGTCAATGGTGCCATAGCCTATGGAGGTGGCCATAGAGTTTGACTCAAGGGGCTGAATTCAGAATTAAGGGAGGTAAATGTAGCACATGAGTGTCATCCAACAAAGGTGCTGTGGCGGCTGGGCGCAGTGGCTCACGCCTGTAATCTCAGCACTTTGGGAGGCCAAGGCAGATGGATCACGAGATCAGGTGTTCGAGACCAGCCTGACCAACATGGTGAAACCCCGTCTCTACTAAAAATACAAAAATTAGCCAGGTATGGTGGCATGCGCCTGTAATCCCAGGTACTCAGGAGGCTGAGGCAGGGGAATCGCTTGAACCCAGGAGGTGGAGGTGGTAGTGACCCGGGATCACGTCACTGCACTCCAGCCTAGGCGACAAGAGTGAAACTCTGTCTCAAAAAAAAAAAAAAAAAAAAAAAAAAAAAAGTGCCGTGGCTGTTTGTGTTGTGGGTGATGTTCCTGACCATGTGATCACTGGTGCCGTTCAAACTGTCCCACCTTTCTAGCCAACTCCCCAGAAAAGATTTCTATGGCCTTTGTGATGCATTTCTTCCCAGTATTCAGTGCCACATTGTCTGCTCCCAAGCTCCTGAGAGCCTTAAAAGGAGAAAGCATGAGGATGTTTAGGGGCAGGATGCAGAGTGTGCAGAGCATTGGGCCAGGCCTGCATCAGCTGACTCTACTGGGCCTCAGTTTTCTCATCCATATAACTGGGCCAGTGGCAAGATGATAGTTCTGATATTTTATAAATCTGTAGGGTGAATTTTTCAGTTGAACATGTTATACATTCACATGCTACAAAATTCAAGAAGTGCCAAAGAGTAGAGTATCTTCTTTCCCCATTACCCACCAGCCATTCAGTTTCCCTCCCTGAAGCCAGTGAGTTAATCATTTTCTTGTTTATTCTTCCAGAGCAACTCCTTGCATAATAATGCACATTTATAAAACCTTAACAATGATAAATACCATAACACCAGTTTGTACCTTGCTTTTTAATTTACCTGCATGGGATAGGGGCATTCATATCAGCTAATATTAGGTTGGTGCAAAAGTAATTGTGGTTTCTGCAATTACTTTTAATACCTCCTCATTCTTATGATGGCTGCATAATGTTCTTCAGTAAGAAGGTACCATAATTTCTTTGGCTACTATTGATGAACAAGCAACTCGGCAATATTTGCCAAAATTTACCATGCATATTTTACTTTGATGCAGCTATTTTATTTCTAGGAATTGATCTAGCAGATATTCTCACTGGTGTGAGATGCTTGATGTTCTCACTGGTGGAGAATCTCTGCTGGATCAATTTCTAGAAATAAAATATTCATTCTTCCCATCCATGAACATGGCCTATCATTCCATTTATTTGTATCTTCTTTAATTTCTTTCATCAATGTTTTATAGTTTTATAGTGCACAGATCTTTCACCTCCTTGGTTAAATTGTGAAAATTATGTACCAGTAAACAATTTTCAGTAACATTTATTATGTAATTAAATACATGGTTATTTTGGCTGACCTTGAGTGTACTGGTGCAATCATAGCTCACTATGACTTCAAACTCATGGGCTCAAGCATTTTTCCCACATCAGCCTCCCAAGTAGTTGGGACTACAGGTGCACACACCATCACGCCTGGCTAATTTTTTGTAGAGACAGAGTCTCACTATGTTTCCCAGGCTTCTCTCACACTTCTGGCCTCAAGTGATCCTCCTGCCTTGGTCTCCCAAAATGCTGATATTGCAGGCTTGAGCCACCATACCTATCTACATGCTGAATTTTTTAACTTTTTAAGGCAACAGAAGATTTTATAAGAGATAAGAAACAGAGGCCGGGCACAGTGTCTCACACCTGTAATCTCAGCACTTTGAGGCGGGTGGATCACCTGAGGTCGGGAGTTCGAGACCAGCCTGACCAGTGTAGAGAAACCCCATCTCTACTAGAAATATAAAATTAGCCGGGCATGGTGGCACATGCCTGTAATTCCAGCTACTCGGGAGGCTGAGGCAGGAGAATCGCTTGAACCTGGGAGGCAGAGATTGTGGTGAACTGAGATTATGCCATTGCACTCCAACCTGGGCAACAAGAGCGAAACTCTGTCTCAAAAAAAAAAAAAAAAAAAAAACAGAGGTCAGGCACAGTGGCTCACGCCTGTAATCCCAGCACTTTGCAAGGCTGAGGCAGGCAGATTACCTGAGGTCAGGAGTTTGAGACCAGCCTGGCCAATATGGTGAAACCCTGTCTCTACTAAATATACAAAAATTAGGCAGGTGGGGTGGTGGACACCTGTAATCCCAGCTACTTGGGAGGCTGAGGCAAGAGAATCGCTTGAACTTGGGAGGCAGAGGTTGCAGTGAGCCGAGATCGCACACTGCACTCCAGAATAACACAATGTTTAGGAAAGAAGCTTCCCAAATAGTGTACATCTAAACACCAGCTTTCAGACTTCCTGGATTAGCTACTTTTCCTTTCTGAACCTCAGTTTGTTCATCTATAGAATGGACACAATCATGTCCGCCTCATAGGGTCATAGTGGGGATGAAATGATGAAATATTAAGCATTCAATAAATGGTGGCCATTCTTATGCTTACTGTTATAATTATCATCATTATTTTTACTCAACTTTTATCTTGGTTTTGGATAAAATATATCTGATGGGTTCTCTGATGTGGAACAGGCTCAGAATCCTGAAATGAGGAAAGTACTATTGCACAACCTCATAGAGCAGCAGAAATCCTCATCTTTTCCTCTAAAAATATGAGTGTGTATAATGTGTCACATGTTAACAGGCTCGGGGGTTTTGAGCCGTGGTGTCTACCTCCACGTTTCCTAAGAGGTCAAATGACCTCCCGATTTCATTTAAGTTTTCTATTATTCTCTTCTGAAAGGGACAATGGAGCTCTTGTTTGAACAGCTTTGGTGAGCCCAAAGGAAAATTTGGTCATTATAGACGGCACAAAAGATTCGCTTTCCATACATTAGTTTGTCAATTGCTTTCTTAATGCAAGGTTGGGTAGGGAAATATAGACAATGGGGGAGGAAAAAAAAAAGATTATTTTGTGTCCACAGATAGATGTCAATATTTGACAGCAATAAATGGAATTTCATATCACATCTTTGCAAACATAAAAATTGTGCAAGTAAGAAATCCTGTTAGGTTTTCACATTGTCTCTTTTCCACTGGTCTTCAACCATCACTGTGCTGTGTGATGTTGATTAGGTCAATAGAAAGAAGTGAGGGAGCAAGACAAAGAATTGATTTTGTTGAAATTTTAGTTGCTTCTGTCCCCTCAAAATGTATGTGGCCGGGTATCGTGGCTCACGCCTGTAATCCCAGCGCTTTGGGAGGCCGAGGCGGGCGGATCACCTGAGGTCAGGTGTTCAAGGCCAGCCTGGCCAACATGGTGAAACCCCGTCTCTACTAAAAATACAGAAATTAGCTGGGCTACTCAGGAGGCTGAGGTAGGAGAATGGCTTGAACTCAAGAGGCAGAGGTTGCAGTGAGCTGAGATGGTACCAATCCACTCCAGCCTGGGCGACAGAGCAAGACTCCATCTCAAAAACGAAACAACAGCAACAAAAAACTGACTTTATGATCCAGTACAAAGTTGAATATAAAGTCAAGACTATCTTAACATGCTGGGCTATGATTTTTCTCGGGAAAATTAATCCCCAAAACAAAAGAACAAATAATATTTATTCATTCTTAAGGACATCCTCAGAACTAATGCAGAGGCTGTCATTATGACTTGCATTTGGTTAAAAACACCACATAAAATAAGCTTATTTTTGCAGCTTTGATTTTTTTTTTTTTTTTTTTTTTAAAGGAGATTCATTCTATTGCCCAGGCTGTAATGCAATGGCATGATCTTGGCTCATTGCAACCTCCGCCTCCTAGGTTCAAGTGATTCTCTTGTCTCAGTCTCCTGAGTAGCTGGGATTATAGGCACCTGCCACCATGCCTGGCTAATTTTTGTATTTGTAGTAGAAATTGGGGTTTTGCCATGTTGGCCAGACCGGTCTTGAACTCCTGACCTCAGGTGATCCACTCACCGAGGCCTCCCAAACTGCTGGGATTATAGGCATGAGTCACCACACCCAGACAATTGTTTTATGTTTTGGTACTGTAAACAATGCTGCATTGATTAACACTTTTCATATAAGACATTAGATATTTGCACATGTATAAGTATGTCTGCACAATAAATTCTTGGAAATACAGTTACTGGTTTAAAGGACATATGTGTTTATAATTTTGATAGATATGAAAATGGCTGTTTTACCACATTCTTGCCCACATAATATGTTATCAAACTTTTTGATCATTTGTCATTTAGTAGGTGAACAAAACCACTATCTCCATATAGTCTATTTTGCATGTCTCTTATTATAAGGAAGGTTAATCACTTCCCACATGTTTAAAAGCCACTAGTATTCCCTTTTCTGTGAACTATCATATATATCCTGGTTTCAGCTTTTCTGGCAGACTCTTGGCCTTTTTCTGATTGATTTTTAGAAACTCTTTGTATATAGGGAAATTAATACTTAGTTATATAAGTTGCAATTATTTTCTCCAAGTGTCTTGCCTTTTGACTTTACTTAGGATAGCTTCTGCCATGCAAGTGTTTCAATTTTATAGTTTCTGATTTATGTGTCTTAGTAAAAAAGATCTCCCCCTCTTCATGATTATTTTAACATTCTGATAACTTCTTCTAGTGCTTTTATAATTTGTTTTTTTTGCAATGAAATTTTTTATCCTTTAGAAATTCATCCTTGGGTATGCTTGGAAATGTAGCTCTAAGTTTATGGTTTTTCTAGATAGCCACTGAGTTATCCCAATACCATTTATGGTCTAATTCATTTTTCCCCCTTACTCATTTTTGTTTGTTTGTTTTTGAGACAGAGTCTAGCTTTGTCGCCCAGGCTGGAGTGCAATGGCGCGATCTCAACTCACTGCAAACTCTGCCTCCCAGGTTCAAGCGATTCTGCTGCCTCAGCCTCCCGAGTAGCTGGGATTACAGGCGCCTGCCAGCATACCTGGCTAATTTTTGTATTTTTAGTAGAGACAAGGTTTCACTACATTGGTCTGGCTGGTCTTGAACTCCTGACCTCAAGTGATCCACCCGCCTCGGCCTCCCAAAGTGCTGGGGTTACACAGGCGTGAGCCACTGTGCCCAGCCACCCCCTACTCATTTTAAAGGCAATTTTTATCACATGCTAAATGCCCAAATATAATTGGCTTCATTATATATAATTTTAAAATTGTTATCTTATAAATTAATGTGGCCACACAGAAGTATATGTATGTGTACACTTTGATATTTAACTCACTAATGTAACATTGCCAAAGGAAACAGGAACTACTAACCAAATCAGAATACACTGGAATAAAATGTCTTTTATATTAATGTTAGATGTGTGAACATGTATGTACACACAGACACACAGACACACACACACACACAGACACACACACACACACACACACACACACACACACCCCTGTTGCCTTGGATGTGAGCCCACCAGGGCAATCTCAATTTCTTGCCAAGTCGTGAGTTGGGAATAGGTATGTGATGCAACTTTGACCAACAAGATATGAGGGAGAGTGGTTGAGAGGGCTTCAGGGAAGGTTTTCTTCACCCTTAAAAAGGGAGAGAAGGCTGGGACTTTTCTTTTCTTTTTTTTTTTTTTTTTTTTGAGACGGAGTCTTGCTCTGTCCCCCAGGATGGAGTGCAATGGTGCAATCTCGGCTCACTGCAAGCTCCGCCTCCTGGGTTTACGCCATTCTCCTGCCTCAGCCTCCCGAGTAGCTGGGACTACAGGTGCCCACCCCCTCGCCCAGCTAGTTTTTTGTGTTTTTAGTAGAGATGGGGTTTCACCGTGTTAGCCAGGATGGTCTCGATCTCCTGACCTTGTGATCCACCCGCCTCGGCCTCCCAAAGTGCTGGGATTACAGGCTTGAGCTACCGCGCCCGGCCAGGACTTTTCTTTTGGCCTCTGGATATTGCCATCTCCCTGTGACTTCTACAACTCTGCAACCCTCTTGGGGCCATGATGAGAGGCAGCCTGAGAAAACAAGCTGAGCATACGAGAATGAAAGGAAGGAAAAATCCTGGCTCCTCCATGGGGCACAGTGGCTCACACCTGTAATCCCAGCACTTTGGGAGGCCAAGGCGGGCCGATCACTCGAGGTCAGGAGTTCAAGACCAGCCTGGCCAACATGATGAAACCCCATCTCTACTAAAAAATACAAAAATGAGCCAGGCGTGGTGGTGGGCACCTGTAATCCCAGCTACTAGGGAGGCCGAGGCACGAGAATTGCTTGAACCCAAGTGGTGGAGGTTGCAGTGAGCCAAGATCGTGCCACTGTACTCCAGCCTGGGTGACAGAACCAGACTTTGTCTTTAATAATAATAATAAAAAAACGTAGCTCCCAAATTAACTACTAAATCACCATCCTAGAGACATCCTAACGCCAAACTTCTTGAGAGATGCCCTGCTGAGCTGGGTTTCTGTGATTTGCAGCTAAAATATCCTAACATTCCAGCTTCCCCAAGATATTGAAACATTCAGAACGTTCTCTTCTCCTCTGTAGAGCTGAACTGACCCTACCCTCTCTTTGAAGTCAGGGAGTGTGGAGTAGGTTGAGAGGGAATTTAATTAAATTCAATAGGTCAAATAAAATTATAAAAATATAGGCTACCCAGCCTGGGCAACATGATGAAACCCCATCTCTACAAAAAATACAAATAAAAAGCTACTCCTCAGGGAGGGGGGACTGAGGTGGGAGGATCTCTTGAGCCAGAGAGGTCGATGTTGCAGTGAGCTGAGATTGCACCACCACACTTCAGCCTGGGCAACAGAATGAGACTCTGTCTCAAAAAAAAATACAGGCTACCAGTGGTCACCTACAACCCAAATATGTGATACCTTCACACGGATGCACAGAGAAAGCTGTTGGTCTCCTTATGACAAATGATATTTCCCACATTCTAATGTAATATTTTATTATTTTTTTTCTCATTACTTTAAAGATTAATTATTTAGAACATAGGTTAGAAACCACCACAAATGCCTTGGAGCTATTTTTGCAGAGACAGGAAATTATAGACTACAGAAAGCTAAAGCTAAAAGAAACCTTCCAGGGTCTCTAAAGTGCTGGTTTTCAACCAGATGACTTGAGAGTCATCTGGAGAACTTTAAAAAATTATACTAATGACTGCATCCCATCCCCAGAGATTCAGATTTTATTGGTCCAGGGTGTGGCCTAAGCACCAGGATTTTTTTTTTTCTTAAAGGTGGCCAAATACATATTATTTTATTTTCATTTTGTAGTACTTTGCCTTAAGATTTTCTGTTTGGTTGGCTGGTTTATTTTTTGGAGACAGAGTCTCACTCTGTCGCCAGGATGGAGTGTAGTGGCGTGATCTCGGCTCACTGCAACAACCTCCACCTCCCGGGTTCACACCATTCTCCTGCCTCAGCCTCCCGAGTAGCTGGGATTACAAGTGCGCACCACCACGCCCGACTAATTTTTTGTATTTTTTTAGTAGAGACAGGGTTTCACCATGCTGGCCAGGCTGGTCTCGAACACCTGACCTCATGATCTGCCCACCTTGGCCTCCCAAACTGCTGCGATTACAGGCATGTTGAGCATCAGTTATAGAATTTAATCTTTTGACTTCTTGCTAGGGAAGAAAGAAGGGTTGGTTTTTTTTTTTTTTGAGATGGAGTTTCACTTTTGTCATCCAGGCTGGAGCACAGTGGCACAGTCTCAGCTCACTGAAACCTCCGCTTCCTGGGTTAAAGTGATTCTCCTGCCTCAGCCTCCCGAGTAGCTGGGATTACAGGCGCCCATCATCACACCTAATTTTTGTGTTTTTAGTAGAGATGGGATTTCGCCATGTTGGTCAGCCTGGTCTTGAACCCTTGACCTCAAGTGATCCACCTGCCTTGGCCTGGCAAAGTGCTGGGATTACAAGCATGAGCCACCCTGCCCAGCCGAAGGAGCTCACTTTCTAGAATCGTTATGTCTTTTTTTCCTCTTCCGTTTGATAGTTATCTATCATTATTATTTTGTTTCTAAAGTACTTTTTTTTTCTTAAGGTTCCAAACAGAAAGATACAAGATAGGATAACTTTTCTAGCCATTTAGGAGATGGAGATGATTAGTAAGTTACATGTTCAAATGTTTATAACCTGCCAAAATGCTTTGGAAAAAAATAGCCTCTTCTTAACCTTAAGTACACTGAATAAATATATTGTTTGGTTGGGCTATGGTAGTAACAAACCACATTGTAGCAGGTTTTTTTCCCTTCTCTGGAGTTTGAGAGAGGACCTTCAGGTTATCGTGGAGTGTGTTTATATCTTGGCCTTGCCTGTTCTTCTAGATAGGTAGTCCTACAGATCACAGTTGAAAGAATTGTAATTATAGCCTTAAACCATGCTTCTAATATTCATTCAACAAACACCAGGAAGAGGGAGGCATTCGTGATCCCAGGATAAGGGTTATTGTGGAGTGATGAAAATATTTAGGAACTAAACAGAGGTGTTGGTTGCATAACATTACAAATGTACTAAATACCACTGAATTGTTCACTTTAAAATGGTTAATTTTATGTTTTATAAATTTATCCTCAATTATAAATGAAGGCCAGATGCAGTGGCTCATGCCTGTAATTCCAGCACTTTGGGAGGCCAAGGTGGGCGGATTGCTTGAGCACAGGAATCTGAGACCAGTCTGAGCTACATGGCAAAACACTATCTCTACACATAATACAAAAATTAGCCAGGGCCGGGCGGGGTGACTCACACCTGTAATCCCAGAACTTTGGGAGGTTGAGGCAGGTGGATCACCTGAGGTCAGGAGTTGGAGACCAGCCTGGCCAACGTGGTGAAACCGTTTCTACTAAAAACACAAAAATTAGCCAGGCGTGGTGGCAGGCACCTGTAATCCCAGCTACTCAGGGGACTGAGGCATCAGAATCACTTTAACCCAGGAGGCAGAGGTTGCAGTGAGACGAGATCATGCCATTGCACTCCAGCCTGGGTAACAAGAGTGAAACTCTGCCTCAAAAAAAAAAAAAAAAAAAAAAAAAAAAAAAAAAAATTGGTCAAGCGAGGTGGTGCATCCCTATAGACCCAGCTACTAGGGAGGCTGAGGTGGGAGGATTGCTTGAGTCCAGGAGGTTGAGGCTACAGTGAGCTGTGATTGTGCCAAGGCACTCCAACTTGGGCAACAGAGCAAGACTCTGTCGCAAAAAAATAAATCAATAAAAGGAAAATGGGCAAGAGTTTCTGTGGCCAGATCAATTGGTCCCTTGTACTGTTCCCCTCTCTTAGATCCCTCCGTTTGTCTCTCATTATCAAAGTATCTGGGAAATCTTGCAGCAAAGTTCCCCAACTGCCTTTACCCTAGGCTCTTCAAGATAATCACATCCTAGAACTTACTGTAATACCGGTTAACATTCTTTGGAAACCACTCTGGGAAATACTTTTAAGAAAACTTGCTTAGCCGGGCGTGGTGGCTCACGCCTGTAATCCCAGCACTTGGGGAGGCCAAGGCAGGTGGATCACTTGAGGTCAGGAGATTGAGACCATCTTGGCTAACACGGTAAAACCCCATCTCTACTACAAAAAAAAAAAGAAAAAGAAAAATTAGCTAGGCGTGGTGGCGTGCGCCTGTAATCCCAGCTACTTGGGAGGCTGAGGCAGGAGAATCGCTTGAACTGGGAGGCGGAGGTTGCGGTAAGCCAAGATTGCACCACTGCACTCCAGCCTGGGAGACACAGCGAGACTCCATCTCAAAAAAAGAAAAAAAAAAAAAAAAAGAAAAAGAAAACTTGCTTTTTGGCATGGAAAGATGTACATGGTGATTTAGAATACCGAGTAGTCACAAGATGGTTTATGCAGTATGATCACTTTTTTGTGAAAATACTTGTGTATTTAGGCCAACAGTAGTTATCTGTTCCATATTGTAACAAGAACATTTATTTATTTATTTATTTATTATTATTTTTTGAGACAGAGTCTCGCTCTGTCACCCAGGCTGGAGTGCAGTGGCGTGAACTCGGCTCACTGCAAGCTCCGCCTCCTGGGTTCACGCCATTCTCCTGCCTCAGCCTCCCAAGTAGCTGGGACTACAGGGACCCGCCACCACGCCCGGCTAATTTTTTTGTATTTTTTAGTAGAGACAGGGTTTCACTGTGTTAGCCAGGACGGTCTTGATCTCCTGACCTTGTGATCCACCCGCCTAGGCCTCCCAAAATGCTGGGATTACAGGCGTGAGCCACCGCGCCTAGCTATTTTTCTTTTTTTAAATCTGTATTTTAAAATTTGTCTAGAAGAGTTATTTGTGTAAAATTATTTTTAAAAAAGTAACTATACATATTTATATTTATGTTAGTTTTATAGTTTACTTTTGCCATATTCTACCTACACAATTTCCCAATTTTTGTTCTTGTCTCGCTATAGACTATAAATTGGACTCTGTATTCATTAACATAACAGTGAAGGTGAGATTTCTGTTTTCTTCTTTTTTTTTTTTTTTGGCCCAAGCTGTTGCCCAGGCTGGAGTGCAGTGGGAAGATCTCAACTCATTGCAACCTCTGCCTCCCGGGTTTAAGAGATCCTCCTGCATCAGCCTCCTGAGTAGCTGGGACTACAGGCACATGCCACCACACCCAACTAATCCTTGTATTTTCAGTAGAGACAAGGTCTCACCAAGTTGGCCAGGCTGGTCTCAAACTTCTGACCTCACCTGCCTCAGCCTCCCAAAGTGCTGAGATTATAGGCATGAGCCACCGCACCCAGCCGAGGGTGAGATCTCATGATGTAAATGAACACAGCTTCAGACTCTGGTTCCTTAGGGAAGCGTGGATCTGCCTGTGCCATAGTTTCTCATCCTGTGAGTGGATTTAGCTCCTCTGTTCTCATAGTCACAGTCCATGAACAGTTGCAAAATCTGAAAACAAAACTGGCTCTATGCAGCCCAGGCAATGCAAGAAGACGGATTTAAAGAAGCACAATCAAGCAACACAAGGAATTCTGGTTTTTTCCTCTATCTAAATAAAATTAAGAGGAGTCCATTTAAAGTGATTAGTGCTATTTTTATTGTTTTATTTTTATAGATGAGATCTTGCCCTGTCACCCAGGCTGGAGTGCAGTGGTACAATCATAGCTCACTGCAGCCTCAAACTCCTGGGATCAAACAATCCTCCCATCTCAGCCTCCCAAGTAGCTGGGACTACAGGTGCTTGCCACCACACCCAGCTAATTTTTAAATAACTTTTTGCAGCAACAGGGCTCCCGCCCAGTATGTTGCCCAGACTGGTCTCAAACTCCTGGACCCAAGCAAGCCTCCTGCCTCGACCTCCCAAAGTGCTGGAATTACAGGTGTGAGCCACCACCCCCGGTGCAGTAGCACTGTTTATTAAAGTCCCCTTTCACTTTTCTCCCTAGCTCGCACACACGCCCTGCGTTAGTTCCCTCTTGCTGCTGTAACATTACCACAAACTTAAAACTGAGGGGCTAACAACACAAATTTATTCTTACCGTTCTGGAGGACAGAAATCCTAAATTAGTCTCAGGGGATGCATGTCAAGGTGTTGGCAGGGCTGGTTCCTTGGGGAGTCTGGAATGGAAAGGCCATTTCCTTTCCCTCTCCTGGCTTTCTGGCTGATCCCTTGCTCCTGAAACCCTTCTCACATCACCCGACCACTCCTTCTGTTGGTGCACCCCCTCTTTCCTCCTTTGACCCACCTGCCTCCCTCTTATAAGTAAGTACCTGTGATTACCTTGGGTCCACCTGTATAATCCAGGATGATCTTTCCATCTTAAGAGCCTTAATTTGGCCGGGCACTGTGGCTCACAACTGTAATCCCAGCACTTTGGGAGACCGTGGTGGGTGGATCACTTGAGGTCAGGAGTTCCAGACCAGCCTGGCCAATATGGTGAAATCCCATCTCTACTAAAAATACAAAAATTAGCCAGGCATGGTGGTGCACACTTGTAATCCCAGCCACTCAAGAGGCTGAGGCAGGAGAATCGCTTCAACTTGGGAGGTGGAGGTTGCAGTGAGCCAAGATCACACCACTGCACTCCAGCCTAGGTGACAGAGCGAGACTCCGTCTCAAAAAAAAAAAAAAAAAAAAAAAAAGCAAGCTTTAATCATATCTGCAAAGTCCCTTTGGCTGTGTAAAATAACATATTCACAGGTTTTAGCGACGAGAGCACGGGTATCTTTGGGGGCCGTTATTCAACCGACTGCACCACAGTCCATATAATTTCATGCGAGCCTCTTGCTCTACCAGGTGGTGTCAACTTCTCTATCCCGTTTCCCTTTCCCGCCATACTTAGCCACTGACACTTCTACTGCCCGTCGATCTTGCTCATCTGAAAAATGGGGCTAAAAACAGTCCTGATTTTGCAGGCCTGTGGTGAGACTCGGATTTAAAGCACATAGCACTATGATCAACCGCCGTCTGCTGCTGGCCCCGGCTCGGAGCCAGCACTCCTACTGCACCCAAATCTCATTAAATTGCAACCCCTAAACACTTGCTAGAGGGGAAGAAAATGTAAGTACTGTGGGCAATAATTTAATTCATCTGGAGCTTTTTAAAAAGCATTCATTCTTGTGCCAATTCTTCCATAGGTTTCTTTGGCAAGCATCTATTTTTCAAAAGGACACAGATGGTATTGATACAATATTGCCTTTTCACTCATTCATGAAATGCATTTATTGTTTCTATTAAATAGGACATATGATGTAAGACGACTTGCTTAAGGGCTTCATTCTGCAACAGCAATAAAAAAGGAAACAAGCTAAGTCTCTCTGTAGGGGAATGGATACGTGAAATGGGTATAGACAGAGTGGAACCCTCCACAGCTGTTAAAATTAAAGAACTAGAGCAGGGGTCAGCAGACAGCCAAAAGTGACGCATTGCCTGATTTTGGACAGCTCATGGGCTAACAATGATTTTTACATTTTTGAATAATTTTAAAAGGACCAAAGAATATTCATAACATGCAAAATTATATGAAAATCAAATTTTAGTGTTCAATTTTAATGGAACACAGCCACATCATTCATTTATGTATTGCTATGACTACCTCTCAGCTATAGCATTAGGGTGTAGCAGAGTGAACAGGGACCATATGGCTCACAAAGTCTAAAATATTTACTCTGGCCCTTTACAGAAAAAGAGTTCTGAACAGGAGACATATGAATCAACATGAATAGATCCCAAAAATATAATGGCAAATTTGGAAAGCAAGTTGAAGAACGATATGTAAAATACCAATCATACAATTTTTAAAAAGTATGAATTCATTTGAATTCTTCTTTTTTTTTTTTTTTTGTTCAGTCAGTCTCGCTCTGCCACCCAGGCTGGAGTGTATGGTGCTATCTCGGCTCACTGCAACCTCCAACTCCTGGGCTCATGCCATTCTCCTGCCTCAGCCTCCTGAGTAGCTGGGACTACAGGCGCCCACCACCACACCTGGCTAATTCTTTTTTGCATTTTTTAGTAGAGACAGGGTTTCACCGTGTTAGCCAGGATAGTCTCAACCTCCTGACCTCATGATCCACCTGCCTCAGCCTCCCAAAGTGCTGGGATTACAGGCATAAGCCACTGCTCCCAGCCTGAATTCTTATATGCATAATAAAATATAAGGAACAGGCTGAAAGGTACACATACCATCTTGATAATGGTTGTCTGAAGAGGGAAGATGGAAAGTAGAATTTGAAAGGGCTACCAAAGAGATTTCCAGTTCATTAATGATGACTTTTCCCTTTATTAAAAAGAAACTAGGCAGGGCATGGTGGCTCACGCCTGTAATCCCAGCACTTTGGGAGGCTGAGGCGGGCAGATCATGAGGTCAGGAGATTGAGACCATTCTGGCTAACATGGTGAAACCCCATCTCTACTAATAATACAAAAAATTAGCCGGGCGTGGTGGCGGGTGCCTGTAGTCCCAGCTACTTGGGAGGCTCAGGCAGGAGAATGGGTGAACCCAGGAGGCAGAGCTTGCAGTGAGTCGAAATGGCACCACTGCACTTCAGCCTGAGTGACAGAGCAAGACTAGTCAGTCTAAAAAAAAAAAAAAAAAAAACAAAAAAAAAAACAAGAAACTAGCTCGTGGGTTTAACAATGTTTGCTATTGCAAACACTTTGTGCTATTCTGAGGTTTAACTATATACATATACATGTATTTATACATGTACTTAATTTTTTTAAAGAGCTGACTGTGCATGTGTTTGTATAGTCATAATTTCTTGAAAAAAAATTGGCTGGTGTGGTGGCTCGTACTTGTAATCCTAGCACTTTGGGAGGCCGAGGTAGGCAGATCACAAGGTTAGGAGTTCGAGACCAGCTTGGCCAACACGGTGAAACCCCGACTCTACTAAAAATACAAAAATTAGCTGGGCGTGGTGGCAGTTGCCTGTAATCCCAGCTACTCTGGAGGCTGAGGCAAGAGAATCACTTGAACCCAGGAGCCAGAGGTTGAAGTGAGATGAGATTGTGCCACTGCACTCTAGCCTGGGCAATAGAGCTAGACTCCATCTCAAAAGAAAAAGGAAAGAAAATTAAGGGCCAGGCGCGGTGGTTCAAGCCTATAATCCCAGCACTTTGGGAGGCTGAGGCAGGTGGATCACCTGAGGTCAGGAGTTCAAGACCAGCCTAGCCAACATGGCAAAACCCTGTCTCTACTAAAAATACAAAAATTAGCTGGGTGTAGTGGTGCATGCCTGTAATCCCAGCTACTTGGGAGGCTGAGGCAACAGAATCGCTTAGAACCCTGGAGGTGGAGGTTGCAGTGAGCTGAGATAGTGCCATTGTGCTCCAGCCTGGGTGACAGAGCAAGACTCTGTGTCAAAAAAAGAAAAAAAATTAAGTACCACTGTTGCACTTCAGCCTAGGCAGTGGAGTGAGACCCTATCTCAAAACAAATAAAAAACTAAAAAAAAAAAAAAAAAATGGATAGTGGTCAGGCCCAGTGGCTCACACCTGTAATCCCAGTACTTTGGGAGACCAAGACAGGTGGATCACTTGAGGTCAGGAGTTCGAAACCAGCCTGACCAACATGGTGAAACCCTGTCTCTACTAAAAAAAACAAAAATTAGCCAGGCATGGTGGCGGGCTCCTGTATGCCCACCTACTCAGGAGGCTGAGGCAGGAGGATCACTTGAGCCCGGGAAGCAGAGGTTGCATTGAGACGTGATTTGGCCACTGCACTCCAGTCTGGGCGACAGAGCCACACTTTGTCTCAAGAAAAAAAAAAAAGTACCCCAAAAAGTGGACACTTCCATCTACTGATCACCACTATTAGATTTGGCAGCCTCCAACCATACACTTCTCTGAGCATATTTGTGCACCATTTTGCTGGGTATGTTTTGTGTATACATTCTGCTCTGCCATCTGCATCTTTAAATTTCAACAATATGTTGTGGGCATCTATTTTATGAATCATTTTACTTTGTTTTTCTTTATTTTTTCACTTACAAACTAATAGATGCCCTATGGTAACTTTATTTTGAAGTAATTTATAGATCACAGAAATGTCAAAATAGTACAGTAAGTCCTATTTACTCATCACCCAGTTGCTCTCCATGGTAACATTATCAAAACCAGGAAACAGACAATGATGCAACACAGTCAACAAGGCTACAGGCCATAATCAGATGCACTCACTTTTTTTTTTTTTTTTTTTTTTTTGAGACGAGTCTCGCTCTGTCACTCAGGTTGGAACTACTGGTGCGTGCCACCACAGCTGGCTAATTTTTTGTATTTTTAGTAGAGACGGGGTTTCATCATGTTAGCCAGGCTGGTCTCGAACTCCTGACCTGATGATCCACTCTCCTTGGTCTCCCAAAGTGCTGGGATTACAGGCGTGAGCCACTGTGCCCGGCCCTCACTTTTGTTTTTTAATGTCCTTATATATAGATCTATGACATTTTATCTCTACATAACCTTTAAAAAAAAAAATACAGAAATATAGAGTAGAGAGCATTCAAACCCATTGTGATGTTTGGGCTGTTTTCCCCAGGTTATTTTCTCTGTGTAGATGCTATTTTTTAAAACAACAATAAAGGATCTTCTAAGCTGGAAATTTTTTATTTTTTGAGATGGGGTCTTGCTATGTTGCCCAGGCTGGCTTCCAACTCCTGGGCTCAAGCAATTCTCCCATCTCAGCCTCCTGAGTAACTGAGGAATATAGTTATCATGCCTGGCTAAAATTTGCTTTAAAAAAAATTGTGGGCCAGGCGCGGTGGCTCACGCCTATAATCCCAGAACTTTGGGAGGCTGAGGTGGGCAGATCACGAGTTCAGGAGATGGAGACTATCCTGGCTAACCCAGTGAAACCCTGTCTCTACTAAAAATACAAAAAAAAAAAAAAATTAGCCAGGCATGGTAGCGGATGCCTGTAGTCCCAGCTACTGGGGAGGCTGAGGCAGAAGAATGGTGTGAACCCAGGAGGCGGAGCTTGCAGTGAGCCAAGATGGCACCACTGCACTCCAGCCTGGGTGACAGAGCGAGACTGTCTCAAAAAAAAAATTGTGGAAGAGGCCAGGTGTGGTGGCTCACCCCTGTAATCTCAGCCCTTTGGGAGGCCAAGGGAGGAGGGCTGCTTGAGGCCAGGAGTTCGAGACCACATGGTCAACATAGTGAACCCCCATCTCTATTAAAAATAATTGTGGAAATCTTTCTGTGTCAAAACAAATTTAGATCTACCATATTGTCACTGTCTTTAGGACATTAAAACATCTGCACTGTAGCTATTGACTTCTCATGGAAGTTGTCACCCAGTTCATATCCAGCCTTTAAATTTCATTGAACAACATGGTGGGCCCCAACTGTCAGAATTTCAGAACTTGAGCCTTGGCATTTTTCTGGCACTCTGTGCCCAGGCCTCCTCCATGCCCTGCCTTGGGCATAAGGGAAAGCACTTGCTTCCCCTCAGAGTGGGCAGGACTTCCCGTCCCTCTTCCCGTTGTCCTCCGGTGGTTCACTGCCCCCACACCTGCTTAAGCTTGAATCGCTGTTAACATTTACAAAACATTTTTATGAGACGTCCACCTTAACAACTTCCAGCGAAATCATTGGGGGGTCGTTGGGGGTGGCGGGTGGGGCTCTGGTACCCCTTCCCCCACTCCAGGGCAGCTCATTGCAGGTCTGATGTGAACGGTTCCATTTTGCTTTTATGCATTGGCATAAACATTTCTTGCAGCCCATAAACACCTTGGCCATTTTACCAGTGTCGTGAAGGATGTTTATGACCCAAATATGAAAACTTTGTGAGAATTAACACTTAGGCAAACAGGCTATGTTATTCTTGGAAAGAAATATCTTCTCAAAAAGACCGAAAGCAGGCAGGGGCTGCATGTGAAAATACACCCATGTCGGCACACTTAGGTCTAAAACCCTAAAGATAGTCTATGATCCAAACTCTTTGCTGTTGCTCAGTAACAGGGCGGTCCTGCAGTTTTTAATGGTTATCAGCTTCCTGTATGGGTGTTTTTATAGCATTATTATGTTGCAAAGTGAATGAGGCAAAATAAAATAGGAGAAGAGATGCTGGACCAGGAGGTTAATAAAAATCCGTGTTGTCACTCGACAGCCTCCCCATACAGCTTCTTTTTCCATGCGCCTCTGAGTCACTTTGTATTGACAGATGCCATTTGCTCATTTACGACGTGATAATAAAAAGCTTCAGCCTTGTTCAATGTTATTCTTTTCCTCCCCTGACAGGAGGGAACCAAATGGTTTGTAGTTCGCTCAGCAGGCATTTTTTCATTAAAGATAATAACCTTGCAATGAACAACATTTAAAAGACATTTCAGAAAAGTGGCAGAATTTGGTCAGGGAGAGAAAGATCTCTGGCGACATACCACTCAGGTAGACCCAGAAACAGATCTGTAAAATGACCCAGGTTTTACACAATTAAAAAATATTTAGTCAGCATGGATGAATGCTCGACGAGTATGAACCTGAATGACAATATGTGCAGAGAAAAATCAAACATAAGGCTCTGCTCGTTTTTCCAATTATGTTGTTTGCATAAAAGATGACATTTAAGCAATAACTCCCTGATACCAACTTTTAATTATTCCTATAGAATCTTACACGAAAATATTTCCCTGAATTTCTGCCATTAATTTGTTTCTAGTATTTGACTCCGAAGTTAAGTTAAAATGAAGCCTGGAAGTTTCAAAGCTTTTTATTCCCAAAAACGACACTTTATGCAGCTTTATTGATAGCAATCATTTTCAAAATTAATGGTTTTCCAATCGGGTACGGTGGCTCACGCCCGTAATCCCAACACTTCGGGAGGACGAGGTGTGAAGATTGCCTGAACTCAGGTGTCGGAGACCAGCCTGGGCAACATGGTGAAATCCCATCTCTACTAAAATTAAAAAAAAAAAATTAGCTGGGCATGGTGACACATGCCTGTAGTCCCAGCTACTCAGGAGGCTGAGACACAAGAATTACTTAAACCCAGGAGGAGATTGCAGTAAGCCGAGATTGCGCCACTGCACTCCAGCCTGAGCGACAGAGAGAGACTGCCTCCAAAAAAAAAAGGTTTTCGGCCAGCAGAGCCATATGACTTTTTTCTTAAAACATATATTATAAGTGCTTTTTGTCACTAGTTCAAATCATAGATTAATTGTACCCACTAGTTTCAAACAAAGCCATATTAGACAGTTGTGACTCAAATCACTCCATTTCTATATGTGCCATAAACCATAAATTAGAATTGTTGGCAGTCAACAGATGTCTTTTGAAAGAATGTAGACAGATTGCTGTGTTTTAACATTAACTCTCTAGAGTCTAGACAGAAATTCCTTTATAACCACCAATTTTTGTGTATCCTTCCTGAAATGTTGCATATACAAGTAAACCTACATAGTAAATACAAGGCACAGGCACAGCCTTGCTTGAAAAGCACAAATGTGATCAACCATATTCAACATATTCTGCCATTTTTTGGGTTTTTTCCTTAACCATAAATAAGAACATTTCAGTACATATAGATCAACTTTAGTCTTTTTGTAATGTTCATTTCTAATATCGAGTTGTAATAATACATAATAGCAAAGAGTATTGAGAACTTACTGTGTGTCAGCCTTGTTCTAAACGCTATCTATTAACTAATTTAGTCTTCATCATCAGCCAATAAGTATTCTGAATATCTTTGTTCTACAGATGGGGATATTGAAGAACTAAGAAGTCAACTAATTAACGATGGACTTATTAATAAACAGATTGTTTCCAGATTTTTCTTTTGGGGGGGGCGGAGTCTCGCTCTGTCGCCCAGGCTGGACGGCCGTGGCATGATCTCGGCTCACTGCAAGCTCCGCCTCCCGGATTCAAGTAATTCTGCCTCAGGCTCTCAAGTAGCTGGGACTACAGGCGCCCGCCACCGAACCCGGCTAATATTTTTTGTATTTGTAGTAGAGACGGGGTTTCACCGTGTTAACCAGGATGGTCTCCATTTCCTGACCTCGTGATCCGCCCGCCTCGGCCTCCCAAAGTGCTAGGATTACAGGCGTGAGCCACTGCGCCCCAAATTTTTCTTTTTCTTTTCTTTCCTTTTTTTTTTTTTTTTTTTTTTTTTTGTTTTTGTTTTTGTTTTTTTTTTTTTTGAGACGGAGTCTTGCTCTGTAGCCCAGGCTGGAGTGCAGTGGCCAGATCTCAGCTCACTGCAAGCTCCGCCTCCCGGGTTTAGGCCATTCTCCTGCCTCAGCCTCCGGAGTAGCTGGGACTACAGGCGCCCGCCACCTCGCCCGGCTAGTTTTTTTTTTGTATTTTTAGTAGAGACGGGGTTTCACGGTGTTAGCCAGGATGGTCTCGATCTCCTGACCTCGTGATCCGCCCGTCTCGGCCTCCCAAAGTGCTGGGATTACAGGCTTGAGCCACCGCGCCCGGCCTTTTTTTTTTTTTTTTTGAGACAGACTGACTCTTGCCCAGCCTGGAGTGCAGTGGCGCCATCTCTACTCACTGCAGCCTCTGCCTCCCAGGTTCCAGCGATTCTCCTGCCTCAGCCTCCCAGGTAGCTGGGATTACAGGCGTGCACCACCATGCCGACTAATATGTGTGTGTGTGTGTGTGTGTGTGTGTGTGTGTGTGTGTGTGTGTGTGTGTGTGTTTTGCGACAGAGGCTTGCTCTGTTGCCCAGGCTGGAGTGCAGTGGCGCAGTCTCGGCTCACTGCAACCTCCTCCTCCCGGGTTCAAGCAATTCTCCTGCCTCAGCCTCCTGAGTAGCTGGGACTACAGGTGTGCGCTGCCACGGCTAATTTTTGTACTTTTTGTAGAGATGGGGTTTCACCATATCAGCCAGGCTGGTCTCGAACTCCTGACCTCGTGATCTGCCCGCCTTGGCCTCCCAAAGTGCTGGGATTACAGGTGTGAGCCACCATGCCCGGCCTTAATTTTTGTATTTTTATTTTTTTTATTTTTTATTTTTTTGAGATGGAGTCTTGCTCTGTCACCCAGGCTGGAGTGCAGTGGCGTGATCTCGGCTTACTGCAAGCTCCGCCTCCCGGGTTCATGCCATTCTCCTGCCTCAGCCTCCCAAGTAGCTGGGACTACAGGCGCCCGCCACCACGCCTGGCTAATTTTTTGTATTTTTACTAGAGATGGAGTTTCACCGTGTTAGCCAGGATGGTCTCGATCTCCTGACCTTGTGATCCGCCCACCTCAGCCTCCCAAAGTGCTGGGATTACAGGCATGAGCCACCGCGCCCGGCAATTTTTGTATTTTTAGCAGAGAAGAGGTTTCAGTATGTTGGCCAGGCTGGTCAGGTGATCCACCTGCCTCGGCCTCCCAAAGTGCTGGGATTATAGGAGTGAGCCACCGTGCCTGGCCATTTCCAGATTTTTCTATCACAGTCAATGCAGTAATGAGTGTCCCTGTACATCCTTTTTTTTTTTTTTTTTTTTTTTTTTTTTGAGACGGAGTCTTGCTCTGCCACCCAGGCCGGAGTGCAGTGGCGTGATCTCTGCTCACTTCAACCTCCGCCTCCTGGGTTCAAGCAATTCTTCTGTCTCAGCCTCCCAAGCAGCTAGGACTACATGTGTGTGCCACCACGCCCGGGTAATTGTATTTTTAATAGAGATGGGGTTTCACTGTGTTGGCTAGGTTGGTCTCGAACTCCTGACCTTGTGATCATCCCGCCTCAGTCTCCCAAAGTGCTGGGATTACAGGCATAAGCCACTGCGCCTGGCCTTAAAATTCATTTTCTAAGTGCCCTTGAGTTTTTCATGCTAGCTGTCCCTCCCATCACCACCAAATGTAGAGGCTGGACTAAAAGACTGAGATTGTTTTCCAAAAATCATGGAAAAGCTATTTGCTGGACACAAATGTCAGCTTTTTCCTTTCATCTTCACTTAGTTATCAAGTTCCCCAAACTTCTAAAAATCAGTTGTTGTTATTGTTGTTGTTGTCATAAAATTCATTCTGAGAAGCAACACACACACCAAATGGTGAGTCCCAGCAATGACCTCCTCCGCGCAACGAGAGGCTTCCTAGGTTTTAGGCAGGAGTCACTCCCCAGAAAAAGTCAACATTCCTAGTTCCCTTTCTCCCTTTCCAATGAGTACACAGCAGAGGCAAACAGCTTTGACTTCAAAAAAGCAGATCAATCTGCTTCCAAACTCACAGTTCAATGCTCATAAAATCAGATCGTGAGCAAGGCGGCTCTGAGTGTCTGCACACCTTTATACTCAGCAAGACAGAAACGCACTTCAGCAATGCCTAGTGACTGGTGGGCAGCCCTGTCATCTGTGAGCTGGAAGATCAAAGGCTCAACTCCAGGAAGGGAAATGAGGAGAATTAGTGTCCCGCCAGGAGCCTCTCGCCCCACAGTAAGGATGGTGGTTCTTCTTATGATCACCAGCTATTTGGGTCTTAATTTGGGATTTCATTAAGGGAATATCCCCATTTGAATAAGGGGAATGAAGTTTGCTGTTTCTTTTGAAGTCCAGTTGTTAGAGTGAATCGTGATGCAGAACTGTCCCCTATTTGCAAAGCCCAGAGCTGGGTCCCTGGCACACAGTAAACCCGTGGTAGCTTTGGCCATGATTTTTATCATGAACATAACTTGATGGCAAAATTATCCGCATGGTTCAAATAAAAAAGAGTGATCTGATCCTGCTTTTACGGAGTGCTTTGGCAATTTCTAGAATGGAGTCTGGCACATAGAGGAGCTTAAAATCTTTCTTGTACAAATGACTCAGCTCTCCTGGATGATTTAGCATCCCCATGAGAAGCTGGCTGAGGCTCAAAGAGCTGATGTCATTTCCCTGAGGTGGGATTTGAACTCAGGTCTCCGGAGGGTTGCCCTGCCTTTATACTTTTCTCCACAAGTAAGTCCACGTGGCTGAGCCACTGAATTCACTGAAGTGTCTGTCTGTTCTAGTGTAGCCAGTACACGGAAGAGATCATTCTGCAAACATTAGCTGTAGCCAAGCTTAACCTGGTTGGAAACTCACAGACTTCGGAGCCCCACAGACTTGGGCTTCATCCGCAACCCTGACACTGTAGCTGTGTGATCCTGGAAAACTCAGTTTACTTCTCTGAGCCTCATGCTCTTCATATGCAAAGTTGATATAGTGGCATACACATTTCAGGATCCTTATGAGACTACATAAAATAACATCTGTAAAGAATCCACAATTATGGGATGCGGAGAGACAGCTGTGTCTATAGGCTCTCAAAGTAGCCAGTGGGGTAGACGGAACGGTGGCCCCCTAGAGATTGTGCACATCCTAATCCCTGGCAACTATAAATATGTTGTATTACGTGGCAAAGGGAAATTAAGGAAGCAAATAGAATTAAGGTTGTTAATCAGCTGACCTTCAAATATAGGGATTATCTTGGATGTTCTGAGCAGGCCCAATGTAATCACAAGGGTCCTGTCAGTACAAAAAGGCAGCAGAAGATTGGGAGATTGTTGTCTGTTGTTTCTCTGCTGTTATCTCTGGTATTCAGAACTATGCATGGCATATAGTTGATGCTCAATGAATATTTGTGGCGTGAATGACTGAATGAATGAATGCTATGTTAACTCAGATCATTCCTGTGACCATTTTAGAAACTAAATTTGCCAGGCATGGTGGCACACACCTGTAATCCCAGCATTTTGGGAGGCTGAGGCAGAAGGATCGATTGAGCCCAGGAGTTCGAGACAAACCTGGGCAACATGGCAAAACCCTGTCTCTACAAAAAATACAAAAATTAGCCAGGCGTGGTGGCGTGCGCTTGTAGTCCCAGCTACTTGGGAGGCTGATGTGGGAGGATGGCTTGAGTCCAGGAGGTCAAGGCTGCACTCCAGCCTAAGTGACAGAGCAAGACACTGTCTCAAAAAAACAAAAAAAAAAAAACAAAAAAAAAAACTAACTAAATTTTGGGTTAGGCAAACCAGGAAATTTTGTGTTTAAATCGAATTTGTAAAAACAATTTTATTGCGGTATAATTTACATACCATAAAATTCACCCATTTTTTGTGCACAGGTCAATGATTTTTTAAGTATATGCACCGTATGCAATTAGTTTCAAAACTCAGTTTTGGAAACATTTTCATCATCCTAATAAGGTTCCCTCATTCCTGTCCTTCCTGTTTCCACCCCCAGCCCCTGGCAACCATCAATCCACTTTATGTCTCTATGGATTTGCCTTTTCAGCCAGGCGTGGTGGCTTACGCCTGTAATCCCAGCATTTTGGGAGACCAAGGGGGGCAGATTTTTTGAACCTAGGAGTTCGAGACCAGCCCGGGCTACATGGTGAAACCCCATCTCTATGAAAAATATGAAAATTAGCCGGGCGTGGTGGCACATACCTCCAGTCCCAGCTACTGGAGTGGGCAGGTGGGGAAGCCTTGAGCTTGAAAGGTCCCGGCTGCAGTGAGCCATGATTGCACCACTGCACTGCAGCTTGGTGACAGAATGAGACCCTGTCTCAAACAAACAAACAAAAATTGCCTTTTCTGCGCATTTCATAGAATAGTGATCAGAAATATGACTAATGGCAGTGACGAGGCATTGTGATGTCTACATGCCCCTTCCCATGGAGGGCCCTATGCCATGGGAATTCGAGAAAGATGCAGTGAGCATCTTCCGTTAAGGCCAAGGCTCACAGACTGTGGGTGGAGACGGCTTACCCTGGAGACCCGGAGTTCTCAGAACTGGGGTAAAAGTCTATTTGGTCAACATAGATGGAGTGTGTATCAGGTGTTAGCAACATGTATCCAGCTCTTCCTTAGTTAGGTTAAATGTGTCTTTTCCCCCCTTATTTCCTTCCTCCCTTTCTTCCTTTTCTTCTTTCCTTCCTTTTTTTTCTTCTTTAGTGATGGAGTCTTGCTCTGTCGCCCAGGGTGGAGTGTAGTGACTCAATCTCAGCTCACTGCAACCTCCGCCTCCTGGGTTCAAGCAATTCTCCTGCTTCAGCCTCCTGACTAGCTGGGATTACAGGTGCCCGTCACCACGCCAGACTAATTTTTGTACTTTTAGTAGAGGCAGGGTTTCGCCATATTGGCCAGGCTGGTCTTGAACTCCTGACCTCTGGTGATCCGCCTGCCTCGGCCTCCCAAAGTGCTGGGATTACAGCTGTGAGGCACCGTGCCCGGCCTAATTTTTGTATTTTTTTAGTTGAGATGGGGTTTCACTATATGTAGGCCAGGCTGGTCTCGAACTCTTGACCTCGGTGATCCGCCCATCTCAGTCTCCCAACATGCTGAGATTACAGGAGTGAGCCACAGCACCCGGCTTTCTTCCTTACTTTCTTTCTCCCTTCTTTTTTCCTCCTTCTCTCCTTTCTCCCTCTTCCCTTCCCTCTCTGACTTCCTTCTTCTCTTCCTCATTTCCACCTTCCCTCCTTCCTGTTTTTCCTCCTTCCTTCTAACTCCCCTACGCTCCCAGCCCCACATAGAGGGTGAAGGGATATAACCCAGGCCCTCAGGGTACCCCCTGCTGTCCTCTCCCTGCAAGCCCCCACTTCCTGTAATCCTGCCCTACCCTCTCCCTACTAGCTGTCTTCCAGATCTGGGCATCATTATCACTTCCTCAGGAGACCTCCTTTCTCCCCCTCGACTCCCCCTCATCCCCTCACCACCTTTCACTAATCCCCTGGTTAACTCTTTAACTGTCTTCCTCCCACACGGGACTGTAGGTACCGTGGGATGGGATCAGGCTAGCCTGTCTCCTTCACCGTCGGATCCCAGAGACCTGGCCAAAGTCTTTGCACAGTCAAGTGTCCCAATAAGTATTTAGGTTTTTTGGAGGTTTTTTTTTGTTGTTTGTTTGTTTTTTACAGAGTCTCACTCTGTCACCCAGGCTGGAGGGCAGTGGCGCAATCTCGGCTCACTGAAACCTCCACCTCCTGGGTTCAAGCGATTCTCCTGCCTCAGCCTCCCCAGTACCTGGGATTACAGGCGTGTGCCATCGTATTACAGGCGTGTGCGAATTTTTGTATTTTTAGTAGAGACAGGATTTCACCATGTTGGCCAGACTGGTCTCTAACTCCTGGCCTCAGGTGATCCTCCCCCTCCCAAGGTGCTGGGATTACAGTCATGAGCCACTGCACCAGGCCTAGTGTCCCAATAAGTATTTGTTGAATGAATTATTGCTTGAATGAATGAATGGGTACACTCCCATATTCCACCAAATAATTAATTTGACTTTGTTGATGTTTTTCCTGATTTCCCCACTCTCTACCATTACTCACTTCCTGAATTCACCAGAGCTGTATCTGCTTCCTGTTGCTTTTGTAACAAATTACCACAAACGGGTGGCTTCCAACACCATACATTTATTATCTTACCAGTTGTGGAGATCAAAAGCCCAAAGGGGTCCCATGGACTACAATCAAGGCGTCGGCAGGACGTGTCCCTTGTGGAGGCTCTAGTGGGGAATTCCTTTCTTTCCCTCTTCTGGCTGTTAGAGGCTGCCTGCCTGCCCCGGCTCATGGCCCCGTCCACCTTCAGGGCCAACAATAACGGTGGAGTCTCTCAGGCCGCATCCCTCTGACACGGACTCCCCTGCCTTCCTCTCCCACGTATAAGGAACCTGGGACAAGGTTATGTTATACAGCAAGGAGGGATCGAGGTTGCAGATGGGATTAAAATTGCTAATCAACCGAATGAGATATCCTGGGTCATTTGAGTGCGCCCAGTTTAGCCACAAGAGGTGTTTGCTTTGTTTTGTTATATACCGGGGTCAGCAAATTTTTTTCCATCAAAGCCCAGAAAGTAAATATTTTAGACTTCGTGGGCTGGGCGCGGTGGCTCATACCTGTAATCCCAGCACTTCGGGAGGCCAAGGCGGGCAGATCATGATGTCAGGAGTTAAAGACCAGTCTGACCAATATGGTGAAACCTCATCTCTACTATAAATACAAAAATTAGCTGGGCATGGTGGCCCGCGCCTGTAGTCCCAGCTACTCAGGAGGCTGAGGCAGGAGAATCGCTTGAACCCGGGAGATGGAGGTTCCAGTGAGCTGAGATCCAGCCACTGGACTCCAGCCTGGGCAACAGAGCGAGACTCCGTCTCAAAAAAAAAAAAAAAAAAAAAAAAAAAGTTTAGACTTCGTGGGCCAAAAGGTAATGTCCTCAACTCCTCAAGCAACCATTCTTGCGAAAATACTGAATTGCCTTTTTTGAGACAGAGTCTCACTTTGTTGCCCAGGCTAGAGTGCAGTGGTATGATTTTGACTCACTGCAACCTTTGCCTCCTGGATTCAAGCAAGGACGTCCAGCTAATTTTTGTATTTTTAGTAGAGACAGGGTTTCTACTTGGCCATGTTGGCCAAGCTGGTCTCAAACCCCCGACCTCAAGTGATCTGCCCACTTCAGTCTCCCAAAGTGCTAGGATTACAGGTGTGAGCCACCACACCTGGCCTTGTATCCTGTTTGTTTGTTTGTTTTGAGTCAGAGTTTTGCTCTTTTTGCCCAGACTGGAGTGCAATGGCTTGATCTTGGCTCACTGCAACTTCCACCTTCTGGGTTCAAGCAATTCTCCTGCCTCAGCCTCCCGAGTTGCTGGGACTACAGGCACCCACCACCACGCCTGGCTAGTAGAGACAGTGTTTCACCGTGTTAGCCAGGATGGTCTCGATCTCCTGACCTCATGATCTGCCCGCCTCAGCCTCCCAAAGTGCTGGGATTACAGGTGTGAGCCACTGCGCCCAGCCACAAATTTTGTATTTTTAGTAGAGACGGGTTTTCACCATGTTGATCAGGCTGGTCTTGGACTCTGGACCTCAGGTGGTCTGCCCGCCTTGACCTCCCACTGTGCCTGGCCTGTATCCCTTTTTAAAATCTTACCATATATTATGAACATCTCCTTAGAATACTAAGCTATTTAACAATTCTATTTATTTTTTATTTATATTTAACTGCTCCTTAAAAATTAAGAGTAAAACATCAGGGCTACCCTATGGGCAGTGTGCCCAGAGTAGCCTGTTTATTTATTTTTAGAGACAGGGTCTTTCTCTGTTGCTCAGGTTAGAGTGCAGTAGCGTGATCACAGCTCACTGAAACCTTGAACTTCCTCAAGCAATCCTCCCACCTTAGCCTCCTGAGTAGCTAGAACTGCAGTTGCTTGTCACCATGACTGGCTAATTTTTTATTTTTATTTTTTGTAGAAACCAAGTCTTGCTATGTTGCCCAGGCTGGTTCTCAAACTCCTGGCCTCAATCAGTCTCGCCTCAGCCTCCCATGGTGCTGGGATTGCAGGTATGAGCCACCATGCCAGGCCTTAACAATTCTGTTTTTATGGTTACATAATATTCGTACCATATTGTTCAATGTTCGCCATTTAGTCTCTCTCACACTGTTTTTTTTTAGACTACTATAAATAATGTCATGCTAAATACCTTTGAACATAAATCTGTGTTCATATCTCTGAGTATTTCTGAGAATCAGTTCCCAGAACTGGAATTACTTCTAACCTAACCTTTTAGACAAAAGCCTTTGAAAAGGTCAGTGGAATGAAATGTGATTTCAGCAAAAAAGGATAAAACCCTGAATACGGAGAAGCTTATGGGGGCAAAGAATTCGTTGACAGAGGTTCTGCCTTGCCAGATAGCACCAGGTTCAAATCTTGACTGTGTCATTTACTAACTACAGCCTTGTGTATGCTCCTTCACCTGCCTGGGCCTCAGTTTTCTCTTCTGTAAAATGGGGATATCAATAGAAGCTACCTTCCTGTTTAAATGAGATCACACACATGCCTGGCCCACAGCAAGTACTCAGTAAATAATGGCGTTGATCATTATTACCGCTGCTGCTACTTATTTTTACCAAGACTCTGAGAGGAAATGGAATCTATAGTGTGTTTCACTGACTCTTACCACCTTGATTTTAACCCTAACATTTAAATTTGTTGGCCAGGCACAGTGGCTCAGCACTTTGGGAGGCCGAGGCGGGCAGATTGCCTGAGTTCAGGAGTTCGAGACCAGCCTGGGCAACATGGTGAAACCCTGTCTCTACTAAAATACAAAGTAATAATAATAATAATAATAATAATAATAGCCAGGCGTGGCAGTGTGCGCCTGTAATCCCAGCTACTTGGGAGGCTGAGGCAGGAGAATTGCTTGAACCTGGGAGGCGGAGGTTGCAGTGAGCCGAGATGGTACCACTGCACTCCAGCCTGGCAACAGAGCAAGACTCCATCTCTAAATAAATAAATAAACAAATAAATAAATAAATAAGTTGTTTTTGTTTTTGTTTTTGTTTTTTTGAGACAGGGTCTCACTCTGTCACCCAGGCTGGAGTGCAGTGGTGCAGTCTCAGCTCACTGCAACCTCTACCTCCCAGGCTCAAGTGATCCTCCCACCTCAGCCTCTGGAGTAGCTGGAACTAGAGTAGCTGGGACTTTAGGTATGTGCCACCAGGACTGGTTAGTTTAATTTATTTTTTTTAAAGTAGCCAATGACAATACCCTTGCTACTAATTCCTGGGGATCCTGCAGTGTTGATAGGCATGTTCCTTAACTGGGTTAGCCTTGTTTGTTTTGGAGTCCGGACAAGTTGCCTGACAAATTGGGAATCTGTGCCTCAGTTTCTCCATTTATTAAGTAGGAAGTCATCATGCCTGCCTTACCTGACTCATGAGGATCAGATGAAATAATTAGTTGGAAACTCAACTAAAGAAAAAAAGTCATATTTATAGCAAGAGAAATATACGTTCATTAGTGCCATGAATTTTGGAATTCAACATGTTTCCACTTAGATAATAACAGCATCTGTATCAGTAGGGGTATGCATAGCATCATCAAACACATGGATATTTCTGCAGCAAAAACTATGGATATTCACAGAAATTCTGTTGTGCCAATTCAACTCAAGTTTTGCCAGCAAATGAGTTCAGATCAGATGAGCTTTGGCTATCAAATTAGTTTTTTAAAGTTTGGTTTGCTGAGCTTGTTGGATTTAAATCACACCCTTCTAAGGGCATTATGTAGGTGACTTACTCCAGTGTGCACAGTAACCTTATGAGATGGATACTGTTATAATCCCCAGTTTACAGAGAGAGAAACTGAAGTCCAGAAAAGGTGAGTAATTTGCCCACACACACACAGCTAGTAAATGGCAGAACTGGGATCTCAACTCAGAGATCTTACACCTCTTACACCAGGGCAGTTCTTAACTGCGCACCTCATCAAGAGATCTTACGGATTTTGTGAACCTGGATAGGAAAAAAATCCTTATATTTATTTTCATTGCCTTATTACTAAAATTTAGCATTCTTTTCAATTATGAATGGAGACAAGAAGCCACAGCAACATGGGCAATACCTATGACTGTCACCCATAGGAATCCCAGGTCATTCTCACTGCAGTCGTAGCAGATAGCTTGAGACACCATTTATGTTCAGCCGCACGCTGAAGTTACAGGAACCCTCAGATCCACCGCTTGATGTTGCCATTGAATGCCTTGAAAAAGCAGCACATATATTACTATGTCACAAGGTGTTTTAAATATTTCAATAATTATAGTTTGATATAATTAATTACCTTTGTGTTTTAATTTATGCATTTAATAAAAACCACTTTGAGAAGGGATCCATGGCTTTCACCAGACTTTCAAAGTCTGGTGCCAGGCGCGGTGGCTCAAGCCTATAATCCCAACACTTTGGGAGGCTGAGGCAGGAGGATTGCTTGAGGTCAGAAGTTCAAGACCAGCCCCGGGCAACAAAATGATACCCTGTCTCTGCAAAAAAAAATTTTTAATTAGCTGGACATGGTGGTGTGCGCCTGTAGTCCCAGCTACTCAAAAAGCTGAGGCAGTAGGATCGCTTGAGCTTAGGAGATGGTGGCTGCAGTGAACTACGATTGTGACACTGCACTCTAGCCTGAGCAACACCGCGAGACCATGCCTCTAAAAAAACAAAACCTGAAAACTCCAGAGGGTCCTAGGGCCCAAAAAGGTCGAGAACACCTGACTGAGAGCTGTGTTTTTTCTTTTCCTTTAACTTTATTGAAGCATAATTGACAAATAGAAATTGTATAAATGTAAAGCATACAACATAATGATTTGAAATACACACACATTATGAAATGATTACAACAATCTAATTAATGTATCCATCGCCCCACATAGTTATCTTTGTGTGTGTTGCAGCAAGAACACTAAAGACCTACTCAGCAAATTTCAAGCACACACTGGATTATTATTAACTGTAATACCCATGCTATGCATTAGGCCTCCAGAATCCCGCGTAACTGAAACTTTGTTCGCTTTGAACATCTCTCCATTTTCCCTACTCCTCAGCCCCTGGCAAATGCTATTCTACTCTCTGCTTCCATGGGTTCGACTTCTTTGAGATTCCCCATGTAAGTGAGATCAAGCAGTATTTGTCTTTCCGTGCCTGGCTTATTTTATTCAGTATAATGTTGCAAATCGCATGAGTTTCTTCCTTTTTAAGGTTGAATAATATTCCACGGTATATGTATAAATACCAGACTTCTTTCTTTCTTTCTTTTTTCTTTTTTTTTTTGAGACAAAGTCTCACTCTATCACCCAGGCTGGAGAGATCTCAGCTCACTGTGGCCTCTGCCTCCTGGATCCAAGCGCTTCTCTTGCCTCAGCCTCCTGAGTAGCTGAGACTACAGGTGCCTGCTGTCAGGCCTGGCTAATTTTTGTGTTTTTAGTAGAGATGGGGTTTCACCATGTTGGCCAGGCTGGTCTTGAACTCCTGACCTCAAGTGATCGGCCCACCTTGGCCTCCCAAAGTGCTGGGATTACAGGTGTGAGCCACTGTGCCTGGCCAAAAAAATAAAATAAAATAAAGTTGTTTGAGTTTTATTATTGTTATTATTATTTTATTTTTATTTTGAGATGGAGTCTAGCTCTGTCACCCAGGCTGGAGTGCAGTGGTGTGATCTTGGCTCACCACAACCTCCACCTCCCAGTTCAAGCAATTCTCCTGCCTCAGCCTCCTGAGTAGCTGGGATTACAGGCGCCCGCCACCACGTGCAGCTAACTTTTGTATTTTTAGTAGGGCCATGTTTACACTGTGTTGGCCAGGCTGGTCTCGAACTCCTGACATTGTGATCCACCTACCTTGGCCTCCCAAAGTGGTGGGATTACAAGCGTGAGCCACCGCGCCCGGCCAAAAACAAAAGGTTTTAAAGGCTCAAAATCAAGAGGCTGCACAGGTGGCTGAGTGAATTGTTATGGAGATAATCAAGCAATTACCACCAATTTAGAATTTGTGTTATCTTATATCCTTCTTTATTTTTCAGACAGTGTCTCTGTCACACAGGCTGGAATGCAGTGGCACGATCATAGCTCACTTGCAGCCTCAACCTCCCAGGCTCAAGCCATCTTCCATCTCAGTCTCCTGAGGAGCTGGGACTACAGGCATGCACCACCGTGCCTGGCTAATTAAAAAAATTTTTGTTTTGTAGAGATGGGGGTCTCACTATGTTGCCTAGCCTGATCTCAAACTCCTTAGCTCAAGTAATCCTCCTGCCTTGGCCTCTCAAAGTGCTGGGATTACAGGTATGAGCAAATGCACCATATTCTTTATTTTTTTTTAGAGATGGGCAACTATGTTGCCCAGGTTAGTCTTGATCTCCTGGGCTCAAGTAATCTTCCTGCCTCAGACTCTCAAGTAGCTGGAACTATAGGCGTGCACCACTATGCCTGGCCTGGCTATTCTTTTTTTTTTTTTTTTTAATCTCTGTAAACTGTCTTAATTTTTTTTTTTTTAAAGGAGGCATTGGCCAGGCACAGTGGCTCATGCCTGTGATCCCAGCACTCTGGGGAGGGCAAGGTGGGTGAATTGAGTTCAGGAGTTCAAGACCAACCTGGGCAACATGGCGAAATGCCCTCTCTACCAAGAATACAAAAAGTTAGCCAGGCATGTTGGCATGCGCCTGTGTCCCAGCAATGCGGGAGGCTGAGGTGGGAGGATTGCTTGACCTTGGGAGGCAGAGGTTGCAGTGAACCAAGACCATGCCACTGCACTCCAACGTGGGTGACAGAGTGAGTTCCTGTCTCAGAAAGAAAGAAAGAAGAGAGGAAGGAAGGAAGGAGGGAAGGAGGGAAGGAGGGAAGGAGGGAGGGAGGGAAGGAAGGAAGGAAGGAAGGAAGGAAGGAAGGAAGGAAAAGGAAAGGAAGGAAAGAATAGGAGGCATATGCAAAAATGATGGACAGATAAATAATAAAACATGCCAAACCTTTATCCTGGTTCATTCTACTTTCCACACACCACATTCCTTGCAATTCACTTGCCCCCATTTTAGAGATGAGAAAACTGAGGCTCAGCATGGACGCATAGGTTGCTTATCTGAAGTCAGCTAGTGTGCCAATGTTTGAGCTGGAACATAAAAGTTCTGTCCTTTTACTTAATGTAAATACTAAGAAAGGACAATGTCTTTCATGAAATGAACGCGTTGACTCATTCTAACTGTCTAAGTTTTATAAATACCAATGCTATAAATTGTGGCGATCAGTGGGGCCCAAAAAAGTCTCCAGCTTTCTCAAGTCACACAGCAAATTGGTGTATGAAGATGGACCTTGGGGTGCTCTTTTACTGTCCTCCGTGACTCTTGGATCTACCTTCTGGACTCTTGGATCTGTTTTCTGAGTTATCCTTCTCTCATGAAAGGCAGCTCATGTTTGCAGCCGAAGTAGTTTGCAAGTTGCTTCCTCTCTATAAAAGTTTGAGGGCTTAAAGAACTTTTTTATTTTTTTTCTTTGAGACAGAGTCTCACTCTGTTGCCCAGGCTGGAGTGCAGTGGCACGGTCTTGGCTCACTTCAACCTCTGCCTCCTGAGTTCAAGCGATTCTCCTTGCCTCAGCCTCCTGAGTAGCTGGGATTACAGGCATGAGCCACCACGCCCAGCTAATTCTGTTTGTTGTTTTTTATTTTTTATTTTTTGTTTGTTTGTTTGTTTTGAGACAGAGTTTCACTCTTGTCGCTGAAGCTGGAGTGCAGTAGCACTCACTGCTCACTGCATCTTCCGCCTACCGGGTTCAAGTGATTCTTCTGCCTCAGCCTCCTGAGCAGCTGGGATTACAGGAATGCACACCAAGCCTGGCTAATTTTTTTATTTTTAGTAGAGACAGGGTTTCACCATGTTGGCCAGTCTGGTCTCGAACTCCTGACCTCAGGTGATCCACCCACCTTGGCCTCCCAAAGTGCTGGGATTACAAGTATGAGCCACCTTGTCTGGCCAACCTATAGATATTTAATTTCTTCTTTCTTCCAATAATCATGGACTAAGATGAATACAAACCTGTGTTTTCACCCCTGGGTGGGTCTTATGGAGGATCGATTGGAAATACCTCCTTACAAATTTCATGGTCTTTTGTTTTGCTACCAAAAGTCTTGCCTGACAGTGTCTATGTGATATAAGCATAACTAATTAAAAGGTAGATTTACTTAGGCGACCGTTTGTTTGGATTACATGACAAATGGTTGACTGATAATTTGGCCCTAAATTGACTAGATGGTTGGATTGGGATTTTTTTTTTTTCTTATTGAATTGACAAGTTGTTTTGGAGGCATGTGGACACCATCTGACCGCTCCATCTCATGGGGGGATATTTAGCTAATGCCAGGCTTTCCAGATGTCAGTGAAAATACGTGCTCCAACGTGTATGCAGACTGCTCTGCCATCTAAAGAGAGACATTTGGAACTGATATTGGCATTTTAAATATATGCTCTAAATTCATTCTAATCATTACATTTTTAACTTAAAAATGGATCCTTATTAGGTTTTTTTCTCATCTTAAACAGAGTCAGGCTTGGTGGAAAAAAGTACTTTTGGTGAAAGAGTCCAGACATGCACAACACAGAGACTGGAGATCTCTCAGTCTGCCTCTCGGATCGTCAGTTTCCAGTGAGTTACCATCGTTTATTTAAATGCTTTACACTGTGATCCATTGAAACCATTCCCGCAGCGGAGGAAAAAAACAAACAAAACAAAACCCTTATTTAAACAAAACTAGATCCCTAGTATGTGTTAAAGATGGTTATTTCAGCCAGGCACAGTGGCTCACGCTTGTAATCCCAGCACTTTAGGAGGCCGAGGCGGGCGCATCACGAGGTCAAGAGATTGAGACCATCCTGGCCAACATAGTGAAAACCTGTCTGTACTAAAAAATACAAAAAATTAGCTGGGTGTGGTGGCACGTGCCTGTAGTCCCAGCTACTCAGGAGGCTGAGGCAGGAGAATCGCTTGCCAACTGGAAGGCTAGGTTGCAGTGAGCCAAGATCGCGCCACTGCACTCCAGCCTGGGCAACAAGAAGAGCCAAACTCCGTCTCAAAAAAAAAAAAAAAAAGATGGTTATTTCAAGGTGGGATTATGGGTGATTATTTTTCTATTTCCTGTTGTTTATATCTGCACTTTCTCCAACAACATGTGACTTATATATTTTTAAGTTATAAAGAAAATAAAACGGCTGGGCGCGGTGGCTCAAGCCTGTAATCCCAGCACTTTGGGAGGCCGAGACGGGCGGATCACAAGGTCAGGAGATCGAGACCATCGTGGCTAACGTGGTGAAACCCCGTCTCTACTAAAAAATACAAAAAACTAGCCGGGCTAGGTGGCGGGCGCCTGTAGTCCCAGCTACTTGGGAGGCTGAGGCAGGAGAATGGCGTGAACCCGGGAGGCGGAGCTTGCAGTGAGCTGAGATCCGGCCACTGCACTCCAGCCTGGGCGACAGAGCGAGACTCCGTCTCAAAAAAAAAAAAAAAAAAAAAAAAGAAAGTAAAACGGTTCAAGTAGCCAATTTATTTCATTATATGCATGAATTTGTTGTGGTTTGTATGTGAACCAACTGACCATAAGTGGCCAGCAAACTGCAGTGGTAAAATGTACACACTCAGCTTCTAGTCTCACCTCCATGAGGTTTCTTGTTTTTCTTCTTCTTCTTCGTTTTAATGGCATACTTTCTGGGAGATCTTAGCGTGTCAAAATCCTGTTTAAAAAACTGACAATTAATCCAGAGACCAAGGAAAGCAAACTCTGTGTAATCTATCACCTTCCCCAGAACAACAAACACCATTTTGACATGGTAGCTGCCCCCCGAAGATGTCAGTTCAATAAACATGCTATGAAGGCAAGATTTGAAGGGTTAGCTCAGGTTTCCACTCATTTGTTAATTTCTTTTTTTTTTTTTGAGACGGAGTCTCGCTCTGCCGCCCAGGCTGGAGTGCAGTGGCCGGATCTCAGCTCACTGCAAGCTCCGCCTCCCGGGTTCACACCATTCTCCTGCCTCAGCCTCCCGAGTAGTTGGGACTACAGGCGCCCGCCACCGCGCCCGGCTAGTTTTTTGTATTTTTTAGTAGAGACGGGGTTTCACCGTGTTAGCCAGGATGGTCTCGATCTCCTGACCTCGTGATCCGCCCGTCTCGGCCTCCCAAAGTGCTGGGATTACAGGCTTGAGCCACCGCGCCCGGCCTCATTTGTTAATTTCTGATGGCTTATGTTCCAAATTAATAATAGCAACAGATATAATTTATTTTATTTCTTTTCATTTTTTAGAGATGGGGTCTTGCCATGTTGCCCAGTGTGATCATAGCGCATTGCAGCCTCAAACTCCTGGGCTCAAGCAATCCTCCAGTGTAGCTGAGACTGCAGGCATGCACCACCGTGCCCAGGCAGATCTAATTTTTTGAAAGCTTGCTCTATTACAGGCACCTGTTAAAGCATGTTTCCTGCAGGCCCAATCTCACTTTACACTCATAATTATGAGATGAGGTTGTAGCTCCGCCACTTCCTGGCTGTGGGACTTTAGATAAGTTACTTCAGCTCTCTGAGCCTGTCTCCTCACCTTTAAAATGGGGACAAGCATAGTATTATCTTTTTTTTTTTTTTTTTTTTTTTTTTTTTTTTTAAAGACAGAGTCTCGCTGGGCGCGGTGGCTCACGCCTATAATCCCAGCACTTTGGGAGGCTGAGGCAGGAGGATCACAAGGTCAGGAGTTCGAGATCAGCCTAGTCAACATAGTGAAACCCCGTCTCTACTAAAAAAAATACAAAAATTAGCCAGGTGTGGTGGCACGCACCTATAGTCCCAGCTACTTGGGAGGCTGAGGCGGGAGAATTGCTTGAATCCAGGAGGCGGAGGTTGCAGAAAGCTGAGACCACACCATTGCACTCCAGCCTGTGAGACAGAGTGACACTCCATCCCCACCCCCCACCCACCCCCAAAAGAAAGACAAAGTCTCGCTCTGTCACCCAGGCTGGTGTGCAGTGGTGCCATCTCAGCTCACTGCAACCTCCGCCTCCTGGATTCAAGCAATTCTCTTGCCTCAGTCTCCTGAGTAGCTGGGATTACAGGCACATGCCACCACGCCCGGCTAATTCATTGATTTTTTTTTTTTTTAATTCTACAGAGAAAAGTGTAGACGTGCATTCTGTGAATTTTTATGCGTTTAGAAATGGCATTGTTACATTATGTCATGCTATCTTGATTGACAGAACCGCCCCGCCAGCCCACTGAAACCAGATAAGGAGATAGGTCACACATTTAGATTTTTAATTAATATAGCTCTTCTTGCTAATGTTTAATTCCACCCACCTGCATCAGCACTTGACTCCAACTTTCAATTTTTTAAAAATTGAAAGTGATTAATTTTATTGTCAGCTCCCATAGCCATGGATTCTTTTCTCCATGGATGAGTTTGGGTGAGTATGAGAATGGGATCTATCTTAAAAGCTTTTTGGAATTTTTGTTGTTTCAAAATACTGTTTGAATTTTGGAATTTGAGTCAGTTCCAGATAACCGTGAATCCCAGATCTGAGTGACAAGCTGCCGTGGTTTGATTCTATGCTAAGGTATTTCACTGTGTAGAAGGCTGCAAAACATTGCATCCATGCACTTTGGTTCTTCAGGAATTCCTTCATCAAAAATAAAACGAATCCAGCGTCTGCTACTGTGACATGCGTTTGTGGCCAACAGTGTCTTCTAGATTCCAGTACTAAGTTTCAGAGGGCAATCAGGAAGCTGATTTCTGATCAGAGAGGGGTGAGGAGCTGGCTAGGGGAATATAACTATGGTCATTTACTATCTGAACTCATCTTCTTTATATATGACTGCACCAGGAAGTTAACTATTCACATTGGAAATAATACAGTGAAATTTGATCACTGAACTAACAGAAATGGTTTAACTGGTTAATCAGCTTCTTTCCTTATCTTCAAAGTCACCTTCTCTCTTCCATTTTGGAAAGTAAACAGAGTACTTATAAGAAGTTGGGCGGGCCCGTCGGGTCATTCTAATATCTCTGTTTTGATAGAATCACCGGGAGGGCAAAATGAAGGAAGAAGAAGACAATAGCCACCTCATCCTATCACAGGGAGATCAAGGAAGCCATTTGACCCTGTCTTCAGATGCAGGGTCTAAAACGTGGACTTTTGACATTCTCTCTACATGAGGTCATCCTCAGAGTCACAGAGAAAACACTGGTAAGAAGATGGGAAGATGACATTCCTCATGCCCTTTTTTTTTCTCCTCAAAATATTCCTGTTATCTTCTATTTACCCTCATTTATAATACAGATGACTATATTAAGTACAAACAGAACTTCATGCTTGTTCTTAGCTCCTGAGTGTTCTGTGTTCTATTTTCACTTTTTATGATGAAAATTCTCAAGCATGTAGAAAAGCACAGACAGCAGTTTCTATCTCTATGCGTGCACCCATTGCCTGGATAGGATCATGGTTCACATGCTGCCGTATTTGCTTCATCCATCATTGATTTTTCCCTTGAAGATTTCACATTACAGACTTTGGGAATGTTTGTCACTAGATCTCTCAGGCTGCATCTCCAAAACAATAGGGAGGACTTTTTTAAACAACCACATTTTTCCCAGAAATATCTTTTACAGCTGGTTTATTCAAAGCAGGATCTAATCAAGGCCCATACGTTACATGTGGTTGTTTGTGGTTGTTATATGTCCTATGTGTCTCTCTCCTTTCTTTCTTTTTTTTTTTTTTTGAGACGGAGTTTTGCTCTTGTTGCCCAGCCTGGAGTGCAATGGCGTGATCTCAGCTCACCACAACCTCCACCTCCCAGGTTCAAGCGATTCTCCTGCCTCAGCCTCCTGAGTAGCTGGGATTACAGGCATGTGCCACCACATCCGGCTAATTTTTGTATATTTAGTAGAGATAGGGTTTCTCCATGTTGGTCAGGCTGGTCTCGAACTCCGAACCTCAGGTGATCCACCTGGCTTGGCCTCTCAAAGTGCTGGGATTACAGGCATGAGCCACTGCACCTGGCTCTCCTGTGCCTCTTTTAAAATCTAGACCAGGCGGGGTGTAGTGGCTCATGCCCGTAATCCCAGTACTTTGGGAGGCCAAGACGAGAGGATCACCTGAGGTCAGGAGTTTGAGATCAGCCTGGCCAACATAGTGAAACCCCGTCTCTACTAAAAATACAAAAATTAGCCGGGCATGGTGAGCACACCTGTAGCCCCAGCTACACAGTAGGCTGAGGCAGGAGAATTTCTTGAACCTGGAAGGCAGAGGTTGCAATGAGCCAAGGCCACGCCACCGCACTCCAGCCTGGGTGACAGAGCGAGACTCTGTCTCAAAAGATAATAATAAATAAAAATAAAATCTAGACCAGCTCTCCCTGCCACCCTGCTTTTTTTTTTTATGACATTAACTTTTTTTTTTGAGACAGGGTCTCTCTCTGTGCCCAGACTGGAGTGCAGCAGTGTGATCACAGCCCACTGCAGCCTCTACCTCCTGGGCTCAAGCAATCCTCCCACCTCAGACTCCCAAGTAGCTGGGACCACAGGCGTGTGCCACCATGCCTGGCTTTTTTTTAATTATTAATTTTTTATTTATTTATAATTTTTAATATTATATATTATGTAGTATATACTATATACTATATTATATATAGTATATAGTATATATTATCAAAAATTATGTTTTTTATAATTTTTAATTAATTTTAATTAATAGAGATGGGGTTTTGCCATGTTGTCCAGGCTGATCTTGAACTTCTGGGCTTAAGCAATTCTCCTGCCTCAGCCTTGCAAAGCACTGGGATTACAAGTATAAACTACCTTGCCTGGCTGGAATTCTGTGACACAATAAGGAAAAACTTCAAAAACATTATACTAAATTAAGGAAGCCAGACAGGGGTCTCACTATATTGCCCAGGCTTGTCTTGAACTCCTGGACCCAAGCAATCCTCCTGCTTTGGTCTCCCACAGTGCTGGGATTTTAGGCATAAGCCACAGTGCTTGGCCTGACGTTAACTTTTTGAAGAGCTTAGACCAGTTGCTCTGTACAATATTTCATCATCAGGAAGATTTTGTACAATTTTAAAAGTGGGTCTCATCACTGGACCACAGTGTACAGCACAAATGAATTAATGTTTCTTAAAACTATCTTTGGCTGGCCAGGCATGGTGGCTCAGGCTTGCAATCCTAGCACTTTGGGAGGCCAAGGCAGGCAGATCACTTGAGGTCAGGAGTTCGAGACCAGTCTGGCCAACATGGTGAAATCCTGTCTCTACTAAAAATCCAAAACTTAGCTGGGCATGGTGGTTCCTGCTGTAATCCCAGCTACTCCTCGGGAGGCTGTGGCACGAGAATCACTTGAACCCGGGAGGTGGAGGTTGCAGTGACCCAAGGTTGTGCCACTGCACTCCAGCCTGGTCAACAGACTGAGACTCCATTCAAAACAAACAAACAAACAAAACTATCTTTGACTAGCACAATTACGTTACTTTTTTTTTTAGAGTTTTTTTGGTTTTCTTTTTTTGCCTTTTTTGGGGGTTTGTTAAAAGTTATGATTGAAAACTGTACACATTTAGCATATCACACAGTTTTGATAATATATCACACAGAATATCTCCTTTAAAATTTTTTAATATCTCAAGAAATGGAAGTACTGGGCCTCCTGTGTTCCCGATAGCCACTGATTATATATACTCAAAAGTAACCGTGATCAGCCTGGGCAACAAAGCAAGACTCAATCTCTACAAAAAATGAAATAAAATAAATTAGCCAGGCATGGTGGTGCACGCTTGTAATCCCAGCATTTGGGATGCTGAGGCAGGAGGATCACTTAAGCATAGGAGTTCAAGGCTACAGCGAGCTATGATTATGCTACTTCAGCCTGAGCAACAGAACAAGATCCCGTCTCTGAAAAAAAAAAAAGTATCTTGCGGTTCATGTTCTCTGTAATCATCATTAGATGTCTGCCACTCCCAAATCCATTCTTCATTTCCATTCCTGTAATATAGTCATTATTGCAGCCAGAGCCCGCTGCCCTCGGGCATGTTGCTTGCAATATGAATTTGTTTCCAAGGCCGCCTAGCTGTTTCAGCCAGGGTTCTCCAAATCTGCACATGTACCTTCCTAAGGCTATGACAATCATTTCCTGGAGATTAAGCTGAATTATTTGGCCAGTAGCTCATGGCTCTTTTTTCCCTTGTCACCTTAATTTCATGCCAACCTTTTGTGGGATGGTGAGTTTTCCTCCTTCAATACAAAAGCCCTCTGCTTGCCAGGGGTTTCGATTTTAATCTGTGTTGACTGGGAGGATTATTTGATTTGAAGAGATCAGCTGAGCTGCCCCACACTGGAAGACCTGCCTGACCAGCCTGCACAATTATGAGATATATAGGTGGTTGTATGAAGCCATTAAGTGTTGAGGTGATTTGTTATGCAGGAAACAAAGCTCTTTCTCTCTCTCTCTTTTTTTTTTTTGAGACAGGGTCACACTCTGTCACCCAGGGTGGAGTACAAAGGTGCAATCACAGCTTACAATAGCCTCAAACACTTGGACTCAAGCGATCCTCCCACCTTAGCCTCCCAAGTAGCTGGAACTATAGGGGCACACCACCATTCCTGGCTAATTTTTATTTTTTTATTTTTTTGCAGAGAGAGTCTCACTATGTTACTCAGACTGGTCTCAAACTCCTGACCTCACCTGTCCTCTTGCCTTAGCCTCCCAATGTGCTAAGATTACAGGCGTAAGCCGCCATGCTGGGGCCAAGGGGAAGCTCCCCCTATAGGCAGAATTGGGCTTACTATTTTTTTTTTAAATTTTATGTATTTATTTATTTATTTATTTATTTATTTTTTGAGACAGAGTTTCGCTCTCATTACCCAGGCTGGAGTGCAATGGCATGATCTTGGCTCACCACAACCTCTGTCTCCTGGGTTCAAGTGATTATCCTGCCTCAGCCTCCCGCGTAGTTGGAATTACAGGCATGCACCGCCACGCCCGTCTAATTTTGCATTTTTAGTAGAAACAGGGTTTCACTATGTTGGTCAGGCTGGTCTTGAACTCCTGACCTCAGGTAATCCACCCGTCTCAGCCTCCCAAAGTTACAGGCATGAGCCACTGCGCTCGTCAGGCTTTCTAATCAGCACTCCCCACTTCTCCTATTGCAGAGAAGGAAGCAGATGCCCTACGGGGCCCATGTATAGTCACCCAACAAAATGTACTGGACAGCTGCCATGCACCAGCCATTGGAGTAAGCACAGATACAGCCCCTGACTTTGAGTGTTCGAATAGAGGAGATGGTAGTAGTCAAGTAGACAGATATTAATCATTCAGTAAATAATGCTCGAGCTCTGCCATGTGCTAGATACTATTCTAGATACTATTCTAGACAGGAGATAGAGCAATGAATGAAGAAAGCCCCTAATCTCATGGTGCTCACATGGGGTGGGGGCCGGGGGGCGGTAAGGGAAAGGAGACAGATAATCAACAAAATAATCTAAGTAAAATGTATAATGTGTTAGATACTGGGAAATGCTATGGATTTTTTTTTTAAAGTAGAGAGAGGAACCAATGCTGATGGGTAAGGATTGCCATTTTATATCCAGAGGTCAGTGAAGGTCACAGAGAAGGTGATTTTTATTTATTTTTATTTTTTATTATTATTATGTTTTTTAGACTTGAGTCTCACTCTATTGCCCAGGCTGGAGTGTAGTGGCATGATCTCAGCTCGCTGCAACCTCTGCCTCCTGTGTTCAAGCAATTATCCTGCCTCAGCCTCTCGAGTAGCTGGGATTACGGGTGCTTGCCACCACGCCCAGTTAATTGTTGTACTGTTAGTAGAGACAGGGTTTCCCCATGTTAACCAGGCTAGTCTTGAACTCCTGACCTCAAGTGATCTGCCCACCTTGGCCTCCCAAAGTGCTGAGATCACAGGCATGAGCCACCACGCCCCACTGAAGGTGATCTGAAGGAAGGACAGAGCAAGGGAGGAGGGGGGGCATGGAATATGGGGGAAGTGCCCCAGACCGAGGGCACAGCCAGTGCCAAGGTCCAAAGGTAGAGCCTCCTGGGGGACTCGTGGAGCAGCGAGGAGGCTGGTGTGGCTGGAGGAGCCAGCCAGGGGGAGAAAGTAGTGGAGCTGTGGTCAGGAGTCAAGGGAGGCAGAGATCGTGGGGATTCAGGCGTCACCTGAGAGTGCACGTGAGCTACGTTGTCCAGCCTACACTTCCATGACATCACTCAGCCTGCTGTGTGGAGAACAGGGCATGGGGCAGGAGGCAGCTGAGGAGTTAGCATCACGTCCAGATTTGGACCAGGATGGGAGCAGTGGGGATGGAGAGAAGGGTCCTGATTCCGAATCTGTTTCAAAGGTGAAGATGGATGGCTGGGTTGGATGGGAAAGCAGAGAAATTGAAAAGTCAAAGAAATCTCCTGGTTTTTTGTTTATTTGTTTGTCCGTTGTTTTGCCAGTGGTGGGATAGAGTTGTCAGGAGCCAAGCAGGTGAATCTTGTAGGAATGCAGATTTGAGGTTGACCGGGAGTTCGGTAGGGGTTTTTTGTTTGTTCGTTTGTTTCGAAATGGAGTCTCCTGTGTCACCCATGCTGGAGTGCAGTGGTGCAATCTCAGCTCACTGCCACCTCCACCTCCTGGGTCCAAGAAATTCTTCTGCCTCAGCTGCTGAGTAGCTGGGACTCCAGGCACGTGCCACCACAGCTGGCTGGCTTATTTATTTATTTAGATGGAGTCTTGCTCTATTGCCCAGGCTGGAGTGCAATGGCACGATCTCAGCTCACTGCAACCTCCGACTCCGGGGTTCAAGTGATTCTCCTGCCTCAGCCTCCCGAGTAGCTGGGATTACAGGTGCCCGCCAGTATACCCGGCTAATTTTTGTGTTCTCAGTAGAGACAGAGTTTCACCATGTTACTCAGGCTGGTCTTGAACTCCTGACCTCATGTGATCCACCCGCCTCGGCCTCCCAAAGTGCTGGGATTACAGGTGTGAGCCACCGTACCCAGCCTTATTATTTCTTCTTCTTTTTTTTTTTTTTTTTTTTTTTTTTGAGATGGAGTCTGGCTCTGTCGCCCAGGCTGGAGTGCAATGGCTCCGCCTCCTGGGTTCACGCCATTCTCCTGCCTCAGCCTCCCGAGTAGCTGGGACTACAGGTGCCCACCATCACGCCCGGCTAATTTTTGTATTTTTAGTAGAGACGGGGTTTCGCCATGTTGGCCAGGATGATCTCAATCTCCTGACCTCGTGATCCACCCGCCTCGGCCTCCCAAAGTGCTGGGATTACAGGCGTGAGCCACTGCGCCCAGCCTTATGATTTGTTTTCTAATACATTGGTAGGAAAGACAATCAGACTTTAAGAAAATGGATCAACTCAGGAGAAAACAAAGGCAAGAGCTGAGAGACTAAGCCTGGGGTAAGAGGCTAGTGAGATGGCAGGAGAAGGGCAAGGAGCTGAGACTGAATCTCCCGTCCTTCTTTTCTCTTGCTCCCAACCTCACTCTTCCTGCTTTCCTTGGTCTCCCCAGCATCACCTGCCACCCCGTTCATTTCCATGGCCAAACCACCCCTGGGGAAAATACACAGGAACACAAGCTCTGCCTCACAGCCATAATACAATGAAAAGCTAAAACAACCACAGTTCCCATTTATTGAGAATTCTCCTGGAAGTACAATACACACACACACACACACACATCTATATATAAATACACACACATATCTATATATAAATACACACACAGAAATACAATTACATGTGCAATATATACATTTGCAACATGTATATACACATGTATATCCTTAAAACAACCCTGTGAGGTGGGTTCTACTATTAGCCCCATTTTAGAAATGAGGACATCAGGTACAGAAAGGTTAAGGAACTTGCCCAAGGCCAAGGTGGGGGAGGCTTGGGTTTAGACCCAGACAATCATGTTCTAGATTCTACCTGCTTAACCACGATGCGATATGTCGGAAGGGTTTTAGATGGGTGAGGAACATCCTTAGAAAGCATTCTAAACAAGTGCCCATTTGATTTAGGATATGTATGCATCTGGGACTATCTCAAGGCACAAGTTCTTCTGATTTCATAGTTTTTCAAATACCAAAAAACATTGCACCAACAAAAATGTTGGTATGGTAGTTTTCAAAAAATAGTGCCTTATTAAAAGGGATATTAAAGCCTCAAAAAGTGGCTTTTCAGTGAGTAATGGCTAATGACAAATAAATTTTAAAAGGAAATGAGGGTGGCTGTTTGAGTAAATACAGTCCTAGACAAGGGGTGTGTCGAGAGAAGGATTGGAATTCCACAGAAGTCTTTTCAACGTGGCTGTACAAGAAAAGGAGTCCTTAGCCTGCTATTTTATGTTTGATCATGTCCTCTTGTTAATAAACTTGCTCTGCTCCTATTTGGCAAGCTCCTGGCTATGCTGTAAAAAGCCATTGTCCCCAGAACGTATTTAAATTTCAAATGCATGCCTAATAAAACCGAGCCCAGTGCTGGTTAAATTCTCTGCATAACTCAAGGGGTTATTTCATTTCACTCCTGCTCTCAGGAGTTCTGCAATTGGGTTTTGTCCACCAGCCCCTGCCCCCCAGCCTGTCTTTCTTTCTCTCTGCAATCTGCTAGTGGCAATTAGCCTCAAAGATATACCTTTGTGCTCTGGTTTGGTTTAAAAAGGCATTAATCTTGGTTATAGGGAGAATACTCTATGCTAATGTGTGTTTTATTTTCAGCAAGTCTTATTGATCTGCACTTTCAATTCTTCCTTATTAATGTCCAGCAGCCCAACTTTTAAAGGGTCAAATTTCAAAGAGACTACATCCTCTCCTTGGGAAGTACTCCCCCCTCATATTTCTGGAAATGCAAGTAGAATATCTGGCCCCTAATCTGTATGCATGGATTGAGTCATAGAAGGCTAGAGGGTGCTGGATCCAGCCCTGGAAGCTAAGGATATCCAAAGGAGAATTTCTTAAAGTCGTCACTGAACTTTTATAGAATGCCAAGAAAAAAAGAAAAAGAAATCACCTCTGAATTTGCAAATGTCTCTCTTTTGTTTTGGGACTATCTAAACATAAGTTTTCACAGTTGCCTACTCCAAATGGTTTTCTCCTGCTATTTGTGGAAATTCCAAAGTTAGCCATTAGTCATTAATGGCTATTGTTGATGACAGTAATAAAAACTGAAGAACAAAAAGATGATTCCAACCTCTAAACTTAAATTTTTAAAATAAATTTCTTATTTTGGAGTAATTTTAATTTTACCAGAAAGTTACAAAGACATTGTATTAAGAGTTCACACATACTCTCTACTCAATTTCCCCAGATTTTGACATCTTACATACCATGGTAACTGAGAAATTAACACTAATAAAATACCGTTAACGACCTCTATACTTTATTTGGATTTTACTAATTTTTCCCACTAATGTCTTGTTCCTGTTCTAGGCTAAGATGCTACATTGCATTTTTAGTGGTTTTCTTTTTTCAAATCTTATTTTGGTTTTATTTCTGTTGACCTCCCCAGGATACCCCTCCCTTCTTCCCGCCTTTTTTTGGCCATTCAATAAAAAAATCTCAGAAACGTTGGCCGGGCGCTGTGGCTCATGCCTGTAATTCCAGCACTTTGGGAAGCCAAGTCAGGCGGCTTGCTTGAAGCCGGGGTTCCAGACCAGCCTGGCCAACATGGTGAAACCCTGTCTCTACTAAAAATACAAAAATTAACCGGGCGTGGTGGTGCATGCCTGTAATCCCAGCTACTCGGGAGGTTGAGGCACAAGAATCACTTGAACCCGGGAGGCAGAGGTTGCAGTGATCCGAGATTGCACTGCTGCACTCCAACCTGGGCAACAGAGTGAAACTGTCTCCAAAACAAAAAAAAAGCCTCTTAAATAAAACCTTATTGTAAATTAATATGTATGTATTCTAGAAGATGTTGGACAATGTAAATAAACAATAAAAATCGCTCAATGATGGCTCACGCCTGTAATGCCAGCACTTTGGGAGGCTGAGGTAGGTGGATGGCCTGAGGTCAGGAGTTTGAGACCAGCCTGGCCAACATAGTGAAACCCCATCACTACTAAAAATACAAAAAATTACCTGGGCGTGGTGGCAGGCGCCTGTAATTCCAGCTAATAGGGAGGCTGAGGCAAGAGAATCGCTTGAACCCGGGAGGCAGAGGTTGTAGTGAGCCCAGATCATCCCATTGCACTGGAGCCTGGGCAACAAGAATGAAATTCTGTCTTAAAAAAAAAAAACAAAAACAAAAAAACAAAAACCTCACTCATAATCTTATCATTCAGAAATAACTAGTATTATCTTTCTTTCTTTCTTTCTTTCTTTCTTTCTTTTTTTTTTTTTTTTTGAGACGGAGTCTCGCTCTGTCGCCCAGGCTGGAGTGCAGTGGCGCGATCTCGGCTCACTGCAAGCTCCACCTCCCGGGTTCACACCATTCTCCTGCCTCAGCCTCCCGAGTAGCTGGGACTACAGGCGCCTGCCACCTTGCCCGGCTAATTTTTGGATTTTTTAGTAGAGACGGGGTTTCACGGTGTTCGCCAGGATGGTCTTGATCTCCTGACCTCGTGATCCTCCCGTCTCGGCCTCCCAAAGTGCTGGGATTACAGGCTTGAGCCACCGCGCCCGGCCATCTTTCTTTCTTTCTTTCTTTTTTTTTTGAGAGGGAGTCTTGCTCTCTCGCCCAGGCTGGAGTGCAGTGGTGCGATCTCAGCTCACTACAAGCTCCACCTCCAGGGTTCATGAATTCTACTGCCTCAGCCTCCCAAGTAGCTGGAACTACAGGCACCTGCCACCATGCCTAGCTAATTAGTTTGTATTTTTTTAGTAGAGACAGGGTTTCACCATGTTAGCCAGGATGGTCTGGATATCCTGACCTCGTGATACGTGCGCCTCAGCCTCCCAAAGTGCTGAAATTACAGGTGTGAGTCACCACGCCCGGCCACCAGTATTCTTTCTTTCCAATTTTCTATGTATAAAAGTAGCTATCCATCCTTCCAATTTCCTATGCAGAAGAAAGACATGTGCATGTCTTTTACAAAAATGGCTTTTTTTTTTTTTTGCGTCTGAGTTTCACTCTTGTTGCCCAGTCTGGAGTGCAATAACTGCAACCTCTGCCTCCCGGGTTCAAGAAATTCTCCTGCCTCAGCCTCCTGTGTAGCTGGGATTACAGGCATGCACCACCACGCCCGGCTAATTTTTGTATTTTTAGTAGAGACAAGATTTCTCCATGTTGGTCAGGCTGGTCTCAAACTCCTGACCTCAGGCGATCCGCCTGCCTTGGCCTCCCAAAGTGCTGGGATTACAGGCGTCAGGCGTGAGCCACTGCACCCGACCACAGCATGGCATCATTTTAAATTTTATTTTTTTTTATTTATTTATTTATTTTTGAGACGGAGTCTCTCCGTGTCTCCCAGGCTGGAGTGCAGTGGCGCGATCTCGGCTCACTGCAAGCTCCGCCTCCCGGGTTCACGCCATTCTCCTGCCTCAGCCTCTTGAGTAGCAGGGACTACAGGCGCCGGCCACCACGTCCGGCTAATTGTTTTGTATTTTTAGTAAACATGGGGTTTCAGCTTGTTAGTCAGGATGGTCTCGATTTCCTGACCTCGTGATCTGCCTGCCTCGGCCTCCCAAAGTGCTGGGATTACAGGCGTGAGCCACCGCGCCGGGCCTATTTTTAATATATGTTTGGAAATTGGGTTTTTATCGTGTTCAAATATGTATAACATAAATTTTAGTACTTTAACCATTTTAAAGTGTACTGTTTAGTGGCATTAAATACATTCACAGTGTTATGCATTGGTAACTGGTTTTTAAAATTATTACATAATCTTTTAATATCCCTGTTTTTCTGCACTTGCTTTTATAGAGTTTGTAACAGTGGGACTTTTTTTTTTTTTTTTTTTTTTTTTTTGAGATCAGGTCTTACTCTGTCACCCAAGCTGGAGTGCAGTAGCACAGTCATAGCTCACTGCAGCCCCAAATTCCTGGGCTGAAGCCATCCTACCACAACCTCTGGAGTATCAGGGACCACAGGCACGCACCACCATGCCTGGCTAATTTTTCTATTTTTTTTGTAGAGACAGGGTCTCACTGTGTTGCCAGGGCTGGCCTCAAATTCCTGGGGTCAAGCAATCCTCTTATCTTGGCCCTCCCCCGCATCAAATTCTGGGATTACAAGCATGAGCCACCACATCTAGTCAAGGTAGGGCTTTCAGACAAATAACTTTATTCCCATACCCCAGTCAAAAATCCTGTCTATATGCATAAAACCTGTACAATTATTTACTTTATATTTTCCTTTAAAGCAACTCAAATTTCTACTTAGCCTAATCTTATATAATTGTCTTTTTGAAATTATGGGCTTGATAAACTAGATATTCTTCTAATATGAATTAGTGCAAATACATAACTATACAATTCAAATGTTCATCTGTGTTTCATCTTATATCATCTTGTGTACAACCAGCTCTGTGTGTGCCACATTTTGGCCAACTAACTTCTTTTTTTTTTGGCTCTGTTGCCCAGACTGGAGTGCAGTGGCACGATCTCGGCTCACCACAATCTCCGCCTCCCAGGTTCAAGAGATTCTCCTGCCTCAGCTTCTCAAGTAGCTGGAATGTAGGTGGCATGCGCCACTACACCTGGCTAATTTTTGTAGTTTTAGTAGAAATGGGGTTTCATTATGTTGGCCAGGCAGGTCTTGAACTCCTGACCTCGTGATCCACCCACCTCGGCCTCCCAAAGTGCTGGGATTATAGGCATGAGCCACCATGCCCAGCGGCAAACCAAGTTCTATAGCATCGTATTTCATGGCTAAATAGATTTTAGATTTTTAAATTATTGACTTTATATATGCATGTACATTCTATGAATTGTAACATACTTTGAGAGTTGTGTAACCACCACTACAGTAAGAATACAAAACAGTTCAAATCCCTCCTGCTGCCTCTTTGTAGACTTCTCTTATCTGGACAAACTGTATTTCCCACAGTTGCTTCCTAGTTTTCTCTTTGATGATAAACTTGCTTCCTTCCAGTATTGTTGTGTTTGAAGTCATCTGGGATAGCTTGTAATCAATCCGGGATTTTTAAGCACTACTGTAAATACTCACACAGACATAATTCTCTGTCTCCCTGAGATTTTATGCATTTATTAGGAAGTCATGATTCTTGTTACTGAGCACAACTAAAGACAGATGGTATAAACATTTCAAAGATGGAGCATCTCAGATCTAATATCCAATTAGATATTAGGCCAGGGGTGGTGGCTCACACCTGTAATTCCGGCACTTTGGGAGGCTGAGATGGGCAGATCACCTGAGGTCAGGAGTTGAAGACCAGCCTGGCCAACATGGTGAAACCCTGTCTCTACTAAAAATACAAAAATTAGTGGTGGCGGGTGCCTGTTAATCCCAGCTACTCGGGAGGCTGAGGCAGGAGAATCACTTGAACCCAGGAGGCGGAGGTTGCAGTGAGCCTGAGATTGTGCCACTGCACTCCAGCCTGGGCAACAAGAGTGAAACTCCATCTCAAAACAAAAACAATATATACGGGTGTCTGATTTCGGCTTGGATATTCTCTCTCCCATTCCCCTCGGGCATTCCCCGCCCTCTCCATAGACAATCAGCCCTGACACTAACAACACACTCCAGCACGTGCACCCCCTCTCATTGGCCTGTGTCCACAAGAGGCATCACTAATCAACCATTGTACTCTTCAGTTGAGCCCTGATATGCCTTAGAGGACTTCACAACTCAGCCTGCCAGGCAGTTGGGTGGCGTGGGCACATCAGATGAAATGTATCTGCTATCCTCATTGAGTCCTAGATTGAGGTTGGAAAAATGTCTCTTTCTTGACCTGCTGGGTCTCTTGGCCCACAAGTCTTCAATCGTCACAGCTGACTTCACTCATCCTCCCCTTGTAAACCCAGCACCAGATCTTCACTTAGGCATAGAAGGATGGTGTGGTTATAAAAAGGGTGTCCCGGCAGCTCTTCAGAGTGCTGGAACTGGTTCTGCCTCCTGATAGTAACACAAATCGATAGATGAGTTAAAACATGTCGGCTGGGTGTGGTGGCTCATACCTGTAATCCCAGCACTCTGGGAGGCTGAGGTGGGCGGATCACTTGAGGCCAGGAGTTTGAGACCAGCTTGGCCAACACGGTGAAACCCTGTCTCTACCAAAAAATACCAAAATTAGCTGGGCATGGTGGCGGGCACCTGTAATCCCAGCTACTCAGGAGGCTGAGGCAGGAGAATCACCTGAACCCAGGAGGTGAAGGTTGCAGTAAGCCGAGGTTACAATGAGCTGAGATGGCACCATTGCACTCCAGTCTGGGTGACAGAGTGAGACCCTGTCTCAAAGACAAAAAAAACAACAAAAAAAAAACCACTGTACACCAAAAGGAAAACTGAATCAAAAAATAACATAAATGAGGGTGGGAGCCAGGCTCTGTGGCTCACAACTGTAGTCTCATCTACTCAGGAGGCTGAGGCAGGAGAATCACTTGAGGCTAGGAATTCGAAACCAGCCTGGGCAACATAGCAAGACTTCATCTTTTTTTTTTTTTTGAGACAGAGTCTCACCCTGTTGCCCAGGCTGGAGTGCAATGGTGCGATCTCAGCTCATTGCAACCTCTGCCTCCCAGGTTCAAGCAATTCTCCTGCCTCAGCCTCCTGAGTAGCTGGGACTATAGGTTCCCGCCACCACACCCTGCTAATTTTTGTATTTTTAGTAGAGACAGGGTTTCACCGCGCTGGCCAGGCTGGTCTCAAACTCCTGACCTCAAGTGATCCGCCCGCCTCAGCCTCCCAAAGTGCTGGGATCGCAGGCATGAGACTTAAGATATATTTTATTTTAATTTTTATTATTTTAAGCGTGAGAGGGGCTTTCTGGCAAAAACTGGAAAGCCTGCTAGACAAATTCTGAAAGAGCTGTAACACTGGGATATATTTTAATGTCAGAACCAACAGAGTTTGTGGAAAGCCTGGATGGGGATCCAAGGATTAGATGAGGGTCATCTGAGGAGCTAAAAAATATGAATACCAACAAACACAGCCCCTCCACCTCCAGACCTAGCATGGGTAGCTGTCGTAAAAGCTTGCCAGGTGTTTCAAATCTGCAGCCAGCCTTGACAGCAACCTAGAATAACATTTCTCAAAGTTTGATGTGCATGGGGAACACCTGGGAGTCTTGCTACAATTCAGTAGGTAGAGGCAGAGCCCGAGAGTCCTCATTTCGCCCACGTGACGCAGGTGCTGCTGGTGCTGCCGGTCTATGGTCCACACGTTGAGTCCCGCCTAGAGCTCATCCGCTCTGCCAGCCTCTGCTTCTCTGATACCCTGTTTCCATCAAAAAGTGAGTCACCATTACCTTGAATATATCCACATTCTGACCACATCTCACTTCCTCCTCCGCACTAGTGCTGGCCACCGTCCATGTCTCACCTGGACAACCATCGTAGCCTCCCAGCTGGCTTCTCCCTCCGCCCACGCTTTCACTAACCATTGTTTTTCCGTACAGCAGCCGAAGTAGCCTTAAATTTCAGCCGAGATCATATTGCAGCATTCTCTGCTCAATTCTCTGCAAAGGTCTACATAGCCTGCAATTTCTCCTCGCCTCTTCTTTTGATCTTACTTCCTGCCACTGCATTTCTCCTCCGTATTGCTCCAGCCATACCGGCCCCCATACTGAATCACAAGCGCATTCCTCCACCAGGGCCTTTACCCTGGCCCTTCTCTCCGCTTGAAAGCTTCTCCCCTGTATCCACCTCACTTGCTTCCCGACTCGATCCAGCTCTCTGCTCAGACGTCCCCTCATCAGAAAGGTCTGCCCTGACCACCCTGTTTAATTAGCACTCACTCTCCTATCACCTTCCACCTCACTCTCCCTCCCCTTTATTTTTTATTTATTTATTTTGAGACAGAGTTTCACTCTGTCACCCACATTGGAGTACAGTGGTGCCATCTCAGCTCACCACAGCCACCGCCTCTCGGGCTCAAATGATCCTCCTGCCTCAGCCTCCCAAGTAACTGAGACTACAGGCACCCGCCACCATGCCCAGCTAATTTTTGTATTTTTAGTAGAGATGGGGTTTCACCATGTTGGCCAGGCTGGTCGCAAACTCCTGACCTCAAGAGATCCACCCGCCTTGGCCTCCCAAAGTATTGGGATTACAGGCGTGAGTCACCATGCCCCACCCTCTCCCCTTTATTAACTATTCCTTACTGTGTAACAGATTATCCCCAAGATGAATGGCTTAAAACAATAATCATGATTTATCATTTCACCAGGCTTCTGTGAGCCAGGAATTCAGAAACGGCGTAGTGGAGACAGCTTTCTCTGTCCGCAATTATTGGGACTGCAGCTGTTAAGAGTCAGAGGCTGGGCCGGGCGTGGTGGCTCACGCCAGTAATCCCACCACCTTGGAAGGCCGGGGCAGACAGATCACCTGAGGTTATGAGTTCGAGACCAGCCTGGCCAACATGGAAAAACCTGTGTCTCTACTAAAAATACAAAAATTAGCGGGGCATGATGGTGTGCACCTGTAATTCCAGCTACTCAGGAGGCTGAGGCAGGAGAATCGCTTGAGCCCGGGGGGTGGAGGTTGCAGTGAGCTGAGATTGTGCCACTGCACTCCAGTCTGGGCAAAACAAACAAACAAACAAAACTCGGCCTCAAAAAAAAAAAAAAAGGTGAGAGGCTGAGGACAGATCACATGCTCTTTGTCACTCAAGTGCAGCTGAGGCTGTCACTGAGAACCTCTAATGTGGCTTCCTTGTGGCTTGGGCTTCCTCTCAACATGGTGGCTGGATTCCAAGGGCAAGCATCCCAAGAGACAGAAAGAGAGCTGGGCAAAAACGGACCCTCAGAAGCAACATCGCATCACTTGGCTGTATTCTCTTCACTAGCTGTGGGCACGCAGACCAGCCCATGCTCAAGGAGAAGGAAACTAGGCTTCATCCTCTGCAAGGAGGAGTGTCAAGGAATTTGCAGACATATTTTTAAGTCCCTATGCTCCCCCTTACCTTGCTTTCTTTTTCTTTGGAGCTCTAGCATTTCCTGACAGATTATGTATCTATTTCTGTTTATTGTCCTTCTTTCCCATCAAAATGTCAATATCTGGGGCCGGGTGCGGTGGCTCACACCTGTAATCCCAGCACTTTGGGAGGCCGAGGCAGGTGGACCACAAGGTCAAGAGTTCAAGACCAACCAGGCCAACATGCTGAAACCCCGTCTCTACTAAGAATATAAGAAATAGCTGGGTGTGGTGGTGCATGCCTGTAATCCCAGCTACTTGGGAGGCTGAGACAGAAGAATCACTTGAACTTGGGAGGCAGAGGTTGCAGTGAGCCCAGATCATACCACTGCACTCCAGCTTGGGTGACAGAGCAAGACTCCATCTTGAAAAAAAGTCAATATCTGCCTTGCTCACTCCTGCCTCCGTTTTGCTTATAGGAATGTGTAATGCATGGTATGTGCTCAATATATATACACATATGAAACGCTTTGTGAATTTCCCAGTCTTCCTTGCTCGGGGGCCATGCTAATCTCTGTATCATTCCAATTTTTGGCATATGTGCTACTGAAGCCAAGAGTCAATATATATTTTTGAATGAGTCAAATACCATGTATTCATCTCTGATAGATTTTGAAAACAATCAAACTGTTTGCTGAGAATCCAAAGAATTGGATTGAGAGGCCGGGCACGGTGTCTCACATCTGTAATCCCAGCACTTTGGGAGGCTGAGGCAGGCAGATCACCTGAGGTCAGGAATTTGAGACCAGCCTGGCCAACATGATGAAATCCTGTCTCTACTAAAAATACAAAAAATTAGGCTGGGCACAATGGCTTATGCCTGTAATCTCAGCACTTTGGGACAAGACCAAGGTTACAGATCATAAGGTCAGGAGTTTGAGACCAGCCTGGCCAACATGGTGAAACCATGTCTCTACTAAAAATACAAAAATTAGCTGGGCGTGGTGGTGGGCGCCTGTAATCCCAGCTGCTCAGGAGGCAGAGGCAGGAGAATTGCTTGAACCCGGCAGGAGGAGGTTGCAGTGAGCTGAGATCGCGCCACTACACTCCAGCCTGGGTGACAGAGAGACTAGATCTCAAAATAAATAAATAAAAATACAAAGAATTAGCTGGGCATAGTGGCGGGTGCCTGTAATTCCAGCTACTCAGGAGGCTGAGGCAGGAGAATCACTTGAACCCAGGAGGCAGAGGTTGCAGTGAGCCGAGATCATGCCACTGAACTCCAGCCTGGGCAACAAGAGGGAAACTCCATTTTGAAAAACAAAAAACAAACAAACAAACAAAAGCATGAAAACAAAGAATTGGATTGATGGAAAGATAGTCTACTCATGGAGAAGAGCAGAGAAGCTTAATGAAGCAATACCCTGTGACTGTGACTGTGACCATGAGGACTCCACAGCTGAGGGCATACAATAGGGTTGCTTTCCCAACTGGCCTTCGCTGCAACCAGTCAGGTACCTAGGAGCAGGGGCGGCTTGTCTAGGAGTGCCTTGGCACCCACTTCGTGGGATTATCTCTGATCTGTACAAGTGAGAGACTTGCCTTCCCAAATGGCCTGCTTGTTCTGGAAGGGAAAGAAGTATGTCTTACTTTCTTGTCCTGCGTATAATGCAACATACTTAAAACTCAGGCCGGGCGTGATGGCTCACGCCTGTAATCCTAGCACTTTGGGAGGCCGAGGCAGGTGGAGGTCAGGAGTTTGAGACCAGCCTGACCAACATGGTGAAACCCCATCTCTATTAAAAATATAAAAATTAGCCGGGCGTGGTGGCGTGTGTCTGTAATCCCAGCTACTCAGGAGGCTGACACAGGAGAATTGCTTGAATTTGGGAGGCGGAGGTTGCAGTGAGCCGAGATTGCGCCACTGCACTCCAGCCTGGATCACAGAGCGAGACTCTGTCTCAAAAAAAAAAAATAAAAACAAAAAACTCAGTGGCTACATAATTGAGGGTCACCAGGCATGGTAGAACACTAATAACAGCTGTGGTTGTTTTTTTTAGTTTTTTGTTCTTGTTTTGAGACAGAGTCTTGCTCTGTGGGTCAGGCTGGAGTGCAGTGGTGCAATCATAGCTCACTGCGCAGGCTCAAGCTCCTGGGCTTAAGCAATTGTCCTACCTCAGACTCCCAAGTACCTGGGATATAGGCAGACACCACACTTGGCTAATGTTTTGTACTTTTTGTAGAGACAGGGTCTCACTATGTTGCCCAGGCTAGTCTCTTAGGCTAGTCTCCTAGGCTGGACAACATAGTGAGACCCTGGGCTCAAGTGATCCACCCACCTCGGCCTTCCATAGGATGACAGGCGTGGGCCACCATGCCCAGCACAACTGTTGTTTATTGAGTGTGTGCTGGGTGCCAGGTACTTGTGTTAAACATTTGATGTGTACTGCCTCTGAATCCTCAAACGGAATTATGTTCATTTCACAGATGAGGAAACTGAGACCTAGAGAGATGAAAATAAAAGCAAAGGTCCAGCACATGGGAGGGCCCTAGTTAATATTTGTAGAATGATTAGATTCCAGTTATCTGGTTATGCCTCCATGTTTATACACTGGACCACCATATACTGTGTGGAGTACATAATTGTGGATATAATAGGAGTGTATAATTTAGGGATAAATAAATGTATCCTTTGGCCACAGGCTACTAGCTCCTGAGAAGTCACATCCTGACTAAACCAGCAGAAGTCACGTCATCCAGAGATAATGGGATGGAGACGGGTGCCTCTGAAGCTGAGGTGCCTCCCACAGGGGTGGGTAAGTCTGTTTTACTGTATTAATACTGGGCAGCTGAGGTAGCAGTTTGGGAATTTTAAGCAAGGAAGAAGGATGTACATATCTGTGTGATTCTGTGAGAATGGCAGCTGTGGAGCTGTGCGGCACATTGCTCTCGTCTTCCCAGCAAAATTTTTCCTCATCAGCCATTCCACTACCTTTAGGGAATTCCTTCCTGACTCCACTGAGGCAGGGGAAGCTGTCAATCATGTTGCCTTACTGCACACGCCCCATCTACCCACCCAAGTCAGCCAATCAGAGACCTGTATCCCATGCCCCTACCATCAACATTGCCTTCCTCGTGGTTCAGGGATGAACAAGAAATCACACTACACTAATCAGAGCACTCCGTGAAATTCCTCTGCCCCTGCTAGTGTGGAGAATACCGTTAGCTTTAAAGTTTAAGAAAAACTCCATATCAAGGGTCTTTAGATCTATGTTATCCTCAGGCCGGGTGCAGTGGCTCACGCCTGTAATCCCAGCACTTGAGAGGCCAAGGCAGGTGGATCACTTGAGGTCAGGAGTTCGAGACCAGCCTGGGGAAACCCTGTCTCTACTGAAAATACAACAAAAATTAACTGGGTGTGGTGGCACTGCCTGTAATCCCAGCTACTCAGGAGGCTGAGGCAGGAGAATCGCTTGAACCCAGGAGGCTGACCCAGGAGGCGTAGGCTGCAGTGAGCCGAGATCACGCCACTGCATTCCAGCCTACCTGACAGAACAAGACTCCATCTCAAAAAAAAAAAAAAAAAAAAAAAAAGATGTTATCCTCCCCCCCACCTCTATCCCACGTAAAGTCAATCTACCTAATTGCAACTTCCTGAAGGCAAAGAGAGATTTCTGTCCTTCCCCACAATGCCCATCCTCCCGATGCTAATTTCCATCTATCAGTTTATTAGACTTGGCAGGGAGGGCCTGGCAAAGGAAAGTATTAGCCTCTTTCCATTATATTTTGGGCACTCTTTTAAAATACTTAAAACCTGTGTGCACTTTGGTACCAACAGAGACCATGTTTAAACTTGGATGCTGAATTCCCAGTAATGAAAGCTTTGAAGCATCTTGTCAGGCTTCCATTCCTGTCTACTGCACAGCAATTCTGTGCTAGTCATTGTGCTAAGCCCTGGGATACAGTAAGAAGACACTATTCTAGAATTTGCAACCCACCAGAGGAGCAGAGCATTAGAGTTCAGCTTTCTTTGTCTTTATGAAAATTGTTTCCTAAACCCACCTCCTAAGAGCCCCCATGGTACCTTGTTAACCCCAGCTGGTGGCTCAAACCTGTCAGCCCCAGCGTCTTCCTCAGAGTACGTGAAATTCTGGTAATTCTTAAAGAAGATTCTCTCAGGTTTTTCCTCCAACCACACTCTCGGTTCATTTAACTAGAAGTAATTTAGAATTTCAGAGTTTGACTTTATTTTGCAGTGTTTATTTACTTCAAAACAAATTGTATTCCTTATTTAAAAATTCAACTACTGTGTGAATATATGGTATTAAAAATCTTCAACATGGCCAGGCACAGTGGCTCATACCAGCACTTTGGGAAGCTGAGGTGGGTAGATCACAAGGTCAGGAGTTCAAGACCAGCCTGGCCAATATGGTAAAACCCTGTCTCTATTGAAAATACAAAAATTGGCTGGGTGTGGTAGCACTCGCCTGTAGTCCCAGCTACTTGGGAAGTAGAGGCAGGAGAATCACTTGACCCCAGGAGGCAGAGGTTGCAGGGAGCCAAGATCCTGCCACTGCACTCTAGCCTGGGCAATAAAGGGAGACTCCGTCTCAAAAAAAAAAAAAAAAAAGTCTTCAGCATGTCTCAGGGAAACCCACTGAGTGTATTTTCCATCTGACTTTAAAAACTTTGTAAATTAATATATATTATTTATTATCTTTTAGAGGAATCATACTCTTCATTTTTCAACTAGCCTGTTCTCAAAACACATTTGAAATATGTGAGGTCCAGTACAATATCATGGGCCACATGTGGGAATTTAAATTCAAATAAATAGCGGGGTGCAGTAGCACACACCTAACATCCCAGTTTCTTGGAAGGCTGAGGAAGGAGAATTGCTTGAGGCCAGAAGTTCAAGGTCAGCCTGGGCAAGATTGCAAGACTGTGTCTCTAAAAATAAATTAATTAATAACATAAAATAAATAATTAATTAAATTACACACTCAGTTTCTCCATTGCACTTGCCATATTTCAAGTACTACATGTGGCTAGTGGCTACTGTATTGGACAGCACAGCACAGAACATTCCATTATTGCAGAAAGTTCTATTGGGTAGCACTTTCTAGCACTGATCTACATAACTTTCTATGTCGTTACATAAACTTTCTGCCTCATTCTTTTTTTTTTTTTTTTGAGACAGAGTCTCACTCCATCACCCAGGCTGGAGTGCAGTGGCCCAGTCTCAGCTCACTGCGACATTTGCCTCCTGGGTTCAAGTGATTCTCCTGCCTCAGCCTCCCAAGTAGCTGGGATTACAGGTGTGCACCACCACCTGGCTAATTTTTGTATTTTTAGTGGAGACAGGGTTTCACCATGTTGGCCAGGCTAGCCTCGAACTCCTGACCTCAGGTGATCCACCTGCCTCGGCCTCCCAAAGTGCTGGGATTACAGGCGTGAGCCAACACTCCTGGCCATTCTTTTTTTTTTTTTTTTTAATCAATCCCTCACTTTTCCATATGGATATACAATATAATTAATCACTTCCCTACTGACGGACATTGAGTTTATTTCCAATTTTCACAGTTGCAAACAAAGCTGCAAAACACATCCTCATGCAAAAAACTTGGCTTGCTTATGACATGACTCTCCAGAATGAAGTCCCAGAAATGAAAATACTCAGTAAAAAGCTACAAAACTCGGCTGGGTGTGGTGGTTCATGCCTGCAATCCCAGCACTTTGGGAGGCCAAGGCAGGCGGATCATGAGATTAGGAGATAGAGACCATCCTGGCTAACACGGTGAAACCCCATCTCTACTAAAAATACAAAAAATTAGCTGGGCGTGGTGGCAGGCACCTGTAGTCCCAGCTACTTGGGAGGCTGAGGCAGGAAAATGGAGTGAACCCGGGAGACGGAGCTTGCAGTGAGCTGAGATCGTGCCACTGCAGTCCAGCCTGGGCCACAGAGCAAGACTCTGTCTCAAAAAAAAAAAAAAAAAAAAAAGCTACAAAACTCGATTCAGATTTTCAGTTGTTAAAATAGAACCTTTGTTCTTCAGGACCTGAGACTGAAGGAAGATGTTCTCATTGGTCAATATGTCTGAGTATATGTTAATATAGGGTAAAAGAAAGGAAAATAGTTTGTGGCTTTGGGTAATTTTAATATCCATAAATTATAGCAGTATAATTTTTAAAGTTGCATTTGAACTGGAGGTTTGGTTTTGAAATCACTGGAGAAAGTAAAAAATTAGAGCTGGGCATCGTGGCACACACCTGTAATCCCAGTCACTAGGGATGCTGAGGCAAAGCCTGGGCGACAGAGCGAGACTCCGTCTCAAAAAATAAAAAATAAAAATAAAATAAAAATAAATAAAAAATGAAATATAAAGAAAGTAAAAAATTACATATAATCAAAAAAATTGCCTTCAAGTTGAAGTCCCAGCTGGGCATGATAGCACATTCCTCTAGTCCCGGCTAGTCAGGAGGCTGAGAGAAGAGGATTGCTTGAGTCTAGAAGTTTAAGGCCGTAGTGCACTATGTGAATAGCCATTGCACTCCAGCCTGGGCAGCATAGCAGGACCCCATCTCAAAAAAAAAAAAAAAGTGGAGGATTACATGTACTAAATATATCAATAAGTTGTTTTGAAAAATAATTCTTGGCTGGGTGTGATGGCTGTCACCTGTAATCCCAGCACTTTGGGAAGCCAAGGTGGGTGGATCACTTGAGGTCAGGTGTTCAAGACCAGCCTGGCCAACACAGTGAAACCCCATCTCTACTAAAAATACGAAAATTAGCTGGGTGCAGTGGTGGGCGCCTGTAATTCCAGCTACTCAGGAGGCTGAGGCATAAGAGTCGCTTGAACCTTAGAGGTGGAAGTTGCAGTGAGCTTAGATAGTGCTACTGCATTCCAGCCTGGGAGACAGAGCAAGATTCTGTTTAAACACACACACACACACACACATACACATACACACACAAGGAAAGAAAACTGGCACAGGCTGGAAGAGACTAAAGACAAAGAACAATCACATGCAATGTGGGACCCTGGGAGGGATCATGGACACAGAAGAGACGTTGGGGAGAGCAGCAATGAAATGTAAATGACGTCTGTAGTAGTAGCAGTAGTAATGACAATAATGTACCAGTGTTACATTTTCTGTTCTGGGTCATTGTACTCTACAAGTATGCAGACTGTTAGCAATAGAAGAAAGAAGGTGAGGATACAAGAGGACTTTGTACTATTTTTGCAGCTCTTCTTAAGTCTGAAATTCATACTAAATGAATAGTTTTTAAAAATTAAATGTTGCTGCCAGGCACGGTGGGTCACGCCTGTACTCCCAGCACTTTGGGAGGCTGAGACAGGTGGATTGTGAGGTCAGGAGTTCAAGACCAGCCTGGCCAAGATGGTGAAACCCCATATCTACTAAAAATACAAAAATTAACTGGACACGGTGGCAGGTGCCTGTAATCCCAGCCACTCAACAGGCTGAGACAGGAGAATCACTTGAACCCAGAGCCAGAGATTGCAGGGAGCCAAGATTGTGCCACCGCACCCAGCCTGGATGACAGAGTGAGACTCCATCTCAAAAAAAAAAAAAGTTAAATATTGGGTCCAGGCACAGTGGCTTATACCTGTAATCCCAGCACTTTGGGAGGCCAAGGTGGAAGGATCACTAGCGCCCAGGAGTTGGAGACTAGCCTGGGCAATATAGTAAGAACCCCATTTCTACAAAAAATTTTAAAAATTAACCAGGCATGGCGGCACATACCTGTAGTCCTAGCTACTCAAGAGACTGAGGTGGGAGAATTGCTTGAGCCTAGGAGTTGGAGGCTGCATTGAGCTGTGATTGTACCACCGCACTCCAGCCTGGCTCACAGAGGGAGAAATGATTATCTTACTTTAACTACCCTGAATCGTACTTAAAGGCTGTCTTAGTCCATTTTTGCTGCTATAACAAAATGCCACAGACGGGGCAACTTATAAATAATAGAAAATTACATCCCATCGTTCTGTGGGCTGCAAGTCCAAGATCAACGCACAGACAAGCTCCATGTCTGGTGCCATCTAGGTGTCCTCACGTGGTAAAAGCAGAAGACGGCAAACCCACTCTCTCAAACCCTTTTACTTTTGGGGTTTTTTAAATGTATTTATTTATTTTTAAAATTTATTTATTTTTCAGATTTTTTGTAGAGACAGGGTCTCACTGTGTTGCCCAGGCTAGTCTTAAACTCCTGGCCTCAAGTGGTCCTCCCACCTCAGCCTCCCAAAGAGTTGGAATTACAGGAGTGAGCAATCATGCCCAGCCTCTTAAGCTGTTTTATTTTTTATTTTTATTTTTGGTCGGGGGGGAGGGCTATTTATTTATTTTTGAGACAGAGTCTCACTCTGTTGCCCAGGCTGGAGGGCAGTGGTGCTATCACAGCTCACTGCAGCCTCTATCTCCTGAGCTCAAGCAATCCTCTCACCTCAGCCTCCTGAGTAGCTGGGACTGTGGGAATGCACCACCACACCTAGCTAATTTTTAAGTGTTTAGTAGAGACAGAGTCTCACTGTGTAACTTAGTCTGGTCTCAAACTTCTAGGCTCAAGTGATCCTCCCTCCTAAACCTTCTAAAGTGCTAGGATTATAGGTGTGAGCCACTGCACCCAGCAGACCCTTTTATAAGGGGCCAAATCCCCTCCACAAGGGCCCTAATCTCATGACTTAATTACCTCCAAAGGCTCCACCTCTTAATAGTGTCATTCTGGCCATTAAGTTTCAACACATGAATTTTGGAGGAAATATTTAGACCATACAAAGGGCTTAGTCTTATGGACTAGAGCAGGGCTCCCCAGCCCCCAGGCCGCGGACAGGTACTGGGCTATGGTCTGTTAGGAACCAGGCCACGGGGCAGGAAGGGAGTGGTGGGGGGACAAGCGTTCCCGCCTGAGCTCCACCTCCTGTCAGATCTTTTTAGGCATTAGATTCTCATAGGACCGGGAACCCCAGTCTGAATGGCGCATTGGAGGGATCTCGGTTGCACGCTTCTTAGGAGAATTTAATGCCTGCTGATCTGAGGCGGAACAGTTTCATTCCAAAACCATTTCCCCCAACCCACCCCATCCATGGAAAAACTGTCTTACACAAAACCAGTCCCTGGTGCCAAAAACGTTGGGACCCACTGACCAGAGCTCTGAGTTTGAAGACACGTAATGGGAGGAAGGTACGTTGGATCTCTATATTCTACATTCTAGCTAGACTGTGGAGGGGAGAGGAAGGGAGATACAGAGAGATGGCAGACGACAGCAGACCTTACATTTATAACAATGACTCCCTTTTAGACCGAGTCTGGCTCTGTCGCCCAGGCTGGAGTGCAGTGGCCGATCTCGGCTCACTGCAAGCTCCGCCTCCTGAGTTCACGTCATTCTCCTGCCTCAGCCTCCCGAGTAGCTGGGACTGCAGGCACCCGCCACCACGCCCGGCTAATTTTTTTGTATTTTTGGTAGAGACGGGGTTTCACCGTGTTAGCCAGGATGGTCTCGATCTCCTGACCTCATGATCTGCCTGCCTCGGCCTCCCAAAGTGCTGGGATTACAGGCATGAGCCACGGCCCCCGGCAACAATGACTCGCCTTTGTATAGTGCTATATATACAGCTTTCAATGTCTTTTTCCAACGCCCATCATCCCAGCACTCAGGAAGGACAGAGGAGGTAAGAGGAACTATCTGAAGCTCAGGGAGTTGAAGAGAAACCTGATGCAGAGACACAGAAAGAGAATGTGTCACTGCAAGGTCACAGGCCCTAAACAAATGAATGAATAAATAAATAAGTACTTTCTGATGACCAAGTTGGCTGGAGGAGCAAGGTAGTAAGGAACTGGTGAGGAGACTGAGGGTGACTTGGAGAGGTGCCTGCACCAGAATAACTCTAAATTTTGTCGTTATCCAAAGTATATGGTTCTTGGGGATTTTGGCAAACTACTTCTCCATTTCTGCCATTTTGGTTTTGAAAGTAGACATGAGCTCATAAACACATAGCTAAAGATTTTCTTTACAGTAAACAAATACTAGCTCAGCCAGGAGATCCAAGTTAACATCAACAATGGTAAGTCGTGTTGATAGAATGTACCTTTGATGTGATGTGATGGGAATGACTTTACCTCTGTGGTTTTCCTTCCACAAACATTTAACAACAAATACATCGAAATTGAGGGATATTCTTTTTTTTTTTTTTTTTTTTTTTTTTTTTTTTTTGAGAATCTCGCTGTGTCGCCCAGGCTGGAGTGCAATGGCGCAATTTCAGTTCAACGCAACCTCCGCCTCCCGGGTTCCAGCGATTCAATTGAGGGACATTCTACAACATATTTGCCCAGTGCTCCTCAAAACTCTCAAGGCTGTCAAAACAAGGGGAGTCTAAGAAACAATGACGGCTGAGTGTAACCTAAAGAGACATTAGAACTGAATGTAATGTGGTGGTTTAGACAGGATCCTAATGCAGTAAAAGGACATTAGGTGAAAACCAAGGAAACCTGAATATGGTATGCAATTGAATTAACAATAATGTATGGCTGGTCCGGCGCAGTGGCTCACACATGTAATCCCAGCACTTTGGGAGGCCAAGGTGGGTGGATCACCTGAAGTCAGGAGTTTGAGACTGACTCATGGCCAACATGGTAAAACCCCACCTCTACTAAAAACACAAAAATTGGCCAGCTGCGGTGGCTCATGCCTGTAATCCCAGCACTTTGGAAGGCCAAGCTGGGTGAATCACTTGAGGTCAGGAGTTCAAGACCAGCGCGGCCAACATGGTAAAACCGCATCTCTACTAAAAATACAAAAATTGGCCGGGTGCAGTGGCTCACACCTGTAATACCACACTTTGCGAGGCCAATGTGGGTGAATCACTTGAGGTCAGAAGTTCGAGACCAACCCGGCCAACATGGTAAAACCTTGTCTCTACTAAAAATACACAAAATTAGCCAGGTGTGATGGTGGACACCTGTAGTCCCAGCTACTGAGGAGGCTGAGGCAGGAGAACCAATTGAACCCCGGAGGTGGAGGTTGCAGTGAGCCAAGATCGTACCACTGCATTCTAGCCTGGGTGACAGAGCAAGACTCTGTCTCAAAATAAATAAATAAATAAATAAATAAATAAATAAATAAATAAATAAAAATGTATGGCTAATAGTTTAAGTCATTAAAACAAATGTACCATGCTAATGTAAGATTTTAGGGCCGGGCGCGGTGGCTCAAGCCTGTAATCCCAGCACTTTGGGAGGCCGAGACGGGCGGATCACGAGGTCAGGAGATCGAGACCATCCTGGCTAACACGGTGAAACCCCGTCTCTACTAAAAAGTACAAAAAACTAGCCGGGCGAGGTGACGGGCGCCTGTAGTCCCAGCTACTCTGGAGGCTGAGGCAGGAGAATGGCATGAACGCGGGAGGCGGAGCTTGCAGTGAGCTGAGATCTGGCCACTGCACTCCAGCCTGGGCGACAGAGCCAGACTCCGTCTCAAAAAAAAAAAAAAAAGATTTTAATAACAGGGGAAACTGTGCGTAGGGTATATGGTAACTCTTAGTACAATCTTTTCAATTTTTCTGTAAACCTAAAACTATTCTAAAATTAAAATTTTATTTATAAAGAAGAGAATTGGTCAGGTGTGGTGGTGCATGGCTGTAATCCCAGCACTTTGGGAGGCCAAGGCGGGTGGATCACGAGGTCAGGAGTTCAAGACCAGCCTGGCCAACATGGTGAAACCCCGTGTCTACTAAAAATATAAAAATTAGCCGGTCATGGTGGCACACGCCTGTAATCCCAGCTACTCGGGAGGCTGAGACAGAAGAATCACTTGAACCGGGAGGCTGAGGTTGCAGTGAGCCGAGATCGTGCCACTGCACTCCAGCCTGGGTGATAGAGCGAGACTCCATCTCAAAAAAAAAAAAAAAAAAAAAGACAATTGACTCTAAAGCAAAAAAAAAAAAATATTTCAGGGTTTATAACATAAGTAGTAATATGACAAATGCAGTGCAAAAGACATGGGAGGATGGAATTATATTGCTACAAGATTTTTATATTATATGTGAAGTGTTATTTGATGGTACATTGTGATAAGCTGAAGATGCATACTTCAAACCCTAGGGCAACCAAAAAAAAAAAAGATATAGCTAATAAACCAGTCATGGAAATAAAAGGGAATCCTAAAAAATAACTCAATCCAAAGGGAGCCAGGCAAAAAGAAGGAAAAAGAATAACCTACAGATAGGACAATAAAAAATAAAGAGCAAAATGATAAATTTGAGTTCAACCATATAAAAAATTCCTGTAAGGTTAAATGATCTAAATATTCCAATTCAAGTCAGAGATTGTTGGTTTTGTAAAAGAGCAAGACCCAACCATATGCTATCTCTAAGAAACTCCACTTTATTTCTTATTTATTATTTTGTTGCAGTGGAGTCTCACTCTGTTGCTTAGGCTGGAGTGCAGTGGCACAGTCTCAGTGCACTGCAACCTCTGCCTCCCAGGTTCAAGTGATTCTCCTGCCCCAGCCTCCCGAGTAGCTGGGATTACAGGCACGCGCCAGCAAGCCCAGCTAATTTTTGTATTTTTACTAGAGAAGGGGTTTCACCATGTTGGCCAGGCTGGTCTCTAACTCCTGACCTCAGGTTATCTGCCTGCCTCAGCCTCCCAAAGTTGTGGAATTACAGGCATGAGCCATCGCTCCCAGCCTGAAACCCCGCTTTAAATATAAAGACCCAGGTAGATTAGAAGAATTGAAAAAGATACTCCATGCAAATACAAAGCCTAATAAAGTGGAATGGCTGCACTAATTTCAGACAAAATAGATTTCAATTTGAGAAATATTTCCAGGGATAAAATGGGACATTTCAAAATTATAATGGAGTCAATTCACCAAGTGATATTATCCTAAATATGTACATCCTGATAACGCAGAACTAAAACAATAATACGTGTGCGTGGTTTGGAATTCAAAACAAAAATATGAATTCTGATTGGCATATGAAGAGGGAGTTGATCCACAGGAAAAATTCCTATAAACTGAGTTGCTAGGTGAAAGTATATGTTTAAAGTTTGGCAAATACTGCCAAACTGCTCCCAAATGAAGTTATACCAAATTATAACCAAGTTGAAGTTATACCAACTAATTGCAGAAATTACTTTTGCACCAACCAACTATAACTTGCCATTCAAGACCAGCCTGGCTAACATGGTGAAACCCTGTCTCTACTAAAAATACAAAAATTAGCCAGGCTTGGTAGTGGGTGTCTGTAATCCCAGCTACTGGGGAGGCTGAGGCAGGAGGATCTCTTGAACCCAGGAGGTGGAGGTTGCAGTGAGCTGAGATCACACCACTGCACTCCAGCCTGGGTGACGCAGCAAGACTCCATCTGAAAAAAAAAAAAAAAATTTTTTTTAAAGTAAGGCAAAAACTACAATTACTTTTGCACCAATCTAATACTTCTCCAACAATAGGAGATGAAAAAGTACAAGAGCAACTGCTGTTAACAATAACCACCCCAATAAGAATAACAGGTAAGATTTTCTGAGCGTGTACTGTGTGCCAGGCTAGAATAAACGTGTGCCTATTTGTCAACCTTTTACTCCTATGAGAGAGGTACCCTGCTTCTTCCCCATTTCACAGAAGATTGCTGGGTAGAGGATTATAAAAAGCACTGTGGGTGCAGGGAGTCAGACATTCCAAGTTATGATTATGAAAATCGTGGAAATCTTTCCTTATACACATTTTCTATTTTTCCTGTGTCCTCGGGTAGCTAAAAATTAAGCATAGAGCAGCCAGTTCATCTTTCATCTTCCCCCTCTCTGAGGATTGCTTTGCTTTGCTTTACTATTTTGGCTTCTGAGACCAGAAGCTACATTCCAATAAAGCTTTCTTAATGGATACTGAAATGGGAATTTCATATCATTTTTACGCATCATAAAATATTCTTCTTTCAATTGCTTTTCAACCATTTAACCCAAATGAAGTGTTTTACCTTTGTGTATGAGTGTGTGCACTACACACAAACTGAACACTGCGCCCCTCCCTTTCAAAGATTTTCAACCATCTCTGCACCCCTCCCCCTAATGGACACCAACTTAACTCCCCTTCCATTGTGAAAAGAAAATTCCATGAATGCAAAAGCTGAGACTTGTGAATTTCTTTTTTCTTCTCAAGGTGCTTACCTAAGGTGAGCTTTACGATTGAAATGCAAAGGGTCATCAAACACACCTCAGCCGTATTAGAGGAGATAAGCAGTTATCAGATGGTTTGACTGATTGGACGCCTAAGTATTGGGGGAAGGAAACCACTTTCAATATTGCACATTGCGGGGCTTACAACAAACTGTGTCTGGCCTGGCTGTTATCGTTGCTAACTTTTACTTTGGGTGTATTAATTTTTTATTTTTCTACCAGTAGCAGCCAACACAGGTTTTCGTTTTACAAATTAAAGGGCTGGAAAATCTCTCCACTTTGTTGCCTGCCAAGGGAATCCCAGATCACTCCAGGTAATCCCCACAGTAATCAAAGAGTGGTCTGTTTTCTAAAATGAGGGTGTGGGACAATATAAGGTTGTTTGTAGGTTTGCTTCCAAGATGGGAGCTTCCGTTTCCAAGAATTCCAAAGTGAATTGAAAGCCATCGGTGAAAACTCCTGTGGACTTAGAGAAAAAAAAAAAATCCCAACTGCTCCCAATGCATACAAATCATTTTTAATCAGTTTTTGCTTTCTTTCTGAATAAAGACAGTCTCAGAATTTGAAAAAACGAGACTAAGGTAAGAGGATTGCTTGAGCCCAGGAGTTCAAGACCAACCTGGTCAACATAGCCTGATGCTCACTACAAAAAAAAATTTTTTTTTTTGTAAAAAAAAGCCCATTCACTGGACAAGTTGTAATGTTGGCTATAATCATATAATCATAAAAATGACAAGGATTTAAAAGCCAGATTTCAAATTGTTGAGAAAGAGTTTGACAGGCCGTGGGGGCACAGGAGACTGGAGACGTTTCCTTCCAGTCCGCGCAGGGTAACTTGAAGGAAAATCCTGACTCCAATTATAAAGCAAAGACAAATCCTTGAATCTTTTCAATATATCCATCTTCCCTAGCCAAATTGTATTCTTTCTTCTTCCCTCCACCCACTTCTGCATTTCCATCAACAATAAGGCTATCGGCTGAGCCCCTTGGTCAGCAAATAAAGGCAGAGGGCGAAGTAAATTTGCTTCCCAGCAATTATTTTTGTGAGGTCATGGAGTGAAGCATTAAAAGAATACTACCGTGGAGGGGAGTATTCAGTAACTGTATGATCTGTGCTGCAAAACTGACAAAAGAACTCAGCCAGTCTTTTACTTTCATACCCACAGAAATCATTGACCACGAGGTCTTTGTTCCCTAAATTCATCTAAGGGGAATCTTTCACATGAACGCCCCTGCATGGAAGCTAATCCCCTCTGCACTCAGCTTCCCGAAGAATGTCCATTTGGTCATTTGCTCTGTGTCTACACCTGCAAATTATCAGGATAATTTTGATCTTAACAAAATAAAAGAACAAATGGGTAGGGGGAGGGAAGGAAAGAAAAAATCCACTGAGGTCTTTAGTATCTAGAGCAGGAATTAGCAAAGTCTTTCTGTAAAAGGGCAGGTGGTGAATATTTTCAGCTTTGCAGACCCTATGGCTTCTGTGGTGAGACCACTCAACTCTGTGTTACAGCACAAAAGCAGCCCTGGGCAATACTTTTATATAAATTATGGTGGTGACTGTTCCAAAGAAGTTTTCTTTGTGGACACTGAAATTTGAATTTTATATAATTTTCATGTCATAAAATATTCTTCTTTTGATTTTTTTTTTTTTTTTTGAGACGGAGTCTCGCTCTGTCACCCAGGCTGGAGTGCAGTGGCCGGATCTCAGCTCACTGCAAGCTCCGCCTTGATTTTTTTATTTTCTTTTTATTTTTTTTTTCTTTTTCTTTTTTTTTTCTGAGACCCAGTCTCGCTCTGTCACCCAGGCTGGAGTGCAGTGGCACTGTCTCAGCTCACTGCAACCTCCGCTTCTCAAGTTCAAATAATTATCCTGCCTCAGCCTCCTGAGTAGTTGGGACTACAGTGTGCACCACTATGCCCGGCTAATTTTTTTTTTTTTTTTTTTTTTGAGACGGAGTTTCGCTCTTGTAGCCCAGGCTGGAGCGCAATGGCACGATCTCGGCTCACTGCAACCTCTGCCTCCCAGGTTCAAGTGATTCTCCTGCCTCAGCTTCCCAAGTAGCTGGGATTACAGGCTTGCGCCATCATGCCTGGCTAATTTTTGTATTTTTAGTAGAGACGGGGTTTTACCATGTTGGCCAGGCTAGCCTCGAACTCCTGACCTCAGGTGATCCACCCACCTCGGCCTCCCAAAGTGCTGGGATTACAGGCGTGAGCCACTACCCGCACCCGGCCCATGCCCGGCTAATTTTTGTACTTTTAGTAGAGATGGGGTTTCGCCATGTTGGCCAGGCTGGTCTCACTCAAACCCCTGACCTCAGGTGATCTGCCTGCCTTGGCCTCCCAAAGTTCTGGGATTACAGGTGTGAGCCACCTCATCCGACCTTCTTTTGATTGTTTCTCATCTAATTAAAGAAATATATGAAAGCCATTCTGTTCATGGGCAAGCTTGGCCGGGACCGTATCTTACAGAGCCTTGATCTAGAACAACCCAGCCTTAGAAATGCCTTTTGATCTGAGTGATGTGAATCCCGTTGAATTGTCTCACAGGGAAGTGTGGACACCTAAAAACACAGCTGGGCAATAATTTCTGGATTTTAATATCCTATTCAAAATATCACGAGGAATTCCAGGAATTTAAGCCAGGAAACTAGATACCATGCCACATACACTGAAGAGTCCTTATCAGGCTTTTAATTGCAAATTAACCCATCCAGATCCTAAGGAATTTAGCATTCTGGTCATACAGAGAAAACTGTCACCTAAGTGCCTTCCTGTAAACCATGTTTCTCAATCTTAGAACTGCTGACATTTTGGGCCAAATACTTATCTTGTGTGAAGCTGTCCTGTGTATTGTAGCATGTTTAGCAGCATCCCCGAACTCTACCCACTTGAGTGCTTTGGCACTTTGGGAGGCCAAAGCAGGCAGAGTACTTGAGGTTAGGAGTTCAAGACCAGCCTGGCCAACTTAGTGAAACTCCGTATCTAATAAAAATACAAAAATTAGCCAGGCATGGTGGCCCGTGCCTGTAATCCTAGCCACTCAGGAGGCTGAGGCATGAGAATGGCAGAATGGCTTGAACCCAGGAAGCGGAGATTGCAGTGAGCCAAGATCACGCCACTGCACTCCAGCCTCGGTGACAGAGTGAAACTGTGTCTCAAAAATAAAAAAAGTAAACAGCCATGTCTTAGGAACAAAAGAGAAGGAAATAATAAGATAGGCTCTCCTGTATGGAGGAGGGATTTCCGCATTCTTCAGCTCTTGACTGAAATATCCTAGCCACAGAGAATCCCTCAATAATCAGTTGTGACTCATCTTGGGTGTGTGAAATCTCTGTCTCCCAGATGCTATGGAAAACACTCCCTTTCATTCATAATTCTTGGTGAAATCTGGGGTTCTGGATCAGTTAGGAGACTCTCAGCTGCAAATAAGGAAAAATTTCGACTCCTAACATTTCTCCAGCAATACTCCCCCAGTTTTTCATCATCAGAATGAGGCTGGCTCTTCCAAATGCACTTATGCAATGGTGGTCTTCAAAAGACAGTGATACTCATTAATTGAGGCCTGCATATTTTCAAATTCACCTACTCACTGAAATTTATTTGTAACCCTCAAATTAATACTCCTGGTGCTCTTAAGGTCGTTTGCAGACATGCACAGAGCAGTGCCCGACATGGACAAGACAACACGCTACCTTCTTTTTTTTTTTTTTTTTTTTTTTTTTAAGATGTTGAGATGGAGTCTCACTCTGTCACCCAGGCTGGAGTGCAGTGCAGTGGTGCGATCTCAGCTCACTGCAAGCTCCGCCTCCCGGGTTCACGCCATTCTCCTGCCTCAGCCTCCCGAGTAGCAGGGACTATAGGGGCCCACCACCTCGCTCGGCTAATTTTTTTGTGTTTTTAGTAGAGATAGGGTTTCACTGTGTTAGCCAGGATGGTCTCGATCTCCTGTCCTCGTGATCCACCCACTCGGCCTCCCAAAGTGCTGGGATTACAGGCGTGAGCCACCACGCCTGGCCACGCTACCTTCTAATTGCAGCTCTCATTCTATAAACAAGTGCCTTGTCTGGGTATATTTATTTATTTATTATTTTATTTTTATTTATTTTTTGAGATGAAGTCTTGCTGTGTTGCCCAGGCTGGAGTGCAGTGGCACGATCTCAGCTCACAGCAACTTCCGCCTCCTGGGTTCAAACTATTCTCCTGCCTCAGCCTCCTGAGTAGCTGGGACCATAGGCGCACACCACCATGCCGGGCTAATTTTTGTATTTTTAATGGAGGTGGCATTTCACCATGTTGGCCAGGCTGGTCTCAAACTCCTGACCTCAAGTGATCCACCTGCCTCAGCCTCCCAAAGTGCTGGGATTACAGGTGCGAGCCCCTGCTCCCGGCCCACATTTTCTTTATCCATTCACCCAGTGGGCATTTTGGTTGCTTCTACATCTTGACTATTGTCAACAGTGCCGCAGTGCACATGCTGCAAATCTCTCTCTGAGATCTTGTTTTCAGTTCTTTTGGACATATACCCAGAAGTGGGATTGCTGAATCAGGTGATAGTTTTTTATGGTCATTAATTAATTGAACAATTAATTATTTTGAGATGAAGTCTTGCTCTGTCACCTAGGCTGGGGTGCAGTAGCACGATCTCGGCTCACTGTAACCTCTGCCTCCTGGATTCAAACAATTCTCCTGCCTCAGCCTCCAGAGTAGCTGGGATTACAGGCATGGGCCACCATGCCTGGCTAATTTTTGTATTTTTAGTAGCTACAGGGCTTCACCACGTTGTCCAGGCTGGTCTCAAACTCCTGATCTCAGGTGATCTGCCCGTCTCAGCATCCCAAAGTGCTGAGATTACAGGTGTGAGCCACAGCGCCCAGCCATTTATTTTAAATTTTTTGAAGAACCACTATATTGTTTTTCATAGTGGCTATACGATTTTACACTCCCACCAACAGTATCTAAGGGTACCAATTTCTTGCCAATACTTGTTTTCCGTTTTTGTGTTGTTTTTTTTTTTTTTTTGCTTTGTTTTTTGAGATGGAGTTTCGCTCTTGTTGCCCAGGCTGGGGTGCAATGGCACAATATCGGCTCACCACAACCTCCACCTCCTGGGTTCAAGTGATTCTCCTGCCTTAGCCTCCCGAGTAGCTGGGATTACAGGCACACACCACCACACCTGGCTAATATTTTTTATTTTTAGTAGAGACGGGATTTCTCCATGTTGGTCAGGCTGGTCTCGAACTGCCGACCTCAGGTGATGCACCCGCCTTGGCCTCCCAAAGAGCTGGGATTATAGTATGAGCCACTGCGCCCAGCCATACAAGGCTGGCCCTCTTAACAAGTTTTTCGGTGTATAATCCACTGTCGTCGACTCTAGGTTAAATGTCATACAACAGATCTCTAGAACTTATTCCTGTTGTTTAACTGAAACCTTATGCCCATTGATTATTGGTTGATCGGTAATTCCCTATTGCCCTCTCCCACAACCCCCGGGCAACCACCATTCCACACTTCGATTCTATGAATTTGGCTATTTTAGATCCCTTATATGAGTGGCGGTATTTGTTTTTTATCAATGGAGTAGCATATCGTTCTGGGGCTTAGTCTTAATCGAAGTCTGTTTCAGAAAGGATGTTAACTTACGAGTAAAACATCACAGTATTTATCAAGGAACTCCTCTTCCTGCAGAGAAGCAAAAGTGGTTTTTGTTGTTGTTGTTATTGTTACTGTTTTTCCCCAGCACCATAACTGTTAAATTCCTCACCAGTGAGGAGAGAAATGTGAACACTTTCTAGAGCCACACCTTCAGTCCAGACTCAACGGAAACTCTCATTAATTTCAGGCAGGCTGGCCAGAGTTTCTCAGAGGTGAACAGCTTGGCGAGAAGAATCCTGGGCTGAACTTTAATAAGGTTGAATTCAGCTTGTAGTCGAAGCAGCTTGGGCGTGTAAATTGCAGGAAGTGCCCAAGAACTAAAGATGCTCCGTCTGAAGCGGTTGTGTCAGGAAGGGGTGGCATCAAGGATCATAAATTGCCCTGTGGCTTTTCAGGGGTTTATGAGCTCCCAGGCCTCCTCCACAATAGGATGCAGGATGACTCTTAACACCTCATTAAGGATGTTTTTTACCAAATGCTGATAATAAAAAACAGCCCTAAAAGCCCAGCTCATTTTTATTCAGAATCCTCTCCTGTGAAATATAAAAAGATGTCATAAAATGGAAATACAATGGAGAGCCCCCATCTTGGGTGGACTCATTACAACGTTCATGTGGACAGATCCTGGGGAAGTCAAGGCTGGGTCCCTGCCATGAGAAACTGCCTTTTTCTCCTGGCAAAGGTGCCTTCAGTTTCCGGAGAAATGAAACGCCTGTGAGATTAATAATCCTTGCCTTGTTTCATCACCAACTGAAATCTCATTTTGAGCTTTTCATTTCTGATCACATTACAGCTTTGCCACTGGGGCCTTTCATGGGCTAACCCTGAAACCCTTTTATTTATAGAATAGTGTAAAACTCGTCTTTTTTGTTGTTTGTTTGAGACAGAGTCTCACTCTGTCGCCAGGCTGGAGTGCAGTGGCGTGATCTCAGCTCACTGCAACCTCCGCCTCCCAGGTTCAAGCGATCCTCCTGCCTCAGCCTCCCAAGTAGCTGGGACTACAGGCGCATGCCACCATGCCCAGCTAATTTTTGTATTTTTAGTAGAGACAGGGTTTCACCACGTTGGCCAGGATGGTCTTGGTTTCTTGACCTCGTGATCCACCCACCTCGGCCTCCCAAAGTGCTGGGATTACAGGTGTGAGCCACCGCGCCCGGCCCGTTTTATTTTTTTAGAAAGGGGCTGCCTGGGTGCAGTGGCTCATGCCTGTAATCTCAGCACTTTGTGAGGCTGAGGTGGCAGAGATAGCTTGAGCCCAGGAATTTGAACCCAGCCAGGGCAACATAGTGAGACCCCATCTCTACAAAAAATTTAAAAATTAGCTGGGTGTGGTGTCACACACATATAGTCTCAGTTACTTGGGAGCCTGAGGCAGGAAGATTGCTTGAGCCCAGGAGGTTGAGGCTGCAGTGAGCCTTGATCGCACCACTGCACTCCAGCCTGAGTGACAAAGCGAGACCCCGCCTAAAAAAGAAACGTAAGAGAGAGCAAGTTCTGAAAAAGGGGATATATTTATAAAATCTGGAACAGTGAAAAAAGTTGCTACATGTGGGCTGGGCACGGTGGCTCACGCCTGTAATCCCAGCACTTTGGGAGGCCAAGGCAGGCAGATCATGAGGTCAGGAAATCGAGACCATCCTGGCTAACACAATGTAACCCTGTCTCTACTAAAAAAAATACAAAAAAATTAGCTGGGCATGGTGGTGGGCACCTGTAGTCCCAGCAACTCGGGAGGCTGAGGCAGGAGAATGGCGTGAACCCAGGAGGCAGAGCTTGCAGTGAGCCGAGATCGCACCACTGCACTCCAGCCTGGGTAACAGAATGAGACTCTGTTTCAAAAAAAAAAAAAGTTGCTACATGTAAGCCCTGGAAATTATTCTTCTTTCCAGAGATTCTGCTATGAGGCAGTGTAATTGGAAGTTAAACTTGGACCACCCTGAATAGAAAACCTCAGTCACTGGCCAAGCTGTATGACTCTGGCATGAGACCTCTTCTCTCTGTAAAATAAGACTGCAAGGAGTAGTACCCGCCTCTGGGGTCTACTCTGAGGATCGAATGAGATGATGCTGGCAATATACTTGGTGTGGTCATTGACAGAAAGCCCTCAATAAATGGTATTAATGCTTAGTATTCATTCATTCATTCAACAAGGATTTACTGGGCACCTATTTGTGCCCAGCACTGTTCCAGCATCACACAACAAGTTCATACCCTCTTAAACTGACCTTTCAGTAATCGTTCTCCAGGGCACAGGAAGGTAAAAGCAAGTGGGATCTAATTGCTGCTCGACCCCTTGCTAGGCATGTGAGCCCCTCAAGCTCTGGAGTGAGGGGTTCTCCAGGAGTTGCAACCCTTCTCTTGATTTAGACAAGAGTTTCTCAACCTCAGAGCTATTGGCATTTGGGGCCACGTAATTTTTTTATTGGGGGAGAGGGAGGCTGTTCGGTGCAGTGTAGAATGTGGAGCAGCATCCCTGGCCTCTATTCACTAGATGCCAGCAGCACCTCCATCCCAGGTTGTGATGATCAAAAACGTGTCCAGATAGTGGCAAATGTGCATGGAGGGCAAACCCTCCCCTGCTTGAGGACCCCTGGTCTAGATCAATCACGCCAGCTCTCCACACCTCAGTTTCCTCATCTCTGGGCTGGGAAAATAATCTTATCTATTTCGCAGATAGCTGGACATGAGAAGTGAATGAAAACAGGCATTGCCTGGCACATAGTAATCCCTCAATAAAAGTGATCTATTAGCCAATACTGAGGATTAGGGCAAAACTTTCCTGTATCTATCTAATGAGAACTTTCCTGAAACCAGTGTTCGGGGTATTTCCCTTTGGTTGCAGGTACTCTGAGCTCTGATGTGCCCTGAATTTGGTGGGGAAATCTCACCCCATCCTATGCCTGGTGCTCCCAGGTGGCTAGACCAGCAGTACTGGGTTTGCATTTAGCCATGGCCAATGTAGGTTTGTGAGTGATTTATGGACTTCCCTTCCAACTTGGCTTTTGCCAGTGAAAGAGTCCAGACAGTTTTAGAAAATTAGACTTGACTTTTTAATGTGCAAATAAAGTTCAGCTGTAAGTCATTCTCTTACCCCGTTCGTTAACAATATAAGTATCTCCAATGACTTTTTTTTGTGGGAAGCTTCTGGAACCCCAAAAATCTGAGGCAGATTAAGAAAGATGAAGGCCAGGTGCAGTGGCTCACACTGTAATCCCAGCACTTTGGGAGGCTGTGGCAGGTGGATTGCTTGAGTTCAGGAGTTTGAGACCAGCCTGAGCAACATGGTGAAATTCCGTCTCTACCAAGAATACAGGTCGAGTGCGGTGGCTCACGCCTGTAATCCCAGCACTTTGGGAGGCCGAGGCGGGCAGATCACTTGAGGTCAGGAGTTTGAGACCAGCCTGGCCAACATGGTGAAACCCCATCTCTACTAAAAATACAAAAATTAGCCGGGCATGGTGGTGGGCGCCTGGTAAGCTCAGTTACTCAGGAGGCTGAGGCAGGAGAATCGCTTGAACCCAGGAGATGGAGGTTGCAGTGAACCAAGATCGTGCCACTGTACTCCTGGGCAATACAGTGAGACTTCATCTCAAAAAAAATTACAAATAAAAATACAAAAATTAGCCGGGTGTGTGCACGCCTGTAATCCCAGCTACTCTGGAGGCTGAGGCACGAGAATCGCTTGCACCCCGGAGGTGGAGGTTGCAGTGAGCCAAGATCACACCACTTCACTCCAGCCTGCGCAACAGAGTGCGACTCCATCTCAAACAGAAAAGAAAGATGAGGAAGAATTAGAAGAGCAATTCAGAGCATAAGCTATGGAGACACAGACACCGTTTAAGGTGTGACCTTGGCCGGGCGCGGTGGCTCAAGCCTGTAATCCCAGCACTTTGGGAGGCCGAGACGGGCGGATCACGAGGTCAGGAGATCGAGACCATCCTGGCTAACACGGTGAAACCCCGTCTCTACTAAAAAGAAGTACAAAAAACTAGCCGGGCGAGGTGGCGGGCGCCTGTAGTCCCAGCTACTCGGGAGGCTGAGGCGGGAGAATGGCGTAAACCCGGGAGGCGGAGCTTGCAGTGAGCTGAGATCCGGCCACTGCACTCCAGCCTGGGCGACAGAGCAAGACTCCCTCTCAAAAAAAAAAAAAAAAAAAAAAGGTGTGACCTTGGGCAAGTCACTTTAGCTTTCTGAGCCTCAGTTTCCTCACCTGTCAAGTGAGGAAAATAATAACACCAAACTCATTTGGTTGTTAAGATGAAAGGAGACAAGTCAGGTAAAGCGCTGTCTTTGCCCAGCACCTGGCACATTGCAGAGCCTCATAAATGGGGGCTAAATATGAACAAATGTTTTTGTCCTGTTGAGTTGCAGGCATTGCTTGCCCCCAAGATACAGAGGAAATAGAGCGACCAGTTCATCCAGGTTTGCTTGGGACTTTCCTGATCCCGTGTCCCAGGAAACCCTTTCGTCTCAGACAAACGGGGACAGTTGGCCACCTGAAAGGATGACTTTGAAAGTGATTTTCAGCCAGGCACGGTGGCTCACACCTGTAATCCCAGCACTTTGGGAGGCCGAAGCGGGCAGATCACAAGGTAAAGAGATCGAGGCCATCCTGGCCAACATGGTGAAACCCCATCTCTACTAAAAATACAGAAAATTAGCTGGGCATGGTGGCTGGCGCCTGTAATCCCAGCTACTTGGGAGGCTGAGGCAGGAGTATCGCTTGAACCCGGGAGGCGGAGGTTGCAGTGAGCCAAGATTGCACCACTGCACTCCAGCCTGGGTGACGGAGTGAGACTCTGTCTCAAAAAAACAAAAAAAACAAAAAGAAAGTGATTTTCTGCTTCAGTGTCCTGGGCAGAGATGGCAGCAGGGTTAAACTATGACTGGCTGGTGGTTTGGAAAAAGAGGCAAGTCCCTTTCTACATAGGCTGCTCCAGGAGAGAAGATGCTTTGTGAGTTTCCAGCGGAGGTTTACGAGCACTCTTCTTGAAGGTTTAATGGTCCCCGGTGATTTATCCTATCTGGAGAGTCATTGCTATAAGGAGAAACCTGCTCCCCAAGCTTCTGCTTTCCTTTACCACCGAACCTTTCATCTTCCCGGAGAATCGGCTCCAGCCCCCATAAATAACCTTATTACGGCCACACAAAGGCAGGGTCCCATCAGCCTGCAAGACTGGACTTCTCAAATAGTAGTTTCATAAACCAGTTTGACCAGAATGGGAGAATACTTAATAGGATCCACAGGGGGTGATTTAAATGGAGGAAAGACACAGCTGGAATTGGGTGGTGCGTCCCTGGAGTGATGAGCTTAGGATCGCACATAAGGCACTCTCCGAAGTGCTGGAGTTACCCACTCGGTTACCTTTCCTGGATGTCTCTTAGTACTTAAAATACAAGAATGGCCCAGGGAATGGTGGCTCACACCTGTAATCCCAGCACTTTGGGAGGCTGAGGCAGGAGGATCGCTTGAGCCCAGGAGTTCCATACCAACCTGGGCAACATAGTAAGATCCCATTTCTACAAAAAGTAAAAAAAAAAAAAAAATAGCTGGGTGTGGTGGTGGGTGCCTGTAGTTCCAGCTACTTGGGAGACTGAGGTGGGAGCATCACTTGAGACCTGGGGGTCGAGGCCGCAGTGAGCTGTGATGGTGCCACTGCACTCCAACCTGGGCAACAGAGCAAGACCCTGTCTCAATTAAAAAAAAAAAAAAACAGAAAACGAAGAATTCCTTCCTGTGGTAAAAATCTTCTCACATGGTGGTGAACAAGAATAATATCTGCATATTATTAGGTTTTAAACCAGTACTGTTCATCAGAATTTCCACACTGGTATAAATATTTTGTAATCTGAATTATATAATACAATAGCAACTAGCCCAAAGTAATTGTTGGACCCTGGAAATAATAGCCCCATGTGACTAAGGAACTGAATTTTTAATGTTATTTAATTTCAATCAATTTAAATTTAAATAGCCACATATGGCTAGTGGCTACATATTGGACAGCATAGTTTTAAACTCATAAGCAGAGATTTATAATAAAAGGTATTGTGAAGGCTGTACATATAATTTCCTTTTCAGCTCTCAACAACATAAGGGAACCTTTATTTTTTATTTTTTTGCTTAGATTTACCGTTTTAAATTTTTTTATTTTTAATTATTATGGATATGTAATCGTTGTACATGTTTATGATAAAGGGAATTTACCACCTATATCACGGCAGTGGCCCTGTGTTCCTGCGATGTGTGCTGTTCATATCAGAGTTACCAAACGACGCAGAGTTAGGTATGTTCCAGGTCACTGGAGCCTTGTTTTACTCTTTTGGTTTTTTTGGACATGGTGGGGGTGGGGGTGGGGAACTACTTTATACCTGTGATAGTCCACAGAAAATTTGGATATTTAGGCCGGGCGCGGTGGCTCACGCCTGTAATCCCAGCACGTTGGGAGGCCGAGGCGGGCGGAGCATGAGGTCAGGAGATCCAGACCATCCTGGCTAACATAGTGAAATCCGTCTCTACTAAAAATACAAAAAAAATTGGTCGGATTTGGTGGTGGGCACCTGTAGTCCCAGCTACTCAGGAGACTGAGGCAGGAGAATGGCGTGAACTCAAGATGTGCAGCTTGCAGTGAGCCAAGATTGTGCCACTGTACTCCAGCCTGGGCAACAGAGCGAGACTCTGTCTCAAAAAACAACAAAAAAGAAAGAAAAGAAAAGAAAATTTGGATATTTAGAATGAAGGAAATATCAGAAAGATTTTTGTAAAATAGCTATAAAAATGTTCAATTGCAGAGCTAGTGAATTTTGTGTTAAAGATTGAAGAAAATATTCAACTTAAAAGGTATATCAAATTAAAAGGGAACAATTATATACCATCCTCTACTATCCCTGCCCTCCTTACCACCACCACTGCACAGGTTCATCCCCACCTCCACACAGAAAACCACCCTTAAAAACTCTGAGAAAATTATTTCAAGCTGGCCGGGCGCGGTGGCTCAAGCCTGTAATCCCAGCACTTTGGGAGGCCGAGACGGGCGGATCACGAGGTCAGGAGATCGAGACCATCCTGGCTAACACAGTGAAACCCCGTCTCTACTAAAAAATACAAAAAACTAGCCGGGCGAGGTGGCTGGCGCCTGTAGTCCCAGCTACTCGGGAGGCTGAGGCAGGAGAATAGCGTAAACCCGGGAGGCGGAGCTTGCAGTGAGCTGAGATTCGGCCACTGCACTCCAGTCTGGGCGACAGAGCGAGACTCCGTCTCAAAAAAAAAAAAAAATTATTTCAGGCCTTCTTCTATACACACACAAACACACACACACACACACACACACACACAAACATACATATAAAGCAATGAATGTATGTGTGTGTTTACATATAATTTTTTAAAATATAAGATCAATGATGCATACTGATGTATATCTTACTTAATTTTTATATCATCTTTTTCTTTTTCTTTTTCTTTTTTTTTTGAGATGGAGTCTCGCTCTGTCTCCCAGGCTGGAGTGCAGTGGCACGATCTCAGCTCACTGCAACCTCCGCCTTCCAGGTTCAAGTGATTCTCCTGCCTCAGCCTCCCGAGTAGCTGGGATTACAGGTGCCCACCACCATTCCCGGCTAATTTTTTTATTTTTAGTAGAGACAGGGTTTCACCACGTTAGCCAGGATGGTCTCGATCTCCTGACCTCATGATCTGCCCACCTCGGCCTCCCAAAGTGCTGGAATTATAGGCGTGAGCCACCGCGCCCGGCCAGTTTTTTCTCTTTCTTGAGACGGAGTCTCACTCTGTCATCCAAGCTGGAGTGCAGTGGCACGATCTTGCCTCACTGCAACCTTGACTTCCCGGGTTCCAGCAATTCTCCTGCCTCAGCCTCCCAAGTAGCTGGGACTAAAGGTGTGCACCACCACGCCCAGCTGATTTTTTGTGTGCATGTTTTTAGTAGAGATGGGGTTTCACCATGTTGGCCAGTCTGGTCTCGAACTCCTGGCCTCAAGTGATTTCACCTACCCAGGGCCTCCTAAAGTTCTGAGACTACAGGCATGAGCCACTATGCCTGGCCATTTTTATATTAATTTTATCAGCATATTAAATAGTTTTTGTTGTAAAAATGTCAAGATCACACAGAACAAAGTATTCACATCCCAGCCCTCCTTTTCCACTCCCCTTCTTAGAGAGAATCACGGTTTTGGATCTTTTTCTGTGCATTCGTTCCCATCTAAAAATACACAGCTTTATTTTTTGATAAATGCCCAATAAATATATAAAGTGATGATTAACCTTAATAATCGAGACAATGCAAATTAAAACCACCAGATTGGCAAACATTAATAAATTTAAGGGCACCTAGTACTGATAAGGATGTAGGACAAAAAGGAAACTCTTTTACACAGTTGGTGAAAAGTGTAGTTGGTACAACCATCTTAAAAAATAGCTTTGAAATATCAGACACAGCTGAAAACGCGCATACCCTCTGACCAAGCAGTTTCACTCTTAGATAAATACCCTAAACATTTCTTGCATACATGTCCCAGGAGCCATGTACAACAATGCTCTTGGCAGCACTGTGAGTGACAGCAAAAATCTGGATACAACCTAAATGCCCCTTCCCGAGAAAATGGGTGAATAAATTATGTGATCATCATAGATTAGAATATGACTGTAAAAATTAATAGTGGTCCTGGATGAATCTCAGGAACATCATATTAAAGCAAAGCCCCTGAGTACAAAAGAATGCATGGTGTTTCCAAAAAAGTATGTGAGAACTAAAAGAACGATTGTTTAGTAATGTCTACATGGGCAGGCATTCTGTAAAGAAAAGTCAGCCAGGTGCGGTGGCTCATGCCTGTAATCCCAGCACTTTGGGAGGCTGAGGTGGGCAGATCATTTGAAGTCAGGAGCTCAAGGCCAGCCTGACCAACACGGTGAAACCCTGTCTCCACTAAAAATACAAAAAAATTAGCCGGGAGCGATGGTGCATGCCTGTAATCCAGCTACATGGAGGCTAAGGCAGGAGAATCGCTTGAACCTGGGAGGCAGAGGTTACAGTGAGCTGAGATCGCACCACTGCACTCCAGCCTGGGTGATAGAGTGAGACTCTGTCAAAAAAAAAAAAAAAAAGCAAAGGGAAGGGTGGTTGTAGAAACTGCCAAGGAGGGAAAAGAGGACAGGCCATGCAGGGCTCTAAAGACTAGAGTGGGTGCTCCAGATTTCATCCTAAAGGTTGGGAGTGAGGGTAGGGGGAGTTTGAGCAGAGGTTTGTGGGACTCTGAGGTTTTGTTTTTTTTTTTTTTTTTTTTTGAGACAGGGCCTTATTTCATCATCCAGGCTGGAATGCAGTGGTATAATCATGGCTCACTGCAGCCTCAACTTCTTGGGCTCAAGCAATCCTCCCATCTTGGCCTCCCAAGTAGCTGGGACTACTGGTGTGTACCACCAAACCCAGCTAATTTTTGTATTTTTTATAGAGATGGAGTTTTGCTATGTTGCCCAGCCTAGTCTCAAATTCCTGGTCTCAGGCGATCCGCACCCCCTGCCTTGGCCTCCAAAAGTTCTGGAATTGTAGGCATGCATGGAATTATAGTGCCTGGCCCCCAAATTACTTTTTTCAGGTATAATTTACATGCAGTGAGACTTACAGTTCCTTTGTTTTTTTGTTTTTTTTTTTGAGATGGAGTCTTGCTCTGTGGCCCAGGCTGCACTGTGCAACCTCTGCCTCCCAGGTTCAAGCAATTCTCCTGCCTCAGCCTCCCAAGTAGCTAGGACTACACGCACATGTCACCATGCCCAGCTAATTTTTGTTTTTTTTTTTTTTTTTAGTAAAGACAGGGTTTCATCATGTTGGCCAGGCTGCTCTCGAACTCCTGACCTCAGGTGATCCACCTACCTCGGTCTCTCAAAGTGCGGGATTACAGGCGCGAGTCACCGTGCTCAGCCAAGACTTACAGCTCTTAAGTGAGTTCAGTGACTTTGGATACCTGTAATCACCATCCAAAACAAGACAAAACATCACATCCATCACTCCAGAAGGCTCCCTCACGCTCCTTTTCAATCTAGTCAATCCTCTGACCATCCCACTAGCTAGGAGCCATATTCTGACATATCACCCTTGAATCATTTTTTCTAGAACCTCATATAAATGCATTCATAAAGTTTACCCAGCTTCTTTTGCTCAGAGGAATGTCTCTAAGATTTATTCATGTTGCTGCTTACGTCGGTAATTCATTTCTTCTATGCTGAGTAGTATTTTGTTGTATAAGCATACTATAATTTGTTCACCTATTCTCCTGTTGGTGTAACGGCATTTTGTCATTATGGGTACATGATGGAGGGAATCTGCACACCCAGGCTATACGATATGGCCTGTTCTTCCTAGGCTACAAACACGTACAACATGTTACTGCCCTGAATAATGTGGGCAATTGTAACACAATGGTATTTGTGTATCTCAACATATCTTTTTATTTATTTATTTACTTTTTGAGATGGAGTCTCACTCCTTCACCCAGACTGGAGGGCAGTGGTGCGATCTCGGCTCACTGCAGTCTCTGTCTTCCAGGTTCAAGCAATTCTCCTGCCTCAGCCTCCCGAGCAGCTGGGATTACAGGCGCACACCACCACACGCGGCTAATTTTTTGTTTTTTGTTTTTAGTAGAGATGGGGTTTTACCATGTTGACCAGGCTAGTCTTGAACTCCTGGCCCCAGGTGATTCACCCACCTCAGCCTCCCAAAGTGCTAGGATTACAGGCGTGAGCCACCGCGCCCAGCCCTTCTTTTGGTTTTAATTGAATTTCCCCAATGGCTAATGAGCTGAGCATCTTTTCATGCTGAGTTTTTGGGCTTTTTTGTTTGTTTGTTTGTTTGTTTGTTTGTTTGTCTTCTGGAAACAGGGTCTTGCTCTGTTGCCCAGGCTGGAGTGCAGTGGCACAATCATGGCTCACTGCAGCCTCCAACTCCTGGGCTCAAGCAATCCTCCCACCTCAGCCTTCCAAAGTGCTGGGACTGGCCGAGTGTGGTGGCTCATGCCTGTAATCCCAGCACTTTGGGAGGCCGAGACAGGCAGATCACTTGAGGTCAGGAGTTCAAGACCAACCTGGCCAACATGGTAAAACCTCGCCTCTACTAAACATACAAAAAAAGAAAAAAATTAGGCGTGGTGATGAGCACCTACAGTCTTAGCTACTCAGGAGGCTGAGGCAGGAGAATCACTTGAACCTGGGAGGCGGAGGTTGCAGTGAGCCGAGATTTCACAACTGCACTCTAGCCTGGGCGACAGAACAAGACTCAGTCTCAAAACAACAGCAACAACAAGAAGTTCTGAGATTAGACATGAGCCACCACACCCAACCCGGAGTTTCATTTTTTTCATAGATTTTACATGAGTTGTTGGCAGAGAGCAAACTAGAAGAATTCAAAAGGAGAATAGGGGATCTCGAGGCTGGCAGGGGAGGTAGGGAGCAGAGATTAGAATGGTGATGTATTTTGAGATTACAGCTGATGAGAGTTCCTAACACATTGGCTGTGGGTTGTGAGACAAAGAGAAGAATCAGAAGGTGCTCAGTTTTTGCCCTGAAACAGCTGGGGGACCCTGGCGAGAAGAGAAGCAGGTGTAGAGGGGATACTCCACTTTACTCTGGCAAGATGAGATGTCTGTTAGGCACTGAAATGGTGATGTTGAGAAAATAAATAGGCAAGTCTGGAACTCAGAAAAGTGGTCACAGATGGGGCCTTCTACCTGTGGGATGGACAAAGTCTCTACAGCAGTAGATATCTACCTTGGCTGGACTTTGGAATCACCTGGGGAGCTTTAAAATACTAATGCCCGGGTCCCAGCTACGGGGTTTCTGATATAATTGATCTGTGGGTATGGCTCAGGCATCGGAACTGTTAGAAGTTTCCCAGCTGATTCTCAAGTACAACCAAGGTTGAGACTCTGTCGTGGGAGCCCGTGTAGATAAAGGAGAGAATTTTGAGGGAGTTCCAAGCACTCTCTGTGTTGTCTGCGGGTCTGCGGGAGCCAGTGTAGATAAAGGGGAGGATTTTGAGGGAGTCCCGGGAACTCTGTGTTGCCTGCGGGTCTGCTTTGCAGCATTGGCTCCGTCTACTGTGGCGTATTCACTGCAGCTCAGCTTCCCAAGCAGCTCAGGTCAAGCTCATCAGTATCCATGGATTGGTGAATTCATTGACTCCAGAGAGCCAAGTCACCCAGTTGTTGAATCTCAATGTTTGAACCGACATTTTTTTTTTTTTTTTTGAGATGGAGTCTCGCTCTGTAACCCAGGCTGGAGTGTAGTGGCCAGTCTTGGCTCACTGCAATCTCCGCCTCCCAGGTTCAAGTGATTCTCCTGCCTCAGCCTCCCAAGTAGCTGCAATTACAGGCATGTACCACCATGCCTGGCTAATTTTTGTATTTTTAGTAGAGACGCCATGTTGGCCAAGCTGGTCTTGAACTCCTGACCTCAGGTGATCCGCCTGCCATCGCCTCCCAAAGTGCTGGGATTACAGGTGAGAGCCACTGTGCCTGGCCTGAACTCACTTTAAAGTTCATTGAGCCTCTACGATAGCCCCACCAGGACCCACCAGGATGCCTATCTGGGGCACTCCCTGTGGCTCAGGTGAAGAAGCTGTGTGAGGACACATCAGAGAAGAGCATTCCAGGTAGCGCCTGGGTGGAGAGCTGGAGACAAGAGAGACCATTTGGAGCAGGGCATCTGCTGAGGGTGCAGAGCAACTCAGAGGTCCCTCTGAATGTTCTCTTCTGGGATAAGCCCTGCAGGGGATAGTTGTGCTATTCCTGTAGACATCATGGCCTTTCTTGGAAATGGAAGCCTTTTTGCCCTTTCAATTTCTATTCTGTGGGTTGGTTTCCTAGGGATATTGCTCCTGGCGAGAAGACCTGCTCATGGGCCTCCCCTAAACCTGACCAGGACCTGTTCACAGAATCTTCCCTGACTCAGATCTGAGCCTAGAGCCCAGGCCAGTGCTTTCAGAAGTTGTTCGCGTTGCTTTGAAAGAACGTAATGTTGGAAATGCTTAGAGAAAGACCATACCTTTCTCTCCAAATAAAATTTCTATAATTAGGCAAGGCGCAGTGGCTCACCCCTGTAATCCCAGCACTTCAGGAGGCCAAGGCGGGCGGATGACTTAAGGTCATAAGTTCAAGACCAGCCTGGCCAACATGGCGAAACCCCATCTCTACTAAAAGCACAAGAATTAGCCAGGCATGGTGTTGGGTGCCTGTAATCCCAGCTACTTGGGAGTCAGGAGAATCACTTGAGCCCAGGAGGCCGGAGTTGCAGTAAGCCAAGATCACACCACTGCACTCTACCCTGGGTGACAGAGTGAGACTCCATCTGGAAAAAAAAAAAATTAAATTAATAGACTCTCATCGTGGATCCATTGTACATACCCAAATTCAGCTACATACATGCATAAAGCAAAAAGAAAAATGGGCCGGACGCCATGGCTCACCCCTGTAATTCCAGCACTTTGGGAGGCCGAGGTGGGCGGATCACGAGGTCAGGAGCTTAAGACCATCCTGGCCAACATGGTGAAACCCTGTCTCTACTAAAAATACAAAAAATTAGCCAGGCATGGTGGCAAAAAATACAAAAAATTAGCCAGGCATGGTGGCAGGAGCCTGTAGTCCCAGCTACTCGGGAGGCTGAGGCAAGAGAATGGCGTGAACCCAAGAGGTGGAGCTTGCAGTGAGCAGAGATGGTGCCACTGCACTCCAGCCTGGGCGATAGAGTGAGACTGTGTCTCAAAAAAAAAAAAAAAAAAAGAAGAAAAATGGTGGTGGTGGAGATGATAAAACACACAATTTGGAGAACTTTTACCTTTTCAGAATGTATTTGGTAATGCAATTTGGTCCTCCCAATAACTCTGTGGAAGTCATTTATTTTTTTCCCCCATTTCACTGAGGTTCAGAGGTTTCTTTCATTTCCGAGTCCAGGGTCTCAGACCCAGAAACAGTGAAGTTCAGAGGCAGCCCCAGGTCTTCTGACACTTCTGCCCAGAGACCCACCTCCATCTTGCCAGAAAACCAGAGCGTTTGCAATTCAAGCAAAGCCTAGAGACTCTCAATGCACCCGCCTGTCCTTCCACAGCCCGGGAATCATGCTCCCAGCAGAAGAGGCAGTGGGAAAAGTGAGGGGCTCAGAAATCCTCCCGCTGGTTGGACCAAGGCCATAGGAGGGTATGAAAGAGTTTGCTGGTTCTCCCTCCATGGCCATCCCCACTTTTGTGTAGTAATAGACGTAGACACATGGCCAACCAGAACAAAGAGCGCAACTCCCCTGTGCAGCCTTGTGACTGAATCCTAGTCTATGGGAAGAGCATTCCAGTGATGCGAGAGGCCTCAGAGGCACATCCTTCTGGGGCGTGCCTTCCCTTCATTGTCTCCCCTTTCTGCTGGCTGGATGGGGATGTGGAGGAGAGGACCCTTGGACCATGGGGATGGGGGCAACATGCCAGGCATGGCAGCGCAATGGAGGTGGGTTCTACCAAAGGAGCTGCTATGCCCGTCCTGGACTGCTTCTATCTGGATGTTGGTACATAAGAAAGAAAGAAATCCATTTCATTTCTCATCTCAAAGAAAGAAAGAAATGGATTTCTTTCTTTCTTTTTTTCTTTCTTTCTTTCTTTTCTTTCTCTTTCTTTCTTTCTTTCTCTTTCTTTCTTTCTTTCTTTCTTTCTTTCTTTCTCTCTGTCTCTTTCTTTCCTTCCTTCCTTCCTTCCTTCTTTCCTTCCTTCCTTCTTTTCTTTTCTTTTCTTTCTTTTTGTGATGGAGTTTTGCTCTTGTTGCCCAGGCTGGAGTACAATGGCATGATCTTAGTTCATTGCAACCTCCGCCTCCCGGGTTCAATCGATTCTCTTACCTCAGCCTCCTGAGTAGCTGGGATTACAGGCATGCGCCACCACGTCCAGCTAATTTTGTATTTTTAGTAGAGACAGGGTTTCTCCATGTTGGTCAGGCTTGTCTCAAACTTCCAACCTCAGGCGATCCACCCACCTCAGCCTCCCAAAGTGCTGGGATTACAGGCGTGAGCCACCGTGCCTGGCCAGGCCAAGATTTTTTAAATGGCAGCTCCCTGGAGGCCGAGGAAAAAGCGAGAGGGGAGCCACAGCTCATACCTAAAATGGTTCTCCAAAACGTACTGTGGCCGAAGGGAATTCTGAGTCACTTTCTCTGGTCTGTTCCTACAGCCCCCAACCCTGCTGCACCACCCTCAGAAGGGAAGGCTGGAATTCCTTTCTGGGAGGGCTTTCCTTTGCAAACCCTGTGAATCTGAGGAGCCCTGTTTTCTCTGTAAATAGAGCAAGTGTCCCCAGTGTGACCTAGCAATATCCTCCCAATGCACATGGTGTCTGATGCAAAATGGAGGTGAAGGAGTTGGCAGAAAGAAGGGAAGAAAAGGTGGGAAGAAGCCTAGAGAAGAATATTTAGGTTTGAAGAGTGTGATTTACTGTCACCTTGAACCCAAATTTTCATTTTGTTTGTTTGTTTGTTTGGGGCATTTGCCAAATGTGTAGTCTCACCCTGTAACTGACTGTGTGGATGAAGCCTTGGTCATCCACTGAGCTCTGAGCCATCGGGAGCCCTGGGAGGTGAGTGAGTCTCACATATCTTCTTAAATCACCAGGGCTAGACCAGAAACTAAATACTTCCCCAGGTTTCTCTCACTATTTCCTTCAGGATCAGATGCTCCCTACAGCCAGATACCTAATTCTGTCTTTCCGTCTAAACTGGGATCTCCATGAAGTTGGGATATGTCTTATCTGCTTTTATATTCTCAACAATGTGGCAGGCAAAGAAGGAATGAATGAGTGAGTGTGTAGATAAATGGACAGATGGATGGATGGATGGAAGGATGGATGGATGGATGAATGGATGGATGGATGGATGGAGAGAAGGGTGGATGCCTGAATGGATGGATGGGTAAATGTATGGAAGGAAGGAAAGAAAAGGAAGGAAGAATGGACAGATAGGGGAATAATTGGATAGAAGGAAGGAAGAAAGGAAGGGTGAAGGAATGGATGGATAAGTGGGTAGATGGATGGATAGATAGAGGGATGGTGAGTAGGTGGATGGACAGAAGCATGCATGGATGATATACAATAAGAGTGAACAGTTTTGAGCTCTTATTATGTTCCAGGCAATTTACACACATAATTTCATTTAATTTTCACCATGACTTTCAACATATGCAAAATAAGTTCCAGGAAGGTTAAATCATGTGCCTGAAATGGCACTAAAGTCGATTTGACTCCTGAGTGAGTGTGCTAAACTATTATACCCTAATGCTGAATAAATGAATGAATACAAGAAGAAATGATTTATCTGTATATAAATTTTTATCCAAGGATATACAAAGGCTAGGCCGGGTGTGGTAGCTCATGCCTGTAATCCCAGCACTTTGGGAGGCCAAAGCAGGTGGATCACATGAAGTCAGGAGTTCAAAATCAGCCTGACCAACATGGTGAAACCCCGTCTCTACTAAAAATACAAAATTAGCAAGGCGTGGTGGTGCATGCCTGTAATCCCAGCTACTTGGGAGGCTGAGGCAGGAGAATCACTTGAACTCAGGAGGTGGTGGTTGCAGTGAACTGAGATCATGCCACTGCACTCCAGCCTAGGTGACAGCAAGAGTGTGTCTCCAGAAAAAAAAAAAAGTTAATTCTGCTCACTTCTCTCTAAAGTGACAGTGCAATAACAGGCCAAGATTTAAGAACAATCTGAATATTTAGATTTCCTGCCAGTTATAAGTGAGTGTTATATGCTGAAGTGGTGCACTCATGGGGGAGGACACTTCCAGAAGGCTAATTCTGAGAAGATTCTGGGCTTTTCCCACTCACCCAGCCTGATAATTAATAGGAGCCAGGAAGAAGTCCCTGAATTTCTAAGTGCCGATTCCCGCTGTACCGGCACTCCAAACATCTGAAGGAAAAACAGTTTGTTAATTGCTGTCTAGACAGTTTATTGCGGCAATAAGATCAAAACCAAGAATCCTGAGGTTTGTGGTATGAATCATGCAGACTAAACAATTGTTTTATTGCATTTACAGAGAACTTGATTTATAACTGCACTGGGTAATAAAATTCCTTCATGGTTTATCCGAAATAATTTTGCTTCTTTTACACCACTCTGTGATAATCCCACCTCTCTGGGCTGTTAAAATGTGTTCTCTGTGACATCCAAACAGTTTCTTATCAGATATCTTGCTGTCATCAAGTAACATATGAGGGCCAGGGTTCAATCCATCCTGGCAGAGCCCTGGTGGAGGGTGGTGGCCTGGCTGGGGTGGCCTTTGTAACCCTGCTGTCATGGCTGCATCTGCTCAAACCAACAGGCGACTAAGAGTTGGCAGCTCCTGGGCCCGGCAGCCTCTGTCTGCTTTTGGCAAAGGCCTGGTGTGATGGCTTCCTCTTTACCCCATTCACCAGATTTTGGATGAATTGGACAAAGCTGGCCAGTTCTTTGGTGCCTCTGAGACCCCAGGGCCAACATCCTTCTTGTGTGCAAATATACCTGTACCCTGACAACCTGTGGAATAGAGAAGGAAGGAACAGGCCCACACGCATACATCCATCACTTCCCTCCATCCCTGCAGCTGTCCAGGGGACACAAAACATCGGGAAAAGCTCAGGAAGTCTAAGCTCAGGCTTGCTTAAGGCCAAATGTCGGGAAGTCTCAGTTCTTCAGGCTCCAAGTCCAGCGCTCTTTGCATCAGAAGTGACTTAAGAGATAAGCATCAGATAAATCGTAGTATCTCTCCTAAAGGAGATCTGCCTGTTTTGCTCTTCCCTTTTTCACCCCTGCACTGGCTACAGCAAACTCCATGGTGAGGGGCAGCAAATTCCCAACCCCTGGAATCAAACGTGAAATTTAAAAATTGACATGAAGCCGGGCGCAGTGGCTCACGCCTGTAATCCCAGCACTTTGGGAGGCCGAGGCAGGCAGATCACCTAAGGTCAGGAGTTCGAGACCAGCCTGACCAACATAGAGAAACCCCGTCTCTACTAAAAATACAAAATTAGCTGGGCATGGTGGCGCATGCCTGTAGTCCCAGTTACTCAGGAGGCTGAGGCAGGAAAATCATTTGAACTCAGGAGGCAGAGGTTGCGGTGAGCCGAGATCACACCACTGCACTCCAGCCTGGGCAACAAAAGCGAAACTCCATCTCAAAAAAAAAAAAAAAAAAAAAAAAATTGACATGAAATTCACATAACATAAAATTAACCATTTTAAAGCGACCAATTCAGGAGCATTTAGTATATTCACAGCATTGTGTTATCACCACCTCTGTCTAGCACCGAAACATTTTCATCACACCAAATGGAAACCCTGTAGCCAGTAGGCAGTTGCTCCCCAGTTCTACCCTAGCCCCCAGGCCCTGGCAACCACCAATCGGCATCTGGCTGTGGCCTTAGCTATTCTGGTTAATATGAACAGATTCAGATTCCTATTTCATATCAACAAAATCAAATGTGGCTTTTTGTGTCTGGCTTCTTTTACTAACCGTAATGTTTTCAAGGTTCATCCACATTGTAGCATGCATCAGTGTCTCATTCCATTTTATGGCTAAATAATATTCTCTTGTACAACAGAACTTATACAGTACTTCATTTCATTTCTGCACTCACCAGTTGATGGACATTTGGGATATTTACACCTTTTGGCTATTGTGCATAGCGCTACTCTGAACACGTATGTATGTATATTTGAATGCCTGTTTTCTTTCTTTTCTTTTTTTTTTTTTTTTTTGAGACGGAGTCTTGCTCTGTTTGCCCAGGCTGGAGTGCAGTAGCGTGATCTCGATTTCAGCTCACTATAACCACTGCCTCCTGGGTTCACGTGATTCTCCTGCCTCAGCCTCCTGAGTAGCTAGGACTATAGGCACGTGCCACCAAGCCAGGCTAATTTTTATATTTTTAGTACAGATGGGGTTTCACTGTGTTGGCCAGGATGATCTCTGCCTTCTGACCTCATGATCCCCCCGCCTCCGCCTCCCAAGGTGCTGGGATTATAGGCGTGAGCCACCGCACCTGGTGTTTTTTTTGTTTTGTTTTGTTTTTGAAACGGAGTCTCACTCTGTCGCACAGGCAAGAGTGCAGCGGAGCAATCTTGGCTCACCGCAACCTCCGCCTCCCAGGTTCAAACTATTCTCCTGCCTCAGCCTCCTGAGTAGCTGGGATTACAGGCGCATGCCACCATGCCTGGCTAATTTTTGTAGTTTTAGTAGAGATGGGGTTTCGCCATGTTGGCCAGGCTGGTCTTGAACTACTGACCTCAGGTGATCCACTCACCTTGGCCTCCCAAGTGCTGCAATTACAGGTGTGAGCCACCACGCCCGGCCTGGTTTTGTTTTTGTGTTTTATTTTGTTTTGTTGATAATACCCATCCTAGTAGATGTGAAATGATGCCTCGTGATTTTGAAGTGCATTCTCTAGTGACTAATGATGCTGAGAATCTTGTCATGTGCTTTCTGGCCTTTTGTACATCTTCTTTTGGAAGAAAATATCTGTTCAAGTCCTTTGCCCATATTTTGACTGAGTTGTTTGTCTTGTTTTTGCTTTGCAAGAATTCCTTACAAAGTTTAGATCCCAGGCTGGGAGTGGTGGCTTACGCCTGTAATCCCAGCACTTTGGGAGGCTGAAGCGGGTGGATCACCTGAGATCAGGAGTTCAAGACCAGTCTGGCCAACATAGTGAAATATCATCTCTACTAAAAACACAAAAATTAACCAGGCATGGTGGCTACAAAAAAAATTTAGATCCCAGACCCTTACCAGATTTATGATTGATTTGTGAATATTTTCTCCCATTCTGTGAGTTGTCTTTTTCCTTTCTTGATAATGTCCTTTGATGTACAAAAGTTTTTAAATTTAATGAAGTCCCAGCTGGGTGTGGTGGCTTACTCCTGTAATCCCAGCACCTTGGGAGGCCAAGGTGGGAGGATCCTTTGAGGTCAGGAGTTTGAGATCACCCTTGCCAACATCGTGAAACCAGGTGTGGTGGTGCGCACTTGTATTCTCAGCTACTTGGGAGACTGAGGCAGGAGAATGGCTTGAACCTGGGGAACAGAGGTTGCAGTGAGCCAAGACAGCACCACTGTACTCCAGCCTGGGTGACAGAGTAAGACTCTGCCTCAAAAAAAAAAAAAAAGAAATTAATGAAGTCCAATTTATTTCCTTTTGTTGCTTGTGCTTTTTTATTTTGTTGCTCACGTTTTGTGTGTTCATATCTAAGAACCCATTACCAATTCCAAGTTCATGAAAATTTCCTCCTGTGTTTTCTCCTAAGAATGTTATGGCTTTAGCTCTTCTGTTTGGATTATTGATTCATTTCAAATTTTTTTTTTGCATATGATGTGAGGGAAAAGTCCACTTTCATTCTTTTACTTATGGATTTCCAATCGTTGCAGCACAAATATTAAATTTGGTGAATACTCTTCCGGTCCGATTTTCCAGGACACCTCTGAGGCATATTTGAAGAACATTTCCTCTAGTGCTTTAGGATTCAAAATCTCATTCTTCCCCACTACTGCTCTGAGACCTTCGTGGACCACTTCACCACTCAGAGCCTTTGTGGCCTTAGCTATAAAAAGGGAATTATACTGATAGCATATTCCTCCTAAGGTTTATTTGAGCACTCAATAAGAGTAGGTACAAAGTACTTGATGTCTAAGTTAGACAATGGTAGATAATTATTATTCATCCTACCACTGTCATCAAGATGAGGCAACTGTGTCAAGGATGGCAAGAAACCATTCCCATTCTGGGATATGAAACTGATAATAGGAGCAGCAGTAATGTTACAATGTTCCCGACAGAACAGCAGCTTCTACAGTGAGGGTCTCCTGCTTCTGGACGTGTGCTACACCCAGTACACAAGCTGGCTTATTTAAATTCATTAACATAAGCCTCAGAGTGTGTTCGGGAGCCTTTGTTTGGGGAGCCATCAAAGTTATAGAGAACATCAGATGGGAATCTAAAATCAAGGCAGGCGCAGTGGTTCATGTCTGTAATCCCAGCACTTTGGGAGGCCAAGGTGGGTGGATCACTTCAGGTCAGGAGTTCAAGACTGGCCTAGTCGACATAGTGAAACCCCATCTCTACTAAAAATACAAAAAATTAGCTGAGTGTGGTGGCATGCACCTGTAATCCTAGTTACTCAGGAGGCTGAGGCAGGAGAATCACTTGAACCCAGGAGGCAAAGGTTGCAGTGAGCTGAGATCGTGCCACTGCACTCCAGCTTGGGTGACAGAGAGAAACTCTGTCTCAAAAAAAAAAAAAAAAAAAAAAGCAGGTGAGAAGAGAGTTCAGCTAGATTAAGTCTCTTGAAGGCACTGAAAAAAAAAAAAAAGGTGTTGGGGGACAGTGGCGCAGCATTGCATTCCAGGATAACACATTTCTTGTATCTTCAGGTATCACTTTCCCTCCAAAGACTTCCCTTTCACCACTGCAGTTGATCCATCCAGATCCTTGCAGACCCCACCCCTACTGGCTGCCTCATTCTCTCCAAAGCACTTATCCCTGTCTAATACAATGTAGAGTTTGTTCATTTGTTCACACCCACCCCACTTTCGGTAGAGTACAAATAGTTTGGCAACAGAGATTTTTGTACCACTCTGTACATAGCACCCATACATTTCCGGAGTTAATGTCATGTGTTACAGCCACTCTGGAAAACTGTCAGTTTGTTAAAAAAAAAAAACTAAACATGCAACTAGCACACGACCCAGCAGTTGCGCTCCGGGGCACTTATCACAGAGAAAGAAAAACTGTGTTCAGCTGGGAGCGGTGGCTCATGACTGTAATCTAAGCACTTTGGGAGGCTGAGGCAGGCGGATCACCTGAGGTCAGGAATTCAAGACCAGCCTGGCCAACATGGTGAAACCCTGTCTCTACTAAAACTACAAAAATTAGCCAGGCATGGTGGCATGCGCCTGTAATCCCAGCTACTCAGGAGGCTGAGGCAGGAGAATCACTTGAACCCGGGAGGCAGAGTTTGCAGTGAGCCAAGATCGACCATTGCACTCCACCCTGGGTGACAGAATGAAACCCTGTCTCAAAAAAAAAAAAAAAAAAAAAAATTCAGCCAGGCATGGTGGGGCACACCTATAGCCCCAGCTACTCAGGTGGCTGAGGTGGGAGGATTGATTGAACTCAGGAGGCAGAGGCTGCAGTAAGCCCAGATAGTGCCATTGTACTCCAGTCTGAGTGACAGAGCGAGACCCTATCTCAAAAAATAAATAAATACAAAGAAAAAGCTGATCTCAAAAGATTATTCACTATATGATTCCTTTTATGCCACATTCTTGAAATGACAAAACTATAGAAATGTAGAACAGATCAGTAGTTGCCAGGGATGAAGGAGGGGTTAGGCCTGGAGGGAAGTGGGTGTGGCTATAAAAGTATAACACGAGGAATCTTTATGGATAATGGAAATGTTCTGTATCTTGAATATGTCAATGTCAACATCCTGGTTATGATACTGCACTAAAGTTTTGTAAGAGGTTTCCATTAGGAGAACTGGGTAAAGTTTACACAGTAGCTATTATTTCTTAAAAGTACACATGAGGCTGAGTGGGTGCAGTGGCTCAGGCCTGTAAACCCAGCACTTTGGGAGGCTGAGGTGGGAGGATCATGAGGTCAGGAGATCGAGACCATCCTGGCTAACACGGCGAAACCCCCGACTCTACTAAAAATACAAAAAATTAGCTGGGTGTGGTGGCGGGAGCCTGTAGTCCCAGCTACTTGGGAGGCTGAGGCAGGAGAATGGTGTGAACCCGGGAGGCGGAGCTTGCAGTGAGCTGAGGCCACATCATTGCACTCCAGCCTGGGTGACAGAGCGAGACTCCGTCTCAAAATAAAAACAACAACAGCAAAAACATGTGAATCTTCACTTATTTCAAAATAAAAAGTAAAAAAAGCCCACATACCTATATATGACATTGAAGTACATGAAACGATTGTGTTTATATGTCAAAAATGGTCTCATATTGGTACTTTCACATGGTTCAACCTAATATTTTTTCCTACTCAGTTGGTAGTATCCAAAACAGTTAGGTAGCTTGTGTTTTTCTTTTCTTTTCTTTTCTTTTTTCAAGATGAAGTTTCACTTTTCACTCTTATCTCCCAGGCTGGAGTGCAATGGCACGATCTTGGCTCACTGCAACCTCAGCCTTCTGGGTTCAAGCTATTCTCCTGCCTCAGCCTCCCGAGTAGCTGGGATTACAGGCATGCGCCACCACGCCTGGGTTGTTTTTGTATTTTTAGTGGAGATGGGGTTTCACCATGTTGGTCAGGCTGGTCTCAAAGTCCTGACCTCTCGGTGATCCGACCACCTCAGCCTCCCGTGCCGGGATTACAGGTGTGAGCCACCGCACCTGGCCCCAGCTTGTGTTTTTAATTTCAGTCCATCTCTCACAGAATATCAATTCAAACACAGCTGCCTCCAACTGCAGAAATACAATGCCATATCATAGATGACCAGAACTTGACAGCTTTGACAGCTTCCTCGAATGGACATTTGGGTTGCTTCTATTACTTAGCTTTTATATACAATGTTGCAATGTATTTCCTTATACATACATCATTTATCATATATTCCTGAGTGTGGGTCTATAGGATGAATTTCCAGCAGAATAATTGTTAGGTCAAAGAGTATGTACATATCAGTAGGGCATGGCGGTTCATGCTTGTAATCCCAGCACTATGAGACGCCAAGGCAGGTGGATCCCTTGAGAGTTCAAGACCAGCCTGGCCAACATGGCGAAACCCCGTCTCTACTAAAAATACAAAAAAAAAAAATTAGCTGGGCGTGGTGGCGGGCGCCTGTAGTCCCAGCTACTTTGGAGCCTGAGGCACGAGAATCACTTGAACCCAGGAGGTGAAGGCTGCGGTGAGCTGATTGTACCACTGCACTCCAGCCTGGGCGATAGAGCGAGACCCTGTCTCAATAGAAAAAAAAAAAAGAATATGTACAGTATCCATTTTAGTTTAAGTTTCCAAATACTCCCAAGGAGACTAAAGCATTTTTAACTCCCACCCTCTTGGCAGTGCATGTCAGAGCCTGATTCCCCACACCCTGCTAAGACAGCATTATCAAAAGGTTGGATATCTGTTGATCTGATAAGGAAAAAAAAGATGTACTAATTATATTTGCATTTTTCTTATAATGCCTGAGGTCAAGAATCTTTTCTTATACGTGCCTGCTAGCTTCCTCTACAGTATTCATTTGCAATCTTCTAAAGGGGTTTTGTTTTATATTTCTTCCTATCATGTAGCTCAGTAAAGTATTTGCATACACTGGAAGATTAAGAAATACTCAGATTACTAGACATACCTGGACCCAGTCCCCACCTCTCAGCCATCTTCAGAGCCCCACCTTCACCTCCTCAGGCTACATTGGACAGAATGAAGTAGAGAAATCAGAAATGCGCTTTGAGATAAAGAGTAAATGAAACCAGACAACCAGTGAATCACTTCTACTGCAAAACCGAGGGTGACTTTGCCTACACTTTCAGGGATATTTTTACAGGGTGCTGGGGTACTAGATCCAAGGACCCAAGAGCTTTGCAAGAACCAAAGAAAAATATCAAATTCTAGCTTACCAAAACAAATTTAAAAATAGAGGCTGATGCAGTGGCTCATGCCTGTAATCCCAACATGTTGGGAGGCCAAGGCAGGAGGATGGCTTGAGGCCAGGAGTTGGAGGCCAGCCTGCGCAACATGAAAAAACCCTGTCTCTATAAAAAATTGAAAAATTAGCTTGGTGTGGTGGTGCATGCCTGTAGTCCTAGTTACTTGGGAGGCAGAGGTGAGAAGTTGCCTGAGCCTATGAGTTTGAGACTGCAGTGAACTATGATCATGCCACTGCACTCTAGCCTAGGTGACAGAGCAAGACCCTTCCTCTCTAAAAATTAAATAAAAATTTAAAGAGTGATAAGATATACAGAGAGAATTCACAAATGGCTACAAATTGTTGCATCATGCTAATTGGCATCTGTAACTGGTGGTTTTTAGAGGTCTTTAAATCACAAGAGCAAGCTGGGTGTGGTGGCTCACTCCTGTAATCCCAGCACTTTGGGAGGCCGAGGCGGGTGGATCACCTGAGGTCAGGAGTTCAAGACCAGCCTGGCCAATATGGTGAAACCCCATCTCTACTAAAAATACAAAAATTAACCAGGTGTGATGGCACACAGCTGTAATCCCAGCTACTTGGGAGGCTGAGGCAGGAGAATCACTTGAACCTGGGAGGCAGAGGTTGCAGTGAGCCGAGATCGCGCCACTGCACTCCAGCCTGGGCGACAGAGCAAGACTCTATCTCAAAAAAAAAAAAAAAAAAAAAAAAACCACACAAGAGCAAAATATTCTATCTGAGCAAAATTAGTAATTGCACATTTCATTTCAGAACATTTCAAAAATTACACACATTTGTTTAACTGAATGTGGAATGTGGTCGTATTTTACTATATTGGGGTCATATATAGTAAGGCCCACCACAGCAAGAAAAGCCTGTGTCAACCACATTCCTAGGTGCCACTAGAACTGCAGTGACCAGTTGTGGGCTGCAGGAGAACACACTTGACCTACAGTCCCCATCTGCCCACTTCGAGGTCCACTGAAACCATAGCCCTGAGCTTCGCTGGAGTGTGGTGGCGTCAGTGGCGTGATTTCAACTCACTGCAACCTCTGTCTCCCAGGCTCCATTTCTTCCCCTGTAAAATAAAGAAATGATAGCAACCTGGACATAAAATTTCAGAAAGGATGGACAAAACAAAGTGTTCAGGATGGAACATCAGGCACCGTGGATGTCCAGATGGTGGATAAGACTTGGGTCAGGTCTCCTGCGGTGTTTCTCAAAGCTTTGAAAGGCCCCAGTGGCATCAGAATGGTTTCTCTAAGCAAAATCCCTGGAAGAAAGTGTACAAGCCTACATTTTAAACAAGTGTGCCCAGGGCATATGAAAGTGCACTAACATGTGTTTCTTTTTCTTTTTTGTTTTTTTTTTTTGTTTTTTGTTTTTTTTTGAGACAGAGTTTTGCTCTTGTTGCCCAGGCTGGAGTGCAATGGCATGATCTCGGCTCATGGCAACCTCCGCCTCCCGGGTTCAAGTGATTCTCCTGCCTCAACCTCCCGAGTAGCTGGGATAACAGGCATGTGCCACCATGCCCGGGTAATTTTGTGTTTCTCCATTTTGGTCAGGCTGGTCTGGAACTCCCGACCTCAGGTGATCCGCCCGCCTCAGGCTCCCAAAGTGCTGGGATTACAGGCGTGAGCCACCGTGCCCGGCCTCAAGTAAGAATTTCATTCTTTTTTCTATTTTGCTGAATATACTCTAAATTTTGAGACCACTGAATTGAGGGCTTTTTTGTTTGTTTGTTTTGAGACAGGGTCTTACTCTGTCACCCAAGCTGGTGTGCAGTGGCATGATCTTATGATCTCGGCTTACTGCAGCCTTGACCTCCTGGGCTCTGGTGATCCTCCCACCTCAGCCTCCTGAGTTGCTGGGACTACAGGCCCATAGTCACCATGCCTGGCTAACTTTTATCATGTTTGTAGAGATGGGGTTTCAAACTTCTGGGCTCAAGCAATCCACCTGCCTCAGCCTCCCAGAGTGCCAGATTACAGTTATGAGCCACACACTGGCCAGTATGAGGTTTTGAGGCACTATCAGAGTATTTTGGTGTTTGTGGTTTTGTTTTTTAAAGAAATCCAGAATTTGAATAGAGTAGCCCGCGTTTGCACAGCCCCCAAGACAGTCTCCTAAAGCCCAGAACATACATCTGTTTTTTTTTTGTTTTTTTTTTTGAGACAGTCTCACTCTGTTACCCAGGCTGGAGTACAGTGGTGCCATCTTGGCCCACTGCAACCTCCGCCTCCCGGGTTCAAGCGATTCTCATGCTTCAGCCTCCTGAGTAGGTTGGGACTACAGGCTTGTGCCACCATACCCAGTAATTTTTGTATTTCTAATAGAGACGGGGTTTCACCATGTTGGCCAGGCTGGTCTGGATCTCCTGACCTCAAGTGATCTGCCCACTTTGGCCTCCCAAAGTGCTGGGATTATAGGCAGGAGCCACCGTGCCCAGCCTATAAGTCTTTTTAATAACAACTCTCCGGAGGGGACACAACCACAGCTACCACTGCTTTGTGCCACTTGCCTGTGTTTTTCCAAATTTATCTCATGGAACCCCCTCCATATGGGCAGTTACCATCCCTACCTGCCAGGAGGAGATGGAGGCCCGGAGAGGTTAAGTCACTTATCCAAGTTCACTGGAACAACCAGAAGTTGCTCTGACTCTACAACCTACATTATTTAAGTGTGTGAAGTCTACAACCTTTCACCTTTGTTGAAAAGCTTGATGGATTTAATATGCTGTAGGTATAAACATCTACATACACATAAACATATGTATAGACATACATATGTAATACAATATAACAATATATGTCGGCCGGGCGCGGTGGCTCAAGCCTGTAATCCCAGCACTTTGGGAGGCCGAGGCGGGCGGATCACAAGGTCAGGAGATCGAGACCACAGTGAAACCCCGTCTCTACTAAAAAATACAAAAAATTAGCCGGGCGCGGTGGCGGGCGCCTGTAGTCCCAGCTACTCAGGAGGCTGAGGCAGGAGAATGGCGGGAACCCGGGAGGCGGAGCTTGCAGTGAGCCGAGATCGCGCCACTGCACTCCAGCCTGGGCAACAGCGTGAGACTCCGTCTCAAAAAAAAAAAAAAAAAAAAAAACAATATATGTCGTATGTTATATAATATGGCAGAGTAACATAACAAAATTTGAGGAGCTGTTTATTTCACCCAGTCATCTAAGGTAAACAAGGAGACATCCATTGCAACATTCATTACATTCATTGAAAAGTAATTATATAAACTTACAAATCTAGGCCAGGTGCAGTGGGAGGCTTACACCTGCAATCCAAGCACTTTGGGAAGCCAAGGCGGGGGAGGATCACTTGAGGCCAGCAGTTTGAGAGCAGCCTGGGCAACATAGTAAGACCCCATCTCTACAAAATATTTTAAAATTAGCCAAGTGCGATGGTGCCTGTAGTCCTAGCTACTCAGGAGGCTGGAACGGGAGAATCACTTGAACCTGGGAAGTCAAGGCTGCAGTGAGCCATGGTTGTGCCACTGCACTCCAGCCTGGGTGACAAAATGAGACCCTATCTCCTAAACAAATAACAAATAATAAATATCCAAATCTCCTGGACAAGAGGCAGAGAGTTCTCTTGACCCAATAACAGATCCAGAAGAAAATGGGAGAAGTTTCCTATTTTGAAAAGTGGGTGGGACTCCAAGTGATATGAAACTTTTCACGTATTCATGAATGCTAATTGGAAAGATAGTTGGGAACATTCCAGAAGGTTATTCCTTCTCTCTTTCTCTCTCTCTTTTTCTCTCTGTCTCTTCTCCCTCTCTCCTTGGGAGATCTTCGATAACCATCTTGGCCTTTGGAAACCTCTTTTATTAAGCCGTCCCATTGTATGCTAAGTTATGGTGACTGAGACTGATCCCTTCACAAAAGTCCTTTGTTTGGGGATTCTCTCAATAAACTGGGACTCAGTGAATTATGCTTCTTCTTGGAAGCCTTTCTTAGCCGATTGTATTTACCTAAGGAAGCATTATTTTCTGTCTTGTTTTATTTTCCTCTTTTTCTCTAGCATAATTCCATATCAGGAGAGCATGAGAAAGACAAAGAAATTACCAACTAACAAGGAGTTTCTGGCTTCTAAGCTTTGAAAATGGTAGAGATTTTTTGTAACAAGCATGTATCACTTACAGAACTTTTTGAAAAATTGTATTTCTTTGGTACTGGGACCTTGTACCACAAAAAATGTTTCTCCCCCAGCCCTGGAGATGACATGAGATGTTCTGATCCTGACATATTTCCTGTGGTCTGCTGTTCCTAGTCACTTTCATTGTTATTTAGTTTTACTTCAATATTCAGGGATGGGAAGAAGGAAGAATAAACAGCTCTTTCTTATTTGTTATTTTCATCCTAGAATAAGATCTTCATTATTGTAAATATTAAAAAAAAAATAAAAGATAGTCGGGTGCTTTAAAAGCAAAATTACATTAGTTTTTAGTTTTCGTTTTGGTGCTGTCTTTAAAGAGAACTGGTGGGAACTTTAAGAAAAAAACACCGAGCCACATCAAATGAGAGCAGCAAAGGACGAAATGGCAATAAAGGAAGCATGGGGTGGGTGGGGGGTGTCCCCTTAGGATGGAGAATGTCCCTCTCTTTCCTTGAAAGGCAGCCTTCTTTTCATGGGAAACCAAGCCCTTGTGTTATTGGGCTCACAATGAGTTCCCCAGACGTAGTTCCCAGCAGTAAGGATTTTCAGAGAAATAAAGAATCCTAGAAGCTTCTGTTTGTTTGTTTTGTTCTTGTTTTGGTAAGATTTTGAATAGGTAATGCATCCAAGTGCTTCAAATAATCGCCAAGTTTAACAAATGGTGAAAAGTCTCTTAACCACTGTCCCACAGCCACCCATTTGTTCCCCTTCTCGTAGCCAACCACTACTCCTTTATGTTGTATAACATGATACTCAGAGCTACACTGTGCATATATAACCAAATGTAAATATGTATTCCACTCCCCACTCCCTTTCTACACAATTGTTAACATACCATCCAGACGGCTCGGCAACTTTGTCCTTGCATGAACCATTTCTCTTGGCCATTGTTCCATCTTAACACATTTAGAGCTTGATCTCTTTTTTTTTTTTTTTTTTTTTTTTTAACAAGAGTATCGCTCTGTCACACAGGCTGGAGTGCAGTGGCACGATCTCGGCTCACTGCAACCTCCATCTCCCAGGTTTAAGTGATTCTCCTGCCTCAACCTCCTGAGTAGCTGGGGTTACAGATGTGTGCCACCACGCCCGGCTAATTTTTGTGTTTTTAGTAGAGACGGGGTTTCACCATGTTGGCCAGGCTGGTCTCAAACTCCTGACCTCAGGTGATCCTCCCACCTCGGCGTCTCAAAGTGTTGGGATTACAGGTGTGAGCCACCCTGCCCGGCCCTTTGATCTCTGTTTTCTATGACTGCATAGTGTTACCCTGTGAATATCCCTTATTCTATTTAACCAATTCCCAAATGATGGGCCTTTATTGTTTTTGAGACAGTCTTGCTCTGTCACCCAGGTTGTAGTGCTGTGGCACCATCTTGGCTCACTGCAACCTTCACCTCCCAGGTTTAAGCGATTCTCCTGCTTCAGCCTCCCAAGTAGCTGGGATTACAGGCATGCACTACCACACCCAGCTAATTTGTGTGTTTTTAGTAGAGATGGGGTTTCACCATGTTGGCCAGGCTAGTGTCGAACTCCTGACCTCAAGTGATCTGCCTGCCTGGGCCTCCCAAAGTGCTGGGATTACAGGCATGAGCCACCATGCCCGGGCTATGATGGGCCTTTAAGTTGACTTCAATATTGGGCTATTACGAACAGTGCTCCTTTGAATTTTCTTGGTTGCACATCATTTCTCACATGTGTGAGTAATTCTGAGGGCACCTCCCACCAGGAGGAATTGGTAGGTCAAAGAGAGGAGGGACTTGAGATGTCCATGTTATTTGTAAGATTAGTTTTTTAGGTCCTCAGCTTTATACTATCTTAATATTTAAATTTAAATTACCCAAGTAATGTATTAAGAAGTTCTCTCTGGCCGGTTGCAGTGGCTCACACCTGTAATCCCAGCGTTTTGGGAGGCCAAGGTGGGCAGACCATGAGGTCAGGAGATCGAGACCATCCTGGCTAACATGGTGAAACCCCATCTCTACTAAAAATTCAAAAAAAAATTATCTGGGCGTGGTGGCGGGCGCCTGTAGTCCTAGCTACTGAGGAGGCTGAGGCAGGAGAATGGCAGGAACCCGGGAGGCGGAGTTTGCAGTGAGCTGAGATCGTGCCACTGCACTCCAGCCTGGGCGACAGAGCGAGACTCCATCTTAAAAAAAAAAAAAAAAAAAAAAGAAGTTCTCTCTGTAGACTAAATCAATAAATCCAGGATATCTGGTATATCTGGTAAAATGCAAAAGCCCCCTTTGAATTTCCCACTTACTACCCTTCACCACCACATTCTCCTTGAAATCCTTTCTCCTTCTCAAAATTAACCACTGTGAGGAGTTTGGTCCAAACCTTTCTACGCATTTATGTTTCTGTTCATATACACATATCTATGTATGTCTAGGATAATAGATATATTAGATACATAGATAATATATTTATCTACATATATAACACACACAAGTGTTTCTGTGTGTGTAGAAATATAAATATAGGCTGGGTATGGTGGCTCACGCCTATAATCCCAGCCCTTTGGGAGGCTGAGGTGGAAGGATTACTTGAGTCCAGGAGTTTGAGGCCAGCCTGAGCCATATAGTGAGACCTTGTATCTCAAAAAAAAAAAAAAAAAAAAAAGAGGAAGGAAGGAAGAGAGAGAAAGAGAAAAATTAGAAAAAATAAAAAATAGCATGCACCTATAGTCCCAGCTGCTCGGGAGGCTGAGGCCGGAGGATTGCGTGAGCCCCTGCAGTGAACTGTGATCTCCAGCCTGGGTGACAGAGTAAGAACCTGTCTTAAAAAAAAAGAAGAAAAGAAAAAGAACTGTCACAGCAGTGCTTGTCAAACTTCAATGTGCTGAAGAATCAACTGTTGATTTTGTTAAAATGATTCAGTGGGTCTTGAGTAGGATCTGAGATTCCCCATTTCTAACAAGCTCCATGGTGATGCCAATGCTGCTGAATTTGGGGTGATTTTCAGTTTTAGCTTTTGTCTCTGCTTTGTTTTGTTTTTACATAAATGAGATCATATCTGCTTATTGTTCTGCAACTCACTTTTTTCCAGTATTGGTCATTCTGGAAAATAATATGAATGTGGCTTTGCAAACCTAAGGAGGCTGTGTGTGCCTGTAGAGCTATAAACTTTTTTTTTTTTTTTTTTTTTGAGACAGAGTCTCACTCTGTCCCCCAGGCTGGAGTGCAGTGGGGTGATCTCAGCTCACTGCAACCTCCGCCTCCCCGGTTCTAGTGATTCTCCTGTCTCAGCCTCCCAAGCAACTGGGATTACAGGCGCCCACCATCACCTCCAGCTAATTCTTGTATTTTTAGTAGAGATGGTGTTTCACCATGTTGGTTAGGCTGGTCTCAAACTCCTGACCTCAGGTGATCCACCTGCCTAGGACTCCTAAAGTGCTGAGATTACAGGCGTGAGCCACCGTGCCCGGCAAGCTATAAACTTTTATGAAGGAAAAATCACTTTAATCGATTTTCAACCTGGGAAGCTGAGACCTTCCTAAATTGATTAAATAAACTTTAGAGGACCAATGGTGGTATCTGAAGCAGTCTTTATTTGCTAATGAAATTAAGCTTCAAGTGACCTGAAAAATTGTTTCTGCTCAGCTCATTATCCTACCCTGACACTGAGAGATAGTGTGTCTTTTGAGAATGTAATAGACATGAAGAGAGAAGAGATGAGATTCAAGTTTCTCGACATAATTAATTTCATTGGCAAAAAAAAGGAAAAGTTTCCTTTGGATTGATTTACAAAGGGGATTTCGTTTTTATATATATATTTTTGAGACGGAGTTATATATATATTCTTGTCGCCCAGGCTGCAGTGCAATGATGCAGTCTTGGCTCACTGCAACTTCTGCCTCCCAGGTTCAAGCAATTCTCCTGTCTCAGCCTCCCAAGTAGCTGGGATTACAGGCGCAGGCCACCATGCCCGGGTAATTTTTGTACTTTTTTTTTTTTTTTTTGAGATGACGTCTTGCTCTTGTCCTCCAGGCTGGAGTGCAATGGCGCAATCTTGGCTCACTGCAACCTCCCCCTCCAGGGTTCAAGTGATTCTCCTGCCTTGGCACCCCCCCTCCCCCCAAGTAGCTGGGATTACAGGAGCCTGCCACCACATCTGGCTAATTTTTTAATTTTTTTGTATTTTTAGTGGAGACGGGGTTCCACCATGTTGGCCAGGCTGGCCTCAAACTCCTGACATCAGGTGATCCACCCACCTCGGCCTCCCAAAGTGCTGGGATTATAGGCGTGAGGCACCGCGCCCGGCCAATTTTTTTTTTTTTTTTTTTTTTTTGAGATGGAGTCTCGCTCTGTCGCCCAGGCTGGAGTGCAGTGGCCAGATCTCAGCTCACTGCAAGCTCCGCCTCCCGGGTTCCCGCCATTCTCCTGCCTCAGCCTCCCGAGTAGCTGGGACCACAGGCGCCGCCACCTCGCCCGGCTAATTTTTTGTGTTTTTAGTAGAGACGGGGTTTCGCCGTGTTAGCCAGGATGGTCTCGATCTCCTGACCTCGTGATCCGCCCGTCTCGGCCTCCCAAAGTGCTGGGATTACAGGCTTGAGCCACCGCGCCCGGCCCAATTTTTGTATTTTTAGTAGAGATGGAGTTTCATCACATTGGTCAGGCTGGTCTTGAACTCCTGACCTCAGGTGATCTGCCTGCCTCGGCCTCCCAAAGTGCTGGGATTACAAGTGTGAGCCACTGTGCCTGGCCATTACAAAGGACATTTTAATTAGCATAGAGAAAAACAAATAGGAACACAAAGTTCTGTTTTCAGTGTAGACCCTTCAATGTTGTTTCTCACCTGTGCAAGGGAGGGAAGGATGGTTTGAATTTGGGAAGATCACCTGAGGATCTACTGTTGCTCTAGTTGCTTGAGCATGAGGTCAGGGACCCCTCACTCCCCTCCTTATCCCCATGCACGCTGTCACCAAATCTCCAAGTACATCATGAGTCCATTTGTTTATACCTCGCTACCACCCCACTATCCCCATCGTCCATCACCTGTAGACGGGCGGGAGCTTCCTCACTGGTCTTCCCATGCACTCTCACCTCCCTCCAGTGAGTTCTCCAACTGCAGCCGGCAGGGACTGGATAGAACCCAAACTGAATCCCATGAATGCTCAGAGTAAGACCCCATGGATGTCCCCCATCACCTGCCTCAGACCCATCTCAAGGTCTTTCCCAGGTGGGCCTCTGGCTTCCTCTCCAGTGTCACTGCGGGACCCTCAGCCCAGAGGCTCTCTCTGCCCACTTTATCCTGTTGCCTCATCCTACAGGTTTCAGTGCCAAGATCCCTTCCTCAGAAAAGCCCTCCTGGACCATTCTCAACTCCTGGTGTTGGTGCCTGACACTTTATCTCCATATCCATTATCAGTGTGCAAGGAGATCTCTCTGCGTACTTGGAGGTGATTATTTAACTGATGTCCACCTCCCTCCACTAGACTATGGGCTAAATGAAGATGGGTACCATGTCTGTTTTTGCTTATTGTTGCATTCCAGTGCCAACCATAGGACCTGGCAAATAATAGGCAGTCCAGTAATAATCGTGTTATTTGAAGGCGCACAGGAAAGAAGACCCAGGCCATACTGGCTGTTGTTACTGACACTGGTGCTGAAGGGCTTTGGTGAGAATGCTCAGGGAGGAAGTGACCAATCAGAGCAGATTGGGTTGGGATGGCAGAAAGGATCAGAAAGCTAAGCTAGACCCGTTCTTTGCAGCTGGGCCAGAGGGTAGGACAGTGAGTAATGACAGCACCTCGGGGGTCACCTTGGGGATGACAGTCTTGTCAGGTCTTGTACTTGACAGGGAGAAGCAATGGCTAATACATCTACATATTGATAATATAAATAAATAATTTTAGAAGCGTCTCCTTGCACAAACCAACGATGAAAGCAGGCCGTGAATGGAGATACGTGATCAATTCCACTGCGTGTCCTGGAGTTTCCTCAAAATAAACCTCAAGGCTCAGTGACCAAACGTCGATGATGATAACAACGAGCGTTTTCCTTCCTAGGGTGGAGCATCTTTTGAAGAGCTCAGACCCTGGCCCCCTGATCTGAATGAGCTCTGCAGCCTTCAGCAAGTCATCAACACTTAACTGTGCCTCAGAGCTCAACCAACCTTAAGTAATGTGCTAGAGTACACCCTTACAGGAGTCTCTCGGACCCACGCCATACCTGAATCTTGTCTTGGCCAGTTTTCTCTATGGGTGACCCCTCCCAGCTTTCAGACCAACTGTGACCTCAGTTTGGAAAGTGGTAAGAATCAGAGAATCACTGGTCCCACCTCATGGGGCATGACATAGCTTGCATTGGTCAATCTATCTATAGCCCCAGACACTGGGGAGCACTCAGAAAGGGGGGCATCCCATTGCCCAGGCTAGTCCTGAACAACAAAGGGCTACCTGGGGATGCAGAGTAAGAAGTTAACTGAGGCAAGACTGAGATCACTTAGTAACGCCACGCTGAAGAGTAGGCAAAGACCTCTGTTTCTTTTTTTTTTTTTCCGAGACAGAGTTTCACTCTTGTCGCCCAGGCTGGAGTGTAGTGGCGTGATCCCAGCTCACTGCAACCTCCGCTTCCCGGGTTCAAGTGATTCTCCTTCCTCAGCCTCCCAAGTAGCTGGGATTACAGGTGCGTACCACCACGCCTGGCTAAGTTTTGTATTTTTAGTAGAGACAGGGTTTTGCCATGTTGGTCAGGCTGGTCTGGAACTCCTGACCTCAGGTGATTCACCCGCCTGAGCCTCCCAAAGTGCTAGGATTACAGGCATGAGCCACTGGGCCCAACCTGTTTCTTTCTTTCTCTTTTTTTTTTTTTTTTGAGACAGAGTCTCTGTTGCCCAAGCTGGAGTGCAGTGGCACAATCTCAACTCACTGCAGCCTCAACCTCCTCGGGCTCAGGTGATCCTCCCACCTCAGCCTCCCAAGTAGCTGGGACTACAGGCGTGTACCACGATGCCCAGCTAATTTTTATATTTTTTGTAAAGCTGGGATTTCACCATATGGTCTCAAAACTCCTGGGCTCAAGCCATCCTCTTGCCTCAGCCTCTCATAGTGCTGGGATTACAGGCATGAGTCACTGTATCTGGGTAACCTCTGTTTCTTAACGCAGTCAATTCGGCACCAAAATAGCCAGTTCTGAAATGTGGAGTCTTGATCATTTGTCCAACTTCTTTTGTTTTGTTCACTGCTGCAGTGTCAGTGCTTAGAACAGTGTCTGGTATGGAACAGGCACTAGGATGAGGCCAGGGAGGCACTGCCGGCAGGAAATGCAAAGGGAACTCACACTAGGGGTTTGGCAGGTGTAGCAGCCACAGAGAATGAGGCCTTCTTGCATTTTGTGCCTGAGGTGCCTGCCTTGCCTCCGGCTGGTCCTCAGAGTGGTCTGGTACATGGTGGGTGTTCAGTACATAGTCATTGAATGAATGAATCCAGTTACATAGAAACAACCGGATTTTTTACTTAACCTTTTCTCCCAGATGTTTTGACCTCAGCGTTGAGCAGCCTCGGGCTAACTTGAAACAATTTCTCTGATTCTGATACCCCCCAGGAAATGTAGATATTGTAATCACCAAAAACATCCATGATAAAGTTGCCATTCAACCTTTTTGGAGCACTGCGTCTCTGTCCTCTGAAGTTCCTGCCAGGCATTTCACATGTGCCAGGACTATGAAATAGGTCATGGCAAGCAGGTGGGAGGAGAGAGAGAGAAAGAGAGAGAATAGAAGCACAGATTGGCTACTGTCAAGGAAGATAATTTCCATGTAGTTAGAAAAGGCTGTGGAGGCCGGGCGCGGTGGCTCAAGCCTGTAATCCCAGCACTTTGGGAGGCCAAGATGGGCGGATCACGAGGTCAGGAGATCGAGACCATCCTGGCTAACACGGTGAAACCCCATCTCTACCAAAAAATACAAAAAACGGCCAGGCGCGGTGGCTCAAGCCTGTAATCCCAGCACTTTGGGAGGCCGAGACGGGCGGATCACGAGGTCAGGAGATCGAGACCATCCTGGCTAACACAGTGAAACCCCGTCTCTACTAAAAAATACAAAAAACTAGCCGGGCGAGGTGGCGGGCGCCTGTTGTCCCAGCTACTCGGGAGGCTGAGGCAGGAGAATGGCGTAGACCCGGGAGGCGGAGCTTGCAGTGAGCTGAGATCCGGCCACTGCACTCCAGCCTGGGCGACAGAGCGAGACTCCGTCTCAAAAAAAAAAAAGAAAAGGCTGTGGAATTGCCATCTTCATTACCATTTTAATCTCTGCTCTCACCTGCTTGCTGGCTATTGCCCTTGCATTCCTGAAAGCTTTTCAGTTTTGTTTTGTTTTTGTTTTTGTTTTTGTTTTTGTTTTTGTTTTTTTTGAGACAGAGTTTCGCTCTCATTGCTTAGGCTGGAGTGCAACGGCGTGGTCTCGGCTCACTGCTACCTCCACATCCTGGATTCAAGCGATTCTCCTTCCTCAGTCCCCCGAATAGCTGGGATTACAGGCACACGCCACCATGCCCAGCTAATTTTGTATTTTAGAAGAGACAGGATTTCAACATGTTGGTCAGGCTGGTCTCGAACTCCTAACCTCAGGTGATCCACCCGCCTCGGCCCCTCAAAGTGATGGGATTACAGGTGTGAGCCACCGCGCCTGGCCCAGTTTCATATTTTTTATTAAAAAAAATTATTTTGTATCACATTACAATTTTTTTTCATTTATATCCTATCAAAGGTTTTAAAAAATAATTCAGGCCGAGCACGGTGACTCATGCCTGTAATCCTAGCACTTTGGGAGGCTGTGGCAGGAGAATTGCTTGAACCCAGGAGGCGGAGGTTGTGGTGAGCTGAGATTGCACCATTGCACTCCAGCTTGGGCAACGAGAGTGAAACTCTGTCTCAAAAAAACAAAACAGGCCGGGCGCGGTGGCTCAAGCCTGTAATCCCAGCACTTTGGGAGGCCGAGACGGGCGGATCACGAGGTCAGGAGATCGAGACCATCCTGGCTAACTCGGTGAAACCCCGTCTCTACTAAAAAAATACAAAAAACTAGCCGGGCGCGGTGGCGGGCGCCTGTAGTCCCAGCTACTTGGGGGGCTGAGGCAGGAGAATGGCGTGAACCCAGGAGGCGGAGCTTGCAGTGAGCTGTGATCCGGTCACTGCACTCCAGCCTGGGCCACAGAGCCAGACTCCGTCTCAAAAAAAACAAAACAAAACAAAACAAACAAACAAACAAACAAAACAAAAATAATAATTCAAATTTTGGAAAAGATAATACATTCATATGACCCAAAATCTAGAAAGAATGGGCACAGTGGAAAGCCTCCCCCAACTCCTAATCCTCCCCCACCTGGCTCCTGGCAGGTGCAGATATGGATTCTTACCCACCTCTGATTTTTTGTGTGTGAGCCACCGTGCCTAGCCTATCATCATCTATATGTGGTTCTGAGCTTTGGGGTTTATTTTGAGGGTACTCCAGGACACGCTGATCACCTGCCTCCATTCATGGTCTGCTTTCATCATTGTTTTGCACAAGGGGACGCTTTTACAATTATTTATATTATCAACACATGAATGAGTTAGCAAATTCAAATGGTTCAGGCCGGGTGTGGTGGCTCACACCTGTAATCCCAGCGCTTTGGGAGGCCGAGGTGGGCAGATCACCTGAGGTCAGGAGTTCGAGACCAGCCTGGCCAACATGGTGAAACCTCATCTCTACTAAAAAAGCAAAAATTAGCCAGGTGTGGTGGTGCATGCCTGTAATCCTAGCTACTCAGGAGGCTGAGGCAAGAGAATTGCTTCAACCCGGGAGGCAGAGGTTGCAGTGAGCTGAGATTGTGCTATTGCACTCCACCTTGGGCGATGGAGCGAGACTCCGTCTCAAAAAATATAGATAGATAGATAGATAATACCAATGGACCTTTTCCTTCCTAGGGTGGAGCATCTTTTCTAGAGCTCAGACACTGAAACCCCACTCTAATGAGTTCTGTATACTTCTGCAAGTCATCACACTTCTCTCTGCCTCAGTTTCCTCATCTGCAAGGTGGAGGCAATAGTGTTACCTTCCCCAAAGCGGTACCGGGAGGATGAAATGAGATCGTGCACACACAGCTGTTAGAACTATGCCTAGCCCGGAGCACGTGCTTCCCAAAGCTACCTGTTTCTGTTCTCCTTACCATCTCTCGAGTATTTCAACATAGATAACTTCAGGAATCCAAAGCATTGAACACTAGGAGGAGAGAAAAAAAAGCTTAATTCCAGAGGTTGTTCAAGAATCTATCTACCCATGGGAGGGCTGCGTTTGGTTTTCCCTCTTTGTCTCCGCCTTCTTTAAATAATGAACTGAAGTCTCTGTTTCTGCAGGCTGCACAAGTTGCCTAAGGCCATCGGGCCAGGGCAAACCTGGGCCATTTATTCTCCCTCTTTCAGCCTGTTCCTGTGTTTATACTACCCTGTTTAGTTTAATGCACATCCCAAGATTACCCCTAATACACATCCTCAGAAATGTTTATGGAAATTCTTTATAAGCAAACGGCTTTATTTCCCTTGAGTAGCTGCAGATACAAAGCAGCGGTCACTTTTTTTATTGACAGGCTTAAACACCTCACGATACCCCCAGCCCCCACCCTGTGTAGATCTGTTACCCCAGCCCACCCACACATCCATCGTGGGATTCTGCAGTTATAAGAAGCCAAGACTTGGCCACTCTGGATCCATCCTAGAGTCCCAGCCCCTAGCCATTGTTCCAAAGCAGGAATCTTTTTTTGTTTTACTTTTCTAGAGACAGAGTCTCATTCTGTTGCCCAGGTAGTGGCAGGATCAAAGCTCACTGCAGCTTCCAACTCCTGGGCTCAAGTAATGCTGCCACCTCACCTCGCTGGAACTACAGGCATGTACCACCATGCCTGGCTAACTTTTTAAGAAAATTTTTGTAGAGTCAGGTATGGTGGTTCACACCTATAATCCCAGCACTTTGGGAAGCCAAGGAGGAAGGATCACTTGAGGCCAGGAGTTCAAGACCAGCCTGGGCAACATGGCGAAACCTCATCACTACAAAAAAATCAGCCAGGTGTGGTAGTGCACACCTGTAGTCCCAGCTACTTGGGAGGCTGAGGTGAGGGGATCACTTGAGCCTGGAGGGTTGAGGCTGCAGTGAGCTATGATAGTGACACTGCACTCCAATGCAGGTGGCAGAGCAAGACCTTGTCTCCAAAAAAAAAAAAAAAAATTTGTTTAGAGATGGAGTCTTGGTATGTTGCCCAGGCTGGTCTCAAACAACTGGGCTCAGATGATCATTCCACTTCAGTCTCCCAAAAAGCTGGGATCACAGTCATGACCAACTGTGCCCCAAAGCAGAAATCTTGACAACTCATAGACTTTTTGGTTCTTTCCTCTGCTGGTGGTTTTGTTTGGTAAGGGGCGGAAAAGAAAGAAGAGAACCACATATCATTTTGTGTTTGCTTCCCGTCCCCGACCTCGGCAAAGATTTACTAGATGCCTGTTAAGTGCCAGGCGCTGTTCTAGGTGATGGGGATTTAGCAGTGAGCATGGGCGACCTCAGCTATCAGATCAATTACATTCTGATGGCAGAGGTGGACCATAAGCAAAACAAAGAAGTGCGTAAATATAACTGCTGAGGGTGATTAATGCTGTGAGAATGGTAATATAAAATAATGCAGTTAAGAGCTGGCCGGGTGCAATGGCTCACACCTGTAATCCCAGCACTTTGGGAGGCCAAGGCAGATGGATCATGAGGTCATGAGATCGAGACCATCCTGGCCAACATGGTGAAACCCCATGTCTACTAAAAATACAAAAATTGGCCGGGTGTGGTGGCGTGCACTTATAGTCCCAGCTACTCAGGAGGCTGAGGCAGGAGAATCGCTTGAATCCAGAGGGTGGAGGTTGGAGTGAGCTGAGATCATGCCACTGCACTCCAGTCTGAGTGACAGAGCGAGAGTCCATCTCAAAAAAAAAAAAAAAAAAAGAAAGAAAACAAAAGAAAAAAGAAATAGGGAATCTCGGCCAGGCGTGGTGGCTCATGCCTGTAATGCCAGCACTTTAGGAGGCTGAGGTGAGCAGATTGCTTGAGGTCAGGAGTTCGAGACCAGACTGGACACATGGCAAAAAAAATACGGTGGGCAAGGAAGACCTCCTTGAAGAGGTAACATTTGAGCAGAGACCTGAATGAAGTAAGGGAGAAAGTTCTTGGAAGGGTATTCCAAGCCCAGAGAACTGCAAGTGCACAGGCACTGAAGCTGGATCTGCTTGTTATATTGGAGGAAAAGCGGGAAGACCCACGTAACTAAAATGTAGTGATCCAGGGGAGAATGGTAGGAAGTCACGTTGGAGAGGCAAGCAGAGACCAGATCATTAGGGCCTTGGAAGAGGGCCTTAGAAAAAAGACTTGTAGATGTGGTTCTAGTTTCGATGGAAAGCAATCCGGAGCCTTATGCAGGAAAAGACATGATGGGATCCATGTTTTGTTTTTGTTTGTTTCTTTGGAGTCTCGCTCTGTCACCCAGGCTGGAGTGCAGTGGCACGATCTTGGCTCACTGCAACCTCAGCCTCCCCAGTTCCAGTGATTCTCCTGCCTCAGCCTCCCCAGTAGCTGGGACTATAGGTGCCCGCCACCACACCTGGATAATTTTTGTATTTTTAGTAGAGACGGGGTTTCACCATATTGGTCAGGCTGCTCTCGAACTCCTGACCTCAAGAGATCTGCCCTCCTCGGCTTCCCAAAGTGCTGGGATTACAGGCATGAACCACTGCGCCTGGCTGGGATCCATGTCTTTAAAGATCCCTTGGCTCCTGTACGGAGGATGATCTCTAGTGGGGGTGCAGTGAAAGTGGGAAAACAAGCTAAGAGGTTACTGCTTTGTTCAAGAGGCTGTCCGAGAGGACAGCAGGGTCGTCTCATCAGATCTAACTGATGAGATGAAGAGAAGCAATGGATTTAGAATATAGCGTGTCCTTGTAGGGGTATCCAGCAGGTTCACTGGTGGAGTGAAAGTGTCAGTGATGAGAAGAGAAGGATCATGGGCAGCTTGAGTAACTAGGCTGGTGAGGGTGCCATTTTCCAAGATGGGTAAGATTGGAAAACGAGCCAACTGGATGGGGAAATTTGAGATGCCTGAAGACACTCAATGGAGTTGTTATGTGAAAGTACACTTTAGGTTAATAATAGTGAAAGTTGGCCAGGGGCGGTGGCTCACGCCTGTAATCCCAGCGCTTTGGGAGGCCGAGGTGGGCGGATCACAAGGTCAGGAGATTGAGACCATCCTGGTTAACACGGTGAAACCCCGTCTCTACTAAAATTACAAAAAATTAGCCGGGTGTGGTGGCGGCGCCTGTAGTCCCAGCTACTGGGGAGGCTGAGGCAGGAGAATGGCGCGAACCCAGGAGGTGGAGCTTTCAGCGAGCCGAGATCACGCCACTGCACTCCAGCCTGGGTGACAGAGTGAGACTCAGTCTCAAAAATGAATAAATAAATAAATAAATAATTTGCCCAAGGTGACACGACCTGGATTGAAACTCATGGATGTCAGCCTCTGCTATGCATTGAATTGTATCCGGCCAAAAAGGAGATATTGGAGCCAGCCTCTGCTATGCATTGAATTGTATCTTGCCAAAAAGGAGATGTTGGAGCTCTGAGACCCAGCACCTCAGAATGTGTTTCTACTTGGAAACAGGGTCTTTACTGAGACTCTATTCCAACAGGACTGGTGACATGTGGGAGAAATGTGGACACAGAGACAGACATAGAGGGAAGATGACAGCAGAGTCACAGGGAGAAGACGGTCATCTACGAGCCAGGGAGAGTGGCCTGGCACAGATCCTTCCCTCACAGCATCCAGAGAGCCTTCAGACAATGCATCTGTGCTATGTAAGCTGCTCCATCTGTGGTGCTCCTGTTACAGCAGCCCCAGGAAACAAATAGAGATTCTTAATTGCCAAGCCATGTTCCTCCCATAGTACGATTTCTCATCAGATTGTCTATCTTCGCTGCTGACACAGGTATTTCTGGATGATAGAGATCATGTGTAGCTTGCATATTTAGTATGAGGTATGTAAAAGTCACCTCACAGATATTAAATTATTTGGCTACAGCTTTGAGCTTGGCCTCTCTCTTAAGGATTACCTTGCTATAGGGATAGGAAGCCATCGTGATATAAAGGCTTAAGTTTCTATAAGATTTTGATTTTTAATCTAACATGATATTAATAACTGCCCATCGGGCATGATGGCTCACACCTATAATCCCAGCACTTTGGGAGGCTGAGGCAGCGGATCACTTAAGGTCAGGAATTCAAGACCAGCCTGGCCAACATGGTGAAACCCCGACTCTACCAAAAATACAAAAATTAGCTGGGTGTGGTGGTGCACGCTTGTAATTCCAGCTACTTGGGAGGTGAAGGCAGGAGAATTGCTTGAACCCAGGAGGCAGAGGTTGCCGTGAGCCAAGATCGCACCACTGCGCTCCAGCCTGGGCAACAGAGTGAGACTCTGTCTCAAAACAAACAAACAAACAAAATAATAACTGTGCCTATTCAAGATCCCCAAGATAATTAAAAGGCTCACTTGAGCAGAGTAACTGAGGAGTCTTTTGGTTTTTTGGTTTTTCATTGTTAGTGGTGCCTTTTTTTTTTTTTTTTTTTCCTGGAGACAGTCTCAGTGTGTTGCCCAGTCTAGAGTGCAGAGGCGCAATCTCAGCTCACTGCAATCTCCACCTCCCAGGTTCAAGTGATCCTCCTGCCTCGGCCTCTCAAAGTGCTGGGACTACAGGCACGTGCCACCATGCCCGGCTAAGGAGGGTTTAATAAAAGGGGTATTTACCGAGATATAAACAAGGTATAGAGAAACCAGCAGGGTTGATGAAGCACCCCAGGGCTACCAACAACCAGAAGCCCTTCCCTCTCCAAGGCCTCCAAAGGCAGCAGGAGGGAGCGCTTATCAGAAAATGGCAAGATCCATAGGAAAAAGGCCACCCCACAGGAGCTGTGGGTTTCAGTAGAGGGGCACAGCCATTGCCAGACCATGGCCGGCCAGGGAGTCAATACCCCAGCCCCACCTCGGCCCTCCCATCTCCCATTCCTGCTCCTCATTGGCTGAACCCAGCAAGAAACCGGATGTCATAGAACCAGGAGATGTGGTCCCCACTGCTCAGCCTCTTGGGCACAGAGCAGGGAAGAGAAAATGGAGAGTGGATCCGGAGGGGCAAATGAAGTATTAATATTCTGAACACTCACTCTGTACCCACAGAGTGAACACTGGCTTGCCGGCTGACCCCATTTCTTGAAAATCATCCTATCCCTGCAGGTTATTTATGTTGTTACCCTTTTGCAAGAACCACATAAAATATTTTACATGCTTTTAAAACTCATAAATGTAATGAAGCCAAGATGTTTCAGCAAATGTGCTCAATGGACAAATCCTTCCAAAGATCTGCTCTCAGCTGACGTCAGTACAAAAGGCACATCTCACGACCTGCACAGCATCTGACGTGAAAGCCAATAAATTCATCCCCCTGCCCCACATGGCTTCCAGAATGTCCAAGCTGTCAGTGGATCTTAAAAATGTATCTATTCCTTCATTCACTTCCTGCGGTTCGTCTCTTGCAAGTATTTACTGCTCTTTAAAAACTGAACTCCACCAGCTGGAAATGCATTAGCGTAGAGAGACGGCTGCACTTTGTTCCGGCAGGAATTGGGCATGCAACTTCCAATCCGACTTTTCTGAGACATTAATAAAAACACATGCGCCCTGAAATTTGGGTTGATAATCTTTGGGGGCTCAGTGTAAAAACCAGTAAGAGTTTAGCACGAAACCTGGCATTCAAAAAGAGAAGCTGGACTGGAATTTGAATATGTATCGTGTGTCAAGCATGGCTCTAGCCTTTTACCTGTGATAATCACATTAATCCTCCTAATAGATGTACAGTGCAGGTGTTATTATCCCCATTTTACAGATGGGTAAGTGAGGCCCAAGGGAGCTGAACCAACATGACTGGTGCCAGAAAGATTGCAGAGGGGAGAGCTAGGAGTCAAATCCAGGCTGTGTAATTCCAGAGGGTACTCTTAACCTCTATGCCTCTGTAAATGAACAATATTCTTGAGGCCAGGCGTGGTGGCTCACACCTGTAATCCCAGCACTTTGGGAGGCCAAGGTGGGCTGATCACCTAAGGTCAGGAGTTTGAGACCAGCCTGGACAACACGACGAAACCCCATCTCTACCAAAAACACAAAAATTATCTGGGTATGGCGGTGCAGTCCTGTAGTCCCAGCTACTGGGGAGGCTGAGGCAGGAGAATCACTTGAACCCAGGAGGCAGAGGTTACAATGAGATGAGATCATGCCGCTACGCTCCAGCCTGGGCAGTGAAGAATATTCTTGAAAAATATAGTTTAGGTCAATAGCATGTGTAGACACATATGGGTTTTAGTACTTGATAAATGAGTATTGATGATCTCTCTCTCTCTCTCTCTTTTGATCACCCAGGCTGGAGTGCAGTGGCACAATCTCGGCTCACTGCAAACTCCACCTCCCAGGTTCAAGCGGCTCTCCTGCCTCAGCCTCCCGAGTAGCTGGGACTACAAGCGCCTGGCACCACACCTAATTTCTGTATTTTCGGGAAAAATGGGGTTTCACCATGTTGGCCAGGCTGGTCTCGAAATCCTGACCTCAAGGGATCTGCCTGCCTTGGCCTCCCAAAGTGCTAGAGTTACAGGCGTGAGCCACTGCGCCTGGCTCTTTTTCTTTTATTTACCCTCCCACCCTCGATATGTGATGATGGAATATCTTGAGCCTCAGTCATCAGGTCTACAGCTCGGGCTGAATTGAAGTTCTGATCCATGAGTACACCCAACACCCTAAGTTCTGGGTACCCGCTGGGAGCCTGGCACTCTAGCAGGCACTGAAAATACACATTTGGGTAAGGTGGATGTGGCCCCTGCTTGGATGGTGCCTGTAGTCTGGAGCAAGAAAGAGGTCTTAGCCAATCTCACAGATAAACAATAGTAACTTCAATGAATGCTATTGGAGAAGTGCCCAGCTCTCCAAGGGTCCTGTGTGAGGGAATCTGACCTAGTCGGGGAGAAAGAAGAGACAAGAGTGAAGACAGATGCCTGAGCTAGGGATGAAGTTTGAGTCATTAACAAGATCAGGGAAGGCCGGGTGCGGTGGCTCACGCCTGTAATCCCAGCGCTTTGGGAGGCCGAGGCGGGCGGATCACAAGGTCAGGAGATCGAGACCACGGTGAAACCCCGTCTCTACTAAAAATACAAAAAATTAGCCGGGCGCGGTTGTGGGCGCCTGTAGTCCCAGCTACTTGGGAGGCTGAGGCAGGAGAATGGCGTGAACCCGGGAGGCGGAGCTTGCAGTGAGCCGAGATCACGCCACTGCACTCCAGCCTGGGCGACAGAGCGAGACTCCGTCTCAAAAAAAAAAAAAAAAAAAAAAAAAAAAAGATCAGGGAAGGGGCAAGTCTTGTTGGCTCATTCCCATAATCCCAGCAGTTTGGGAGGCTGAGGTGGGAGGAGAGCTTCAGCCCAGGAGTTCAAGACCAGCCTACGCAACAAAGCAAGACCCCATCTCTACAAAAAATAAAAAAAAATCAGGCCAGGTGCAGTGGCTTACACCTGTAATCCCAGCACTTTGGGAGGCCGAGGCAGGTGGCTAACCTGAGGTAAGGAGTTCAAGACCAGCCATGTCCAACATGGTGAAACCCTGTCTCTACTAAAAATACAAAAATTAGCCAGGCATGGTGGCAGACACCTGTAATCTCAACTACTTAGAAGACTGAGGCAGGAGAATCACTTGAACCCGGGAGGCAGAGGTTGCAGTGAGCTGAGATTGCTCTACTGCACTCCAGCCTGGGCATCAGAAGGACAGTCAGTCTCAAAAAAAACAAAGAAAAAATCGGGCTGGGGGTGTGGTGGCAGATGCCTGTAATCCCAGGTGTGTAATCTCCCATCTTTCAAACATCCTTCCCCTCCATTGATGTCCGCTGTCCCTGGAAGCAGCCCCCCAGAGTGCTTCCTGACTCTCATCCCTTCTCTCTAAATCCAACAGCCCTTTTCCCAGCCCTGACGTTGATCTCTCAGCAGCATCAAGATACTAAGGAGTGTGGACAAGTCCTGCTTTCCAGAGAGAGCCCTCAGTTAACCATCACTCACCCCTCTGGGCTACTGCCATTTCCCAGCACTTTGGGAGGCCAAAGCAGGTTGATTACTTGAGGTCAGGAGTTCGAGACCAGCCTGGCCAATGTGGTGAAACCCCATCTCTACTAAAATACAAAAATTAGCCATAGATGCTCACTTGAACCCAGCAGGTGGAGGTTGCAGTGAGCCGAGATCATGCCACTGCACTCCAGCCTGGGTGACAGAGTGAGACTCTGTCTCAAAATAATAATAATAATCAGGGAAGGCACAGTATTTCAGGCAGGGAGAGTAGCAGGTGCAAAGGCCCTGTGGTAAACGGGAGGGTCTGAATAGAAAGTAATAGAAGGATGCTGTTACCTATGTGGTAGTCAGGGAAGAGCTCTGAAAAAGGGACAGGAGAGCAGAGACCCAGATAAAGTGAGGGACTGAGCCACATGGATCTCTACAGCAAAAAAAAAATCCTAGGGAGAGGGGAAAGTGAGGCAAAGGCGGGAGCCTGGTGGGAGGACTCAGGGAAAAGTCAGGGAGCCCGGGAGCCAGAGCAGAAGTGGGAAGAGGGCTGAGAAAGGGAGTGAAACCAGAGAAGCAGCAGGGGACCGGCCCAGCACAGAGGGTTTCCGGGACCTGGGAAGGCCTTGGGCTTCACTCCTGGTCCCCAGCTTCTCTCCTCCGTTTAAAGGATGTCCCTCCGAAACCCAATCCCGCCTCCTAGCCCCGCCTGCCACCTCAGAACCTTCCTTACTCCTGATCCCCCATGAATACGCAAGATTTCCTTTTGAATTACATCCTTCCCTTCAGCACTTAAAATCTCTCCCATCTTTCAAAAAAAAGCAAACCCTCCCTTGGCCACCATCCCTCTAGCAACTGCCCCGTCTCTCTCTTCCCCTAACAGCCTCCCTTAGCAAAAGGTGCAGGTTCCACTTATTTCTCATTTCCCCTCCATTGATGTCCCCTGTCCCTGGAAGCGGGCCCCCAGAGTGCTTCCTGACTCTCATTCCTTCTCTCTGAATCCAACAGCCCTTTTCCCAGCCCTGAGGATCTCTCAGCAGCATCAAGATACTAAGGAGTGTGGACAAGTCCTGCTTTCCAGAGAGAGCCCTCAGTTAACCATCACTCACCCCTCTGGGCTACTCCCATTTCTGAATGGCTCTTCCTCTGTTTTCATCCTATGACCACACTCCCCTGCGGCACCAAGGCAGACCCAAGGACATTGTCACTTCTTCTTCTTCTTTTTTTTTTTTTTTTTTGAGATGGAGTCTCACTCTGTTGCCTAGGCTGGAATGCAGTGACATGATCTCAGCTCGCTGCAACTCCTGCCTCCCGGGTTCAAGCAATTCTCCTGCCTCAGCCTCCCAAGTAGCTGGGATTACAGACGCCCACCACTACGCCCGGCTAATTTTTGTATTTTTAGTAGAGACAGGGTTACACCATGTGGGCCAGGTTGGTCTCAAACTCCTAACCTAAGGTGATGCTCCCACCTTAGCCTCCCGAAGTGCTGGGATTACAGGCGTGAGCCACCGCGCCCGGCCAACGTTGTCACTTCTTATTGAATACTCTCTCCCCAGGCATCTCCTCCTGCAGCCCCCACACCATCCATGAACCGGCATCTTCCCAAGTCCTGTCTCCACCCCAGACATCTCTTTTAAAGTCCAATGACCTTCTCAAGCAATCCCGCGGGATTTGCTTCTTTAGCAATAGTGGCTGCTGTGAGTGGAGCCCTGTTCTAAATGCTGGGATCCAGAAGTGAATGAAACAGTTCAAATTCCCAGCTCCTGCAGTTGTAGAGGAAAAGAGAGACAAACAAACAGGGAAAGAATGTGACGCTGGGTATGGAACTTTCTTCTATGACAACAACAGAGCAGGAAAAGTGAGCTCCAGCGACGGAGGTGCCCGTCCACTGCGGGGTCACAGTGTCTGTGATCGGGGTGCTCCCTGGCTGCCGGGTTGCACTGTGGATCTCAGTACTTGCAGCACATAGTAGGTGTTCAGGAAATATCTGTTGGACAAGGATCAATCTTGTAGTATTATCAGGAGAAATATGAGATACAGTATCTATATAATGTCTTCCACTAAGAAGAAGGATGATACACGATGGTTCAATCAAATAGATTGTTTATTTTTTGATAATAAATATTTTATATTAGCATAATAAATACTTATTCAAACTTTTTTTTTTTTTTTTTGAGACAGAGTCTAGCTCTGTCGCCCAGGCTGGAGTGCAGTGGCCGGATCTCAGCTCACTGCAAGCTCCACCTCCCAGGTTTATGCCATTCTCCTGCCTCAGCCTCCCGCGCATCTGGGACTACAGGCGCCCGCCACCTCGCCCGGCTAGTTTTTTATGTATTTTTTAGTAGAGACGGGGTTTCACTGTGTTAGCCAGGATGGTCTCCATCTCCTGACCTCGTGATCCGCCCGTCTCGGCCTCCCAAAGTGCTGGGATTACAGGCTTGAGCCACCGCGCCCGGCCCAAACTTTTTTTTTTGAGACGGAGTTTTGCTCTTGTTGCCCAGGCTGGAGTGCAATGGTGCGATCTCAGCTCACCACAGCCTCCACCTCCTGGGTTTAAGCAATTCTCCTGCCTCAGCCTCCCAAGTAGCTGGGATTACAGGCACCTGCCACCATGCCTGGCTAATTTTATATTTTTAGTAGACATGGGGTCTCTCCATATTGGTCAGACTGGTCTCGAACTCCTGACCTCAGGTGATTGGCCTGCCTCAGCCTCCCAAAGTGCTGGGATTACAGGCGCAAGCCACCACGCTTGGCCTATTTTTTTATTTTTAGTAGAGACAGGGTTTTGCCATGTTGGCCAGGCTGATCTCAAACTCCTGACCTCCGGTCATCCGCCTGCCTTGGCCTCCCAAAGTGCTGGAATTACAGGCGTGCTATGCAAGCATTCTGTAAATATGATGATGATCATATTCATCATTGTTCCTATAGTGCTCTTAGTTTCATTTTCCCAAGTGGTAGCACACACATGACCTCATCGGATGCTTTGAATAGGTGTCTATGTTAGGTGAAGATAGCCTCTGAGGGAGGTTTTGCAGACTGGGTGGAGCAGTGTTGTTGGGCAATGTGGTCCAGGTGTGTAAAAAGGCAGGCTGCCACTCCCTCTCCCCACTTGATGATTACAAAGCAACATCTGCTGGTCCCAAGACAGTCATAATCTCTCTCTCTCTCTCTTTGTGTTTTTTTGTTTGTTTGAGATGGAGTTTCACTCTGTCTCCCAGGCTAGAGTGCAGTGGCGCGATCTTGGATCACTGCAACTTCCGCCTCCCAGGTTCAAGCAATTCTCCTGCCTCAGTCTCCCAAGTAGCTAGGATTATAGGCACTTGCCACCACGTCCGGATAATTTTTTGTATTTTTAGTAGAGACGGGGTCTCACTATGTTGGCCAGGCTGGTCTCGAACTCCTGACCTCAGTTGATCCGCCCACCTTGGCCTCCCAAAGTGCTGGGATTACAGGCGTGAGCCACTTCACCCAGCCTGTTTTTTTTTTTAAAAAGACAGAATCTGGCTCTGTCACCCAGGCTGGAGCGCAGCAGTGAGATCATAGCCTTGAACTCCTGAACTCAATGGATCCTCCCACCTCAGATTCCTGAGAAGCTGGAACTACAAGCACGCACCACCATACCAGCTAATATTTAAATTTTTTTTTTTTTTTTTTTTTTTTGAGATGGAGTCTCGCTCTGTTACCCAGGCTGGAGTGCAGTGGTGCGATCTCGGCTCACTGCAAGTTCCGCCTCCCAGATTCATACCATTCTCCTGCCTCAGCCTCCCAAGTAGCTGGGACTACAGGCACGCACTGCCATGCCTGGCTAATTTTTTGTTTTGTTTTGTTTTGTTTTGTTTTTTGAGACGGAGTCTCGCTCTGTCGCCCAGGCTGGAGTGCAGTGGCGCGATCTCGGCTCACTGCAAGCTCCGCCTCCCGGGTTCACGCCATTCTCCTGCCTCAGCCTCCGGAGTAGCTGGGACCACAGGCGCCCGCCACCTCGCCCGGCTAGTTTTTTGTATTTTTTAGTAGAGACGGGGTTTCATCGTGTTAGCCAGGATGGTCTCGATCTCCTGACCTCGTGATCCGCCCATCTCGGCCTCCCAAAGTGCTGGGATTACAGGCTTGAGCCACCGCGCCCGGCTGAGTCAGGGTTTTACCAAGTTGGCCAGGCTGGTCTCGAACTCCTGACATCAGGTGATCTGCCTGCTTCAGCCTCCCAAAGTGCTACAGGTGTAAGCCACTGCGCCCAGCCAATTTTTTTATTATTTTATTTTATTTTATTTTTGGAGACATAGTCTTGCTCTGTCATCCATGCCAGAGTGCAGTGGCACAATTTTGGCTCACTGCAACTCCTGCCTCCTGGGTTCAAGCGATTCTCCTGCCTCCCAGTAGCTGGGATTACAGGCACTCACCACCAGTCCCATCTAATTTTTTTGTATTACTAGTAGAGATTGGGTTTTGCCATGTTGGCCATAGCTGGTCTCGAAATCTTAACCTCAAGTGATCCACCCGTCTGGGCCTCCCAAAGTGCTGGGATTACAGGTGTGGGCCACCAAGCCCGACCTATTTTATTTGTGTATTGTTTGCTTGTTTATTGTCCGTCCTTCCCCCTGGACTGTGAGCTCCATCAGGCAGGACCGAGCTTCCCTTGCTGAATCTCAGAGCTAGAGCCTCAAGGGCCCTGTGGGTAGCATGAAGACACAAATGGCCAGCTGGCAGTCAGACAGGTTGGTGCAAAACCTAGACCCAGTGCTGGAGGAGGCGATGCCCTGGGACGGCGCACAGCTTATTCCTATCCCAATGTCTGCACATGTGAAAAGGGAAGGATAAAATGACTCCTCAGAGTTGGAAGGACAATTACATAAGGGTCCTGGCACAGTGTTTCAGATGTAGTTGGAACCGGATAATTACTGGACTTGGCTGATTAACTCTTCTCAGACGACCAGCTCCTCAGAATCTTCTCCCCAGTCCCCCAAATCCCACACTCATTTCTTTTATATTCCCTATACAAATATTCCAGAGGTATACAGGTCTTTGGGTGAAGCTGCAGAATCTTCCATCAGGGGTCAGATAGTGAAGACAATGGTGAAATTACCCAGCTTCAGTGATCATTCCCAGGGTTTCTGTGGAGCTAGTCAACTCACCTCCAGCAACATTTCTGAAAACGAACTCACTGCTTCTGCTCCTCCTCCCCTGATAAGCTCTCTGCCTTGGTGAGGGATGTGGAGATCTCTAGCACCCTCACTCCCACCCACTTCACATCCTCCTCCACTGCACCTACCGACTCATTCATTCACTCACTCATTCATTCAATAGCTAATCTTTGTTTTCTGTTATTTATTTATTTATTTGAGATGGAGTTTTGCTCTTTCGCCCAGGCTGGAGTGCAGTGGCATGATCTCAGCTCACTGCAACCTCTGCCTCCTGGGTTCAAGCGATTCTCCTGCCTCAGCCTCCCGAGTAGCTGGGATTACAGACCTGTGCCACCACGCCTGGCTAATTTTTGTATTTTTAGTAGACACGGGGTTTATGTCACGTTGGCCAGGCTGGTCTCAAACTCCTGACCTCAGGTGATCCACCCTCTTTGGCCTCCCAAACTGCTAGGATTATAGGTGTGAGCCAACGCGCCCAGCCAACATTTGTTTAATATCTTTTGCGTGACATAGCCAGGTTGTTTTGAAGTCCTATGAATTAGGTGTCGATGATAATATATCAACAATAACATCAGACATTTATTGAGCATTTCCTCCACCGAGAGATATATGAATATAGTCCAGAGGTTGGCACATTCTTTCTGTAAAGGAACAGACAGAAATATTTCAGGGGCTGGGCACAGTGGCTCATGTCTGTAATCCCAACACTTTGGAAGGCCAAGGCGGGAGGATGGCTTGAGCCCAGGAGTTCAAGACCATCTTGGGCAACATGGCAAGACATTGTCTCTACAGAAAAATTAGGCCTGGCTCGGCCGGGCGTGGTGGCTCACGCCTGTAATCCCAGTACTTTGGGAGAGTGAGGCGGGTGGATCACGAGGTCAGGAGATCGAGACCATCCTGGCTAACACGGTGAAACCCCATGTCTACTAAAAAATACAAAAAATTAGCCAGGCATGGTGGTGGTGCGTGACTGTAGTCCCAGCTACTGGGGAGGCTGAGGCAGGAGAATGGCATGAACCCGAGAGGTGGAGCTTGCAGTGAGCCGAGATCGCACCACTGCACTCCAGCCTGGGCGACAGAGACAGACTCCGTCTCAAAAAAATAAATAAATAAAAAAAGAAAAGAAAGAAAGAAAAAAAAGAAAAATTAGGCCAGGCTCAGTGATTCACACCTGTAATCCTAGCACTTTGGGAGGCCAGGGTGGACAGATCACTTGAGATTAGGAGTTTGAGAACAGCCTGGTCAACATGGCGAGACCCCGTCTCTATTAAAACTACAAAAATTAGGCCGGGCGCAGTGGCTCAAGCCTGTAATCCCAGCACTTTGGGAGGCCGAGACGGGCGGATCACAAGGTCAGGAGATCGAGACCATCCTGGCCAACACGGTGAAACCCCGTCTCTACTAAAAAATACAAAAAACTAGCTGGGCGAGGTGGCGGGCGCCTGTAGTCCCAGCTACTCGGGAGGCTGAGGCAGGAGAATGGTGTGAACCCGGGAGGCGGAGCTTGCAGTGAGCTGAGATCCGGCTACTGCACTCCAGCCTGGGTGACAGAGCAAGACTCCGTCTCAAAAAAAAAAAAAAAAAAAAAAAAACACACTACAAAAATTAGCCTGGCGTGGTGGTGTGCACCTGTAATCCCAGCTACTTGGGTGGCTGAGGCAGGAGAATCAGGCTTGCACCTGGGAGGAGAAGGAGGTTCTAGTGAGCCGAGATGGCACCACTGCATTCCAGCCTGGGCAACAGAGTGACACTCTGCCTCAACAAAATAAAAATAAAAAATAAAAAATTAGGCCAGGCATGGTAGCTCACACCTGTAATCCCAGCACTTTGGGAAGCCGAGGCGGGCAGATCACCTGAGGTCAGGAGTTTGCGACCAGCCTGGCCAACATGGTGAAACCCCATCTCTACTAAAAATACAAAAATTAGCTGGGTGTGGTGGCAATTGCCTGTAGTCCCAGCTACTCAGGAGGCTGAGGCAGGAGAATCATTTGAACCTGGGAGGCAGAGGTTGCAGTGAGCCGAGATCGTGCCACTGCACTGCAGCCTGGGCAACAGAGACAGACTCCGTCAAAAAAAAAAAAAAAAAAATTAGCCGGGCGTGGTGGTGGGTGCCTGTAGTCCCACTGCATGGGAGGCTAAGGCAGGAGAACTGCTTACACCCAGGAGGTTGAGACTGCAGAACCATGTTTGTGCCACTGTACTCCAGCCTGAGTGATGGAGTGACACTGTCGAAAGAAAGAAAAGAAAGGAAGGAAGGAAGGAAGGAAGGAAGGAAGGAAGGAAGGAAGGAAGGAGAGAGAGAAGGAAGGAAGGAAGGAAGGGAGGGAGGGAGGGAGGAAGGGAGAAAGGAGAGAGAGAAGGAAGGAAGGAAGAGAGGGAGGGAGGAAGGGAGGAAGGAGAGAGGGAAGGAAGGAAGGAGAGAGAGAAGGAAGGAAGGAAGGAGAGAGAGAGAAGGAAGGGAGGAAGGGAGGAAGGAGAGAGAGAGAAGGAAGGAAGGGAGGAAGGGAGGAAGGAAGGAGAGAGAAAAAAGGAAGGAAGGAAAAAGAAAGAGAAAGAAAGAAAGAAAAAGAAGAAAGAAAATGAAAGAAAGAAAAGAAGGAAGGGAGAGAAAACGAAGACAGAAAAAGAAATGCATGACCAGCCACATGGACGCAGCCACCCCACTGCATTTCCCTTCTTCATTCTTTCTCTTTCTCTCCTGGAAGACTTTTACCCCTTTTTCTCTTCTAACACTCAGCATCCTCTTCCCTTCCTTACTCTTGTTTCTAATTTCACTGATGTAATAGACACAATAGATGCAATCAGTAGTGAACTCCCACACATTCCCAAGCTAAATTAACCTACCTGCCTTGAACTGCACTCAACTATTATGCCTTCCCTGATGTTGCAGCCGATGAACTATGTTACCATGTCATAGACCAGCACTCCATCTCCTTCTTTTTAAAAGATTAAAAAAAAATTTTTTAAATAAAAAATAAAAGGCTCATGCCTGTAATCCCAGCACTTTGGGAGGCCAAGAGTTCAAGATCAGCCTGGCCAAACCCCGTCTGTACTAAAAAATACAAAAAAATTTAGCCAGGCTTGGTGGCACGTGCCTGTAATCCCAGCTACTCAGGAGGCTGAGGCAGGAGACTCGCTTGCACTAGGGAGGAAGAGGTTGCAGTGAGCTAATATGCGCCACGGCACTCCAGCCTGGGCAATAGAGTAAGACTGTCTGAAAAATAAAATGAAATAAAATAAAGTAAAATAAAATAGGCTGGGCGCAGTGACTTATGCCTGTAATTCCAGCACTTTGGGAGGCCAAGGTGGACAAATCACTTGAGGTCAGGAGTTCGAGACCAGCCTGGCCAACATGGTAAAACCCCATCTCTGCAAAAAATATAAAAATTAGCTGGGTGTGGTGGAGCACGACTATAATCCCGGTTACTTGGGAGGCTGAGGCAGAAGAATTGCTTGAACCCAGGAGGCGGAGGTTGCAGTGAGCCGAGATCACGCCATTGCATTCCAGCCTAGGTGACAGAGTGAGACTCTGTCTCAAAAAAATAATAATAAAATAAAATAAATTGAGACACAGTCACCTTATGTTGCCCAGGCTGACCTCGAATTCCTGGGCTCAAGGGATCCCCCCGCCTTGGCCTCCCAGGTTGCTGTGACTACAGGCATGAGCAGCCACCATGCCCAGCTCTTTCCTACTTTCCTGAGATCATTACAGATGAAACAACTTATAATGGTTCAATTTAAGGTTTTTCAACTTTACAGTGGTACAAAGGCAATTAGTACATTCAGTAGACACTGTACTTCAAGCACTCAAAACCATTTTGTTTTTCAGTTTCTGTACAGTATTCAATAAATTACATGAGATATTTAACATTTTTTTATAAAATAAGCTTTGTGTTAGATGAGTTTGCCCAACTGTAGAATAATGTAAGTGTTCTGAGCATGTGGAAGGTACGCTAAACTGTAATGTTTGGTAGGTTAGGTGTATTCAATGCATTTTTTTTTAAGACATTCTCTCTCAGTCACTCATGCTGGAGTGCAGTGGCATGATCTCAGCTCACAGCAGCCTCTGCCTCCCAGATTCAAATGATTCTCGTCCCTCAGCCTCCCGAGTAGTGGGGATCACAGGTGTGTGCTACCAAGCCTAATTTTTTTTTTTTTTGAGTCGGAGTCTCGCTCTGTCACCCAGGCTGGAGGGCAGTGCTGCTATCTCCGCTCACTGCAGGCTCCACCTGCTGGGTTCCCGCCATTCTCCTGCCTCAGCTTCCCGAGTAGCTGGGACTACAGGTGCCCACTACCTTGCCCAGCTAATTTTTTTTTTTTTTTTTTGTATTTGTAGTAGAGATGGGGTTTTACCATGTTAGCCAGGATGGTCTCAATCTCCTGGCCTGATCTTGGCTCACTGCAACCTCCACCTCCCGGGTTCAAACGATTCTCCTGCCTCAGCCTTCCGAGTAGCTGGGATTACAGGCCCCCACCACCACGCCCAGCTAATTTTTGTATTTTTAGTAGAGATGGGGTTTCACCATGTTAGCCAGGCTGTTCTTGAACTCCTGACCTCGTCATCTGCCCACCTCGGCCTCCCAAAGTGCTGGGATTACAGGCATGAGCCATTGAGCCCTGCCAAGCCTCACTAATTTTTGTATTTTTAGTAGAGACAGAGTTTCGCCATGTTGGCCCGGCTAGTCTCAAACTCCTGGCCTCAAGTGATCCACCTGCTTAGGCCTCTAAAGGCATTTTCAGTTTATTTTATTTTCAACTCACAGTGGTTTTATCGGGAGGTAAACCCATCAGAAGTCAAGGAGCATCTGTATTCTGTGATTGTTCCCTTTCTCTCCTGCATCGTCGACATTTCGTCTTCCCTTGGATCCTTCCAATGTCATCCAGCACTTGCTATGTTATCTCCCTCACACTCATATTCACCCCGATGCTCCCTACTCCCCACTTACCATGAAACAGTTTTAAAAGAGTTGACCCTAAAGAGCTCAACACCTCCTCTTGTTCTTCCCCAACCCTCTCCAATCAGCTCTTGCCCTAGGTATCCCCAGGCATCTTCTTAATGACTGGTTGTCTCTATATTGCCAAACCTGACACTCAGTTCCAGTGCTTGTCTGCCTTGCCACATCAGTATCATGTTCAGACAGTGGGTCGCTGCCTCCCTGTGAAGCACGCTCCTCTCTTGGCTTCCTGGACTGCTCCCTCTGTCATCCTGATTCACTGGCTGCTGTTTCTCTGCACCTATGCATGTTTCTCCTCAACTTCCCTCCTTTTTTTTTTTTTTTTTTTGAGATGGAGTCTCGCTGTGTCTCCCAGGCTGGAGTGCAGTGGCGTGATCTCGGCTCACTGCAAGCTCCGCCTCCCGGGTTCACGCCATTCTCCCGCCTCAGCCTCCCAAGTAGCTGGGACTACAGGCGCCCGCCACCACGCCCGGCTAGTTTTTTGTATTTTTAGTAGAGACGGGGTTTCACCATGTTAGCCAGGATAGTCTCGATCTCCCGACCTCGTGATCCACCCGCCTCGGCCTCCCAAAGTGCTGGGATTACAGGCTTGAGCCACCGCGCCCGGCCTCAACTTCCCTCTTTTAAACTCAGCAGTTCCCCAGGCCTCATCCTTGCATTTTTCTCTTCCCTATCTCCATTCACTGCCTAGATGATCTCAGCCAGTTTCTCGGCTTCAAAAACCATCTCATACTGATGTCAACAGCCTGCTGGTCCTTGCCTCTGAACTTCAGACTGGTGTCTCCAACTGTTGATCTGACTTTTCCACTTGAAGTTCCAATTGGCAAATCAAACATAACATGTTCCAAAGGAGTTCTGAAGCACCCCCCTCTGCCAAATCTACGTCTCCCACCGCCTTCCCTATTTCTGTACCTGGTACTTGCAACCGTTTGGATGCTCAGGCTGAGAATCTAGGAGTCATCCTTGACCCCTGTGTCTTAGAGCTGCATCCGATCAGTTTGCAAGTTCTATCAGCCACGTGATCACAATAAATCCGCCTCGTCTCTCTTTATCTCTCTCACCCCTGCCACTTCCACCTTGGTCTGAGCTCCATTTTCTCACTCTTGAACCACTGCAGTAGGATCCTCACTGCTCTCCCCACATCTACCCTGTCCCCCACCTACTTGGGTCTATAACCTTCCTCAGAGTTCTCCTAAAACCTAGGAAAATCATGTCATTCCCCTGCTCAAAACACTCTTGACAGCCTTTCATGTCACTAGAAAAAAAAAAAAAAAAAAAAGCAAAGTCCTTTTTTTTTTTTTTTTTTTTTTTTCTCTGAGACGGAGTCTCCCTCTGTTGTCCAGGCTGGAGTGCAGTGGTGCAGTCTTGGCTCACTGCAACCTCTGCCTCCCAGGTTCAAGTGATTCTCCTGCCTCAACCTCCCGAGTAGCTGGGACTACAGGCACATGCCACCACGCCCAGTTAATTTTTTGTGTTTTTAGTAGAGAAGGGGTTTCACCGTGTTAGCCAGGATGGCCTCAATCTCCTGACCTTGTGATCCACCTGCCTTGGCCTCCCAAAATGCTGGGATTATAGGTGTGAGCCACTGTGCCCAGCCCTAGCAAAGTTCTAAAAAAAAAGAAAAAAGAAAAAACTGGGGTGGGGAGGGCTGTCCTATTGCTAATTGACTTGGCAGTCATATTAAGATGAAACCTATTTAAATATTTCAACTCTTATGTTTTTTGATTTTAGAGATCCGGGTCTCACTATATTGCCCAGGCTGGGTCACTGTGGCAATTCACAGTCATCATCATGGGGTACTACAGCTTTGAACTCCTGGGCTCAAGTGATCCTCCCACCTCACCCTCCCCAGTAGCTGGTACTATAGGTATGTGCCACCATGCTTGGTTGCCTTTGACATTTTTGCTGCAGGAAAATTAAGAATTTATTTATTGGCCGGGAGCGGTGGCTCACGCCTGTAATCCCAGCACTTTGGGAGGACGAGGTGGGCAGATCATGAGGTCAGGAGTTTGGAACCAGCCTGGCCAACGTAGTGAAACTCCCTCTCTACTAAAAATACAAAAATTAGCTGGGTGTGGTGGCACACGCCTATAGTCCCGGCTACTTGGGAGGTGGAGGCGGGAGAATTGCTTGAACCTGGGAGGTGGAGGCTGCAGTGAACCAAGGTCGTGCCATTGCACTCCAGTCTGGGTGACAGAGTGAGACTCCATCTCAAACAAAACAAAACAAACAACAACAAAAAAAGAATTTATGTATTATTAGTATTATTTATTATTATTACTATTTTAAGATGGAGTCTCGCTCTGTCACCCAGGCTGGAGTACAGTGGCATGATCTCGGCTCACTGCAACCTCCACCTCCCGGGCTCAAGCAATTCTCATGCCTCAATCTCCTGAGTAGCTGGGCTTCATGCCCAGTTAATTTTTGTATTTTTAATAGAGACAGGGTTTCGCCATGTTGGCCAGGCTGGTCTCAAACTCCTGACCTCAGTTGATCCACCTGTCTCGGCCTCCCAAAGTGCTGGGATTACAGGCGTGAGCCACCATGCTCAGCCTGACAATTAAGAATGTATTAAGCATTCTACTACTAATCACTCCTTTTGAGTATTTCTTAAACCTTAAAATTTTCGAGCAGTTATATGAATCTCTATTTGGTAAGCTGCCACTATGAGATGACATTTAAAATAAATAGAAACGCGGAGGCTCACGCCTGTAATCCCAGCATTTGGGAGGCCAAGGCAGGCGGATCACCTGAGTTTGGGAAGTCGAGACCAGCCTGGTCAACATGGTGAAAACCCATCTCTACTAAAAACACAAAAATTAGCTGGGCGTGGTGGCACACGCCTATAATCCCAACTACTAGGGAGACTGAGGCAGGAGAATCGCTTGAACCTGGGAGGCAGAGGTTGCAGTGAGCCGAGATCATGCCACTGCACTCTAGCCTGGGTGACAGAGCAAAATTCCATCTCAGAAAAATAAATAAATACATAAATAAATTTCATATTATGGGTATTTTACCACAATAAAAAAAAAATTGGAAAACAAAGTATCTAGAGCCATTATCTCTAAGGTCATATGTCCTCTGCCCCCATTACTCCTCATTCACTCCACCCCAGCCCCACTGGCCTTTTTCTGGTTCCTCAAACACGCCAAGCACGTTCCTGCCCCAAGGCCTTTGCAGTGTCTGTTGCTTCTGTCTGGAATGCAATTCCCACAGATCTATATGGCTCTTCATGTCTCGACCCACTTGTCTCCTTTTCAGTGAAGCCTTTCCTGATCACCCTGCAAAAAAGCATCCACTGATGGCCTCCGTCCTTTTATCTTGCTTTGTCTTCAAAGCACTTGCTCCTAGATGCTGTTCATTAAAGGTATTTGCTTACGCAATGCAATTTGTTTATGCAATGGTGAATGAGATTAACATGTCCCCTTCTGTCATGGAATGCTTATTCTGGAAAACAATATGTCCTAAATTATGTCTTTTGTGTTTCCATCCCATCCCAGCCATATTCTAGGCAGAGTCAATGTACCATAGACCACCATTGGCCCACAGGCTAACATTTTTGCAAAAGCCAACAATTTTGACATTAAACTTTTAGACATTTTAGACTCAACTACTTAACTACTTAAGTTTTTTCATGTCTAAATTCCCAGCACTGAGTGAGTTCAAGGCCCTGTGCAAAGCAGACAAAATAATTACTCCTTGAATAAATGAATGATCAAATAAATGACCATGTAAATTAAATAACTCTGACTCCAAAACTAACATGTATGTTGTGCATCTGCTTAATATTATGAGAAACCCTAAACATTCCTGCTGTACCCTGAAATAATTCATGTGATAATAGATGTTTCCTAAACACTAATTATATGCCAGGGGCTTTACACAAATCATTTCTGATTTTTGCAGCAAGGCCACAAGCAGCGATTACTCTTTGCATTGACTAGGGAAGAAATCAAGGCATAGAGAGGTTGAGACCCTGGTGGAAATTATCCAGCTCAGATGGACACTGCCAAAAAGCAAGCTCTACATCTGGGTCTGTCTGCCTGTGCTTGTCCACTCTGCTGTCTAAGAAATTAACTTGCGCCCAGGTGCGGTGGCTCACGCCTGTAATCCCAGCACTGTGGGAGGCCAAAGCAGGCGGATCACGAGGTCAGTAGATCGAGACCATCCTGGCTAACATGGTGAAACCCCGTCTCTATCAAAAATTTAAAAAATCAACCGGGTGTGGTGGCATGCGCCTGTAGTCCCAGCTACTCAGGGGGGCGAGACAGGAGAATCATTTGAACCCAGGAGGCTGAGGTTGCAGTGAGCCAAGATCGTGCCACTGCACTTTAGCTTGGGCGAAAGAGCGAGACTCAGTCTCAAAAAAAAAAAAAAAAAAGAAAGAAAGAAATTAACTTGCAGATCATCTGGAAAGTGGAAAAAGTGAAATGACTCCTTTCTTATTCTCTGTGTTTAACCCTTGTTCTGTTTACTAGGGGTTTATGTCTTCTGTTTTGGTTTTTCCCTTTATTCCTCTACATTTATCATCCTCCCTTAGTTTTCTTCTTCTTCAGCATTTGCTCTCTTCTCTTCTCATCTGCCCACTTGGCTTTTCTCTCTTTCCCTCCATTTCTCTCTCTTTTGTTACCCACACCAGACTAGGGCCAAGTCATTTGTTTACTTGAGTGTCTGAGCTGAGAAAAGAAGTTTAAAATCTCTCTACACGTTAAAACAAAGAAAAGAACATTTTATATTCCCTTTCATGGTCAAAAGATGATCGTTTCTTCCCCTTCACAGAATCCATTTAGGTGTTTATAGAGCAGTTATCTTAACAATGACTGTCCTTTGCTTTTCTCTGTGTTCCAATTAACATTCTTAATTGCCTCATTCTAAACGTCTCACTTTTTGTATGTTGCCCAGAGTTCTCTGACAAGTTTATTTTTAATTATAATTTATATTGCAAAGCCGGATAGATATTTATAACAGTCAACTTTCCATTGTGCCGCGCTTTTAGCTCTTTCAGCTTTGTTATAATAAAGTTTGCAGCGAATTTAAAGAAGTGCCTTCTCAGTAATATTTTTTAAACATAGAGTTTACAACAGGCACTTTTTAGGGGACTAGGGGGTTGGATTTGTGCCTGGTAGATAACAAAAAAAAAAAAAATTTAAGGCAAGAGAAAACTTTTAAGAAAGGTTTTGGACACCAGTGCAGAAATATTTAAGTAAAGAGTGAATGAGACTTATGTAAAAAGGAAATGAAAGGGAAAGCATTTCTAGCAGAAAAAAAAAATGTTCAATCAATTGAACCTTTGGCTTGTTTTTGAAAATCTATATATTTCTGCTGTCCAGTTACGCAATATGTGAGTGTCCCGATAAGCATGTTTATGAGATGGCCCATTTAGCTTGATCACTCATGTTACTGAGGCCCTGGTCTTGCACAAGAGCCCACAAAAGGAGTAAGATAGTATTTGAAAAAAGCTCTCAAAGGGCTGTGAATTTGTGAAATTCATGTCAACATTCACTTCAGAAAGACTCAAGATGGTAGGCCTTAAGGCAAGAAATCCAAAATTTGGGCACAGCGATATGAGCAAAGACATTTCGTGAAATGTTACTAAAGAAAAAGATCTCAAATATACAACAGGGATGGGTCAAGTGAATTAAACGTTCATCCACAGAGTGAAAAAATAACAACAAAAAAAAATTTACAAAGATTTGTTTCAATGCGGCGGGAGAATCTTATGATAGCCCATTCAGTGAAATAAACAGAATTCCAAAATGTTATCTTTCTCTAATCTGCAGGAGAAGTAGATAGATCATCACATGAGCGAATATAAGACTGCAATTGTGCAATCTTTGAGGGAAAGGGTCAAAATGCTGAAGTTTGACTTAGTTGGGAAGGTTAAGAAGCCTCCCCTGGAGAAGATAAGAGGATTTGGTTGTGACTTAATACTTAAAGTTTTATTAGAAAGGACTTTACTATTTTTCTTTTAATGGTATTAGTTAGATGCTAATATGGCCTTGAAATCATGTTACCTGTAAACCTCGTTTCTTATCTCCGGCACCATTGATTTTTTGGGTCAGGTAATCCTTTGTTGTGGAGGTTTTCCTGGGCATTGTAGGATCTTAAGCATGACCTCGGGCCTCTACCTACTAGACAGTTGTGACCACTGAAAATGTCTCTAGACATTGCCAAATGTCCCCTCGTGGGGGAAAAGGCACACTGTCTCCATTAAGAACGGCTGCTGTAGACTTAGAGAACCAACACTCTCGACCGTCTGTGTGTACCTGAGATTGACCGGAAGACTGCGTGCTTGGACTAGCATGAGTTTCAAGCGACTGAGGAGTAAAAAAGCTAGTCACACAAACTCTTTTTTTTTTTTTTTTTTTTTTTTTTTTGAGACAGAGTCTCGCTCTGTCGCCCAGGCTAGAGTGCAGTGGCGCGATCTCGGCTCACTGCAAGCTCTGCCTCCCGGGTTCACGCCATTCTCCTGCCTCAGCCTCCCGAGTAGCTGGGACTACAGGCGCCCACAACCGCGCCCGGCTAATTTTTTGTAATTTTTAGTAGAGACGGGGTTTCACGGTGGTCTCGATCTCCTGACCTTGTGATCCGCCCGCCTCGGCCTCCCAAAGTGCTGGGATTACAGGCGTGAGCCACCGCGCCCGGCCACAAACTCTTTTATTCTTTTTTTTTTTTTTGAGACGGAGTCTCGCTCTGTCCCCCAGGCTGGAGTGCAGTGGCCGGATCTCAGCTCACTGCAAGCTCCACCTCCCGGGTTCACGCCATTCTCCTGCCTCAGCCTCCCGAGTAGCTGGGACTACAGGCGCCCGCCACCGCTCCCGGCTAATTTTTGTATTTTTTTAGTAGAGATGGGGTTTCACGTGTTAGCCAGGATGGTCTCGATCTCCTGACCTCGTGATCCACCCACCTCGGCCTCCCAAAGTGCTGGGATTACAGGCTTGAGCCACCGCGCCCGGCCTAACTCTTTTATTCTTAATCCATTTAGTCTTTCACCAGCAAACTTACAGGAGAAAGTATCGTTTCTGACTATTCACTCTTGCTTTAATAAGCTTGTTGGACTTTTTTTTTTTTTCTTTTTGGAGACGGAGTTTCGCTCTTATCATACAGGCTGAAGTGCAATGGCACGATCTTGGCTCCCTGCAACCTCTGCTTCCCGGGTTCAAGTGATTCTCCTGCCTCAGCCTCCCAAGTAGCTGGGATTACAGGTGCCCACCACCATGCTGGCTATTTTTTTTTTTTTTTAAAGTAGAGACAGGGTTTCACCATGTTAGCCAGGCTGGTCTCAAACTACTGACCTCAGATGCTCTGCCCACCGTGGCCTCCCAAATTATTGGGATTACAGGCATGAGCCACCATACCCAGCCAGAATTTTTTTGTTTCTTTGAGACGGAGTCTTGCTCTGTCCCAGGCTGGAGTACAGTTGCACGATCTCGGCTCATTGCAACCTCCGCCTCCTGGGTTCAAGCAATTCTCCTGCCTCAGCCTTCTGAGTAGCTGGGATTACAGGTGCGCACCACCACGTCCAGCTAACTTTTGTATTTTTAGTAGAGACAGGGTTTCACCATGTTGGCCAGGCTGGTCTTGAACTTCTGACCTCATGATCCGCTGGCCTCAGCCTCCCAAAGTGCTGGGATTACAGGCGTGAGCCACTGTGTGCAGCCTTTTTTTGTTTGTTTGTTTTTTGAGACAGACTCTCACTCTGTTGCCCAGGCTGGAGTGCAGTGGCGTGAACAAGGCTCGCTGCAGCCTCAAACTCCTGAGCTCAAGCAATCCTTCCACCTCAGTCTCCTGAGTAACTGGAACTACAGGTACACACCACCATGCCTGGTTAATTTGTTTGTTTGTTTTGTTTTGTTTTTCTGAAGCAGGGTCTCACTCTGTCACCCAGGCTGGAACGAAGTGGCACGATCACAGCTTACTGCAGCTTCAAATTCTCCAGGCTCAGGTGACCTCCCACCTCAGCCTCCAGAGTAGCTGGGACTATAGGTGCGTGCCACCATGCCTGGCTAATTTTGTTTTGTTTTGTTTTTTGTAGAGATGGGGACTCCCTATGTTGTCCAGGCTGGTCTCAAACTCCTGGGCTGGGCTCAAGCAGTCCTCCAGTCTCAGCCTCCTAAAGTACTAGAATACAGGTGTGAGCCACGGCGCCTGGCCTGGACTATTTTTACCTTTTTTTTTTTTTTTTTTGAATACACAGTTGTAGGCTTCAATACATCAGCTGCAACTAAGAAGACTAATTGGAGCTAGAAATTGTTCAATACCAATTTGGAATTGATGAAATGGCAACGAGCAGAGAGATATTAAAACGGGGGAAATATCATCAGTTAAGTGGTGATTATTGCAATTAGCCAACTTTGCAACCATAAATCATCCCAACAGAAGGGCTCTGGGCCAGGACACTCAGAAAAGTGGACATTTGGCCCCATAATAAAGCAGTCCCATTGAATTACAAGCATGATTTTGGAGACAATTGCAGCTCAACTTCTACATCTTTAGAATGTGATCAAGGCTGCCATTTGAGGTAGCCAGATATCAAATGTACTATGATACATAAAAGTCCATAGACTCTAAGCAGTTGATCCATGTTGAGATACTTCCCGAATCCAACCCTTACATTTCCCAAATTGAAGCAGCAGTGGTCACCAAGTCAGTCGACTGTGCTTCCTGGCATGAATAAATAGAGGTCCAAAGTGGCGATACTTTTGCAGTGGCAGATCATGATTTATGGGATTCAACCTTGCTACTTTAGTCATTTCAAGCTCGAGATGCTGGGAATCCCACACAGAAAAAAAACACACACACATAACTGTGGTCCTTTCAATGACAGGGATAGCCAAGTATCTAATTGTCTTCTTAAAAACCATTTCATAGGCCGGGCGCGGTGGCTCAAGCCTGTAATCCCAGCACTTTGGGAGGCCGAGACGGGCGGATCACGAGGTCAGGAGATCGAGACCATCCTGGCTAACACGGTGAAACCCCGTCTCTACTAAAAATACAAGAAAATTAGCCGGGCAAGGTGGCGGGCGCCTGTAGTCCCAGCTACTTGGGAGGCTGAGGCAGGAGAATGGTGTGAAACCGGCGGGGCGGAGCTTGCAGTGAGCCGAGATCGCGCCACTGCACTCCAGCCTGGGGCACAGAGCAAGACTCCGTCTCAAAAAAAAAAAAAAAAAAAAAAAAAAAAAAACCATTTCATGTAGGTACGCTTTACATATCATGAAACTCACTCACTCTGAGTGTACAGTTGAATTCTTTTTAGTAAATCCATGCAGTATGCAACCATTGTGATAATCTAGTTTGTAATTGCCTTTTTACTCTGCAATTGTGTTAAAATACACTTAACATAAGATTTACTGTTTTACCCATCTTTAAGTATGCTGTTTTGAAATGTTAAGTACATTCACATTGTTGAGCAACCAATTTCCAGATCTGTCTCTTTTTTTCTTTTTTTTTGAATCAGAGTCTCGCTTTGTCGCCCAGGCTGGAGTGCAGTGGCACCATCTCGGCTCACTGCAACCTCCGCCTCCTGGGTTCAAGCGATTCTCCTGCCTCAGCCTCCCGAGAAGCTGGGATTACAGGTGCCCACCACCACGCCCAGTTAATTTTTGTACTTTTAGTAGAGACGGGGTTTCACCATGTTGGCCAGGCTGGTCTCGAACTCCTGACCTCATGATCCGCCTGCCTTGGCCTCCCAAAGTGCTGGGATTATAAGCGTGAGCCACCGTGCCCAGTACATATCTCTTTTCTTAAAAAAAAATAAATTTTATTGTGTATATTTAAGGCATACTACATGACGTTATGGGATTTGTATAGATAGTAAAAAGATTACCATAGTGAAGCAAATGAACCTATCCATTTTGCATTGTTACCTGATTTTGTTTGTTTGTTTTTGTGGCAAAGCAGCTAAAATCTGAACATTTATCTAGATCCCTTTTCATCTTTCAAAACTGGAACTTCATGCCTATTAAGCAGTAACTGCCCCCCCCACCCCCCACTCTCCCTCCCTCCAGCCCCTGGCAACCACCATTCTACTTTTTGTCTCTATGAATTTGACTACTCCATTTGTCTTTCTGTGACTGGCTCATTTTACTTGGCATAATGTCTTCGGGATTCATCCATGTGGGCCAGGCACGGTGGCTCACTCCTGTAATCCCAGCACTTTGGGAGGCCGTGGCAGGCGGATCATGAGATCAGGAGATTGAGACCATCCTGGCTAACATGGTGAAACCTCGTCTCTACTAAAAATACAAAAAATTAGCTGGGCGTGGTGGGGGGCGCCTGCAGTCCCAGCTACTTGGGAGGCTGAGGGAGGAGAATGGTGTGAACCTGGGAGGCGGAGCTTGCAGTGAGCCGAGATTGGCCACTGCATTCCAACCTGAGTGACAAAGCAAGACTCCGTCTCAATAAATAATAATAAAAAATAAATAAAAACAAAAAATAACAAAAAAACCACACGCATACAAAGATTCATGCATGTTGTACCATGTGTCAGAATTTCCTTCCTTTTTAGGGCTGAGTAATATGCCATTGTATGGATAGACTGCATGTACTTTATTCATTCCTCTGTCCATGGACACTTGAGCTGTTTCCACTTTTTAGCTATTGCGAATAATTCTGCTGTGAACCTGGGTATATAAATACTGCTTCGAGACCCCGCTTTCAATTCTTTTGGATATATACCCACATGTGGAATTGCTGGATCATATGGTAATCCTTTTTTACATTTGTTGAGGAACTGCCATATTGTTTTCCAGAATGGCTCTAGCATTTTACATTCCCACCTACCACGTTGCCTTTAACACTTTGTTTCATATTCAGGCCTCTAAAGTTACTCAGCATGGATTGAGTCATTCATTATTTATTTGTTGTGACTTCTGTGTTCCATTACTGTGGCGAAGTGCTAAGGACACCGTGATGACGGCGTCTGCCCTCATGGAGGCTGCAGTGTGAGAAATAAGCAATAAACAGATATATGAGAAAGTCTGTCATTACATATTTTGAACGATGGTATAAAAAGAAAGATGTGGTTTCTTGAAGACTGAGAGCACTAATAAATGAGACCTAGTTTGGAAGAGGGAAGATTGGTTTTAAGAAGGGAAATTTGAAGAGATTACAGGCTTCTTAGGAGTGGGCCAGGTGAAGAGAGGCAAGCAGTGGAAAGGAAGAAGATTCCTTGCAGAAAAGAGCAAAGGTGGGGTTTTCGGGGAAAGACCTGCCTTATACTGAGACCTGTGCAAAGTTACTGAATCCAGAATTTGGCATGCATTCGTTAGTACTCACTAGGAGCCGATGGGAGCTGTGAGCTTCTGTTTTTCCATAAATGAAATAGAAATAGGCCGGGCACGGTGGCTCACGCCTGTAAATCCCAGCACTTTGGGAGGCTGAGGTGAGCAGATCACTTGAGATCAGGAATTGAAGACAAGCCTGGTGAACATGGTGAAACCTGATCTCTACTAAAAATACAAAAATTAGCCGAGTGTAGTGGCACGCGCTTATAGTCCCAGCTACTCACGAAGCTGAGGCAGGAGAATCGCTTGAACCCGGGCAGAGGTTGCAGTGAGCAGAGATCGTGCCACTGCACTCCAGCCTGGGTGATAGAGTGAGACTCCATCTCAAAAAAAAAAAAAAAAAAAAAGCAATTGAAAAAGGATATTAGTGAGGATAAAATGAGATTACACATCCCAAATCTCCTTATAAACAATAAGACTGCTGAAAAATATACCAAGAAGTGTACTTTTTGAATATTCCTGCCTGGCAGAAACACTGAAAATGACTGGATTACATAAACTTTGACGATGACTGGATTATATAAACCCAATCACCTAACAAAGGACATTACATTAAAAAGTTTAATATCATCCTTTACTCTGAACATTTTCTGTTCAAGCTCGGGTCCCACCCAGGTCCTTTGGTTTAAGAAATAACTGTTTTTTTGTTTGTTTTTATATGAGACAGAGTTTCACTCTGTTGCCCAGTTCGGAGTGCAGTAGCTAGATCTTGGCTCACTGCAGCCACCACCTCCTGGGTTCAAGTGATTCTCCTGCCTCGGGCTCCCAAGTAGCTGAGATTACAGATGCACGCCACCACGACCGGTTAATTTTTGTATTTTTAGTAGAGATGGAGTTTTACCATGTTGGCCAGGCTAGTCTTGAACTCCTGACTCTGGTGACCTGCCAGTCTGGGCCTCCCAAAGTGCTGGGATTACAGACGTGAGACAATGTGCTCAGCCTGAAACAACTTTTGATTAGGGACTTGCCTGTTGCTACACCCTCCAGTCATCCCCTGCTTTGCTCTAGGACTTACTTTATTTTCTACCAACTGGCTCCTGACTGCAGTTCTTAAACTGGAAGTAGATTCAAAACATGTACCGTGTCCTGCTTTTCTTGATATGACATTTGTGGAAGGTTTCCATTTGAGGGAAACTTCTTGACTTCATCTGTTGGAGTGATTTCCGAAAACCCAAGATTTTTCTAGGACACTTTAAGTTTAACATATGTTTACTGTACTCCGATTTTTCTTCTTTAGCTATCTTGTCTATATTCAGCTATAGTTGGAAGACAGGTATTAGGATGTGATAGAATTTTGGAGTCAGACTTAGAAACTGACCGCCATTTTAGAAACTGACCACCAGCTCAGCCAGTTTCTAATTAAGTCACTTCATGTCTTTGAGCTTCAGTTTCAAAATGGAGAGGACAATAGGGCCGACCTCCACTGGAAGATAAAACTAGGCGGTGTGCATTTATTTAATGCAGTCTGTGGCATGTACAAGGGGCTCAATCAATTATTATTATTACTATCACTTGGAGAGTCAAGTGGCACAATTTTATCTCATTCTAAGGCTAACATGTTACAACTATCATCTACTAAAATAAATATAAACAACTATATAATAAATGAAATTTTTCTTGACCCAATAATATTTTTTGAGCTGTAAACCTACTGCACATTCGTTTAGATTTGTAAGTTAGATCTCCTGCCACACTACCTTACACAGAAAAGGTGTTGAGAATATCGGTAGATTAGTCAGTAAGGAAGGTGCTAATTGGCCTTTTTACTCAGTATCAGAATTCTAAACTGCTTCCATGTATTATTAAACTAAATTCTTACCTTTCCAATCTGGCTGTTGGGTATAATTCTGTCTTACTTGCTTTAGATGTTATACATAAAATAAGGCAAGACTGTTTCAGAGACTCAAAAATTGAAGGTTAATCTTCCTTCAATAAGTTTTTACTGATGGCCACGAATATAAAAAAGATGATCAAGCTGATTTATTTTCTGCCTTGGGTTGTCCAAATACCCAGGTGAACACATTGATGAGCCCAGCATTCCATTTTGCTTGTATTCCTGATGAGTTTACAAGCTGGGAACGTGATGAATAACTAATCAAGAGAATGCAATGCACAAATGTGGAGGGAGGGTTTATATCTGCACAGTCCCTTACAATGAAGTAAATGCCAAACAAAGACGCATGCCCAGAGCAGTTATGGAAAGACCAATCAAAGACTTAGCAGGTTGATGATTTCATCATTCATTTAGCATTTATTGAGCATGTACATTGCGCAAAGCAGTTAGCCAAATTACATATACATGAATTTATGGTATAAATGTATATACATGTAATATATACACACACACAAGCCCAACTTTAAAAAATTCCAGGCATCATGTGTCAGAATGATACAATCACTTTGAACGATACACCTTTTCTGTAATAATGTGTGTATTGCAAAAAAAATTCCAGTAGTGATTAGTAACAACCAGATACTGTGACCGTGCCCCATTACCATTCCATGGGAGATGCAAGAGCATTGTCTCAGTAATAAAATATGATGTTATCAGGCATTTATGGCTCCTGGGGGAAAAAATGCAATTGCTTGCTGTTTTGATATTATCTCTGACTATGCTTGCTTATAATTTGCCATTTCTAATATTTAGTAGCCAGTCATTTTGAAGTTAAAAAAAAAAATCAAGGTTCGCATCGTAACCACAAACCAGTCTTTGTGAACAGGAATCCTGGAGGCTATCAATCAGCTTTTAAAAGAGGTAAGTCACGGTGGTGGTGGAGTAATCTGAAATTTTGGAAGTTCCGAGCTCACTTTAAGAGTTGGGATGGGTGGGAGGGCCGAAAACACCACCATTCATCATTCTTCAGTTATCTCGAGACTCAACTTAAACATTTGTAATCAAAAAGATGGGAGGGGACACGGGTCACATCTCAGGTTTGGGGGAGTGTGTGTGCGTGCAGATGTGAAAACGGAGCCAAAATATTCCAGTGTGAAGAGACCTTCCTTCTCGGCTGGTGGACATCAACCTTACAAAGTAATCTTTGGAGCATACTACCAAATACACCCGTTCCAAAACTTTTACTTACGCTCCTACTTTTTAATAAGTACGCATTTCCCCTCATTTTCTTCTCCTCTCCAAGGACTCAGATAGTTGGAGCGAGGATGGGTCCCCCTCTGATTTCGTCTCCGCCCCAGCCAATCTGAGCCCGGATGCTAATTAGCTGCGCTCCCCTGATGAACACGCCTTTGTCACAAGTAGGCCCGGACTACAAAGCCCAGAATGCCTCGCCCCTCCCTGATCAATGAGGGCTTATTTAAATGATCTCTGAGGTCTTGGACCCAGGCCAATCAGCTGTCAGGGCTCATGATAAATCGCAATGCATTATTGATAATAATAATTACTGGGACATGCGCGTTCCGGCCGAAGGGGGGTAAATTTCCCAACTCCAGGAATTTGTGGCGGAGAGGGCAAATAACTGCGGCTCTCCCGGCGCCCCGATGCTCGCACCATGTCGAGGCGCAAGCAGGCGAAACCCCAGCACATCAACTCGGAGGAGGACCAGGGCGAGCAGCAGCCGCAGCAGCCGACCCCGGAGTTTGCAGATGCGGCCCCAGCGGCGCCCGCGGCGGGGGAGCTGGGTGAGTGGGGCTGGGGCTGGGGCGCCCGCCCGGGGAGGGGAGCTTCCCGGACGTACGCGGGATCCTCGAGGGCGCGGGCTTCGGGGAGCGGGCGGCGTCCAGCGCAAATTCAGGAACCGAGATTTGGGGGCTCAGTGCCCGGGAGGAGAGGTCGCCTCCTCTCCCCACCACCCCGCCTTTTGCACGTTTCACACTTTTCTTTTCCCCTCTTGTGTAAGTTTCACCCCCAGCTTTCTCCCCTTATTGTAAAATTGACCCCCACTCGCTCCTCCGTTCTCCTCGCTCCCGAAAGATTCCCTTCTCCTTGTCCTCTGCCCCTCACTTAACTGGTCCCACTCCCCTCACTGGTGTTCCCCCCCTCTCTTGTAACTTAGGTCCCCCTCCCTCGCGTCGCTCTCAAAAGAAAGAACCTCGGGGGATCCTCACCCTCTCCACCAGCCCGTGGGGGCTTTTCTTGGAGGCTGGAGGAGGGGCGCACCCCTGGAAGACCCCCCGGAGGAGGACGATCTGTTGCACGCGCCCCTCCCGGGCCAAGTGGGGGGAGGGGGCGCGACCTCTCCCACCCTCAGGAGCTGGGGTGCGGGCCACCCGCGCTGCGCAGGGCATTGGAGGGAACGGAGAGGTGGGGGAGGAGGGCTCAATGTTTCCCTTTAAAATTTTTTTCTTTTTTGGTTTTCGCCTTTTCTGCCCGGGCTGCGCCGCCTGCCGATCTTCGCCCTAACCTTTCGGGGCCTGACCTCCAGCCATCTTTGATTTCCGACTTCCTAAAAATAACCGCGGCAAGCAGGAGGGTGCGAGCCCCCAGTGGCCGGGGTGGCGGACGCGCGGCAGCCCCGCTGGGGTGCACCGGCCTCCCGTTTTGCGTGGCTTTTCTGGAGCGCTCGGCTTTCCACATTTGCGCCCTGGTGTGAAAGGGGAGAGGTGGGGGGCCAGGGCGAACTCCCGCGGCGGACCCGGCCCACGCTTCCGCGGCCAGCGTTTCCCGGATCGAGGGGAGTTCGGGACTCCAGCCTTGCCGGGAGCGGCGGGGCCAACTCTGTTCCCACTTCATCACTTCACCGCAGAGGTTTTAGGAGCGAGGCGGTTTCCCACTATCTCGTCTCCATCCCGGCCCGCCAAATTGTCGCCTGATAAGTTTTTAGCGTGCGCGTGGGGGGAGGGGGGATTTGTAGCCTCCTCTCCGGCCTTGTTCGTCGCTGCGCTCCCCGCCTGCTTTCTAATTTCCCTGCAGCAGACGGGTGTGCGCGGTAACCCCGAGGACTCTCAGAGCCTATTTCTGATGCCCGGGGTTTCCCGAGAAGACGGTCGCCACTTTTTGGCTTCCGTACCCTCCACCCTTTTTGTCGGAGACCGAATGTAATACATTTCCCAAGTTTATAATAGGTCAATAGAATCCCCCGTTTAACATTTTTCCAGGGCAAATTAAAAGGATCGACTTGACGGAGGGGACGGCTGGGCGTTTTCGGGGCGCCGGGTGGTCAGCGCAACGCGCAACCGAGGTCCCAGGCGCCTGGAGGGACTCTCTTTGTGCCTTGGTTGGGGGCGGGGTGGGGTGGGGGTTGAGGGGAGCGTGAAGGCTTCGTGGCCTGGCCCACCTGGAACAAAAGGGTTAACCCTCAGCCCGCCTGCTTCCTTCGGAGAGGAGGGGCGAGCTCCTGGCTCTGACCCCTCCCCTGGTCCTACGCTGACCTCCCCTTCCCCCTTCATTTTGGGTGGGCGCACACACGTGGGGCTTTTGGTGGTGTTTGGCACCTTTAGGGAGGGAAGCTTGTTACGGGAGGGCTTCTGAAATTAACGATGTTGGAGTTTGGAATCAGAGTCAACCTGAGCTGAGCTAAGACCTCAGGCCTGGCCGTGCGCTGCCACTGCGATTTGGGAGGGAGGGGAGTTGGCTATTGATCACCAGGGTTGTCGCGGACAGCCCACCCGGCCTGCGCGCGGGCGCCCCCTGGAGGCCCAGCTTGAAGCATAGCCCTTTGCTGGGAGGCGGGGTCCCTTCGCAGGTGCTGGCTCACACCTGGTGGATGGGACCGGTTGCGGGGGTGAATGGAGAGTACTGGGCTGGGCCAAGGAGGCACCCCAGGGGATTCGTGCCGGTCGCCTGCGTGATCGCCGTCTGTGCCCGCTGTTCTTTGCCAAGTCTGGAATTCTTGGTAATAACTCCTGGCGGCTAGAATGTGTTTGCAGAGCCTCCGATATCTTCCTTGGGACAGAAGGTTGTTTTCCCAAGCAGTGCGTTTGTAATGGCTGCGTTTGGGTTGTTTGCATTTGATCTGCCTAAAATTATATAGTTAGATATATAATTCAGACATATATACCTAACTTGGATGTATATGTCTCACATGATTTTTTAGAATGCAGATTGAGCTGGTCTTATTTTGCAAAGCCATTCGAGAATACAGTTTTCGAGGGAGGAAAATGACGTCTGGCGATCAATTAACAGATCAAAAAATCTGCAGGTGGTCGCGGGGCTAACACTACATACAGGAAAAATTAGCATTTTCTCAAAAGAGTTTCAAATGCCCTTTGTGCTAAACTGGATTACAAACATCAACGATTAGGATTCCCAAGTTTCGAACGACTTCCTATTTCCAATTACTCACCAAAATGACCCAGGCTGGCTAGAAGGATTTTGAGGTTAGTTAACGTTTCAGGCCAGCTTTCTACGTTAGATTTCATCTGGGTTTCCCATAGGGAGAGAAGCTACAATTTGCCAAACAGCTCCTTTTGTTGAATACAAATGTGCAGTGCGCAAGCAAATGATACTTTGTCATTCGTGCTGCTGTTAGTGAGTTTCCTCCTGGGCTGTGGGTTGGGGAACCATCTTGGGAGGCAGAAGGCAGTTAGCATTTCCTTTTTTTAAAATGTGAAGTTTACGTTGATGCCTAGGAAGTCAGGTTTTAGAATGGGATCCGCATTCCAGTGTGGCTGTGTGACTTTCAGCTGTGTAACCTTGAAGACAGCTTGGTGTTTTTTTTCTCTGAGTTTTTGGGCTCCTCCTCTATATAGTGGTGATAAAATGCCCTGTTTAGATAATTTCAACTGTAGAAGGGCTACTATGAATTGGGAATGTGATCAGTACTAATTTTGTTCAAAATACCAAAATGTTTTTATTTGTGTTTATTGTGTCAAGATGGTGTTGAGCTGCCAGTTGAGACAATTTAGCAGAAACGGCAGTGTGCTGCCCGCCAGACACCTGGCTGGGGACTTGAGTGCGCTATCTTGAATTCAAGAAATTAAAGACCAAAATTGATAGTCATATTTTTACTCATTTTAAATTGCAGCACCTGTTTGAAATGGCTTTGCCTGTGGTGTCTTGTCCTGCTTGATGTTCCATGGTGCCTTGTTCTACCTCGCCCCAGAGTTCAAGGAACTGTTTTGTTTTTTTTTTTAAATAGCCTTAGGCCAGTTGGTGATTTGATGAGATTTTCTTTTTGGCATCTTTGACAAGGGAGCCATGATTGGTGCTTGGCGGGTTGGGTTTGGTGGCTTCTATTCTGCCATCTTAAATGTTGGGATGTGTCTTCACGTGGTTTAGATGAAGAGGTCCCAGAAATAAAACAAAGTTGGAGTTTGGTTGGCTTCTCTGGGTTGTACTACCCTGGAAAAATGAATGGCGAAAAGACTTCCAGAAGTTCTGTCTTCCTCATCACCTTTAGCCTACAGTACTTTTGACTATTTTTTTTAAATGTCTAAACATTTTTAAAAGCCACTAAATCCAGATAAGAACTGCATCGCCAGTCACCGCAATCCCCCCCAATCCCCGCCCCAGCGAATTGTATGTCTGTGTCAGGTTTTGTTCAGGGGGACTCTGGAGACAGGCAACAAAAACCCCTGCCCTGATGGAGTTTACAAACTTGCCTGATCTCTAGTTGGGGCAGAGTGGGACACTTCCCTAACCTTGGAAGCAAAAAGAGGTCACACGCCTTAGTGCCTAGGAAACTTTCTTTGAGCCATTTACTCTTTTTTTTTCCTCTCCAGCAGAATCCCTGAGTTTTGGTTCAAGGCTGTTTGAAACTTTGCCTTTTTTAGATGTTAACTAGGTAGAAACTTAAAGTCTAATTTGCCTTCTATGACTTGAGTTGAAGGCTTTTTGACTGCTAAAATTAAACTGCTAAAGAGGCACTTTTCTTTCAACTGGTTAAATACTTAAGAAGGCACATAATTTCCTTTTGTTTTTTGGTAAGCAATTATCCTGGGGGTGGGGGAGGGTAGAAGATGTGTGCTTTACATAATCTACTCATTGTAGTTCTTTAAATGTAGGAATGAAAAAAAGATAAGCTTGAGTCATAATGCTTTTATCAAGATATACATACGGGTTTTACTTTTAAGCATTTCAGTGTCTCCAGAATTTGATTGGTCACTAGTAGATGAACTTTCTTCCTATACAATAGTAAGAGTATTTTCTATCCATTTGGCAGTGATTGAATCTAAGACCCCTGCTGGGTTTACTGCATTCTTCCAACTTATTGGATAACTAGATGCTGCAAGATAACATTCCTAAAATTCGGGGTGGGGGTGGGGTGGAGAAATGGAAGAACTAGTTGCTGTGTAATCCCTCTGAACTTTGCTTTTTTTCCTTTGGGGTTAACTTAAGCATGTCCAGCAATTGTTCATAACAGAATCTTCTTACTCCTTGGCAAATACAGTTTCGGTATTTACCAGTGGCAGCCTGGATGTAGGAGCACTTTTTACTGCACAAGCAAACAGAGCTGCTCCTGTTTTAAGACTCAAGTGGGATGTTGCTGGTGGAGGCTACAGAAGAGGCGAGCTTGTGTATACAGCAAAGGCAAGCTGGTATTCAGGCTGTAAATCACTCTTGGGAACTGCTGGATCCTTCTAGGGGAGGGAGCTTAACCTTTTTTGTGCCATAGATCCCTTCTCGGTGTAATGTATAAAATACATAGACGACCAAGGAAATAAATTACATTGAAATATAGTCATCAAAAATGAAAACATTTTTCACTTAGTAATATCAGCTACTTTATTAATACAATAAATAACAAGATCTAATAGCCCGTCAGATAACAAGAATTTCCAAGTTGTAACAACTTGTAACACTGTATGAAAATATTTGTGGTCTCCACTGATGACAAAGTCACAACTATTAATACCACTGTGGTATGTTCCTTATATTCATCATTGAACGAAATGTTGAATTTTAGTTCAGCTAAGTGAAAATTAGTATTTTTTTCTTATCTAATTTCATAGACCCCCTGTTTAAAAATGCCTGTGTTAAACAGAACATGTATCTTTTCATGTGATAATTTCTCATGACATATATATTTTCACATGTGATACATTTCACATTGGTGATATTTTCACCAATGCTATGAAAACATTTTATTGATATTACAGTGGTTTGTAATACGTCCTTCCAAAGGATGTAAATGTATATAATATGTTTGTGATGTTAGAACTTTATAAGGGGGGAGCTATTAGGGAAAAATAACTTAAAAGCCTCCATAGAGGGGCAAGATGAAAAAGTTTCTCCCATAGAGGGGAGAGACTGCTCTAGAAGAAACCATTAGGAATTGGGCCACTCATTTTAGTGCCGTTAAATGGTATTTAAGTCACCTCTATCTTCTAACTAGCAAGCAGTATGTCATCTTGAGCCACTTAGTTCTGAGCCTGTTTTCCACATCTGCAAAATAGAAACCAAGGAGCTTGTTTGATTATGTGGCTATGAAGATAAGTGACTGGGCTGGGCGTGGTGGCTCACGCTTGTCATCCCAGCACTTTGGGAGTCTGAGGCGGGCGGATCACGAGGACAGGAGATCGAGACCATCCTGGCTAACACGGTGAAACCCCGTCTCTACTAAAAATACAAAAAATTAGCTGGGCGTGGTGGTGGCGCCTGTAGTCCCAGCTACTTAGGAGGCTGAGGCAGGAGAATGGCGTGAACCCGGGAGGCAGAGCTTGCAGTGAGCCAAGATTGCACCACTGCGCTCCAGGCTGGGCGACAGAGCGAGACTCCGTCTCAGAAAAGTGACTTAAGGCAAGGGTGTCTAATCTTTTGGTTTCTCTGGGCCACATTAGAAGAATTATTATCTTGGGCCACACATAAAAGACATGGACACTAATGATAGCTGATGAGCTTAAAACAAATTGTAAAACTATCTTACGTTTTAAGAAGGTTTATGAATTTGTGTTGGGTTGAATTCAAAGCTGGTCTGGACCTGGGCTGGACAAGGTGTAAGACAAGGTACCTTAAGGTGTAAGAGTATGAAGTATGTTTTTGTTCTTGCTTGGAGAGGTTGGTGGTGGTTAGCTTTTGGCCTCTAAAAAGCAGAATGGAGTGGTTAATGTTTTTGCATGGGCTTTATTGAAGGTTTTTTTTTTTTTTTTTTTTTTTGAGAGACAGTCTTGCTCTGTTGCCCCGGCTGGAGTGCGGTGGCACAATCTTGGCTCACTGCAACGTCCGCCTCCTGGGTCCTGGTTCAAGCAATTCTCCCAACTCAGCCTCCCGAGTAGCTGGGGTTACAGCGATACGCACGCCATCACGCCTGGCTAACTTTTTTATTTTTAGTAGAGACAGGGTTTCACCACGTTGGCCAGGCTGGTCTCAAACTCCTGAACCCAAGTGATCCACCCACCTTGACTTCCAAAGCGCTGGGATTACAGGTGTGAGTCACTGTGCCCAGCCTTGGTCTCCTTTATTTCTGGAGGCTATAAAGTGTTTGCTTTTTCTACACCCTAATTTATTTAACCCAAATCTTACTGACGACCAAGGTGCATCCATTTTTGTTGCTGTCTGTTAACATGAGAAATGCTGCAAGGAATATCCTAAATCCTTGCAGCATTATCCTAAATCCTTGCAGGAATATCGAGGAAATTCCTAAAACAGGAATTGCTGGGTCAAAGGAAAATTGTACTAAAATGAAGATGTTGCCAGAAGACTTGCTGAAAGAGCTGTATCCATCTATACACTCCTACCAGTAATACGTATTTCCTTCCCTGAGAAGAGAAACTGTTTTAAAAAAGTTTCACTTAACATTCTTGACACATAATTGTCAAAATTGCTTTTCTAGAAAGATTGTGCCACCTAACACTCCCACTTAGTGCTGGTTTCCAGTCTTGGGAAATCATACAGATAGATACTATTTATCTGAGAGTTGGTGGTTCCCAGATAAACAGTTGCCAGGGTTCTGGGAATTGACGAGCATTTTTATCTTGATCATTGAAATGAGGCAGATTCGCAGCGGTATTGGGGCTTAAGGAGAGTTTGTGCTGGTATCTGCTACTGGAACTCTACCTGGAAGTGGCAGCATTGCACTGCATCCTAACACTTTCAGAGCAACTTCTGGAAGTCCTAGAAATAAGACAGGAATGGGTGGTCTACTCCCACCCCTTCCTAACCAAGGCAACCTCCCAGGCTCTCCTGTCCCACCTTAACATCTCTGAGAGGAAAGAGAGTTGCAGTCTTAACAGAAGAAACATGATCAGAAGGGTACAAATGAAGGGTTCCAATAGAGGGTGTGAGAACTGCATGTCTGGGGTTTAATACTGGCTCTGCGGTTTACTTGACATGTTACCTTGGGCAAGTTCATGTCCTCTGTGCCTCAGTTTCCCCTTCTGTCAAATAGGGTAATAGTTTCTATTACAGAGTTGTTAATATAATAACATACATTGTTTAGAATCATACCTGGCCACATACAAAGTAAGTGCTCAAAAGTTATCTGTCACTAACTTCTGTTATGTTGCACAAGTAACATCATTTCTCAGAGTCTCTGTTTTTCACATCTTTATTTTTTCATTGTTTATTTATTTATTTTTTTTGAGATGGAGTTTCACTCTTATTGCCCAGGCTGGAGTACAACGGCGCAGTCTCAGCTCACTGCAACCTCCGCCTCCCGGGTTCAAGTGATTCTCCTGTCTCAGCCTCCTGAGTAGCTGGGATTACAGGCATGCGCCACCACGCTGGGCTAAGTTTGTATTTTTAGTAGAGATGGAGTTTCACCATGTTGATCAGGCTGGTTTCGAACTCCCGGCCTCAGGTGATCGCCTGCCTCAGCCTCCCAAAGTACTGGGATCACAGGTGTGAGCCACTGCGCCTGGCCTTTTTCTCATCTTTAAATGGAGCTGATATGTAATAGGATTGAATGATTACAGTGTGGGCATCTGTGGGTACAAAATCTGAATTATAGGAAGATAATGGGGCTCATCTTTTCACCCATTGGGCCCCCAACCCCTGCTTTGCACACAGTAGGAGGTCAGTATTGTGGAATGAGAGGCATTACATTGTTTTATTGTAAGGCATCATTCTCCTCAGTCCTGGTTGAATCAGTAAATCCAGGCATCTAATCATCTAATCACGAGGTTGTCATCTCGTGATTATGTGTGCTCAGTAGGCATTCTTAGGGATGAACCCACTTGCCTATCAGTAACTACCTGTTATTGGTAGGCAAGGCCAGGTTGGCCCTGGCCAGCTTTCTTAACTCTGGCAGGCCAGACCTGCCCATGGCTGTTGTCTCTTCCCCTGACCCACCCCCAGCCTACACATACCTTGCAAGACTTCATATTGTGACCCAGTCTGAAATAAGTAAAGATTAAACCAGTTTGTTAAGGCCATGCTTCAAGATCAGTCTTTCCTGGAAACCCGTTGGTGGACTGTGCTGTCAAAAGTCCATGGATTTGGCCGGATGCAGTGGCTCATGCCTGTAATCCCAGCACTTTGGGAGGCTGAGGCAGACGGATCACTTGAACCCAGGAGTTCAAGACCAGCCTGGCCAACATGGTGAAACCCCATCTCTACTAAAAATACAAAAATTAGCCAGGCGTGGTGGCGGGCGCCTGTAATCCCAGCTTCCCAGGAGACTGAGGCATGAGAATTACAGAGTTGTTAATATAATAACAACTGAATCCAGGAGGCGGAGGTTAGTGAGCCAAGATTGGACCACTGCACTCCAGCCCTTCCTGGCCTTTTCCTTGTGCATTTGTACTTTGTTTGTTTGTTTTGTTTTCAGACAGGGTCTCACTCTGTCACCTGGGCTGGAGTGACTTGACTTCCCAAGCTCAAGCAATTATCTTGCCTCAGCCTCCTGAGTAGCTTGAACTATATACATGGACACCGCCATGGTCAGCTGTTTTTATCTTCTTATTTTTTTGTAGAGACAGGGTCTCGCTGTGTTGCTGGTTTCGAACTCCTGGCCTCTCAAAAGTGACCTCAAAGTGCGGGGATGACTGGTGTGAGCCACTGCACCCAGCCATGTTTGTACATTTCAAACACAGGTTTTGTTTTAAGCAAAATGGTCATGTTGTACATATTGTTGCGCAACCCATTTCTTTCACTTAATTTCTATGGCATACAGAAATTCTGCATACTTCTTACACTATGGGTGGGTGGGCAAAAATTTACTTCTTTGCTGCTGTGAACGTTTCTGACAAAACAAAAAAACCCAGATCATTGTAGGCTTGTGTGAATGTCTTCTGTGGTTTAGATTCCTAGGCTCAGCTGCTGGGTCTGAGGTATGCCTTTGTCCTGTGGCCCCAGGCTCCATTGATATCTTGGCGATGGGGTATACCGGAGAGGACAGCGGGGAGGTGAGAACAGTGAAGTAGTCTTCGCCAGGCGTCTTGTGTAAAGGACGCCGGCATCTGGCTAAAACGTAGTCCCAAGTTCGGAGTTGCAATGTGTAGGCTGGCACTAACCCTAAAGTAAATAAGCCCCAGTTACAAAAGAAATTCAGGGATCAGTGTGTGTTTTTTTTTTTTTTGAGACAGAGTCTCAGAAAAAGTCTGTTGCCCAGGCTGGAGTGCAATGGCGCGATCTCGGTTCACTGCAACCTCCGCCTCCTGAGTTCAAGCAATTCTTGTGCCTCAGCCTCCCGAGTAGCTGGGACTACAGGAGTCCACCACCATGACTGGCTGATTTTTCTGTTTTTAGTAGAGACAGGGTCTCACCATATTGACCAGACTGGTCTCGAATTCCCAAACTCAGGTGATCTGCCCACCTCAGCCTCTCAAAGTGCTGTGATGGGCCGGGCGCGGTGGTTCAAGCCTGTAATCCCAGCACTTTGGGAGGCCGAGACGGGCGGATCACGAGGTCAGGAGATCAAGACCATCCTGGCTAACACCGTGAAACCCCGTCTCTACTAAAAAAAAAAATACAAAAAACTAGCCGGGCGAGGTGGCGGGCGCCTGTAGTCCCAGCTACTTGGGAGGCTGAGGCAGGAGAATGGCGTAAACCTGGGAGGCGGAGCTTGCAGTGAGCTGAGATCCGGCCACTGCACTCCAGCCCGGGCGACAGACCGAGACTCCGTCTCAAAAAAACAAAACAAAAAATCAAAGTGCTGTGATGATTGACGTGAGCCACTGTGCCCAGCTCCCCCCATATCTTTTACTTGGGCAGAGTCCTTAGCTTTCTCTGTCTTGTTATAGGTGCTCCAGTGAACCACCCGGGGAATGACGAGGTGGCAAGTGAGGACGAAGCCACAGTAAAGCGGCTTCGTCGGGAGGAGACACACGTCTGTGAGAAATGCTGTGCAGAGTTCTTCAGCGTCTCTGAGTTCCTGGAACATAAGAAAAATTGCACTAAAAATCCACCTGTCCTCATCATGAATGACAGCGAGGGGCCGGTGCCTTCAGAAGACTTCTCCAGAGCTGTACTGAGCCACCAGCCTGCCAGCCCCAGCAGTAAGGACGGTCACAGGGAGAATGGCGGCAGCTCAGAGGACGTGAAGGAGAAGCCGGGCGCGGAGTCTGTGGTGTACCTAAAGACAGAGGCAGCCCTGCCGCCCACCCCCCAGGACATAAGCTATTTAGCCAAAGGCAAAGTGGCCAACACTAACGTGACCTTGCAGGCACTGCGGGGCACCAAGGTGGCGGTGAATCAGCGGAGCGCGGATGCACTCCCTGCCCCCGTGCCTGGCGCCAACAGCATCCCGTGGGTCCTCGAGCAGATCTTGTGTCTGCAGCAGCAGCAGCTACAGCAGATCCAGCTCACCGAGCAGATCCGCATCCAGGTGAACATGTGGGCCTCCCACGCCCTCCACTCGAGTGGGGCAGGGGCTGACACTCTGAAGACCTTGGGCAGCCACATGTCTCAGCAGGTTTCTGCAGCTGTGGCTTTGCTCAGCCAGAAAGCTGGAAGCCAAGGTCTGTCTCTGGATGCCTTGAAACAAGCCAAGCTACCTCATGCCAACATCCCTTCTGCCACCAGCTCCCTGTCCCCAGGGCTGGCGCCCTTCGCTCTGAAGCCGGATGGGACCCGGGTACTCCCGAACGTCATGTCCCGCCTCCCGAGTGCTTTGCTTCCTCAGGCCCCGGGCTCGGTGCTCTTCCAGAGCCCTTTCTCCACTGTGACGCTAGACACATCCAAGAAAGGGAAGGGGAAGCCCCCGAACATCTCCGCGGTGGATGTCAAACCCAAAGATGAGGCGGTCCTCTACAAGCACAAGTGTAAGTACTGTAGCAAGGTTTTTGGGACTGATAGCTCCTTGCAGATCCACCTCCGCTCCCACACTGGAGAGAGACCCTTCGTGTGCTCTGTCTGTGGTCATCGCTTCACCACCAAGGGCAACCTCAAGGTGCACTTTCACCGACATCCCCAGGTGAAGGCAAACCCCCAGCTGTTTGCCGAGTTCCAGGACAAAGTGGCGGCTGGCAATGGCATCCCCTATGCACTCTCTGTACCTGACCCCATAGATGAATCGAGTCTTTCCTTAGACAGCAAACCTGTCCTTGTAACCACCTCTGTAGGGCTACCTCAGAATCTCTCTTCGGGGACTAATCCCAAGGACCTCACGGGTGGCCCCTTGCCCGGTGACCTGCAGCCTGGGCCTTCTCCAGAAAGTGAGGGTGGACCCACACTCCCTGGGGTGGGACCAAACCATAATTCCCCAAGGGCTGGTGGCTTCCAAGGGAGTGGGACCCCTGAGCCAGGGTCAGAGACTCTGAAATTGCAGCAGCTGGTGGAGAACATTGACAAGGCCACCACTGATCCCAACGAATGTCTCATTTGCCACCGAGTCTTAAGCTGCCAGAGCTCCCTCAAGATGCATTATCGCACCCACACCGGGGAGAGACCGTTCCAGTGTAAGATCTGTGGCCGAGCTTTTTCTACCAAAGGTAACCTGAAGACACACCTCGGGGTTCACCGAACCAACACGTCCATTAAGACGCAGCATTCATGCCCCATCTGCCAGAAGAAGTTCACCAACGCCGTGATGCTGCAGCAGCATATTCGGATGCACATGGGCGGTCAGATTCCCAACACGCCCCTGCCAGAGAATCCCTGTGACTTTCCGGGTTCTGAGCCAATGACGGTGGGTGAGAACGGCAGCATCGGCGCCACTTGCCATGATGATGTCATCGAAAGCATCGATTTAGAGGAAGTCAGCTCCCAGGAGGCTCCCAGCAGCTCCTCGAAGGTCCCCACGCCTCTTCCCAGCATCCACTCGGCATCACCCACGCTAGGGTTTGCCATGATGGCTTCCTTAGATGCCCCAGGGAAAGTGGGTCCTGCCCCTTTTAACCTGCAGCGCCAGGGCAGCAGAGAAAATGGTTCCGTGGAGAGCGACGGCTTGACCAACGACTCGTCCTCGCTGATGGGAGACCAGGAGTATCAGAGCCGAAGCCCAGACATCCTGGAAACCACATCCTTCCAGGCACTCTCCCCGGCCAATAGTCAAGCCGAAAGCATCAAGTCAAAGTCTCCCGATGCTGGGAGCAAAGCAGAGAGCTCCGAGAACAGCCGCACTGAGATGGAAGGTGATAGAGCTTTGGATTTAACTTATGTCCATTTTGGGCTCAAGGTCATCAAAAAGGAACCTGGGTTGAACTTTACAAACGGAGAGTATGACTTGAAGCAGCCCCTTCTATAGGGCAATTAGCTTTTCTGTGCTTCTGGGTAGAGGGCAATAGTAACTGCCACTATCCTAGTAACGAACATGCTTTTTGTTTATGGTGGTCAGTGCAAAATGGGTATGGACAGCATACCTTTTTTGTTGGTTTTTATTTTTGTCTTTGAGCCCCTTGGGACGTAGGGGTAGTCTTTCTATTTTGTTATATTTTTTTCTTTTTGTTTCTCCACACTGATTCTGTATACGGGTGTCTTAAGAGTATGTTTGAGGAAGTGGCCACTGCTTTTTGACCACTGAAATAAGCCATGGTTCCCTGACTCTGAGGCCCCACTGCCTGATGTAATATTCACAAATTAACCGCTCTTGAAGCAGGGAAAGATGAACCCATTTTAAATGCACGTATCTACTGAGAGGTGACTGTTGATGTCATTAATGGTAAAATAAGGGAAAAGCTGTATCATAGAATCAAAGAAAGATGGTGTCTGGGCATATACTTTAAAGGTAGTTTCTTATGTAGAAATTTGAACTTAAATTAGATATGTGTTTATATGTTGCCCATACCTTAAAAAAAAACCCAAAGTGGTACCTTTTCCCAAGCATTTGAGGCTTTCTTCTTTGTGCAGATAAACAATTCAAAGGAAGGTGTTAATTTCTGTTAAGGTGCTTTCAAGGTGTTAATTTCTTACAAAGCCAGCTCCAGACTCTCAAACTAGCAGGCAGTTATCTGTAAAGATCTCTTTGGCTTTGAAGAGAAAGAATGAATGTTGGATGATAAAGGTCTGGCTTTTTTCCCCTCTGTGTACTAGGTCGGAGCAGTCTCCCTTCCACGTTTATCCGAGCCCAGCCAACCTATGTCAAGGTTGAAGTTCCTGGCACGTTTGTGGGACCCTCAACATTGTCCCCAGGGATGACCCCTTTGTTAGCAGCCCAGCCACGCCGACAGGCCAAGCAACATGGCTGCACACGGTGTGGGAAGAACTTCTCGTCTGCTAGCGCTCTTCAGATCCACGAGCGGACTCACACTGGAGAGAAGCCTTTTGTGTGCAACATTTGTGGGCGAGCTTTTACCACCAAAGGCAACTTAAAGGTGGGTTTGTGTGGGCTTTCAGCAGGATGGGGGCTGGGCGCCGAGTGTCTTCTCCTTATTGGCACAATCCGTGATGAGTTCTTCCATCCTTCCATTCCTCCTTTGGGAGGCCGAGGTGGGAGGATTGCTTGAGTCCACGAGTTTGAGACCAGCCTGGGCAACAGGGAGACAATGTCTTTACAGAAAAAACAAAAATCAGTTGGGCGTGGTGTTGCATGCTTGGGTCCCAGCTAATTGGGAGGCTGAGCGGGGAGGAGGTAACATAAGGAGACCCTGTCACTACAAAATAAAAATTAGCTGGGCGTGGTGGCATGCACCTGTAGGCCCAGCTACTTGGGAGGCTGAAGTGGGAGGATTGCTTGAACCTGCGATGTCGAGGGTGCAATGTGAGCTGTGATCACACCACTGCACTCTAGCCTGGGCAAGAGAGTAAGACCCTGTCTCTAAAGAGTTTTAAACTCTTACGAAGCTGAAAAGGGCTAGGCACAGTGGCTCACGCCTGTACTCCCAGCACTTTGGGAGGTGGTGGTGGGAGGATCACTTGACCCCAGGAGTTGAAGACCAGCCTGGGCAACATAGCAAGATGCCATCTCTACAAAAATTAAATTCATATAAATAAAAAAGAAGCTGAAAAGGATTTCAGAACTTGAAAGCCAGACAGGAAAAATAATTAAGGAAAGCAGCCAGATGCTAATAAGGTCCCTTCTTTAGCGGAAGCCTCGCCTACCACCCTAGATTAAATAGCATCCTATTTCCACCATGGCCTTCTGTAGCTTTCCCAGCCAGATACATTTTTCTCTGTAGCAATTATTAGACATTGATGTTCTATATATTTAGATATCAACTGCATCAGGGTATGGTCTGTTTTGCTCTGTCACGCAGGCTGGAGTGCAATGGCACAATCTCGGCTCATTGCAACCCTCTGCCTCCCGAGTTCAAGCAATTCTCCTGCTTCAGCCTCCCGAGTAGCTGGAATTACAGGCACCCGCCATCATGCCCAGCTAATTTTTATATATTTTTTTAGCAGAGATGGGGTTTCACCATGTTGGCCAGGCTCGTCTCGAACTCCTGACCTCAGGTGATCTGCCCCCCTCGGCCTCCCCAAGTACTGGGATTACAGGCGTGAGCCACTGCGCCCTGCCCACAAATTGTTTTTAACTGAAATTTTTACTTAAATAAGTATAGATTTTCACTGTATTTTTGAAAAGTAATACAGAGGTGTCCTTGTATGCTTTGCCCAGTTTTCCTCATTGGTAGCACTTTGCAAAACTGTAGCATAATCAAGATATTGACATTGTTACAATCAGCATATTCAGATTTTCCCGTTTTACTTCTACTCAGGTGTGCATGTTGTGTACTCTACAGTTTTATTACCTGTGTAGGTTTGTGCATTTTAAAAATGTGAACTCTAGGCTGGGTGTGGTGGCTCATGCCTGTAATCCCAGCATTTTGGGAGGACAAGGTGGGAGGATCACATGAGGCCAGGAGTTCGAGACCAGCTTGGGCAACATAAGGAGATCCAGTCTCTACAAATAAAAATAAATTAGCTGGGCATGGTGGTGTGCACCTGTAGTCCCAGGTACTCAGGAAGCTGAGGTGCGTGGGTCGCTTGAGCCTGGGAGGTTGAGGCTGTAGTGAACCGTGCCACTGCACTGTAGCCTAGGTGACAGATTAAGACTCAAGAAAAAAAAAAAAGTTAACCCTGGCACTTGGATCAATGCCCAGCATATAGTAGGTTTTCACATAGGTACACCCATGATTGGTGGAGCAGAGACAGTTGGAGACTATAACCCCATCTTGGTTGCTCTGGGGAGGAATGCTCATTAGGTGATATAAGAAATCTGATTTTCTAAATATAAAGTGCAGACTTAAGATGGTTTGATTTAGAATGGTACAAAAGTGAGATGCATTCAATAGATATCAGACTTTGGGTACCCATACAACCATTCTGTTTCTAGTTTTCAGTATAGTATTCAATCACATGAGCTATGAGCTAATTTTTTTTTTTTTTGAGACGGAGTCTTTTGCTTTGTCACCCAGGCTGGAGTGCAGTGGCATGATCTTGGCTCACTGCAACCTTTGCCTCCTAGGTTCAAGCGATTCTCGTGCCTCAGCCTCTCGAGTAGCTGGAATTACAGGCATGTGCCACCATGCCCGGCTAATTTTTGTATTTTTCATAGACAGGGTTTCACCATGTTGGCCAGGCTGGTCTTGAACTCCTGACCTCAAGTGATCTGCCCACCTCGGCATCCCAAAGTGCTGGGATTACAGGCGTGAGCCACTGTGCCATGCCTACATGAGCTATTTCAATGCTTTATTATAAAACAGTCTTTGCATTAGATGATTTTGCCTAACTGTAAGCTAATGCAAATGTTCTGAGTGTGTTTGAGGTAGGCTAAACTGAGCTATGATGTTTGGCTGGTTAGGTGTATTAAAAGCATTTTAGACTGAGAATATTTTCTACTTTCAGTGAGTTTATCCGGGCATAACCCCACTGTAAGTCGAGGATCATCTATATGTTAAAACACTGGGTAGAATGAAATCCATATGCAGATTGATTCTTGGCTTGCCAGTGAGCTTCAAATCTCTATTTTGATAGGGAACCTTTCTGTCCTGTTCCCGTAGGTTCACTACATGACACACGGGGCGAACAATAACTCAGCCCGCCGTGGAAGGAAGCTGGCCATCGAGAACACCATGGCTCTGTTAGGTACGGACGGAAAAAGAGTCTCAGAAATCTTTCCCAAGGAAATCCTGGCCCCTTCGGTGAATGTGGACCCTGTGGTGTGGAACCAGTATACCAGCATGCTCAATGGCGGTCTGGCTGTGAAGACCAATGAGATCTCTGTGATCCAGAGTGGAGGGGTTCCTACCCTCCCTGTTTCCTTGGGGGCCACCTCCGTTGTGAGTAACGCCACTGTCTCCAAGATGGATGGCTCCCAGTCGAGTATCAGTGCCGATGTGGAAAAACCAAGTGCTACTGACGGCGTTCCCAAACACCAGTTTCCTCACTTCCTAGAAGAAAACAAGATTGCGGTCAGCTAAGCAAGGGAGAACTTGAGTGGAAGGAGCAATGCAGACACCGTGAAATCTCTAGAATCTGCTTTGTTTTGTAAGAACTCATCTCCTCCTGTTTTCTTTTTCTTACTGATATGCAAATGATGTTTACGATGGTTGTGACCACAACCTCAGGCAAGTCCTACAATCACAATTGTTGCTATGCTGCTTTGCAAAAAGTTGAAAAAATAAAAAAATTCATACCAAAACAAATACAGACTGTTTTTTTTGAGATGGAGTCTCGCTCTATCACCCAGGCTGGAGTGCAGTGGTATTGATCTCGGCTCACTGCAACCTCCCCTTCCCGGGTTCAAGTGATTCTCCTGCCTTAGCCTCCCGAGTAGCTGGGATTATAGGCGCGTGCCACCACGCCTGGCTAATTTTTGTATTTTGAGTAGAGATGGGGTTTCACCATGTTGGTCAGGCTGGTCTCGAACTCCTGACCTCGTGATCCACCCGTCTTGGCCTCCCAAAGTGCTGGGATTACAGGTGTGAGCTACCATGCCTGGCACTTTTTTTTTTTTTTCAATTTTGGAAAGAAGCGGGTCTTGCAAAGTAGCTTTGTTACTTGTAACAGACGTATACATAGAACCTTTGTACAACCTAGAATGACTTTTTCCAAAGACTTACCTATTTCAAGGTAGAATTGTTGGAACTTACTGAACAACAGTGGAAAAGACAACTACACAGCCTAATTGAGGGGAGAGGGGTACTGTATACTTATATGGTAACTGGACGTGGGTAAAAGGACAAGGTCTGTCATCTCTTTAGGGACCTGTTTTATATGCCCCAATCCTGTCCCCATCTTGTTTGTTTTTTTTTGAATGTACTTAAAAAAGGAACAACAACAAACTAGGGTTGTAGAATTATAAAATTGCTTCAACCTTAGAACCTTAAGTAGGAGGCCCTCAAATGGACTTAACGTTAGTCCTTAGGGAGTCAATGTATGTGTTGCTGCTTATTTAAATAAAGTTCAGTTGGAGCCCCGAGAGTGCCAATGTTTTCCCCACACCTCTTAGATGCCTTCCTCTTCCCGAACCCCAGAAGAGGTGGGCACCTGAGCGGGGAATCTCAGGTGACTTAGTTTGCCAGTGCCTACTCTATTGAAGAACTGGGTTTTCATGCTCGAGGAGAAACTCGTGGAAGGGCGTGTTTCCCATCACAGGTTCACATACTGATTGTTTTTGTTGAATTTCCTTGGTGCGACTTATGCCAAGTAATTATGAAGATTTTTTGTTTTGTTTGTTTTCTTGCTGAATATTTCATGAAGGCTACGAAGTTAGAACAGGCAAGTCCTGGGTGTGAAAGCTTTAATTTATCTACCTCATTTATTTTTTATTTTTTGTAGCCATAGTGTTTGTTTTCCTGTTTTAAGACCGCTGAAGTATTCCCAGGCCCTGTCTAAAACCTAAGAGTTGATGTATTGGTGGGAAGAGGTGAACGTTCAAGATGATTTTGTGATGCCTTTTTTTGTGTAGTTTCCTTTTGTATACGTGATACTGAGCAAACGAAACATTGCTCTTGGTTTAACAAGAAGGGAGAAAGAAAGAAAAAAAACTAACTTCTGGGAAAAAAGTCTTTCCCCTCTATGTGGAAGGTCCTGATGGAAATATGCATCCAAGACGAATAGCCAAAGTGTTGTTCTTCATCGTTGCACCTGACTTTAGGATCCCGCCCCCTCCCTGCCCCCCTTTTTTTTTTTTGCCAAGTTGTGCCTTTCCTTCTGGAATTGTAAGTGAACACGATAATAGTACCTGTTTACACTGTGAAGTGGATATTGTTACAGAAAACACACCAGTGGCTTTCTCACTGTTGAGCTAATAATGCCTTGTGAATGTATGATCCACAGAGAAACCCCTGTAGTTGTACCTGCTGATGCTGTCTGTCTGTTGGAAAATAAATTTTGAATGTTTTTTTTTTCTCACCCAGGTGTATATGGAAGTTTTTCTGGTACTTTCTGTTCTATACCTGAGAATGTTTACTTGACAATCACTTCCAGCTGCCTCGTGACACTCTTGTTCCTACAGTCAAAAAGATGCAGACGTGGTTATGTCCATGCTTGCCTCACTTTTCTTTTCTTTCTTTTTTTTTTTTTTTTTTGACAGTTTCCCTCTTGTTGCCGCTGGAGGGCAATGGCATGATCTTGGCTCACTGTAACCTCCGCCTCCCGGGTTCCAGTGATTCTCCTGCCTTGGCCTCCCAGTAGCTGGGATTACAGGCATGCACCATCACGCCCGGCTAACTTTGTATTTTTAATAGAGACAGAGTTTCACTATGTTGGTCAGGCTGTTCTTAAACTCCCGACCTGAGGTGAACCTGCCCATCTCGGCCTCCCAAAGTGCTGAGATTACAGGCATGAGCCACCATACCCGGCCTGTTTTTTCTTTTTTTAAGACGGGGTCTCACTCTTTCACCCAGGCTAGAGTGCAGTGGTATGATCTCAGCTTACTGCAGCCTTGACCTCCCAGGCTCAAGGGAGTGCACTGGCTCGATCTTGGCTTACTGCATCCTCCGGCCTCCCAGGTTCAAGCAATTATCCTGCCTCAGCCTCCTCACTTGGGATTACAGGGGCCCGCCACCACACCTGGCTAATTTTTGTATTTTGAGTAGAGATGGGGTTTCAGCATGTTGGCCAGGCTGGTCTCGAACTCCTGGCCTCAAGTGATCCATCTGCCTCAGCTTCCCAAAGTATTGTGATTGCAGGCACGAGCCACCTTGCCCAGCCTGTTTTCTCCCCTCTCACATACTTCAAACATCTTTCCAAGGTAAAACCCAATTCCGGTTAACCCTTTAACATACCTGCAATTATGTAACAATGATGTCTAGTCATCTATTGACAATACTGCTGGTGTTTACCCATAAACTTCCCTGTCACTCAGGCTGCAGTATAGTGGCATGATCACAGCTGACTGTGGCCTTGAGCTCCTGGATTCAAGTGATCCTCCCACCTCAACCTGCAGAGTAGCAGGCACACACCATCACTCCCAGCTAATTGTTTTTGGCAGAGATGGTCTCACCATGTTCCCCAGGCTGGCCTCAAGTGATCCACTGGCCTTGGTCTCTCAGAGTGCTGGGATTACAGGCATGAGCCACTGTGCCTGGCCTCCTGAGCTTTTTTATTTTGTTTTTGATTGCCTTTGGGGTATTTCTTTTCTTACACTTGAGTTCATTTCCAGGGTAAATTCCTACTTGGGATATCAGGGAAAAAGATTATCACTGTTTTTATGTGTGTTTGCTGTTTTCTGTAACACTGTGTGTGTATGTGTGTGTGTGTGTGTGTGTGCGCGCGCGCGCGTGCGCGTGTGCACCATTCCTCTCGGCCTTAATCTTTGAAGTCAGTTCTAAAGAGTAGATTGTGATTGTACCTATGCAGGTAGCTTATAGCCACATAGTGTGATCATAACTTTGTTTTGTCAGTTACTGACCACATGTACAACAATAGTTCCATAAGATTGTAATACTAATTTTTACTCTACCTTTTCTGTGTTAAAATACGTTTATAGATCGGGCATGGTGGCTCACGCCTGTAATCCTAGCACTTTGGGAGGCTGAGGTGAGCGAATTACCTGAGCTCAGGAGTTCGAGACCAGCCTGGGCAACACGGTAAAACCCCGTCTCTACTAAAATGCAAGAAAGTAGCCAGTCGTGGTGGCGTGCGCCTGTAATCCCAACTACTCAGGAGACTGAGACAGGAGAATTGCTTGAACCCAGGAGGTGGAGGTTGCAGTGAACCGAGATCATGCCATTGCACTCCAGCCTGGGCGACAGAGCGAGACTCTATCTCAATACAAAAGAAAAAATAATTAAGTACCAATTAATTTTTTAACGTCCGCCTCCAGGTTCAAGTCATTCTCCTGCCTCAGCCTCCCGAATAGCTGGGATTGTAGGTGCACGCCATCACGCCCAGTTAATTTTTGTATTTTTAGTAGAGACAGAGTTTCACCATGTTGGTCAGGATGTTCTCAAACTCCCAACCTCAGATGACCCACCCGCCTTGGCTGCCCAAAGTGCTGAGATTACAGGCGTGAGTCACCGCGCCAGGTCCAAGAAGACATGTTCTGTTTTGTTTTGTTTTGTTTTGTTTGAGAAGGAGTTTCGCTCTTATTGCCCAGGCTGGAATGCAGTGGCATGATCTTGGCTCACTGCAACCTCCTCCCAGGTTCAAGCGATTCTCCTGCCTCAGCCTCCCAAGTAGCTGGGATTACAGGTGCCCGCCACTATCCCTGGCTAATTTTTGTAATTTTAGTAGAGACAGGGTTTCACCATGTTAGTCAGGCTGGTCTCGGACTCGTGACCTCAGGTGATCCACCCGCCTGGGCCTCCCAAAGTGCTGGGATTACGGGCGTGAGTCACTGCGCCCAGCAGACATCTTCCTAATATAAAAATGCAGCTGGGCACGGTGGCCTACACCTGTAATCCTGGCACTTTGGGAGGCCGAGGGGGGCAGGTCACCTGAGGTCGGGAGTACAAGACGAGCCTGACCATCATGGAGAAACCCCGTCTCTACTAAAAATACAAAATTAGCCGGGTGGTGCATGCCTGTAATCCCAGCTACTCAGGAGACTGAGGCAGGAGAATCGCTTGAACCCGGGAGGCGGAGGTTGTGGTGAGCCAAAGTCGTGCCATTGCACTCCAGCCTGGGCAAAAACAGCAAAACTCTGCCTCAAAGGAAAAAAAAAAAAAAAGTAAGGTAAGGCAGTAGATCCAGCTACAGTAACTGAAGTAGCTACACTAACCAACAGATTTTCAATGCAGACAAGACAGTCTTCTATTGGAAGAAGATGCCATCTAGGACTTTCATAGCTAGAAAGGAAAAAACACCTTGCTTCAAAGGACAAGGTGACTCTTGTTAGGGGCTAATGCAGGTGGTGACCTTAAGCTGAGGCCATGCTCGTTTACCATTCTGAATATATTAGGGCCTTTAAGAATGATGCTATTTCTACTCTGCATGTGCTCTGGAAATGGAATAACAAGGCCTGGATGCTGACATATCTCTCCTTGTTTTTGTTTTGAGACGGAGTCACCCAGGCTGGAGTGCAGTGGTGCGATCTTGGCTCACTGCAAACTCTGCCTCCCGGGTCCATGCCATTCTCCTGCCTCAGCCTCCTGAGTAGCTGGGACTGCAGGTGCCTGCTACCACCCTCAGCTAATTTTTTGGGTTTTTTTTAGTAGAGACAGGGTTTCACTGTGTTAGCCAGGATAGTCTCTTGACCTCGTGATCTGCCTGCCTCAGCCTCCCAAAGTGCTGGGATTATAGGCGTGAGCCACCACGCCCGGCCTTGTTTTTGTTTTGAGATGGAGTCTTGCTCTGCCACTCAGGCTGGAGTGCAGTGACACTATCTCAGTTTGCTGCAGCCTCTGTCTCCTGGGTTAAAGTGATTCTCTTGCCTCAGCCTCCTGAGTAGCTGGGATTACAGGCACCCACTGCCTTTCGTATTTTTAGTAGAGATGGGGTTTCACCATGTTGGCCAGGCTGGTCTCAAACTCCCGACCTTAAGTGATCCACCCGTCTCGGCCTTCCAAAGTTCTGGGATTAAAAGTGTGAGCCACCATGCCCAGCTTAGCATATCTGTTTATCGCATGATTTACTGAATATTTTAAGCCCACTGTTGAGACCTACTGCACAGGAAAAAAAAAAAAATAGATTTTTTTCAAAAATCACTGCTGCTCATTAACAATGCATCTAATGCATCTGTCAAGTGCTCTGATGGAAGTATACAAGGAGATTAACACTTTTTCATGCCTGTTAACACAACATTCATTTTGTCGTCAGGATCAAGGAGCAGTTTTGTTACTTGTAAGGGGTCTGGATCCAGACCCTAAGAGAGGATTCTTGGATCTTGCGCAAGAAAGAATTCAGGATGAGTTTGTAAAGTGAAAGCAAGTTTATCAGGAAAGTAAAGGAATAAAAGAATGGCTAGTCCATAGACAGAGCAGCCCTGAGGGCTGCTGGTGCCCTATTTTTATGGTTATTTCTCAATGATATGCTAAACAAGAGGTGGATTATTCATGCCTCCCCTTTTTAGACCATTTAGGGTAAATTCCTGATGTTGCCGTGGCATTTGTAAACTGTCATGGCACTGGTAGGAGTGTAGCAGTGAGGACAACCAGAGGTCACACTTGTCACCATCTTGGTTTTGGTGGGTTTTAGCCGGCTTCTTGACTGCAACCTGTTTTATCACCAAGGTCTTGATGAGCTGTATCTTGTGCTGACGTCCTATCTCCTGTGACTAAGAATGCCTTAACCTCCTGGGAATGCAGCCCAGTAGGTCTCAGCCTTATTTTACCCAGCTCCTATTCAAGATGGAGTAGCTCTGGTTCAAATGCCTATGAGAGTTTCAACTTCCAGGTCTTATTATTTAAGAAATACTACATTTTAGGCCGGGTGCAGTGGCTCATGCCTGTAATCGCAGCACTTTGGGAGGCCGAGGCGGGCGGATCACGAGTTCAGGAGATTGAGACCATCCTGGCTAACACGGTGAAACCCCATCTCTACTAAAAATACAAAAAATGAGCTGGGCCTGGTGGCGGGGCCTGTAGTCCCAGCTACTTGGGAGGCTGAGGCAGGAGAATGGCGTGAACCTGGGAGGTGGAGTTTGCAGTGAGCCGAGATCGCGCCACTGCACTCCAGCCTGGGCGACAGAGCGAGACTCCATCTCAAAAAAAAAAAAAAATACTACATTTTGTAAGCTGCCATAGTTTGTGATTTCTCTGATGGGTCTGGACAAAGTAAAGTGAAAACCTCCTGGAAAGGATTCACCATTCTAGATGTTGTTAATAACATTCATAATTCATGGGAGGAAGTCAAAATATCAACATAAACAGGAGTTTGGAAGAAGTGGCTTCCAACCCTCATGGATGACTTTGGTGGGTTCAAGACTTAAGTGACAGCGCCAGGCGCACCATGGCTTATGTGTGTAATCCCAGCACTTTGGGAGGCCGAGGAGGATGGCTTGAGATGGGAGTTCAAGACCAACCCAGTCAACACAGTGAAATCTTGTCTTTACAAACAACAAAATTCAGCGGAGGAAGTAACTGCAGATGTGACGGAGATAGCAAGAGAGCTGGAGTTACTAGTGAAGCTTGAAGATGTGACTGAATGTGGCAATCTTAGGAGAAAACTTGAATGAATAAAGAACTGCTTCTTACAGATGAGCAAAGAAAGTGGTTTTTGAGATTGAGACGGAGTCTCACTGTCACCCAGGCTGGAGTGCAGTGGCACGATCTCGGCTCACTGCAACCTCTGCCTCCCGTGGTGAAGTGATTCTTCTGCCTCAGCTTCCCAAGTAGCTGGGACTACAGGTGCCAGCGACCATGCCTGGCTAATTTTTTTTTGTATTCTTAGTAGAGATGGGGTTTCATTGTGTTAGCCAGGATGGTCTCAATCTCCTGACCTTGTGATCTGCCCGCCTCGGCCTCCCAAAGTGCTGGGATTACAGGCATGAGCCACCACTCCCAGCCTGTTGTAGGTAAAATACTTTCAAACAGTATCACAAGTTACAGAGAAATCGCAGACAAAGAGTCAATCAATATAGCCAACATCATTGTTGTCTTATTTTAAAGACATTGGCATAGCCATCCCAACCTTCAGCAACCACCACCCTGATCATTGAACAGCCATCAATATCAAGGTAAGATCCTTTACCGGCAAAAAGATTACATCTCCAGAAGCCTCAGAGGATCATTAGCATCTTTAACAATAAAGGAATTTATAATTAAGGTATGTACATTTTTTTTTTTCCTCCCGAGATGGAGTCTCACTCTGTCACCCAGGCTGGAGTACAGTAGTGTGATCTCGGCT